>NC_082642.1:44229676-44866743 GCF_028023285.1 Balaenoptera ricei | reverse complement strand
CTTCTTTATCCATTTTTCTCTTTCCTGGGATATTTAAGGTGTCACGAAGTGGAGGTTCTTGTCAACAGAGCAGCCCCAAACTTTGGGGTGCCTGTGTCTTGCTGATTTTTAGTTTTCCCAATTTATACGCCCATGAGTGGAAGTGCCCTATGCGCTCTAAGCTGTGCTTTTTCGATGTTTCAGGACACACCGTACACTTCTCCAGAGTGGCTGTTGGCAATTTACATCCCGCCCATCAGCGTAGCAAGGCTCCCATTTCTCCATGGCCTGTTCTGCATTTCTGGTTTTGACACTTTTTTCCGCATGGCCCTTTTGACCGATGGGAAGCGAGACTTCTTTGTAGCGCTGATTTGCCTTTCCAGGTTGCTTGGTTGGCCGAAAAGGGCGTATGCGTTTTTTCCTGAATATATTCAGGAAAAAACGCATACGCCCTTTTTGGCCAAGGGCATCATTGTCGACGTTTTGCCGCTTTTCATGTGCTTTAAAGGCGATTCGAATCGACCTCCTGAAATCTGTTTCCTGCAATTCTGCCTTGCTTTCAGATCCTCTTCGTTGCCTTCCCTCAATATATTTGTGGACGAGAGTTATCATTTATAACTCTGCAGGTTTGTGAATTGCAGTGCCCCTGAGCTCCATTTTTCAACTCGCTTTTTTGGGAGCTGGCCGCAAAAGCGCAGGATCGCCTCAGGCCCTATTCTGCTTCCGGGCGGCAGGCTGAGCCTGTGGTTAATTCTTCTTCCTGATGGGAAAATAGAGTGACCTGTGCCTGTCCCAACACCTAGAGCTAGTCTCTCATTGGCTCCCCCTCTTCCCGTTCATCCTCAGGACAAATTGCAAGCTGTACGGAACGGGAGGTTAAAGGTGCTGATTCTCCAAGGAGGGAGATTGCTAGTAAAGCGGCTGGAATGGCGAACCCGAGCACAAGGAGATGAGAAATGAGGTGCGTTTTAGAAACCTTTCCCGATCACACGGTGTACCACCTTCTGGGTTTCTCATGCATGTTTTCGAGGTAGGAAGATGCCCTTGAACCTGGAGATTTGGGACCCATGGGATGGGTAACAGGCAGTATTACTTTAAAGGCTCTGCGTTTGCTCCCCCAACCTCACCAAACCTCTCAGCCCCGAGAGTGTCCACCCTTATGCCTCATCCAGCTGTGGGTCTAGATATGGTCAATCCAGGTTGCATCACAGCCCCTGTACGAATTTTGTAAGAATTTCTCTCTCTTTCACTGTCTTTGTTTCACGGGTTTTTAAAAGGAATTTATTTTTATAATGGGGTTTAGCTGCTTTTCACGGCTGTGTTTCTGCCGCTTTACAGCCACTTGCCTCACTTCCAGAGAGATATCAATACATAGGTTTTAAGATTCTTACTAGTCAGATATATTCTTGTGCGGTGAATAGGGGGTGTTGAGTCCAGTTCACTGAGCAAGGAGTAGGTCTTTCTATTACATATTGGGTTTATGGAACGGTATCTGAGCTCATTTGAAACCCTTGTTTTATGCATCACCCCACCCCACCTTTCCCGTTAAGCAGCCATAGTGTGTTTTGTAAACGTGTGACTCTGTTCTGTTTTGTAATTCAGTTCAAGTGTAGCGGTTTTTACATTCCCTCTATAAGTGATAGCTTATGATAAGTGTCTTTTTCTGTGTGACTTATTTCACTTAGAATCGTCGTAGCTAAAGCCACTCATCATGCTGCTACTAGCCTTATGACATTGATTTCATGGCTGAGTGATATTCCATTGTACATAAGGACCACCACTTCTTTATCCATTTTTCTCTTTCCTGGGATATTTAAGGTGTCACGAAGTGGAGGTTCTTGTCAACAGAGCAGCCCCAAACTTTGGGGTGCCTGTGTCTTGCTGATTTTTAGTTTTCCCAATTTATACGCCCATGAGTGGAAGTGCCCTATGCGCTCTAAGCTGTGCTTTTTCGATGTTTCAGGACACACCGTACACTTCTCCAGAGTGGCTGTTGGCAATTTACATCCCGCCCATCAGCGTAGCAAGGCTCCCATTTCTCCATGGCCTGTTCTGCATTTCTGGTTTTGACACTTTTTTCCGCATGGCCCTTTTGACCGATGGGAAGCGAGACTTCTTTGTAGCGCTGATTTGCCTTTCCAGGTTGCTTGGTTGGCCGAAAAGGGCGTATGCGTTTTTTCCTGAATATATTCAGGAAAAAACGCATACGCCCTTTTTGGCCAAGGGCATCATTGTCGACGTTTTGCCGCTTTTCATGTGCTTTAAAGGCGATTCGAATCGACCTCCTGAAATCTGTTTCCTGCAATTCTGCCTTGCTTTCAGATCCTCTTCGTTGCCTTCCCTCAATATATTTGTGGACGAGAGTTATCATTTATAACTCTGCAGGTTTGTGAATTGCAGTGCCCCTGAGCTCCATTTTTCAACTCGCTTTTTTGGGAGCTGGCCGCAAAAGCGCAGGATCGCCTCAGGCCCTATTCTGCTTCCGGGCGGCAGGCTGAGCCTGTGGTTAATTCTTCTTCCTGATGGGAAAATAGAGTGACCTGTGCCTGTCCCAACACCTAGAGCTAGTCTCTCATTGGCTCCCCCTCTTCCCGTTCATCCTCAGGACAAATTGCAAGCTGTACGGAACGGGAGGTTAAAGGTGCTGATTCTCCAAGGAGGGAGATTGCTAGTAAAGCGGCTGGAATGGCGAACCCGAGCACAAGGAGATGAGAAATGAGGTGCGTTTTAGAAACCTTTCCCGATCACACGGTGTACCACCTTCTGGGTTTCTCATGCATGTTTTCGAGGTAGGAAGATGCCCTTGAACCTGGAGATTTGGGACCCATGGGATGGGTAACAGGCAGTATTACTTTAAAGGCTCTGCGTTTGCTCCCCCAACCTCACCAAACCTCTCAGCCCCGAGAGTGTCCACCCTTATGCCTCATCCAGCTGTGGGTCTAGATATGGTCAATCCAGGTTGCATCACAGCCCCTGTACGAATTTTGTAAGAATTTCTCTCTCTTTCACTGTCTTTGTTTCACGGGTTTTTAAAAGGAATTTATTTTTATAATGGGGTTTAGCTGCTTTTCACGGCTGTGTTTCTGCCGCTTTACAGCCACTTGCCTCACTTCCAGAGAGATATCAATACATAGGTTTTAAGATTCTTACTAGTCAGATATATTCTTGTGCGGTGAATAGGGGGTGTTGAGTCCAGTTCACTGAGCAAGGAGTAGGTCTTTCTATTACATATTGGGTTTATGGAACGGTATCTGAGCTCATTTGAAACCCTTGTTTTATGCATCACCCCACCCCACCTTTCCCGTTAAGCAGCCATAGTGTGTTTTGTAAACGTGTGACTCTGTTCTGTTTTGTAATTCAGTTCAAGTGTAGCGGTTTTTACATTCCCTCTATAAGTGATAGCTTATAATAAGTGTGTTTTTCTGTATGACTTATTTCACATAGAATCGTCGTAGCTAAAGCCACTCATCATGCTGCTACTAGCCTTATGGCATTGATTTCATGGCTGAGTGATATTCCATTGTACATAAGGACCACCACTTCTTTATCCATTTTTCTCTTTCCTGGGATATTTAAGGTGTCACGAAGTGGAGGTTCTTGTCAACAGAGCAGCCCCAAACTTTGGGGTGCCTGTGTCTTGCTGATTTTTAGTTTTCCCAATTTATACGCCCATGAGTGGAAGTGCCCTATGCGCTCTAAGCTGTGTTTTTTCGATGTTTCAGGACACACCGTACACTTCTCCAGAGTGGCTGTTGGCAATTTACATCCCGCCCATCAGCGTAGCAAGGCTCCCATTTCTCCATGGCCTGTTCTGCATTTCTGGTTTTGACAATTTTTTCCACATGGCCCTTTTGACCGATGGGAAGCGAGACTTCTTTGTAGCGCTGATTTGCCTTTCCAGGTTGCTTGGTTGGCCGAAAAGGGCGTATGCGTTTTTTCCTGAATATATTCAGGAAAAAACGCATACGCCCTTTTTGGCCAAGGGCATCATTGTCGACGTTTTGCCGCTTTTCATGTGCTTTAAAGGCGATTCGAATCGACCTCCTGAAATCTGTTTCCTGCAATTCTGCCTTGCTTTCAGATCCTCTTCGTTGCCTTCCCTCAATATATTTGTGGACGAGAGTTACCATTTACAACTCTGCAGGTTTGTGAATCGCAGTGACCCTGAGCTCCATTTTTCAACTCGCTTTTTTGGGAGCTGGCCGCAAAAGCGCAGGATTGCCTCAGGCCCTATTGTGCTTCCAGGCGGCAGGCTGAGCCTGTGGTTAATTCTTCTTCCTGATGGGAAAATAGAGTGACCTGTGCCTGTCCCAACACCTAGAGCTAGTCTCTCATTGGCTCCCCCTCTTCCCGTTCATCCTCAGGACAAATTGCAAGCTGTACGGAATGGGAGGTTAAAGGTGCTGATTCTCCAAGGAGGGAGATTGCTAGTAAAGCGGCTGGAATGGCGAACCCGAGCACAAGGAGATGAGAAATGAGGTGCGTTTTAGAAACCTTTCCCGATCACACGGTGTACCACCTTCTGGGTTTCTCATGCATGTTTTCGAGGTAGGAAGATGCCCTTGAACCTGGAGATTTGGGACCCATGGGATGGGTAACAGGCAGTATTACTTTAAAGGCTCTGCGTTTGCTCCCCCAACCTCACCAAACCTCTCAGCCCCGAGAGTGTCCACCCTTATGCCTCATCCAGCTGTGGGTCTAGATATGGTCAATCCAGGTTGCATCACAGCCCCTGTACGAATTTTGTAAGAATTTCTCTCTCTTTCACTGTCTTTGTTTCACGGGTTTTTAAAAGGAATTTATTTTTATAATGGGGTTTAGCTGCTTTTCACGGCTGTGTTTCTGCCGCTTTACAGCCACTTGCCTCACTTCCAGAGAGATATCAATACATAGGTTTAAGATTCTTACTAGTCAGATATATTCTTGTGCGGTGAATAGGGGGTGTTGAGTCCAGTTCACTGAGCAAGGAGTAGGTCTTTCTATTACATATTGGGTTTATGGAACGGTATCTGAGCTCATTTGAAACCCTTGTTTTATGCATCACCCCACCCCACCTTTCCCGTTAAGCAGCCATAGTGTGTTTTGTAAACGTGTGACTCTGTTCTGTTTTGTAATTCAGTTCAAGTGTAGCGGTTTTTACATTCCCTCTATAAGTGATAGCTTATGATAAGTGTCTTTTTCTGTGTGACTTATTTCACTTAGAATCGTCGTAGCTAAAGCCACTCATCATGCTGCTACTAGGCTTATGGCATTGATTTCATGGCTGAGTGATATTCCATTGTACATAAGGACCACCACTTCTTTATCCATTTTTCTCTTTCCTGGGATATTTAAGGTGTCACGAAGTGGAGGTTCTTGTCAACAGAGCAGCCCCAAACTTTGGGGTGCCTGTGTCTTGCTGATTTTTAGTTTTCCCAATTTATACGCCCATGAGTGGAAGTGCCCTATGCGCTCTAAGCTGTGTTTTTTCGATGTTTCAGGACACACCGTACACTTCTCCAGAGTGGCTGTTGGCAATTTACATCCCGCCCATCAGCGTAGCAAGGCTCCCATTTCTCCATGGCCTGTTCTGCATTTCTGGTTTTACTTTTTTCCGCATGGCCCTTTTGACCGATGGGAAGCGAGACTTCTTTGTAGCGCTGATTTGCCTTTCCAGGTTGCTTGGTTGGCCAAAAAGGGCGTATGCATTTTTCCTGAATATATTCAGGAAAAAACGCATACGCCCTTTTTGGCCAAGGGCATCATTGTCGACGTTTTGCCACTTTTCATGTGCTTTAAAGGCGATTCGAATCGACCTCCTGAAATCTGTTTCCTGCAATTCTGCCTTGCTTTCAGATCCTCTTCGTTGCCTTCCCTCAATATATTTGTGGACGAGAGTTATCATTTATAACTCTGCAGGTTTGTGAATTGCAGTGCCCCTGAGCTCCATTTTTCAACTCGCTTTTTTGGGAGCTGGCCGCAAAAGCGCAGGATCGCCTCAGGCCCTATTCTGGTTCCGGGCGGCAGGCTGAGCCTGTGGTTAATTCTTCTTCCTGATGGGAAAATAGAGTGACCTGTGCCTGTCCCAACACCTAGAGCTAGTCTCTCATTGGCTCCCCCTCTTCCCGTTCATCCTCAGGACATATTGCAAGCTGTACGGAACGGGAGGTTAAAGGTGCTGATTCTCCAAGGAGGAGATTGCTAGTAAAGCGGCTGGAATGGCGAACCCGAGCACAAGGAGATGAGAAATGAGGTGCGTTTTAGAAACCTTTCCCGATCACACGGTGTACCACCTTCTGGGTTTCTCATGCATGTTTTCGAGGTAGGAAGATGCCCTTGAACCTGGACGTTTGGGACCCATGGGATGGGTAACAGGCAGTATTATTTAAAGGCTCTGCGTTTGCTCCCCCAACCTCACCAAACCTCTCAGCCCCGAGAGTGTCCACCCTTATGTCTCCTCCAGCTGTCGGTCTAGATATGGTCAATCCAGGTTGCATCACAGCCCCTGAACGAATTTTGTAAGAATTTCTCTCTCTTTCACTGTCTTTGTTTCACGGGTTTTTAAAAGGAATTTATTTTTATAATGGGTTTAGCTGCTTTTCACGGCTGTGTTTCTGCCGCTTTACAGCACTTGACTCACTTCCAGAGAGATATCAATACATAGGTTTTAAGATTCTTACTAGTCAGATATATTCTTGTGCGGTGAATAGGGGGTGTTGAGTCCAGTTCACTGAGCAAGGAGTAGGTCTTTCTATTACATATTGGGTTTATGGAACGGTATCTGAGCTCATTTGAAAACCTTGTTTTACGCATCACCCCACCCCACCTTTCCCGTTAAGCAGCCATAATGTGTTTTCTAAACGTGTGACTCTGTTCTGTTTTGTAATTCAGTTCAAGTGTAGCGGTTTTTACATTCCCTCTATAAGTGATAGCTTATAATAAGTGTGTTTTTCTGTATGACTTATTTCACTTAGAATCGTCGTAGCTAAAGCCACTCATCATGCTGCTACTAGCCTTATGACATTGATTTCATGGCTGAGTGATATTCCATTGTACATAAGGACCACCACTTCTTTATCCATTTTCTCTTTCCTGGGATATTTAAGGTGTCACGAAGTGGAGGTTCTTGTCAACAGAGCAGCCCCAAACTTTGGGGTGCCTGTGTCTTGCTGATTTTTAGTTTTCCCAATTTATACGCCCATGAGTGGAAGTGCCCTATGCGCTCTAAGCTGTGCTTTTTCGATGTTTCAGGACACACCGTACACTTCTCCAGAGTGGCTGTTGGCAATTTACATCCCGCCCATCAGCGTAGCAAGGCTCCCATTTCTCCATGGCCTGTTCTGCATTTCTGGTTTTGACACTTTTTTCCGCATGGCCCTTTTGACCGATGGGAAGCGAGACTTCTTTGTAGCGCTGATTTGACTTTCCAGGTTGCTTGGTTGGCCGAAAAGGGCGTATGCGTTTTTTCCTGAATATATTCAGGAAAAAATGCATACGCCCTTTTTGGCCAAGGGCATCATTGTCGACGTTTTGCCGCTTTTCATGTGCTTTAAAGGCGATTCGAATCGACCTCCTGAAATCTGTTTCCTGCAATTCTGCCTTGCTTTCAGATCCTCTTCGTTGCCTTCCCTCAATATATTTGTGCACGAGAGTTATCATTTACAACTCTGCAGGTTTGTGAATTGCAGTGCCCCTGAGCTCCATTTTTCAACTCGCTTTTTTGGGAGCTGGCCGCAAAGCGCAGGATTGCCTCAGGCCCTATTGTGCTTCCAGGCGGCAGGCTGAGCCTGTGGTTAATTCTTCTTCCTGATGGGAAAATAGAGTGACCTGTGCCTGTCCCAACACCTAGAGCTAGTCTCTCATTGGCTCCCCCTCTTCCCGTTCATCCTCAGGACAAATTGCAAGCTGTACGGAATGGGAGGTTAAAGGTGCTGATTCTCCAAGGAGGGAGATTGCCAGTAAAGTGGCTGGAATGGCGAACCCGACCACAAGGAGATGAGAAATGAGGTGCGTTTTAGAAACCTTTCCCGATCACACGGTGTACCACCTTCTGGGTTTCTCATGCATGTTTTCGAGGTAGGAAGATGCCCTTGAACCTGGAGATTTGGGACCCATGGGATGGGTAACAGGCAGTATTACTTTAAAGGCTCTGCGTTTGCTCCCCCAACCTCACCAAACCTCTCAGCCCCGAGAGTGTCCACCCTTATGCCTCATCCAGCTGTGGGTCTAGATATGGTCAATCCAGGTTGCATCACAGCCCCTGAACGAATTTTGTAAGAATTTCTCTCTCTTTCACTGTCTTTGTTTCACGGGTTTTTAAAAGTAATTTATTTTTATAATGGGGTTTAGCTGCTTTTCACGGCTGTGTTTCTGCCGCTTTACAGCCACTTGCCTCACTTCCAGAGAGATATCAATACATAGGTTTAAGATTCTTACTAGTCAGATATATTCTTGTGCGGTGAATAGGGGTGTTGAGTCCATTTAATTGAGCAAGGAGTAGGTATTTCTATTACATATGGGGTTTATGGAACGGTATCTGAGCTCATTTGAAACCCTTGTTTTATGCATCACCCCACCCCACCTTTCCCGTTAAGAAGCCATAATGTGTTTTCTAAACGTGTGACTCTGTTCTGTCTTGTAATTCAGTTCAAGTGTAGCGGTTTTTACATTCCCTCTATAAGTGATAGCTTATGATAAGTGTCTTTTTCTGTGTGAATTATTTCACTTAGAATCGTCGTAGCTAAAGCCACTCATCATGCTGCTACTAGCCTTATGACATTGATTTCATGGCTGAGTGATATTCCATTGTACATAAGGATCACCACTTCTTTATCCATTTTTCTCTTTCCTGGGATATTTAAGGTGTCATGAAGTGGAGGTTCTTGTCAGCAGAGCAGCCCTAAACTTTGGGGTGCCTGTGTCTTGCTGATTTTTAGTTTTCCCAATTTATACGCCCATGAGTGGAAGTGCCCTATGCGCTCTAAGCTGTGCTTTTTCGATGTTTCAGGACACACCGTACACTTCTCCAGAGTGGCTGTTGGCAATTTACATCCCGCCCATCAGCGTAGCAAGGCTCCCATTTCTCCATGGCCTGTTCTGCATTTCTGGTTTTGACACTTTTTTCCGCATGGCCCTTTTGACCGATGGGAAGCGAGACTTCTTTGTAGCGCTGATTTGCCTTTCCAGGTTGCTTGGTTGGCCAAAAAGGGCGTATGCGTTTTTTCCTGAATATATTCAGGAAAAAAACGCATACGCCCTTTTTGGCCAAGGGCATCATTGTCGACGTTTTGCCGCTTTTCATGTGCTTTAAAAGCGATTCGAATCGACCTCCTGAAATCTGTTTCCTGCAATTCTGCCTTGCTTTCAGATCCTCTTCGTTGCCTTCCCTCAATATATTTGTGGACGAGAGTTATCATTTATAACTCTGCAGGTTTGTGAATTGCAGTGCCCCTGAGCTCCATTTTTCAACTCGCTTTTTTGGGAGCTGGCCGCAAAAGCGCAGGATCGCCTCAGGCCCTATTCTGCTTCCGGGCGGCAGGCTGAGCCTGTGGTTAATTCTTCTTCCTGATGGGAAAATAGAGTGACCTGTGCCTGTCCCAACACCTAGAGCTAGTCTCTCATTGGCTCCCCCTCTTCCCGTTCATCCTCAGGACAAATTGCAAGCTGTACAGAACGGGAGGTTAAAGGTGCTGATTCTCCAAGGAGGGAGATTGCTAGTAAAGCGGCTGGAATGGCGAACCCGAGCAAAAGGAGATGAGAAATGAGGTGCGTTTTAGAAACCTTTCCCGATCACACGGTGTACCACCTTCTGGGTTTCTCATGTATGTTTTCGAGGTAGGAAGATGCCCTTGAACCTGGAGATTTGGGACCCATGGGATGGGTAACAGGCAGTATTACTTTAAAGGCTCTGCGTTTGCTCCCCCAACCTCACCAAACCTCTCAGCCCCGAGAGTGTCCACCCTTATGCCTCATCCAGCTGTGGGTCTAGATATGGTCAATTCAGGTTGCATCACAGCCCCTGTACGAATTTTGTAAGAATTTCTCTCTCTTTCACTGTCTTTGTTTCACGGGTTTTTAAAGGAATTTATTTTTATAATGGGGTTTAGCTGCTTTTCACGGCTGTGTTTCTGCCGCTTTACAGCCACTTGACTCACTTCCAGAGAGATAGCAATACATAGGTTTTAAGATTCTTACTAGTCAGATATATTCTTGTGCGGTGAATAGGGGGTGTTGAGTCAGTTCACTGAGCTAGGAGTAGGTCTTTCTATTACATATTGGGTTTATGGAACGGTATCTGAGCTCATTTGAAACCCTTGTTTTATGCATCACCCACCCCACCTTTCCCGTTAAGCAGCCATAGTGTGTTTTGTAAACGTGTGACTCTGTTCTGTTTTGTAATTCAGTTCAAGTGTAGCGGTTTTTACATTCCCTCTATAAGTGATAGCTTATAATAAGTGTGTTTTTCTGTATGACTTATTTCACATAGAATCGTCGTAGCTAAAGCCACTCATCATGCTGCTACTAGCCTTATGGCATTGATTTCATGGCTGAGTGATATTCCATTGTACATAAGGACCACCACTTCTTTATCCATTTTTCTCTTTCCTGGGATATTTAAGGTGTCACGAAGTGGAGGTTCTTGTCAACAGAGCAGCCCAAACTTTGGGGTGCCTGTGTCTTGCCTGATTTTTAGTTTTCCCAATTTATACGCCCATGAGTGGAAGTGCCCTATGCGCTCTAAGCTGTGCTTTTTCGATGTTTCAGGACACACCGTACACTTCTCCAGAGTGGCTGTTGGCAATTTACATCCCGCCCATCAGCGTAGCAAGGCTCCCATTTCTCCATGGCCTGTTCTGCATTTCTGGTTTTGACACTTTTTTCCGCATGGCCCTTTTGACCGATGGAAGCGAGACTTCTTTGTAGCGCTGATTTGCCTTTCCAGGTTGCTTGGTTGGCTAAAAAGGGCGTATGCGTTTTTTTCCTGAATATATTCAGGAAAAAACGCATACGCCCTTTTTGGCCAAGGGCATCATTGTCGACGTTTTGCCGCTTTTCATGTGCTTTAAAGGCGATTCGAATCGACCTCCTGAAATCTGTTTCCTGCAATTCTGCCTTGCTTTCAGATCCTCTTCGTTGCCTTCCCTCAATATATTTGTGGACGAGAGTTATCATTTATAACTCTGCAGGTTTGTGAATTGCAGTGCCCCTGAGCTCCATTTTTCAACTCGCTTTTTTGGGAGCTGGCCGCAAAAGTGCAGGATCGCCTCAGGCCCTATTCTGCTTCCGGGCGGCAGGCTGAGCCTGTGCTTAATTCCTCTTCCTGATGGGAAAATAGAGTGACCTGTGCCTGTCCCAACACCTAGAGCTAGTCTCTCATTGGCTCCCCCTCTTCCCGTTCATCCTCAGGACAAATTGCAAGCTGTACGGAACGGGAGGTTAAAGGTGCTAATTTCCAAGGAGGGAGATTGCTAGTAAAGCGGCTGGAATGGCGAACCCGAGCACAAGGAGATGAGAAATGAGGTGCGTTTTAGAAACCTTTCCCGATCACACGGTGTACCACCTTCTGGGTTTCTCATGCATGTTTTCGAGGTAGGAAGATGCCCTTGAACCTGGAGATTTGGGACCCATGGGATGGGTAACAGGCAGTATTACTTTAAAGGCTCTGCGTTTGCTCCCCCAACCTCACCAAACCTCTCAGCCCCGAGAGTGTCCACCCTTATGTCTCCTCCAGCTGTGGGTCTAGATATGGTCAATCCAGGTTGCATCACAGCCCCTGAAAGAATTTTGTAAGAATTTCTCTCTCTTTCACTGTGTTTGTTTCACGGGTTTTTAAAAGGAATTTATTTTTATAATGGGGTTTAGCTGCTTTTCACGGCTGTGTTTCTGCCGCTTTACAGCCACTTGCCTCACTTCCAGAGAGATATCAATACATAGGTTTTAAGATTCTTACTAGTCAGATATATTCTTGTGCGGTGAATAGGGGGTGTTGAGTCCATTTCATTGAGCAAGGAGTAGGTCTTTCTATTACATATGGGGTTTATGGAACGGTATCTGAGCTCATTTGAAACCCTTGTTTTATGCATCACCCCACCCCACCTTTCCCGTTAAGAAGCCATAATGTGTTTTCTAAACGTGTGACTCTGTTCTGTCTTGTAATTCAGTTCAAGTGTAGCGGTTTTTACATTCCCTCTATAAGTGATAGCTTATGATAAGTGTCTTTTTCTGTGTGAATTATTTCACTTAGAATCGTCGTAGGTAAAGCCACTCATCATGCTGCTACTAGCCTTATGACATTGATTTCATGGCTGAGTGATATTCCATTGTACATAAGGACCACCACTTCTTTATCCATTTTTCTCTTTCCTGGGATATTTAAGGTGTCATGAAGTGGAGGTTCTTGTTAGCAGAGCAGCCCTAAACTTTCGGGTGCCTGTGTCTTGCTGATTTTTAGTTTTCCCAATTTATACGCCCATGAGTGGAAGTGCCCTATGCGCTCTAAGCTGTGTTTTTTCGATGTTTCAGGACACACCGTACACTTCTCCAGAGTGGCTGGTGGCAATTTACATCCCGCCCATCAGCGTAGCAAGGCTCCCATTTCTCCATGGCCTGTTCTGCATTTCTGGTTTTGACACTTTTTTCCGCATGGCCCTTTTGACCGATGGGACGCGAGACTTCTTTGTAGCGCTGATTTGCCTTTCCAGGTTGCTTGGTTGGCCGAAAAGGGCGTATGCGTTTTTTCCTGAATATATTCAGGAAAAAACGCATACGCCCTTTTTGGCCAAGGGCATCATTGTCGACGTTTTGCCGCTTTTCATGTGCTTTAAAGGCGATTCGAATCGACCTCCTGAAATCTGTTTCCTGCAATTCTGCCTTGCTTTCAGATCCTCTTCGTTGCCTTCCCTCAATATATTTGTGGACGAGAGTTATCATTTATAACTCTGCAGGTTTGTGAATTGCAGTGCCCCTGAGCTCCATTTTTCAACTCGCTTTTTTGGGAGCTGGCCGCAAAAGCGCAGGATCGCCTCAGGCCCTATTCTGCTTCCGGGCGGCAGGCTGAGCCTGTGGTTAATTCTTCTTCCTGATGGGAAAATAGAGTGACCTGTGCCTGTCCCAACACCTAGAGCTAGTCTCTCATTGGCTCCCCCTCTTCCCGTTCATCCTCAGGACAAATTGCAAGCTGTACGGAACGGGAGGTTAAAGGTGCTGATTCTCCAAGGAGGGAGATTGCTAGTAAAGCGGCTGGAATGGCGAACCCGAGCACAAGGAGATGAGAAATGAGGTGTGTTTTAGAAACCTTTCCCGATCACATGGTGTACCACCTTCTGGGTTTCTCATGCATGTTTTCGAGGTAGGAAGATGCCCTTGAACCTGGAGATTTGGGACCCATGGGATGGGTAACAGGCAGTATTACTTTAAAGGCTCTGCGTTTGCTCCCCCAACCTCACCAAACCTCTCAGCCCCGAGAGTGTCCACCCTTATGCCTCATCCAGCTGTGGGTCTAGATATGGTCAATCCAGGTTGCATCACAGCCCCTGTACGAATTTTGTAAGAATTTCTCTCTCTTTCACTGTCTTTGTTTCACGGGTTTTTAAAAGGAATTTATTTTTATAATGGGGTTTAGCTGCTTTTCACGGCTGTGTTTCTGCCGCTTTACAGCCACTTGCCTCACTTCCAGAGAGATATCAATACATAGGTTTTAAGATTCTTACTAGTCAGATATATTCTTGTGCGGTGAATAGGGGGTGTTGAGTCCAGTTCACTGAGCAAGGAGTAGGTCTTTCTATTACATATTGGGTTTATGGAACGGTATCTGAGCTCATTTGAAACCCTTGTTTTATGCATCACCCCACCCCACCTTTCCCGTTAAGCAGCCATAGTGTGTTTTGTAAACGTGTGACTCTGTTCTGTTTTGTAATTCAGTTCAAGTGTAGCGGTTTTTACATTCCCTCTATAAGTGATAGCTTATGATAAGTGTCTTTTTCTGTGTGACTTATTTCACTTAGAATCGTCGAAGCTAAAGCCACTCATCATGCTGCTACTAGCCTTATGACATTGATTTCATGGCTGAGTGATATTCCATTGTACATAAGGACCACCACTTCTTTATCCATTTTTCTCTTTCCTGGGATATTTAAGGTGTCACGAAGTGGAGGTTCTTGTCAACAGAGCAGCCCCAAACTTTGGGGTGCCTGTGTCTTGCTGATTTTTAGTTTTCCCAATTTATACGCCCATGAGTGGAAGTGCCCTATGCGCTCTAAGCTGTGCTTTTTCGATGTTTCAGGACACACCGTACACTTCTCCAGAGTGGCTGTTGGCAATTTACATCCCGCCCATCAGCGTAGCAAGGCTCCCATTTCTCCATGGCCTGTTCTGCATTTCTGGTTTTGACACTTTTTTCCGCATGGCCCTTTTGACCGATGGGACGCGAGACTTCTTTGTAGCGCTGATTTGCCTTTCCAGGTTGCTTGGTTGGCCGAAAAGGGCGTATGCGTTTTTTCCTGAATATATTCAGGAAAAAACGCATACGCCCTTTTTGGCCAAGGGCATCATTGTCGACGTTTTGCCGCTTTTCATGTGCTTTAAAGGCGATTCGAATCGACCTCCTGAAATCTGTTTCCTGCAATTCTGCCTTGCTTTCAGATCCTCTTCGTTGCCTTCCCTCAATATATTTGTGGACGAGAGTTATCATTTATAACTCTGCAGGTTTGTGAATTGCAGTGCCCCTGAGCTCCATTTTTCAACTCGCTTTTTTGGGAGCTGGCCGCAAAAGCGCAGGATCGCCTCAGGCCCTATTCTGGTTCCAGGCGGCAGGCTGAGCCTGTGCTTAATTCCTCTTCCTGATGGGAAAATAGAGTGACCTGTGCCTGTCCCAACACCTAGAGCTAGTCTCTCATTGGATCCCCCTCTTCCCGTTCATCCTCAGGACAAATTGCAAGCTGTACGGAACGGGAGGTTAAAGGTGCTAATTTCCAAGGAGGGAGATTGCTAGTAAAGCGGCTGGAATGGCGAACCCGAGCACAAGGAGATGAGAAATGAGGTGCGTTTTAGAAACCTTTCCCGATCACACGGTGTACCACCTTCTGGGTTTCTCATGCATGTTTTCGAGGTAGGAAGATGCCCTTGAACCTGGAGATTTGGGACCCATGGGATGGGTAACAGGCAGTATTACTTTAAAGGCTCTGCGTTTGCTCCCCCAACCTCACCAAACCTCTCAGCCCCGAGAGTGTCCACCCTTATGTCTCCTCCAGCTGTGGGTCTAGATATGGTCAATCCAGGTTGCATCACAGCCCCTGAACGAATTTTGTAAGAATTTCTCTCTCTTTCACTGTGTTTGTTTCACGGGTTTTTAAAAGGAATTTATTTTTATAATGGGGTTTAGCTGCTTTTCACGGCTGTGTTTCTGCCGCTTTACAGCCACTTGCCTCACTTCCAGAGAGATATCAATACATAGGTTTTAAGATTCTTACTAGTCAGATATATTCTTGTGCGGTGAATAGGGGGTGTTGAGTCCATTTAATTGAGCAAGGAGTAGGTCTTTCTATTACATATGGGGTTTATGGAACGGTATCTGAGCTCATTTGAAACCCTTGTTTTATGCATCACCCCACCCCACCTTTCCCGTTAAGAAGCCATAATGTGTTTTCTAAACGTGTGACTCTGTTCTGTCTTGTAATTCAGTTCAAGTGTAGCGGTTTTTACATTCCCTCTATAAGTGATAGCTTATGATAAGTGTCTTTTTCTGTGTGAATTATTTCACTTAGAATCGTCGTAGCTAAAGCCACTCATCATGCTGCTACTAGCCTTATGACATTGATTTCATGGCTGAGTGATATTCCATTGTACATAAGGACCACCACTTCTTTATCCATTTTTCTCTTTCCTGGGATATTTAAGGTGTCATGAAGTGGAGGTTCTTGTTAGCAGAGCAGCCCTAAACTTTCGGGTGCCTGTGTCTTGCTGATTTTTAGTTTTCACAATTTATACGCCCATGAGTGGAAGTGCCCTATGCGCTCTAAGCTGTGTTTTTTCGATGTTTCAGGACACACCGTACACTTCTCCAGAGTGGCTGTTGGCAATTTACATCCCGCCCATCAGCGTAGCAAGGCTCCCATTTCTCCATGGCCTGTTCTGCATTTCTGGTTTTGACACTTTTTTCCGCATGGCCCTTTTGACCGATGGGAAGCGAGACTTCTTTGTAGCGCTGATTTGCCTTTCCAGGTTGCTTGGTTGGCCAAAAAGGGCGTATGCGTTTTTTCCTGAATATATTCAGGAAAAAACGCATACGCCCTTTTTGGCCAAGGGCATCATTGTCGACGTTTTGCCGCTTTTCATGTGCTTTAAAAGCGATTCGAATCGACCTCCTGAAATCTGTTTCCTGCAATTCTGCCTTGCTTTCAGATCCTCTTCGTTGCCTTCCCTCAATATATTTGTGGACGAGAGTTATCATTTATAACTCTGCAGGTTTGTGAATTGCAGTGCCCCTGAGCTCCATTTTTCAACTCGCTTTTTTGGGAGCTGGCCGCAAAAGCGCAGGATCGCCTCAGGCCCTATTCTGCTTCCGGGTCACAGGCTGAGCCTGTGGTTAATTCTTCTTCCTGATGGGAAAATAGAGTGACCTGTGCCTGTCCCAACACCTAGAGCTAGTCTCTCATTGGCTCCCCCTCTTCCCGTTCATCCTCAGGACAAATTGCAAGCTGTACGGAACGGGAGGTTAAAGGTGCTGATTCTCCAAGGAGGGAGATTGCTAGTAAAGCGGCTGGAATGGCGAACCCGAGCAAAAGGAGATGAGAAATGAGGTGTGTTTTAGAAACCTTTCCCGATCACACGGTGTACCACCTTCTGGGTTTCTCATGCATGTTTTCGAGGTAGGAAGATGCCCTTGAACCTGGAGATTTGGGACCCATGGGATGGGTAACAGGCAGTATTACTTTAAAGGCTCTGCGTTTGCTCCCCCAACCTCACCAAACCTCTCAGCCCCGAGAATGTCCACCCTTATGTCTCATCCAGCTGTGGGTCTAGATATGGTCTATCCAGGTTGCATCACAGCCCCTGAACGAATTTTGTAAGAATTTCTCTCTCTTTCACTGTCTTTGTTTCACGGGTTTTTAAAAGGAATTTATTTTTATAATGGGGTTTAGCTGCTTTTCACGGCTGTGTTTCTGCCGCTTTACAGCCACTTGACTCACTTCCAGAGAGATATCAATACATAGGTTTTAAGATTCTTACTAGTCAGATATATTCTTGTGCGGTGAATAGGGGGTGTTGAGTCCAGTTCACTGAGCAAGGAGTAGGTCTTTCTATTACATATTGGGTTTATGGAACGGTATCTCAGCTCATTTGAAACCCTTGTTTTATGCATCACCCCACCCCACCTTTCCCGTTAAGCAGCCATAGTGTGTTTTGTAAACGTGTGACTCTGTTCTGTTTTGTAATTCAGTTCAAGTGTAGCGGTTTTTACATTCCCTCTATAAGTGATAGCTTATGATAAGTGTCTTTTTCTGTGTGACTTATTTCACTTAGAATCGTCGAAGCTAAAGCCACTCATCATGCTGCTACTAGCCTTATGACATTGATTTCATGGCTGAGTGATATTCCATTGTACATAAGGACCACCACTTCTTTATCCATTTTTCTCTTTCCTGGGATATTTAAGGTGTCACGAAGTGGAGGTTCTTGTCAACAGAGCAGCCCCAAACTTTGGGGTGCCTGTGTCTTGCTGATTTTTAGTTTTCCCAATTTATACGCCCATGAGTGGAAGTGCCCTATGCGCTCTAAGCTGTGTTTTTTCGATGTTTCAGGACACACCGTACACTTCTCCAGAGTGGCTGTTGGCAATTTACATCCCGCCCATCAGCGTAGCAAGGCTCCCATTTCTCCATGGCCTGTTCTGCATTTCTGGTTTTGACACTTTTTTCCGCATGGCCCTTTTGACCGATGGGAAGCGAGACTTCTTTGTAGCGCTGATTTGCCTTTCCAGGTTGCTTGGTTGGCCAAAAAGGGCGTATGCGTTTTTTCCTGAATATATTCAGGAAAAAACGCATACGCCCTTTTTGGCCAAGGGCATCATTGTCGACGTTTTGCCGCTTTTCATGTGCTTTAAAAGCGATTCGAATCGACCTCCTGAAATCTGTTTCCTGCAATTCTGCCTTGCTTTCAGATCCTCTTCGTTGCCTTCCCTCAATATATTTGTGGACGAGAGTTATCATTTATAACTCTGCAGGTTTGTGAATTGCAGTGCCCCTGAGCTCCATTTTTCAACTCGCTTTTTTGGGAGCTGGCCGCAAAAGCGCAGGATCGCCTCAGGCCCTATTCTGCTTCCGGGTGGCAGGCTGAGCCTGTGGTTAATTCTTCTTCCTGATGGGAAAATAGAGTGACCTGTGCCTGTCCCAACACCTAGAGCTAGTCTCTCATTGGCTCCCCCTCTTCCCGTTCATCCTCAGGACAAATTGCAAGCTGTACGGAACGGGAGGTTAAAGGTGCTGATTCTCCAAGGAGGGAGATTGCTAGTAAAGCGGCTGGAATGGCGAACCCGAGCAAAAGGAGATGAGAAATGAGGTGTGTTTTAGAAACCTTTCCCGATCACACGGTGTACCACCTTCTGGGTTTCTCATGCATGTTTTCGAGGTAGGAAGATGCCCTTGAACCTGGAGATTTGGGACCCATGGGATGGGTAACAGGCAGTATTACTTTAAAGGCTCTGCGTTTGCTCCCCCAACCTCACCAAACCTCTCAGCCCCGAGAATGTCCACCCTTATGTCTCATCCAGCTGTGGGTCTAGATATGGTCTATCCAGGTTGCATCACAGCCCCTGAACGAATTTTGTAAGAATTTCTCTCTCTTTCACTGTCTTTGTTTCACGGGTTTTTAAAAGGAATTTATTTTTATAATGGGGTTTAGCTGCTTTTCACGGCTGTGTTTCTGCCGCTTTACAGCCACTTGACTCACTTCCAGAGAGATATCAATACATAGGTTTTAAGATTCTTACTAGTCAGATATATTCTTGTGCGGTGAATAGGGGGTGTTGAGTCCAGTTCACTGAGCAAGGAGTAGGTCTTTCTATTACATATTGGGTTTATGGAACGGTATCTCAGCTCATTTGAAACCCTTGTTTTATGCATCACCCCACCCCACCTTTCCCGTTAAGCAGCCATAGTGTGTTTTGTAAACGTGTGACTCTGTTCTGTTTTGTAATTCAGTTCAAGTGTAGCGGTTTTTACATTCCCTCTATAAGTGATAGCTTATGATAAGTGTCTTTTTCTGTGTGACTTATTTCACTTAGAATCGTCGAAGCTAAAGCCACTCATCATGCTGCTACTAGCCTTATGACATTGATTTCATGGCTGAGTGATATTCCATTGTACATAAGGACCACCACTTCTTTATCCATTTTTCTCTTTCCTGGGATATTTAAGGTGTCACGAAGTGGAGGTTCTTGTCAACAGAGCAGCCCCAAACTTTGGGGTGCCTGTGTCTTGCTGATTTTTAGTTTTCCCAATTTATACGCCCATGAGTGGAAGTGCCCTATGCGCTCTAAGCTGTGCTTTTTCGATGTTTCAGGACACACCGTACACTTCTCCAGAGTGGCTGTTGGCAATTTACATCCCGCCCATCAGCGTAGCAAGGCTCCCATTTCTCCATGGCCTGTTCTGCATTTCTGGTTTTGACACTTTTTTCCGCATGGCCCTTTTGACCGATGGGACGCGAGACTTCTTTGTAGCGCTGATTTGCCTTTCCAGGTTGCTTGGTTGGCCGAAAAGGGCGTATGCGTTTTTTCCTGAATATATTCAGGAAAAAACGCATACGCCCTTTTTGGCCAAGGGCATCATTGTCGACGTTTTGCCGCTTTTCATGTGCTTTAAAGGCGATTCGAATCGACCTCCTGAAATCTGTTTCCTGCAATTCTGCCTTGCTTTCAGATCCTCTTCGTTGCCTTCCCTCAATATATTTGTGGACGAGAGTTATCATTTATAACTCTGCAGGTTTGTGAATTGCAGTGCCCCTGAGCTCCATTTTTCAACTCGCTTTTTTGGGAGCTGGCCGCAAAAGCGCAGGATCGCCTCAGGCCCTATTCTGGTTCCAGGCGGCAGGCTGAGCCTGTGCTTAATTCCTCTTCCTGATGGGAAAATAGAGTGACCTGTGCCTGTCCCAACACCTAGAGCTAGTCTCTCATTGGATCCCCCTCTTCCCGTTCATCCTCAGGACAAATTGCAAGCTGTACGGAACGGGAGGTTAAAGGTGCTAATTTCCAAGGAGGGAGATTGCTAGTAAAGCGGCTGGAATGGCGAACCCGAGCACAAGGAGATGAGAAATGAGGTGCGTTTTAGAAACCTTTCCCGATCACACGGTGTACCACCTTCTGGGTTTCTCATGCATGTTTTCGAGGTAGGAAGATGCCCTTGAACCTGGAGATTTGGGACCCATGGGATGGGTAACAGGCAGTATTACTTTAAAGGCTCTGCGTTTGCTCCCCCAACCTCACCAAACCTCTCAGCCCCGAGAGTGTCCACCCTTATGTCTCCTCCAGCTGTGGGTCTAGATATGGTCAATCCAGGTTGCATCACAGCCCCTGAACGAATTTTGTAAGAATTTCTCTCTCTTTCACTGTGTTTGTTTCACGGGTTTTTAAAAGGAATTTATTTTTATAATGGGGTTTAGCTGCTTTTCACGGCTGTGTTTCTGCCGCTTTACAGCCACTTGACTCACTTCCAGAGAGATATCAATACATAGGTTTTAAGATTCTTACTAGTCAGATATATTCTTGTGCGGTGAATAGGGGGTGTTGAGTCCAGTTCATTGAGCAAGGAGTAGGTCTTTCTATTACATATGGGGTTTATGGAACGGTATCTGAGCTCATTTGAAACCCTTGTTTTATGCATCACCCCACCCCACCTTTCCCGTTAAGCAGCCATAATGTGTTTTCTAAACGTGTGACTCTGTTCTGTCTTGTAATTCAGTTCAAGTGTAGCGGTTTTTACATTCCCTCTATAAGTGATAGCTTATAATAAGTGTGTTTTTCTGTATGACTTATTTCACTTAGAATCGTCGTGGCTAAAGCCACTCATCATGCTGCTACTAGCCTTATGACATTGATTTCATGGCTGAGTGATATTCCATTGTACATAAGGACCACCACTTCTTTATCCATTTTTCTCTTTCCTGGGATATTTAAGGTGTCACGAAGTGGAGGTTCTTGTCAACAGAGCAGCCCCAAACTTTGGGGTGCCTGTGTCTTGCTGATGTTTAGTTTTCCCAATTTATACGCCCATGAGTGGAAGTGCCCTATGCGCTCTAAGCTGTGTTTTTTCGATGTTTCAGGACACACCGTACACTTCTCCAGAGTGGCTGTTGGCAATTTACATCCCGCCCATCAGCGTAGCAAGGCTCCCATTTCTCCATGGCCTGTCCTGCATTTCTGGTTTTGACACTTTTTTCCGCATGGCCCTTTTGACCGATGGGAAGCGAGACTTCTTTGTAGCGCTGATTTGCCTTTCCAGGTTGCTTGGTTGGCCGAAAAGGGCGTATGCGTTTTTTCCTGAATATATTCAGGAAAAAACGCATACGCCCTTTTTGGCCAAGGGCATCATTGTCGACGTTTTGCCGCTTTTCATGTGCTTTAAAGGCGATTCGAATCGACCTCCTGAAATCTGTTTCCTGCAATTCTGCCTTGCTTTCAGATCCTCTTCGTTGCCTTCCCTCAATATATTTGTGGACGAGAGTTATCATTTATAACTCTGCAGGTTTGTGAATTGCAGTGCCCCTGAGCTCCATTTTTCAACTCGCTTTTTTGGGAGCTGGCCACAAAAGCGCAGGATTGCCTCAGGCCCTATTCTGCTTCCGAGCGGCAGGCTGAGCCTGTGGTTAATTCTTCTTCGTGATGAGAAAATAGAGTGACCTGTGCCTGTCCCAACACCTAGAGCTAGTCTCTCATTGGCTCCCCCTCTTCCCGTTCATCCTCAGGACAAATTGCAAGCTGTACGGAACGGGAGGTTAAAGGTGCTAATTTCCAAGGAGGGAGATTGCTAGTAAAGCGGCTGGAATGGCGAACCCGAGCACAAGGAGATGAGAAATGAGGTGCGTTTTAGAAACCTTTCCTGATCACACGGTGTACCACCTTCTGGGTTTCTCATGCATGTTTTCGAGGTAGGAAGATGCCCTTGAACCTGGAGATTTGGGACCCATGGGATGGGTAACAGGCAGTATTACTTTAAAGGCTCTGCGTTTGCTCCCCCAACCTCACCAAACCTCTCAGCCCCGAGAGTGTCCACCCTTATGTCTCCTCCAGCTGTGGGTCTAGATATGGTCAATCCAGGTTGCATCACAGCCCCTGAACGAATTTTGTAAGAATTTCTCTCTCTTTCACTGTGTTTGTTTCACGGGTTTTTAAAAGGAATTTATTTTTATAATGGGGTTTAGCTGCTTTTCACGGCTGTGTTTCTGCCGCTTTACAGCCACTTGCCTCACTTCCAGAGAGATATCAATACATAGGTTTTAAGATTCTTACTAGTCAGATATATTCTTGTGCGGTGAATAGGGGGTGTTGAGTCCATTTAATTGAGCAAGGAGTAGGTCTTTCTATTACATATGGGGTTTATGGAACGGTATCTGAGCTCATTTGAAACCCTTGTTTTATGCATCACCCCACCCCACCTTTCCCGTTAAGAAGCCATAATGTGTTTTCTAAACGTGTGACTCTGTTCTGTCTTGTAATTCAGTTCAAGTGTAGCGGTTTTTACATTCCCTCTATAAGTGATAGCTTATGATAAGTGTCTTTTTCTGTGTGAATTATTTCACTTAGAATCGTCGTAGCTAAAGCCACTCATCATGCTGCTACTAGCCTTATGACATTGATTTCATGGCTGAGTGATATTCCATTGTACATAAGGACCACCACTTCTTTATCCATTTTTCTCTTTCCTGGGATATTTAAGGTGTCATGAAGTGGAGGTTCTTGTTAGCAGAGCAGCCCTAAACTTTCGGGTGCCTGTGTCTTGCTGATTTTTAGTTTTCACAATTTATACGCCCATGAGTGGAAGTGCCCTATGCGCTCTAAGCTGTGTTTTTTCGATGTTTCAGGACACACCGTACACTTCTCCAGAGTGGCTGTTGGCAATTTACATCCCGCCCATCAGCGTAGCAAGGCTCCCATTTCTCCATGGCCTGTTCTGCATTTCTGGTTTTGACACTTTTTTCCGCATGGCCCTTTTGACCGATGGGAAGCGAGACTTCTTTGTAGCGCTGATTTGCCTTTCCAGGTTGCTTGGTTGGCCAAAAAGGGCGTATGCGTTTTTTCCTGAATATATTCAGGAAAAAACGCATACGCCCTTTTTGGCCAAGGGCATCATTGTCGACGTTTTGCCGCTTTTCATGTGCTTTAAAAGCGATTCGAATCGACCTCCTGAAATCTGTTTCCTGCAATTCTGCCTTGCTTTCAGATCCTCTTCGTTGCCTTCCCTCAATATATTTGTGGACGAGAGTTATCATTTATAACTCTGCAGGTTTGTGAATTGCAGTGCCCCTGAGCTCCATTTTTCAACTCGCTTTTTTGGGAGCTGGCCGCAAAAGCGCAGGATCGCCTCAGGCCCTATTCTGCTTCCGGGTGGCAGGCTGAGCCTGTGGTTAATTCTTCTTCCTGATGGGAAAATAGAGTGACCTGTGCCTGTCCCAACACCTAGAGCTAGTCTCTCATTGGCTCCCCCTCTTCCCGTTCATCCTCAGGACAAATTGCAAGCTGTACGGAACGGGAGGTTAAAGGTGCTGATTCTCCAAGGAGGGAGATTGCTAGTAAAGCGGCTGGAATGGCGAACCCGAGCAAAAGGAGATGAGAAATGAGGTGTGTTTTAGAAACCTTTCCCGATCACACGGTGTACCACCTTCTGGGTTTCTCATGCATGTTTTCGAGGTAGGAAGATGCCCTTGAACCTGGAGATTTGGGACCCATGGGATGGGTAACAGGCAGTATTACTTTAAAGGCTCTGCGTTTGCTCCCCCAACCTCACCAAACCTCTCAGCCCCGAGAATGTCCACCCTTATGTCTCATCCAGCTGTGGGTCTAGATATGGTCTATCCAGGTTGCATCACAGCCCCTGAACGAATTTTGTAAGAATTTCTCTCTCTTTCACTGTCTTTGTTTCACGGGTTTTTAAAAGGAATTTATTTTTATAATGGGGTTTAGCTGCTTTTCACGGCTGTGTTTCTGCCGCTTTACAGCCACTTGACTCACTTCCAGAGAGATATCAATACATAGGTTTTAAGATTCTTACTAGTCAGATATATTCTTGTGCGGTGAATAGGGGGTGTTGAGTCCAGTTCACTGAGCAAGGAGTAGGTCTTTCTATTACATATTGGGTTTATGGAACGGTATCTCAGCTCATTTGAAACCCTTGTTTTATGCATCACCCCACCCCACCTTTCCCGTTAAGCAGCCATAGTGTGTTTTGTAAACGTGTGA
This sequence comes from Balaenoptera ricei, assembly GCF_028023285.1. Taxonomy (NCBI): domain Eukaryota; kingdom Metazoa; phylum Chordata; class Mammalia; order Artiodactyla; family Balaenopteridae; genus Balaenoptera; species Balaenoptera ricei. The sequence continues at coordinate 44,842,337 of NC_082642.1, read as the reverse complement.
CTCTGTTCTGTTTTGTAATTCAGTTCAAGTGTAGCGGTTTTTACATTCCCTCTATAAGTGATAGCTTATGATAAGTGTCTTTTTCTGTGTGACTTATTTCACTTAGAATCGTCGAAGCTAAAGCCACTCATCATGCTGCTACTAGCCTTATGACATTGATTTCATGGCTGAGTGATATTCCATTGTACATAAGGACCACCACTTCTTTATCCATTTTTCTCTTTCCTGGGATATTTAAGGTGTCACGAAGTGGAGGTTCTTGTCAACAGAGCAGCCCCAAACTTTGGGGTGCCTGTGTCTTGCTGATTTTTAGTTTTCCCAATTTATACGCCCATGAGTGGAAGTGCCCTATGCGCTCTAAGCTGTGTTTTTTCGATGTTTCAGGACACACCGTACACTTCTCCAGAGTGGCTGTTGGCAATTTACATCCCGCCCATCAGCGTAGCAAGGCTCCCATTTCTCCATGGCCTGTTCTGCATTTCTGGTTTTGACACTTTTTTCCGCATGGCCCTTTTGACCGATGGGAAGCGAGACTTCTTTGTAGCGCTGATTTGCCTTTCCAGGTTGCTTGGTTGGCCAAAAAGGGCGTATGCGTTTTTTCCTGAATATATTCAGGAAAAAACGCATACGCCGTTTTTGGCCAAGGGCATCATTGTCGACGTTTTGCCGCTTTTCATGTGCTTTAAAAGCGATTCGAATCGACCTCCTGAAATCTGTTTCCTGCAATTCTGCCTTGCTTTCAGATCCTCTTCGTTGCCTTCCCTCAATATATTTGTGGACGAGAGTTATCATTTATAACTCTGCAGGTTTGTGAATTGCAGTGCCCCTGAGCTCCATTTTTCAACTCGCTTTTTTGGGAGCTGGCCGCAAAAGCGCAGGATCGCCTCAGGCCCTATTCTGCTTCCGGGTGGCAGGCTGAGCCTGTGGTTAATTCTTCTTCGTGATGGGAAAATAGAGTGACCTGTGCCTGTCCCAACACCTAGAGCTAGTCTCTCATTGGCTCCCCCTCTTCCCGTTCATCCTCAGGACAAATTGCAAGCTGTACGGAACGGGAGGTTAAAGGTGCTGATTCTCCAAGGAGGGAGATTGCTAGTAAAGCGGCTGGAATGGCGAACCCGAGCAAAAGGAGATGAGAAATGAGGTGTGTTTTAGAAACCTTTCCCGATCACACGGTGTACCACCTTCTGGGTTTCTCATGCATGTTTTCGAGGTAGGAAGATGCCCTTGAACCTGGAGATTTGGGACCCATGGGATGGGTAACAGGCAGTATTACTTTAAAGGCTCTGCGTTTGCTCCCCCAACCTCACCAAACCTCTCAGCCCCGAGAATGTCCACCCTTATGTCTCATCCAGCTGTGGGTCTAGATATGGTCTATCCAGGTTGCATCACAGCCCCTGAACGAATTTTGTAAGAATTTCTCTCTCTTTCACTGTCTTTGTTTCACGGGTTTTTAAAAGGAATTTATTTTTATAATGGGGTTTAGCTGCTTTTCACGGCTGTGTTTCTGCCGCTTTACAGCCACTTGACTCACTTCCAGAGAGATATCAATACATAGGTTTTAAGATTCTTACTAGTCAGATATATTCTTGTGCGGTGAATAGGGGGTGTTGAGTCCAGTTCACTGAGCAAGGAGTAGGTCTTTCTATTACATATTGGGTTTATGGAACGGTATCTCAGCTCATTTGAAACCCTTGTTTTATGCATCACCCCACCCCACCTTTCCCGTTAAGCAGCCATAGTGTGTTTTGTAAACGTGTGACTCTGTTCTGTTTTGTAATTCAGTTCAAGTGTAGCGGTTTTTACATTCCCTCTATAAGTGATAGCTTATGATAAGTGTCTTTTTCTGTGTGACTTATTTCACTTAGAATCGTCGAAGCTAAAGCCACTCATCATGCTGCTACTAGCCTTATGACATTGATTTCATGGCTGAGTGATATTCCATTGTACATAAGGACCACCACTTCTTTATCCATTTTTCTCTTTCCTGGGATATTTAAGGTGTCACGAAGTGGAGGTTCTTGTCAACAGAGCAGCCCCAAACTTTGGGGTGCCTGTGTCTTGCTGATTTTTAGTTTTCCCAATTTATACGCCCATGAGTGGAAGTGCCCTATGCGCTCTAAGCTGTGCTTTTTCGATGTTTCAGGACACACCGTACACTTCTCCAGAGTGGCTGTTGGCAATTTACATCCCGCCCATCAGCGTAGCAAGGCTCCCATTTCTCCATGGCCTGTTCTGCATTTCTGGTTTTGACACTTTTTTCCGCATGGCCCTTTTGACCGATGGGACGCGAGACTTCTTTGTAGCGCTGATTTGCCTTTCCAGGTTGCTTGGTTGGCCGAAAAGGGCGTATGCGTTTTTTCCTGAATATATTCAGGAAAAAACGCATACGCCCTTTTTGGCCAAGGGCATCATTGTCGACGTTTTGCCGCTTTTCATGTGCTTTAAAGGCGATTCGAATCGACCTCCTGAAATCTGTTTCCTGCAATTCTGCCTTGCTTTCAGATCCTCTTCGTTGCCTTCCCTCAATATATTTGTGGACGAGAGTTATCATTTATAACTCTGCAGGTTTGTGAATTGCAGTGCCCCTGAGCTCCATTTTTCAACTCGCTTTTTTGGGAGCTGGCCGCAAAAGCGCAGGATCGCCTCAGGCCCTATTCTGGTTCCAGGCGGCAGGCTGAGCCTGTGCTTAATTCCTCTTCCTGATGGGAAAATAGAGTGACCTGTGCCTGTCCCAACACCTAGAGCTAGTCTCTCATTGGATCCCCCTCTTCCCGTTCATCCTCAGGACAAATTGCAAGCTGTACGGAACGGGAGGTTAAAGGTGCTAATTTCCAAGGAGGGAGATTGCTAGTAAAGCGGCTGGAATGGCGAACCCGAGCACAAGGAGATGAGAAATGAGGTGCGTTTTAGAAACCTTTCCCGATCACACGGTGTACCACCTTCTGGGTTTCTCATGCATGTTTTCGAGGTAGGAAGATGCCCTTGAACCTGGAGATTTGGGACCCATGGGATGGGTAACAGGCAGTATTACTTTAAAGGCTCTGCGTTTGCTCCCCCAACCTCACCAAACCTCTCAGCCCCGAGAGTGTCCACCCTTATGTCTCCTCCAGCTGTGGGTCTAGATATGGTCAATCCAGGTTGCATCACAGCCCCTGAACGAATTTTGTAAGAATTTCTCTCTCTTTCACTGTGTTTGTTTCACGGGTTTTTAAAAGGAATTTATTTTTATAATGGGGTTTAGCTGCTTTTCACGGCTGTGTTTCTGCCGCTTTACAGCCACTTGCCTCACTTCCAGAGAGATATCAATACATAGGTTTTAAGATTCTTACTAGTCAGATATATTCTTGTGCGGTGAATAGGGGGTGTTGAGTCCATTTAATTGAGCAAGGAGTAGGTCTTTCTATTACATATGGGGTTTATGGAACGGTATCTGAGCTCATTTGAAACCCTTGTTTTATGCATCACCCCACCCCACCTTTCCCGTTAAGAAGCCATAATGTGTTTTCTAAACGTGTGACTCTGTTCTGTCTTGTAATTCAGTTCAAGTGTAGCGGTTTTTACATTCCCTCTATAAGTGATAGCTTATGATAAGTGTCTTTTTCTGTGTGAATTATTTCACTTAGAATCGTCGTAGCTAAAGCCACTCATCATGCTGCTACTAGCCTTATGACATTGATTTCATGGCTGAGTGATATTCCATTGTACATAAGGACCACCACTTCTTTATCCATTTTTCTCTTTCCTGGGATATTTAAGGTGTCATGAAGTGGAGGTTCTTGTCAACAGAGCAGCCCCAAACTTTGGGGTGCCTGTGTCTTGCTGATGTTTAGTTTTCCCAATTTATACGCCCATGAGTGGAAGTGCCCTATGCGCTCTAAGCTGTGTTTTTTCGATGTTTCAGGACACACCGTACACTTCTCCAGAGTGGCTGTTGGCAATTTACATCCCGCCCATCAGCGTAGCAAGGCTCCCATTTCTCCATGGCCTGTCCTGCATTTCTGGTTTTGACACTTTTTTCCGCATGGCCCTTTTGACCGATGGGAAGCGAGACTTCTTTGTAGCGCTGATTTGCCTTTCCAGGTTGCTTGGTTGGCCAAAAAGGGCGTATGCGTTTTTTCCTGAATATATTCAGGAAAAAACGCATACGCCCTTTTTGGCCAAGGGCATCATTTTCGACGTTTTGCCGCTTTTCATGTGCTTTAAAAGCGATTCGAATCGACCTCCTGAAATCTGTTTCCTGCAATTCTGCCTTGCTTTCAGATCCTCTTCGTTGCCTTCCCTCAATATATTTGTGGACGAGAGTTATCATTTATAACTCTGCAGGTTTGTGAATTGCAGTGCCCCTGAGCTCCATTTTTCAACTCGCTTTTTTGGGAGCTGGCCGCAAAAGCGCAGGATCACCTCAGGCCCTATTCTGCTTCCGGGTGGCAGGCTGAGCCTGTGGTTAATTCTTCTTCGTGATGGGAAAATAGAGTGACCTGTGCCTGTCCCAACACCTAGAGCTAGTCTCTCATTGGCTCCCCCTCTTCCCGTTCATCCTCAGGACAAATTGCAAGCTGTACGGAACGGGAGGTTAAAGGTGCTGATTCTCCAAGGAGGGAGATTGCTAGTAAAGCGGCTGGAATGGCGAACCCGAGCAAAAGGAGATGAGAAATGAGGTGTGTTTTAGAAACCTTTCCCGATCACACGGTGTACCACCTTCTGGGTTTCTCATGCATGTTTTCGAGGTAGGAAGATGCCCTTGAACCTGGAGATTTGGGACCCATGGGATGGGTAACAGGCAGTATTACTTTAAAGGCTCTGCGTTTGCTCCCCCAACCTCACCAAACCTCTCAGCCCCGAGAATGTCCACCCTTATGTCTCATCCAGCTGTGGGTCTAGATATGGTCTATCCAGGTTGCATCACAGCCCCTGAACGAATTTTGTAAGAATTTCTCTCTCTTTCACTGTCTTTGTTTCACGGGTTTTTAAAAGGAATTTATTTTTATAATGGGGTTTAGCTGCTTTTCACGGCTGTGTTTCTGCTGCTTTACAGCCACTTGACTCACTTCCAGAGAGATATCAATACATAGGTTTTAAGATTCTTACTAGTCAGATATATTCTTGTGCGGTGAATAGGGGGTGTTGAGTCCAGTTCACTGAGCAAGGAGTAGGTCTTTCTATTACATATTGGGTTTATGGAACGGTATCTCAGCTCATTTGAAACCCTTGTTTTATGCATCACCCCACCCCACCTTTCCCGTTAAGCAGCCATAGTGTGTTTTGTAAACGTGTGACTCTGTTCTGTTTTGTAATTCAGTTCAAGTGTAGCGGTTTTTACATTCCCTCTATAAGTGATAGCTTATGATAAGTGTCTTTTTCTGTGTGACTTATTTCACTTAGAATCGTCGAAGCTAAAGCCACTCATCATGCTGCTACTAGCCTTATGACATTGATTTCATGGCTGAGTGATATTCCATTGTACATAAGGACCACCACTTCTTTATCCATTTTTCTCTTTCCTGGGATATTTAAGGTGTCACGAAGTGGAGGTTCTTGTCAACAGAGCAGCCCCAAACTTTGGGGTGCCTGTGTCTTGCTGATTTTTAGTTTTCCCAATTTATACGCCCATGAGTGGAAGTGCCCTATGCGCTCTAAGCTGTGCTTTTTCGATGTTTCAGGACACACCGTACACTTCTCCAGAGTGGCTGTTGGCAATTTACATCCCGCCCATCAGCGTAGCAAGGCTCCCATTTCTCCATGGCCTGTTCTGCATTTCTGGTTTTGACACTTTTTTCCGCATGGCCCTTTTGACCGATGGGACGCGAGACTTCTTTGTAGCGCTGATTTGCCTTTCCAGGTTGCTTGGTTGGCCGAAAAGGGCGTATGCGTTTTTTCCTGAATATATTCAGGAAAAAACGCATACGCCCTTTTTGGCCAAGGGCATCATTGTCGACGTTTTGCCACTTTTCATGTGCTTTAAAGGCGATTCGAATCGACCTCCTGAAATCTGTTTCCTGCAATTCTGCCTTGCTTTCAGATCCTCTTCGTTGCCTTCCCTCAATATATTTGTGGACGAGAGTTATCATTTATAACTCTGCAGGTTTGTGAATTGCAGTGCCCCTGAGCTCCATTTTTCAACTCGCTTTTTTGGGAGCTGGCCGCAAAAGCGCAGGATCGCCTCAGGCCCTATTCTGGTTCCAGGCGGCAGGCTGAGCCTGTGCTTAATTCCTCTTCCTGATGGGAAAATAGAGTGACCTGTGCCTGTCCCAACACCTAGAGCTAGTCTCTCATTGGATCCCCCTCTTCCCGTTCATCCTCAGGACAAATTGCAAGCTGTACGGAACGGGAGGTTAAAGGTGCTAATTTCCAAGGAGGGAGATTGCTAGTAAAGCGGCTGGAATGGCGAACCCGAGCACAAGGAGATGAGAAATGAGGTGCGTTTTAGAAACCTTTCCCGATCACACGGTGTACCACCTTCTGGGTTTCTCATGCATGTTTTCGAGGTAGGAAGATGCCCTTGAACCTGGAGATTTGGGACCCATGGGATGGGTAACAGGCAGTATTACTTTAAAGGCTCTGCGTTTGCTCCCCCAACCTCACCAAACCTCTCAGCCCCGAGAGTGTCCACCCTTATGTCTCCTCCAGCTGTGGGTCTAGATATGGTCAATCCAGGTTGCATCACAGCCCCTGAACGAATTTTGTAAGAATTTCTCTCTCTTTCACTGTGTTTGTTTCACGGGTTTTTAAAAGGAATTTATTTTTATAATGGGGTTTAGCTGCTTTTCACGGCTGTGTTTCTGCCGCTTTACAGCCACTTGACTCACTTCCAGAGAGATATCAATACATAGGTTTTAAGATTCTTACTAGTCAGATATATTCTTGTGCGGTGAATAGGGGGTGTTGAGTCCAGTTCATTGAGCAAGGAGTAGGTCTTTCTATTACATATGGGGTTTATGGAACGGTATCTGAGCTCATTTGAAACCCTTGTTTTATGCATCACCCCACCCCACCTTTCCCGTTAAGCAGCCATAATGTGTTTTCTAAACGTGTGACTCTGTTCTGTCTTGTAATTCAGTTCAAGTGTAGCGGTTTTTACATTCCCTCTATAAGTGATAGCTTATAATAAGTGTGTTTTTCTGTATGACTTATTTCACTTAGAATCGTCGTGGCTAAAGCCACTCATCATGCTGCTACTAGCCTTATGACATTGATTTCATGGCTGAGTGATATTCCATTGTACATAAGGACCACCACTTCTTTATCCATTTTTCTCTTTCCTGGGATATTTAAGGTGTCACGAAGTGGAGGTTCTTGTCAACAGAGCAGCCCCAAACTTTGGGGTGCCTGTGTCTTGCTGATGTTTAGTTTTCCCAATTTATACGCCCATGAGTGGAAGTGCCCTATGCGCTCTAAGCTGTGTTTTTTCGATGTTTCAGGACACACCGTACACTTCTCCAGAGTGGCTGTTGGCAATTTACATCCCGCCCATCAGCGTAGCAAGGCTCCCATTTCTCCATGGCCTGTCCTGCATTTCTGGTTTTGACACTTTTTTCCGCATGGCCCTTTTGACCGATGGGAAGCGAGACTTCTTTGTAGCGCTGATTTGCCTTTCCAGGTTGCTTGGTTGGCCGAAAAGGGCGTATGCGTTTTTTCCTGAATATATTCAGGAAAAAACGCATACGCCCTTTTTGGCCAAGGGCATCATTGTCGACGTTTTGCCGCTTTTCATGTGCTTTAAAGGCGATTCGAATCGACCTCCTGAAATCTGTTTCCTGCAATTCTGCCTTGCTTTCAGATCCTCTTCGTTGCCTTCCCTCAATATATTTGTGGACGAGAGTTATCATTTATAACTCTGCAGGTTTGTGAATTGCAGTGCCCCTGAGCTCCATTTTTCAACTCGCTTTTTTGGGAGCTGGCCACAAAAGCGCAGGATTGCCTCAGGCCCTATTCTGCTTCCGAGCGGCAGGCTGAGCCTGTGGTTAATTCTTCTTCGTGATGAGAAAATAGAGTGACCTGTGCCTGTCCCAACACCTAGAGCTAGTCTCTCATTGGCTCCCCCTCTTCCCGTTCATCCTCAGGACAAATTGCAAGCTGTACGGAACGGGAGGTTAAAGGTGCTGATTCTCCAAGGAGGGAGATTGCTAGTAAAGCGGCTGGAATGGCGATCCCGAGCACAAGGAGATGAGAAATGAGGTGCGTTTTAGAAACCTTTCCCGATCACACGGTGTACCACCTTCTGGGTTTCTCATGCATGTTTTCGAGGTAGGAAGATGCCCTTGAACCTGGAGGTTTGGGACCCATGGGATGGGTAACAGGCAGTATTACTTTAAAGGCTCTGCGTTTGCTCCCCCAACCTCACCAAACCTCTCAGCCCCGAGAGTGTCCACCCTTATGTCTCCTCCAGCTGTCGGTCTAGATATGGTCAATCCAGGTTGCATCACAGCCCCTGAACGAATTTTGTAAGAATTTCTCTCTCTTTCACTGTCTTTGTTTCACGGGTTTTTAAAAGGAATTTATTTTTATAATGGGGTTTAGCTGCTTTTCACGGCTGTGTTTCTGCCGCTTTACAGCCACTTGACTCACTTCCAGAGAGATATCAATACATAGGTTTTAAGATTCTTACTAGTCAGATATATTCTTGTGCGGTGAATAGGGGGTGTTGAGTCCAGTTCACTGAGCAAGGAGTAGGTCTTTCTATTACATATTGGGTTTATGGAACGGTATCTGAGCTCATTTGAAACCCTTGTTTTATGCATCACCCCACCCCACCTTTCCCGTTAAGCAGCCATAATGTGTTTTCTAAACGTGTGACTCTGTTCTGTCTTGTAATTCAGTTCAAGTGTAGCGGTTTTTACATTCCCTCTATAAGTGATAGCTTATAATAAGTGTGTTTTTCTGTATGACTTATTTCACTTAGAATCGTCGTGGCTAAAGCCACTCATCATGCTGCTACTAGCCTTATGACATTGATTTCATGGCTGAGTGATATTCCATTGTACATAAGGACCACCACTTCTTTATCCATTTTTCTCTTTCCTGGGATATTTAAGGTGTCACGAAGTGGAGGTTCTTGTCAACAGAGCAGCCCCAAACTTTGGGGTGCCTGTGTCTTGCTGATGTTTAGTTTTCCCAATTTATACGCCCATGAGTGGAAGTGCCCTATGCGCTCTAAGCTGTGTTTTTTCGATGTTTCAGGACACACCGTACACTTCTCCAGAGTGGCTGTTGGCAATTTACATCCCGCCCATCAGCGTAGCAAGGCTCCCATTTCTCCATGGCCTGTCCTGCATTTCTGGTTTTGACACTTTTTTCCGCATGGCCCTTTTGACCGATGGGAAGCGAGACTTCTTTGTAGCGCTGATTTGCCTTTCCAGGTTGCTTGGTTGGCCGAAAAGGGCGTATGCGTTTTTTCCTGAATATATTCAGGAAAAAACGCATACGCCCTTTTTGGCCAAGGGCATCATTGTCGACGTTTTGCCGCTTTTCATGTGCTTTAAAGGCGATTCGAATCGACCTCCTGAAATCTGTTTCCTGCAATTCTGCCTTGCTTTCAGATCCTCTTCGTTGCCTTCCCTCAATATATTTGTGGACGAGAGTTATCATTTATAACTCTGCAGGTTTGTGAATTGCAGTGCCCCTGAGCTCCATTTTTCAACTCGCTTTTTTGGGAGCTGGCCACAAAAGCGCAGGATTTCCTCAGGCCCTATTCTGCTTCCGGGCGGCAGGCTGAGCCTGTGGTTAATTCTTCTTCCTGATGGGAAAATAGAGTGACCTGTGCCTGTCCCAACACCTAGAGCTAGTCTCTCATTGGCTCCCTCTCTTCCCGTTCATCCTCAGGACAAATTGCAAGCTGTACGGAACGGGAGGTTAAAGGTGCTGATTCTCCAAGGAGGGAGATTGCTAGTAAAGCGGCTGGAATGGCGAACCCGAGCACAAGGAGATGAGAAATGAGGTGCGTTTTAGAAACCTTTCCCGATCACACGGTGTACCACCTTCTGGGTTTCTCATGCATGTTTTCGAGGTAGGAAGATGCCCTTGAACCTGGAGGTTTGGGACCCATGGGATGGGTAACAGGCAGTATTACTTTAAAGGCTCTGCGTTTGCTCCCCCAACCTCACCAAACCTCTCAGCCCCGAGAGTGTCCACCCTTATGTCTCCTCCAGCTGTCGGTCTAGATATGGTCAATCCAGGTTGCATCACAGCCCCTGAACGAATTTTGTAAGAATTTCTCTCTCTTTCACTGTCTTTGTTTCACGGGTTTTTAAAAGGAATTTATTTTTATAATGGGGTTTAGCTGCTTTTCACGGCTGTGTTTCTGCCGCTTTACAGCCACTTGACTCACTTCCAGAGAGATATCAATACATAGGTTTTAAGATTCTTACTAGTCAGATATATTCTTGTGTGGTGAATAGGGGGTGTTGAGTCCAGTTCACTGAGCAAGGAGTAGGTCTTTCTATTACATATTGGGTTTATGGAACGGTATCTGAGCTCATTTGAAACCCTTGTTTTATGCATCACCCCACCCCACCTTTCCCGTTAAGCAGCCATAATGTGTTTTCTAAACGTGTGACTCTGTTCTGTTTTGTAATTCAGTTCAAGTGTAGCGGTTTTTACATTCCCTCTATAAGTGATAGCTTATAATAAGTGTGTTTTTCTGTATGACTTATTTCACTTAGAATCGTCGTAGCTAAAGCCACTCATCATGCTGCTACTAGCCTTATGACATTGATTTCATAGCTGAGTGATATTCCATTGTACATAAGGACCACCACTTCTTTATCCATTTTTCTCTTTCCTGGGATATTTAAGGTGTCACGAAGTGGAGGTTCTTGTCAACAGAGCAGCCCCAAACTTTGGGGTGCCTGTGTCTTGCTGATTTTTAGTTTTCCCAATTTATACGCCCATGAGTGGAAGTGCCCTATGCGCTCTAAGCTGTGCTTTTTCCATGTTTCAGGACACACCGTACACTTCTCCAGAGTGGCTGTTGGCAATTTACATCCCGCCCATCAGCGTAGCAAGGCTCCCATTTCTCCATGGCCTGTTCTGCATTTCTGGTTTTGACACATTTTCCGCATGGCCCTTTTGACCGATGGGAAGCGAGACTTCTTTGTAGCGCTGATTTGCCTTTCCAGGTTGCTTGGTTGGCCAAAAAGGGCCTATGCGTTTTTTCCTGAATATATTCAGGAAAAAACGCATAGGCCCTTTTTGGCCAAGGGCATCATTGTCGACGTTTTGCCGCTTTTCATGTGCTTTAAAGGCGATTCGAATCGACCTCCTGAAATCTGTTTCCTGCAATTCTGCCTTGCTTTCAGATCCTCTTCGTTGCCTTCCCTCAATATATTTGTGGACGAGAGTTATCATTTATAACTCTGCAGGTTTGTGAATTGCAGTGCCCTTGAGCTCCATTTTTCAACTCGCTTTTTTGGGAGCTGGCCACAAAAGCGCAGGATTGCCTCAGGCCCTATTCTGGTTCCGGGCGGCAGGCTGAGCCTGTGGTTAATTCTTCTTCCTGATGGGAAAATAGAGTAACCTGTGCCTGTCCCAACACCTAGAGCTAGTCTCTCATTGGCTCCCCCTCTTCCCGTTCATCCTCAGGACATATTGCACGCTGTACGGAACGGGAGGTTAAAGGTGCTGATTCTCCAAGGAGGGAGATTGCTAGTAAAGCGGCTGGAATGGCGAACCCGAGCACAAGGAGATGAGAAATGAGGTGCGTTTTAGAAACCTTTCCCGATCACACGGTGTACCACCTTCTGGGTTTCTCATGCATGTTTTCGAGGTAGGAAGATGCCCTTGAACCTGGAGGTTTGGGACCCATGGGATGGGTAACAGGCAGTATTACTTTAAAGGCTCTGCGTTTGCTCCCCCAACCTCACCAAACCTCTCAGCCCCGAGAGTGTCCACCCTTATGTCTCCTCCAGCTGTGGGTCTAGATATGGTCAATCCAGGTTGCATCACAGCCCCTGAACGAATTTTGTAAGAATTTCTCTCTCTTTCACTGTGTTTGTTTCACGGGTTTTTAAAAGTAATTTATTTTTATAATGGGGTTTAGCTGCTTTTCACGGCTGTGTTTCTGCCGCTTTACAGCCACTTGACTCACTTCCAGAGAGATATCAATACATAGGTTTTAAGATTCTTACTAGTCAGATATATTCTTGTGCGGTGAATAGGGGGTGTTGAGTCCAGTTCATTGAGCAAGGAGTAGGTCTTTCTATTACATATGGGGTTTATGGAACGGTATCTGAGCTCATTTGAAACCCTTGTTTTATGCATCACCCCACCCCACCTTTCCCGTTAAGCAGCCATAATGTGTTTTCTAAACGTGTGACTCTGTTCTGTCTTGTAATTCAGTTCAAGTGTAGCGGTTTTTACATTCCCTCTATAAGTGATAGCTTATAATAAGTGTGTTTTTCTGTATGACTTATTTCACTTAGAATCGTCGTGGCTAAAGCCACTCATCATGCTGCTACTAGCCTTATGACATTGATTTCATGGCTGAGTGATATTCCATTGTACATAAGGACCACCACTTCTTTATCCATTTTTCTCTTTCCTGGGATATTTAAGGTGTCACGAAGTGGAGGTTCTTGTCAACAGAGCAGCCCCAAACTTTGGGGTGCCTGTGTCTTGCTGATGTTTAGTTTTCCCAATTTATACGCCCATGAGTGGAAGTGCCCTATGCGCTCTAAGCTGTGTTTTTTCGATGTTTCAGGACACACCGTACACTTCTCCAGAGTGGCTGTTGGCAATTTACATCCCGCCCATCAGCGTAGCAAGGCTCCCATTTCTCCATGGCCTGTCCTGCATTTCTGGTTTTGACACTTTTTTCCGCATGGCCCTTTTGACCGATGGGAAGCGAGACTTCTTTGTAGCGCTGATTTGCCTTTCCAGGTTGCTTGGTTGGCCGAAAAGGGCGTATGCGTTTTTTCCTGAATATATTCAGGAAAAAACGCATACGCCCTTTTTGGCCAAGGGCATCATTGTCGACGTTTTGCCGCTTTTCATGTGCTTTAAAGGCAATTCGAATCGACCTCCTGAAATCTGTTTCCTGCAATTCTGCCTTGCTTTCAGATCCTCTTCGTTGCCTTCCCTCAATATATTTGTGGACGAGAGTTATCATTTATAACTCTGCAGGTTTGTGAATTGCAGTGCCCCTGAGCTCCATTTTTCAACTCGCTTTTTTGGGAGCTGGCCACAAAAGCGCAGGATTGCCTCAGGCCCTATTCTGCTTCCGAGCGGCAGGCTGAGCCTGTGGTTAATTCTTCTTCGTGATGGGAAAATAGAGTGACCTGTGCCTGTCCCAACACCTAGAGCTAGTCTCTCATTGGCTCCCCCTCTTCCCGTTCATCCTCAGGACAAATTGCAAGCTGTACGGAACGGGAGGTTAAAGGTGCTGATTCTCCAAGGAGGGAGATTGCTAGTAAAGCGGCTGGAATGGCGATCCCGAGCACAAGGAGATGAGAAATGAGGTGCGTTTTAGAAACCTTTCCCGATCACACGGTGTACCACCTTCTGGGTTTCTCATGCATGTTTTCGAGGTAGGAAGATGCCCTTGAACCTGGAGGTTTGGGACCCATGGGATGGGTAACAGGCAGTATTACTTTAAAGGCTCTGCGTTTGCTCCCCCAACCTCACCAAACCTCTCAGCCCCGAGAGTGTCCACCCTTATGTCTCCTCCAGCTGTCGGTCTAGATATGGTCAATCCAGGTTGCATCACAGCCCCTGAACGAATTTTGTAAGAATTTCTCTCTCTTTCACTGTCTTTGTTTCACGGGTTTTTAAAAGGAATTTATTTTTATAATGGGGTTTAGATGCTTTTCACGGCTGTGTTTCTGCCGCTTTACAGCCACTTGACTCACTTCCAGAGAGATATCAATACATAGGTTTTAAGATTCTTACTAGTCAGATATATTCTTGTGCGGTGAATAGGGGGTGTTGAGTCCAGTTCACTGAGCAAGGAGTAGGTCTTTCTATTACATATTGGGTTTATGGAACGGTATCTGAGCTCATTTGAAACCCTTGTTTTATGCATCACCCCACCCCACCTTTCCCGTTAAGCAGCCATAATGTGTTTTCTAAACGTGTGACTCTGTTCTGTTTTGTAATTCAGTTCAAGTGTAGCGGTTTTTACATTCCCTCTATAAGTGATAGCTTATAATAAGTGTGTTTTTCTGTATGACTTATTTCACTTAGAATCGTCGTAGCTAAAGCCACTCATCATGCTGCTACTAGCCTTATGATATTGATTTCATGGCTGAGTGATATTCCATTGTACATAAGGACCACCACTTCTTTATCCATTTTTCTCTTTCCTGGGATATTTAAGGTGTCACGAAGTGGAGGTTCTTGTCAACAGAGCAGCCCCAAACTTTGGGGTGCCTGTGTCTTGCTGATTTTTAGTTTTCCCAATTTATACGCCCATGAGTGGAAGTGCCCTATGCGCTCTAAGCTGTGCTTTTTCGATGTTTCAGGACACACCGTACACTTCTCCAGAGTGGCTGTTGGCAATTTACATCCCACCCATCAGCGTAGCAAGGCTCCCATTTCTCCATGGCCTGTTCTGCATTTCTGGTTTTGACACTTTTTTCCGCATGGCCCTTTTGACCGATGGGAAGCGAGACTTCTTTGTAGTGCTGATTTGCCTTTCCAGGTTGCTTGGTTGGCCAAAAAGGGCGTATGCGTTTTTTCCTGAATATATTCAGGAAAAAACGCATACGCCCTTTTTGGCCAAGGGCATCATTGTCGACGTTTTGCCGCTTTTCATGTGCTTTAAAGGCGATTCGAATCGACCTCCTGAAATCTGTTTCCTGCAATTCTGCCTTGCTTTCAGATCCTCTTCGTTGCCTTCCCTCAATATATTTGTGGACGAGAGTTATCATTTATAACTCTGCAGGTTTGTGAATTGCAGTGCCCCTGAGCTCCATTTTTCAACTCGCTTTTTTGGGAGCTGGCCGCAAAAGCGCAGGGTCGCCTCAGGCCCTATTCTGGTTCCAGGCGGCAGGCTGAGCCTGTGCTTAATTCCTCTTCCTGATGGGAAAATAGAGTGACCTGTGCCTGTCCCAACACCTAGAGCTAGTCTCTCATTGGCTCCCCCTCTTCCCGTTCATCCTCAGGACAAATTGCAAGCTGTACGGAACGGGAGGTTAAAGGTGCTAATTTCCAAGGAGGGAGATTGCTAGTAAAGCGGCTGGAATGGCGAACCCGAGCACAAGGAGATGAGAAATGAGGTGCGTTTTAGAAACCTTTCCCGATCACACGGTGTACCACCTTCTGGGTTTCTAATGCATGTTTTCGAGGTAGGAAGATGCCCTTGAACCTGGAGATTTGGGACCCATGGGATGGGTAACAGGCAGTATTACTTTAAAGGCTCTGCGTTTGCTCCCCCCACCTCACCAAACCTCTCAGCCCCGAGAGTGTCCACCCTTATGTCTCCTCCAGCTGTGGGTCTAGATATGGTCAATCCAGGTTGCATCACAGCCCCTGAACGAATTTTGTAAGAATTTCTCTCTCTTTCACTGTGTTTTTTCACGGGTTTTTAAAAGTAATTTATTTTTATAATGGGGTTTAGCTGCTTTTCACGGCTGTGTTTCTGCCGCTTTACAGCCACTTGACTCACTTCCAGAGAGATATCAATACATAGGTTTTAAGATTCTTACTAGTCAGATATATTCTTGTGCGGTGAATAGGGGGTGTTGAGTCCAGTTCATTGAGCAAGGAGTAGGTCTTTCTATTACATATGGGGTTTATGGAACGGTATCTGAGCTCATTTGAAACCCTTGTTTTATGCATCACCCCACCCCACCTTTCCCGTTAAGCAGCCATAATGTGTTTTCTAAACGTGTGACTCTGTTCTGTCTTGTAATTCAGTTCAAGTGTAGCGGTTTTTACATTCCCTCTATAAGTGATAGCTTATAATAAGTGTGTTTTTCTGTATGACTTATTTCACTTAGAATCGTCGTGGCTAAAGCCACTCATCATGCTGCTACTAGCCTTATGACATTGATTTCATGGCTGAGTGATATTCCATTGTACATAAGGACCACCACTTCTTTATCCATTTTTCTCTTTCCTGGGATATTTAAGGTGTCACGAAGTGGAGGTTCTTGTCAACAGAGCAGCCCCAAACTTTGGGGTGCCTGTGTCTTGCTGATGTTTAGTTTTCCCAATTTATACGCCCATGAGTGGAAGTGCCCTATGCGCTCTAAGCTGTGTTTTTTCGATGTTTCAGGACACACCGTACACTTCTCCAGAGTGGCTGTTGGCAATTTACATCCCGCCCATCAGCGTAGCAACGCTCCCATTTCTCCATGGCCTGTTCTGCATTTCTGGTTTTGACACTTTTTTCCGCATGGCCCTTTTGACCGATGGGAAGCGAGACTTCTTTGTAGCGCTGATTTGCCTTTCCAGGTTGCTTGGTTGGCCAAAAAGGGCGTATGCGTTTTTTCCTGAATATATTCAGGAAAAAACGCATACGCCCTTTTTGGCCAAGGGCATCATTGTCGACGTTTTGCCGCTTTTCATGTGCTTTAAAGGCGATTCGAATCGACCTCCTGAAATCTGTTTCCTGCAATTCTGCCTTGCTTTCAGATCCTCTTCGTTGCCTTCCCTCAATATATTTGTGGACGAGAGTTATCATTTATAACTCTGCAGGTTTGTGAATTGCAGTGCCCCTGAGCTCCATTTTTCAACTCGCTTTTTTGGGAGCTGGCCACAAAAGCGCAGGATTTCCTCAGGCCCTATTCTGCTTCCGGGCGGCAGGCTGAGCCTGTGGTTAATTCTTCTTCCTGATGGGAAAATAGAGTGACCTGTGCCTGTCCCAACACCTAGAGCTAGTCTCTCATTGGCTCCCCCTCTTCCCGTTCATCCTCAGGACAAATTGCAAGCTGTACGGAACGGGAGGTTAAAGGTGCTGATTCTCCAAGGAGGGAGATTGCTAGTAAAGCGGCTGGAATGGCGAACCCGAGCACAAGGAGATGAGAAATGAGGTGCGTTTTAGAAACCTTTCCCGATCACACGGTGTACCACCTTCTGGGTTTCTCATGCATGTTTTCGAGGTAGGAAGATGCCCTTGAACCTGGAGGTTTGGGACCCATGGGATGGGTAACAGGCAGTATTACTTTAAAGGCTCTGCGTTTGCTCCCCCAACCTCACCAAACCTCTCAGCCCCGAGAGTGTCCACCCTTATGTCTCCTCCAGCTGTCGGTCTAGATATGGTCAATCCAGGTTGCATCACAGCCCCTGAACGAATTTTGTAAGAATTTCTCTCTCTTTCACTGTCTTTGTTTCACGGGTTTTTAAAAGGAATTTATTTTTATAATGGGGTTTAGCTGCTTTTCACGGCTGTGTTTCTGCCGCTTTACAGCCACTTGACTCACTTCCAGAGAGATATCAATACATAGGTTTTAAGATTCTTACTAGTCAGATATATTCTTGTGTGGTGAATAGGGGGTGTTGAGTCCAGTTCACTGAGCAAGGAGTAGGTCTTTCTATTACATATTGGGTTTATGGAACGGTATCTGAGCTCATTTGAAACCCTTGTTTTATGCATCACCCCACCCCACCTTTCCCGTTAAGCAGCCATAATGTGTTTTCTAAACGTGTGACTCTGTTCTGTTTTGTAATTCAGTTCAAGTGTAGCGGTTTTTACATTCCCTCTATAAGTGATAGCTTATAATAAGTGTGTTTTTCTGTATGACTTATTTCACTTAGAATCGTCGTAGCTAAAGCCACTCATCATGCTGCTACTAGCCTTATGACATTGATTTCATAGCTGAGTGATATTCCATTGTACATAAGGACCACCACTTCTTTATCCATTTTTCTCTTTCCTGGGATATTTAAGGTGTCACGAAGTGGAGGTTCTTGTCAACAGAGCAGCCCCAAACTTTGGGGTGCCTGTGTCTTGCTGATTTTTAGTTTTCCCAATTTATACGCCCATGAGTGGAAGTGCCCTATGCGCTCTAAGCTGTGCTTTTTCCATGTTTCAGGACACACCGTACACTTCTCCAGAGTGGCTGTTGGCAATTTACATCCCGCCCATCAGCGTAGCAAGGCTCCCATTTCTCCATGGCCTGTTCTGCATTTCTGGTTTTGACACATTTTCCGCATGGCCCTTTTGACCGATGGGAAGCGAGACTTCTTTGTAGCGCTGATTTGCCTTTCCAGGTTGCTTGGTTGGCCAAAAAGGGCCTATGCGTTTTTTCCTGAATATATTCAGGAAAAAACGCATAGGCCCTTTTTGGCCAAGGGCATCATTGTCGACGTTTTGCCGCTTTTCATGTGCTTTAAAGGCGATTCGAATCGACCTCCTGAAATCTGTTTCCTGCAATTCTGCCTTGCTTTCAGATCCTCTTCGTTGCCTTCCCTCAATATATTTGTGGACGAGAGTTATCATTTATAACTCTGCAGGTTTGTGAATTGCAGTGCCCCTGAGCTCCATTTTTCAACTCGCTTTTTTGGGAGCTGGCCACAAAAGCGCAGGATTGCCTCAGGCCCTATTCTGCTTCCGAGCGGCAGGCTGAGCCTGTGGTTAATTCTTCTTCGTGATGGGAAAATAGAGTGACCTGTGCCTGTCCCAACACCTAGAGCTAGTCTCTCATTGGCTCCCCCTCTTCCCGTTCATCCTCAGGACAAATTGCAAGCTGTACGGAACGGGAGGTTAAAGGTGCTGATTCTCCAAGGAGGGAGATTGCTAGTAAAGCGGCTGGAATGGCGATCCCGAGCACAAGGAGATGAGAAATGAGGTGCGTTTTAGAAACCTTTCCCGATCACACGGTGTACCACCTTCTGGGTTTCTCATGCATGTTTTCGAGGTAGGAAGATGCCCTTGAACCTGGAGGTTTGGGACCCATGGGATGGGTAACAGGCAGTATTACTTTAAAGGCTCTGCGTTTGCTCCCCCAACCTCACCAAACCTCTCAGCCCCGAGAGTGTCCACCCTTATGTCTCCTCCAGCTGTCGGTCTAGATATGGTCAATCCAGGTTGCATCACAGCCCCTGAACGAATTTTGTAAGAATTTCTCTCTCTTTCACTGTCTTTGTTTCACGGGTTTTTAAAAGGAATTTATTTTTATAATGGGGTTTAGATGCTTTTCACGGCTGTGTTTCTGCCGCTTTACAGCCACTTGACTCACTTCCAGAGAGATATCAATACATAGGTTTTAAGATTCTTACTAGTCAGATATATTCTTGTGCGGTGAATAGGGGGTGTTGAGTCCAGTTCACTGAGCAAGGAGTAGGTCTTTCTATTACATATTGGGTTTATGGAACGGTATCTGAGCTCATTTGAAACCCTTGTTTTATGCATCACCCCACCCCACCTTTCCCGTTAAGCAGCCATAATGTGTTTTCTAAACGTGTGACTCTGTTCTGTTTTGTAATTCAGTTCAAGTGTAGCGGTTTTTACATTCCCTCTATAAGTGATAGCTTATAATAAGTGTGTTTTTCTGTATGACTTATTTCACTTAGAATCGTCGTAGCTAAAGCCACTCATCATGCTGCTACTAGCCTTATGATATTGATTTCATGGCTGAGTGATATTCCATTGTACATAAGGACCACCACTTCTTTATCCATTTTTCTCTTTCCTGGGATATTTAAGGTGTCACGAAGTGGAGGTTCTTGTCAACAGAGCAGCCCCAAACTTTGGGGTGCCTGTGTCTTGCTGATTTTTAGTTTTCCCAATTTATACGCCCATGAGTGGAAGTGCCCTATGCGCTCTAAGCTGTGCTTTTTCGATGTTTCAGGACACACCGTACACTTCTCCAGAGTGGCTGTTGGCAATTTACATCCCACCCATCAGCGTAGCAAGGCTCCCATTTCTCCATGGCCTGTTCTGCATTTCTGGTTTTGACACTTTTTTCCGCATGGCCCTTTTGACCGATGGGAAGCGAGACTTCTTTGTAGTGCTGATTTGCCTTTCCAGGTTGCTTGGTTGGCCAAAAAGGGCGTATGCGTTTTTTCCTGAATATATTCAGGAAAAAACGCATACGCCCTTTTTGGCCAAGGGCATCATTGTCGACGTTTTGCCGCTTTTCATGTGCTTTAAAGGCGATTCGAATCGACCTCCTGAAATCTGTTTCCTGCAATTCTGCCTTGCTTTCAGATCCTCTTCGTTGCCTTCCCTCAATATATTTGTGGACGAGAGTTATCATTTATAACTCTGCAGGTTTGTGAATTGCAGTGCCCCTGAGCTCCATTTTTCAACTCGCTTTTTTGGGAGCTGGCCGCAAAAGCGCAGGGTCGCCTCAGGCCCTATTCTGGTTCCAGGCGGCAGGCTGAGCCTGTGCTTAATTCCTCTTCCTGATGGGAAAATAGAGTGACCTGTGCCTGTCCCAACACCTAGAGCTAGTCTCTCATTGGCTCCCCCTCTTCCCGTTCATCCTCAGGACAAATTGCAAGCTGTACGGAACGGGAGGTTAAAGGTGCTAATTTCCAAGGAGGGAGATTGCTAGTAAAGCGGCTGGAATGGCGAACCCGAGCACAAGGAGATGAGAAATGAGGTGCGTTTTAGAAACCTTTCCCGATCACACGGTGTACCACCTTCTGGGTTTCTAATGCATGTTTTCGAGGTAGGAAGATGCCCTTGAACCTGGAGATTTGGGACCCATGGGATGGGTAACAGGCAGTATTACTTTAAAGGCTCTGCGTTTGCTCCCCCCACCTCACCAAACCTCTCAGCCCCGAGAGTGTCCACCCTTATGTCTCCTCCAGCTGTGGGTCTAGATATGGTCAATCCAGGTTGCATCACAGCCCCTGAACGAATTTTGTAAGAATTTCTCTCTCTTTCACTGTGTTTGTTTCACGGGTTTTTAAAAGTAATTTATTTTTATAATGGGGTTTAGCTGCTTTTCACGGCTGTGTTTCTGCCGCTTTACAGCCACTTGACTCACTTCCAGAGAGATATCAATACATAGGTTTTAAGATTCTTACTAGTCAGATATATTCTTGTGCGGTGAATAGGGGGTGTTGAGTCCAGTTCATTGAGCAAGGAGTAGGTCTTTCTATTACATATGGGGTTTATGGAACGGTATCTGAGCTCATTTGAAACCCTTGTTTTATGCATCACCCCACCCCACGTTTCCCGTTAAGCAGCCATAATGTGTTTTCTAAACGTGTGACTCTGTTCTGTCTTGTAATTCAGTTCAAGTGTAGCGGTTTTTACATTCCCTCTATAAGTGATAGCTTATAATAAGTGTGTTTTTCTGTATGACTTATTTCACTTAGAATCGTCGTGGCTAAAGCCACTCATCATGCTGCTACTAGCCTTATGACATTGATTTCATGGCTGAGTGATATTCCATTGTACATAAGGACCACCACTTCTTTATCCATTTTTCTCTTTCCTGGGATATTTAAGGTGTCACGAAGTGGAGGTTCTTGTCAACAGAGCAGCCCCAAACTTTGGGGTGCCTGTGTCTTGCTGATGTTTAGTTTTCCCAATTTATACGCCCATGAGTGGAAGTGCCCTATGCGCTCTAAGCTGTGTTTTTTCGATGTTTCAGGACACACCGTACACTTCTCCAGAGTGGCTGTTGGCAATTTACATCCCGCCCATCAGCGTAGCAAGGCTCCCATTTCTCCATGGCCTGTCCTGCATTTCTGGTTTTGACACTTTTTTCCGCATGGCCCTTTTGACCGATGGGAAGCGAGACTTCTTTGTAGCGCTGATTTGCCTTTCCAGGTTACTTGGTTGGCCGAAAAGGGCGTATGCGTTTTTTCCTGAATATATTCAGGAAAAAACGCATACGCCCTTTTTGGCCAAGGGCATCATTGTCGACGTTTTGCCGCTTTTCATGTGCTTTAAAGGCGATTCGAATCGACCTCCTGAAATCTGTTTCCTGCAATTCTGCCTTGCTTTCAGATCCTCTTCGTTGCCTTCCCTCAATATATTTGTGGACGAGAGTTATCATTTATAACTCTGCAGGTTTGTGAATTGCAGTGCCCCTGAGCTCCATTTTTCAACTCGCTTTTTTGGGAGCTGGCCACAAAAGCGCAGGATTGCCTCAGGCCCTATTCTGCTTCCGGGCGGCAGGCTGAGCCTGTGGTTAATTCTTCTTCCTGATGGGAAAATAGAGTGACCTGTGCCTGTCCCAACACCTAGAGCTAGTCTCTCATTGGCTCCCCCTCTTCCCGTTCATCCTCAGGACAAATTGCAAGCTGTACGGAACGGGAGGTTAAAGGTGCTGATTCTCCAAGGAGGGAGATTGCTAGTAAAGCGGCTGGAATGGCGAACCCGAGCACAAGGAGATGAGAAATGAGGTGCGTTTTAGAAACCTTTCCCGATCACACGGTGTACCACCTTCTGGGTTTCTCATGCATGTTTTCGAGGTAGGAAGATGCCCTTGAACCTGGAGGTTTGGGACCCATGGGATGGGTAACAGGCAGTATTACTTTAAAGGCTCTGCGTTTGCTCCCCCAACCTCACCAAACCTCTCAGCCCCGAGAGTGTCCACCCTTATGTCTCCTCCAGCTGTCGGTCTAGATATGGTCAATCCAGGTTGCATCACAGCCCCTGAACGAATTTTGTAAGAATTTCTCTCTCTTTCACTGTCTTTGTTTCACGGGTTTTTAAAAGGAATTTATTTTTATAATGGGGTTTAGCTGCTTTTCACGGCTGTGTTTCTGCCGCTTTACAGCCACTTGACTCACTTCCAGAGAGATATCAATACATAGGTTTTAAGATTCTTACTAGTCAGATATATTCTTGTGCGGTGAATAGGGGGTGTTGAGTCCAGTTCATTGAGCAAGGAGTAGGTCTTTCTATTACATATGGGGTTTATGGAACGGTATCTGAGCTCATTTGAAACCCTTGTTTTATGCATCACCCCACCCCACGTTTCCCGTTAAGCAGCCATAATGTGTTTTCTAAACGTGTGACTCTGTTCTGTCTTGTAATTCAGTTCAAGTGTAGCGGTTTTTACATTCCCTCTATAAGTGATAGCTTATAATAAGTGTGTTTTTCTGTATGACTTATTTCACTTAGAATCGTCGTGGCTAAAGCCACTCATCATGCTGCTACTAGCCTTATGACATTGATTTCATGGCTGAGTGATATTCCATTGTACATAAGGACCACCACTTCTTTATCCATTTTTCTCTTTCCTGGGATATTTAAGGTGTCACGAAGTGGAGGTTCTTGTCAACAGAGCAGCCCCAAACTTTGGGGTGCCTGTGTCTTGCTGATGTTTAGTTTTCCCAATTTATACGCCCATGAGTGGAAGTGCCCTATGCGCTCTAAGCTGTGTTTTTTCGATGTTTCAGGACACACCGTACACTTCTCCAGAGTGGCTGTTGGCAATTTACATCCCGCCCATCAGCGTAGCAAGGCTCCCATTTCTCCATGGCCTGTCCTGCATTTCTGGTTTTGACACTTTTTTCCGCATGGCCCTTTTGACCGATGGGAAGCGAGACTTCTTTGTAGCGCTGATTTGCCTTTCCAGGTTACTTGGTTGGCCGAAAAGGGCGTATGCGTTTTTTCCTGAATATATTCAGGAAAAAACGCATACGCCCTTTTTGGCCAAGGGCATCATTGTCGACGTTTTGCCGCTTTTCATGTGCTTTAAAGGCGATTCGAATCGACCTCCTGAAATCTGTTTCCTGCAATTCTGCCTTGCTTTCAGATCCTCTTCGTTGCCTTCCCTCAATATATTTGTGGACGAGAGTTATCATTTATAACTCTGCAGGTTTGTGAATTGCAGTGCCCCTGAGCTCCATTTTTCAACTCGCTTTTTTGGGAGCTGGCCACAAAAGCGCAGGATTGCCTCAGGCCCTATTCTGCTTCCGGGCGGCAGGCTGAGCCTGTGGTTAATTCTTCTTCCTGATGGGAAAATAGAGTGACCTGTGCCTGTCCCAACACCTAGAGCTAGTCTCTCATTGGCTCCCCCTCTTCCCGTTCATCCTCAGGACAAATTGCAAGCTGTACGGAACGGGAGGTTAAAGGTGCTGATTCTCCAAGGAGGGAGATTGCTAGTAAAGCGGCTGGAATGGCGAACCCGAGCACAAGGAGATGAGAAATGAGGTGCGTTTTAGAAACCTTTCCCGATCACACGGTGTACCACCTTCTGGGTTTCTCATGCATGTTTTCGAGGTAGGAAGATGCCCTTGAACCTGGAGGTTTGGGACCCATGGGATGGGTAACAGGCAGTATTACTTTAAAGGCTCTGCGTTTGCTCCCCCAACCTCACCAAACCTCTCAGCCCCGAGAGTGTCCACCCTTATGTCTCCTCCAGCTGTCGGTCTAGATATGGTCAATCCAGGTTGCATCACAGCCCCTGAACGAATTTTGTAAGAATTTCTCTCTCTTTCACTGTCTTTGTTTCACGGGTTTTTAAAAGGAATTTATTTTTATAATGGGGTTTAGCTGCTTTTCACGGCTGTGTTTCTGCCGCTTTACAGCCACTTGACTCACTTCCAGAGAGATATCAATACATAGGTTTTAAGATTCTTACTAGTCAGATATATTCTTGTGTGGTGAATAGGGGGTGTTGAGTCCAGTTCACTGAGCAAGGAGTAGGTCTTTCTATTACATATTGGGTTTATGGAACGGTATCTGAGCTCATTTGAAACCCTTGTTTTATGCATCACCCCACCCCACCTTTCCCGTTAAGCAGCCATAATGTGTTTTCTAAACGTGTGACTCTGTTCTGTTTTGTAATTCAGTTCAAGTGTAGCGGTTTTTACATTCCCTCTATAAGTGATAGCTTATAATAAGTGTGTTTTTCTGTATGACTTATTTCACTTAGAATCGTCGTAGCTAAAGCCACTCATCATGCTGCTACTAGCCTTATGACATTGATTTCATAGCTGAGTGATATTCCATTGTACATAAGGACCACCACTTCTTTATCCATTTTTCTCTTTCCTGGGATATTTAAGGTGTCACGAAGTGGAGGTTCTTGTCAACAGAGCAGCCCCAAACTTTGGGGTGCCTGTGTCTTGCTGATTTTTAGTTTTCCCAATTTATACGCCCATGAGTGGAAGTGCCCTATGCGCTCTAAGCTGTGCTTTTTCCATGTTTCAGGACACACCGTACACTTCTCCAGAGTGGCTGTTGGCAATTTACATCCCGCCCATCAGCGTAGCAAGGCTCCCATTTCTCCATGGCCTGTTCTGCATTTCTGGTTTTGACACATTTTCCGCATGGCCCTTTTGACCGATGGGAAGCGAGACTTCTTTGTAGCGCTGATTTGCCTTTCCAGGTTGCTTGGTTGGCCAAAAAGGGCCTATGCGTTTTTTCCTGAATATATTCAGGAAAAAACGCATAGGCCCTTTTTGGCCAAGGGCATCATTGTCGACGTTTTGCCGCTTTTCATGTGCTTTAAAGGCGATTCGAATCGACCTCCTGAAATCTGTTTCCTGCAATTCTGCCTTGCTTTCAGATCCTCTTCGTTGCCTTCCCTCAATATATTTGTGGACGAGAGTTATCATTTATAACTCTGCAGGTTTGTGAATTGCAGTGCCCCTGAGCTCCATTTTTCAACTCGCTTTTTTGGGAGCTGGCCACAAAAGCGCAGGATTGCCTCAGGCCCTATTCTGGTTCCGGGCGGCAGGCTGAGCCTGTGGTTAATTCTTCTTCCTGATGGGAAAATAGAGTAACCTGTGCCTGTCCCAACACCTAGAGCTAGTCTCTCATTGGCTCCCCCTCTTCCCGTTCATCCTCAGGACATATTGCAAGCTGTACGGAACGGGAGGTTAAAGGTGCTGATTCTCCAAGGAGGGAGATTGCTAGTAAAGCGGCTGGAATGGCGAACCCGAGCACAAGGAGATGAGAAATGAGGTGCGTTTTAGAAACCTTTCCCGATCACACGGTGTACCACCTTCTGGGTTTCTCATGCATGTTTTCGAGGTAGGAAGATGCCCTTGAACCTGGAGGTTTGGGACCCATGGGATGGGAAACAGGCAGTATTACTTTAAAGGCTCTGCGTTTGCTCCCCCAACCTCACCAAACCTCTCAGCCCCGAGAGTGTCCACCCTTATGTCTCCTCCAGCTGTGGGTCTAGATATGGTCAATCCAGGTTGCATCACAGCCCATGAACGAATTTTGTAAGAATTTCTCTCTCTTTCACTGTCTTTGTTTCACGGGTTTTTAAAAGGAATTTATTTTTATAATGGGGTTTAGCTGCTTTTCACGGCTGTGTTTCTGCCGCTTTACAGCCACTTGACTCACTTCCAGAGAGATATCAATACATAGGTTTTAAGATTCTTACTAGTCAGATATATTCTTGTGCGGTGAATAGGGGGTGTTGAGTCCAGTTCATTGAGCAAGGAGTAGGTCTTTCTATTACATATGGGGTTTATGGAACGGTATCTGAGCTCATTTGAAACCCTTGTTTTATGCATCACCCCACCCCACCTTTCCCGTTAAGCAGCCATAATGTGTTTTCTAAACGTGTGACTCTGTTCTGTCTTGTAATTCAGTTCAAGTGTAGCGGTTTTTACATTCCCTCTATAAGTGATAGCTTATAATAAGTGTGTTTTTCTGTATGACTTATTTCACTTAGAATCGTCGTGGCTAAAGCCACTCATCATGCTGCTACTAGCCTTATGACATTGATTTCATGGCTGAGTGATATTCCATTGTACATAAGGACCACCACTTCTTTATCCATTTTTCTCTTTCCTGGGATATTTAAGGTGTCACGAAGTGGAGGTTCTTGTCAACAGAGCAGCCCCAAACTTTGGGGTGCCTGTGTCTTGCTGATGTTTAGTTTTCCCAATTTATACGCCCATGAGTGGAAGTGCCCTATGCGCTCTAAGCTGTGTTTTTTCGATGTTTCAGGACACACCGTACACTTCTCCAGAGTGGCTGTTGGCAATTTACATCCCGCCCATCAGCGTAGCAAGGCTCCCATTTCTCCATGGCCTGTCCTGCATTTCTGGTTTTGACACTTTTTTCCGCATGGCCCTTTTGACCGATGGGAAGCGAGACTTCTTTGTAGCGCTGATTTGCCTTTCCAGGTTACTTGGTTGGCCGAAAAGGGCGTATGCGTTTTTTCCTGAATATATTCAGGAAAAAACGCATACGCCCTTTTTGGCCAAGGGCATCATTGTCGACGTTTTGCCGCTTTTCATGTGCTTTAAAGGCGATTCGAATCAACCTCCTGAAATCTGTTTCCTGCAATTCTGCCTTGCTTTCAGATCCTCTTCGTTGCCTTCCCTCAATATATTTGTGGACGAGAGTTATCATTTATAACTCTGCAGGTTTGTGAATTGCAGTGCCCCTGAGCTCCATTTTTCAACTCGCTTTTTTGGGAGCTGGCCACAAAAGCGCAGGATTGCCTCAGGCCCTATTCTGCTTCCGGGCGGCAGGCTGAGCCTGTGGTTAATTCTTCTTCCTGATGGGAAAATAGAGTGACCTGTGCCTGTCCCAACACCTAGAGCTAGTCTCTCATTGGCTCCCCCTCTTCCCGTTCATCCTCAGGACAAATTGCAAGCTGTACGGAACGGGAGGTTAAAGGTGCTGATTCTCCAAGGAGGGAGATTGCTAGTAAAGCGGCTGGAATGGCGAACCCGAGCACAAGGAGATGAGAAATGAGGTGCGTTTTAGAAACCTTTCCCGATCACACGGTGTACCACCTTCTGGGTTTCTCATGCATGTTTTCGAGGTAGGAAGATGCCCTTGAACCTGGAGGTTTGGGACCCATGGGATGGGTAACAGGCAGTATTACTTTAAAGGCTCTGCGTTTGCTCCCCCAACCTCACCAAACCTCTCAGCCCCGAGAGTGTCCACCCTTATGTCTCCTCCAGCTGTCGGTCTAGATATGGTCAATCCAGGTTGCATCACAGCCCCTGAACGAATTTTGTAAGAATTTCTCTCTCTTTCACTGTCTTTGTTTCACGGGTTTTTAAAAGGAATTTATTTTTATAATGGGGTTTAGCTGCTTTTCACGGCTGTGTTTCTGCCGCTTTACAGCCACTTGACTCACTTCCAGAGAGATATCAATACATAGGTTTTAAGATTCTTACTAGTCAGATATATTCTTGTGTGGTGAATAGGGGGTGTTGAGTCCAGTTCACTGAGCAAGGAGTAGGTCTTTCTATTACATATTGGGTTTATGGAACGGTATCTGAGCTCATTTGAAACCCTTGTTTTATGCATCACCCCACCCCACCTTTCCCGTTAAGCAGCCATAATGTGTTTTCTAAACGTGTGACTCTGTTCTGTTTTGTAATTCAGTTCAAGTGTAGCGGTTTTTACATTCCCTCTATAAGTGATAGCTTATAATAAGTGTGTTTTTCTGTATGACTTATTTCACTTAGAATCGTCGTAGCTAAAGCCACTCATCATGCTGCTACTAGCCTTATGACATTGATTTCATAGCTGAGTGATATTCCATTGTACATAAGGACCACCACTTCTTTATCCATTTTTCTCTTTCCTGGGATATTTAAGGTGTCACGAAGTGGAGGTTCTTGTCAACAGAGCAGCCCCAAACTTTGGGGTGCCTGTGTCTTGCTGATTTTTAGTTTTCCCAATTTATACGCCCATGAGTGGAAGTGCCCTATGCGCTCTAAGCTGTGCTTTTTCGATGTTTCAGGACACACCGTACACTTCTCCAGAGTGGCTGTTGGCAATTTACATCCCGCCCATCAGCGTAGCAAGGCTCCCATTTCTCCATGGCCTGTTCTGCATTTCTGGTTTTGACACATTTTCCGCATGGCCCTTTTGACCGATGGGAAGCGAGACTTCTTTGTAGCGCTGATTTGCCTTTCCAGGTTGCTTGGTTGGCCAAAAAGGGCGTATGCGTTTTTTCCTGAATATATTCAGGAAAAAACGCATAGGCCCTTTTTGGCCAAGGGCATCATTGTCGACGTTTTGCCGCTTTTCATGTGCTTTAAAGGCGATTCGAATCGACCTCCTGAAATCTGTTTCCTGCAATTCTGCCTTGCTTTCAGATCCTCTTCGTTGCCTTCCCTCAATATATTTGTGGACGAGAGTTATCATTTATAACTCTGCAGGTTTGTGAATTGCAGTGCCCCTGAGCTCCATTTTTCAACTCGCTTTTTTGGGAGCTGGCCACAAAAGCGCAGGATTGCCTCAGGCCCTATTCTGCTTCCGGGCGGCAGGCTGAGCCTGTGGTTAATTCTTCTTCCTGATGGGAAAATAGAGTGACCTGTGCCTGTCCCAACACCTAGAGCTAGTCTCTCATTGGCTCCCCCTCTTCCCGTTCATCCTCAGGACATATTGCAAGCTGTACGGAACGGGAGGTTAAAGGTGCTGATTCTCCAAGGAGGGAGATTGCTAGTAAAGCGGCTGGAATGGCGAACCCGAGCACAAGGAGATGAGAAATGAGGTGCGTTTTAGAAACCTTTCCCGATCACACGGTGTACCACCTTCTGGGTTTCTCATGCATGTTTTCGAGGTAGGAAGATGCCCTTGAACCTGGAGGTTTGGGACCCATGGGATGGGTAACAGGCAGTATTACTTTAAAGGCTCTGCGTTTGCTCCCCCAACCTCACCAAACCTCTCAGCCCCGAGAGTGTCCACCCTTATGTCTCCTCCAGCTGTCGGTCTAGATATGGTCAATCCAGGTTGCATCACAGCCCCTGAACGAATTTTGTAAGAATTTCTCTCTCTTTCACTGTCTTTGTTTCACGGGTTTTTAAAAGGAATTTATTTTTATAATGGGGTTTAGCTGCTTTTCACGGCTGTGTTTCTGCCGCTTTACAGCCACTTGACTCACTTCCAGAGAGATATCAATACATAGGTTTTAAGATTCTTACTAGTCAGATATATTCTTGTGCGGTGAATAGGGGGTGTTGAGTCCAGTTCACTGAGCAAGGAGTAGGTCTTTCTATTACATATTGGGTTTATGGAACGGTATCTGAGCTCATTTGAAACCCTTGTTTTATGCATCACCCCACCCCACCTTTCCCGTTAAGCAGCCATAATGTGTTTTCTAAACGTGTGACTCTGTTCTGTTTTGTAATTCAGTTCAAGTGTAGCGGTTTTTACATTCCCTCTATAAGTGATAGCTTATAATAAGTGTGTTTTTCTGTATGACTTATTTCACTTAGAATCGTCGTAGCTAAAGCCACTCATCATGCTGCTACTAGCCTTATGACATTGATTTCATGGCTGAGTGATATTCCATTGTACATAAGGACCACCACTTCTTTATCCATTTTTCTCTTTCCTGGGATATTTAAGGTGTCACGAAGTGGAGGTTCTTGTCAACAGAGCAGCCCCAAACTTTGGGGTGCCTGTGTCTTGCTGATTTTTAGTTTTCCCAATTTATACGCCCATGAGTGGAAGTGCCCTATGCTCTCTAAGCTGTGTTTTTTCGATGTTTCAGGACACACCGTACACTTCTCCAGAGTGGCTGTTGGCAATTTACATCCTGCCCATCAGCGTAGCAACGCTCCCATTTCTCCATGGCCTGTTCTGCATTTCTGGTTTTGACACTTTTTTCCGCATGGCCCTTTTGACCGATGGGAAGCGAGACTTCTTTGTAGCGCTGATTTGCCTTTCCAGGTTGCTTGGTTGGCCAAAAAGGGCGTATGCGTTTTTTCCTGAATATATTCAGGAAAAAACGCATACGCCCTTTTTGGCCAAGGGCATCATTGTCGACGTTTTGCCGCTTTTCATGTGCTTTAAAGGCGATTCGAATCGACCTCCTGAAATCTGTTTCCTGCAATTCTGCCTTGCTTTCAGATCCTCTTCGTTGCCTTCCCTCAATATATTTGTGGACGAGAGTTATCATTTATAACTCTGCAGGTTTGTGAATTGCAGTGCCCCTGAGCTCCATTTTTCAACTCGCTTTTTTGGGAGCTGGCCGCAAAAGCGCAGGATTGCCTCAGGCCCTATTCTGCTTCCGGGCGGCAGGCTGAACCAGTGGTTAATTCTTCTTCCTGATGGGAAAATAGAGTTACCTGTGCCTGTCCCAAAACCTAGAGCTAGTCTCTCATTGGCTCCCCCTCTTCCCGTTCATCCTCAGGACAAATTGCAAGCTGTACAGAACGGGAGGTTAAAGGTGCTGATTCTCCAAGGAGGGAGATTGCTAGTAAAGCGGCTGGAATGGCGAACCCGAGCACAAGGAGATGAGAAATGAGGTGCGTTTTAGAAACCTTTCCCGATCACACGGTGTACCACCTTCTGGGTTTCTCATGCATGTTTTCGAGGTAGGAAGATGCCCTTGAACCTGGAGATTTGGGACCCATGGGATGGGTAACAGGCAGTATTACTTTAAAGGCTCTGCGTTTGCTCCCCCAACCTCACCAAACCTCTCAGCCCCGAGAGTGTCCACCCTTATGTCTCATCCAGCTGTGGGTCTAGATATGGTCAATCCAGGTTGCATCACAGCCCCTGAACGAATTTTGTAAGAAATTCTCTCTCTTTCACTGTCTTTGTTTCACGGGTTTTTAAAAGTAATTTATTTTTATAATGGGGTTTAGCTGTTTTTCACGGCTGTGTTTATGCGGCTTTACAGCCACTTGACTCACTTCCAGAGAGATATCAATACATAGGTTTTAAGATTCTTACTAGTCAGATATATTCTTGTGCGGTGAATAGGGGGTGTTGAGTCCAGTTCACTGAGCAAGGAGTAGGTCTTTCTATTACATATTGGGTTTATGGAACGGTATCTGAGCTCATTTGAAACCCTTGTTTTATTCATCACCCCACCCCACCTTTCCTGTTAAGCAGCCATAGTGTGTTTTGTAAACGTGTGACTCTGTTCTGTTTTGTAATTCAGTTCAAGTGTAGCGGTTTTTACATTCCCTCTATAAGTGATAGCTTATGATAAGTGTCTTTTTCTGTGTGACTTATTTCACTTAGAATCGTCGTAGCTAAAGCCACTCATCATGCTGCTACTAGCCTTATGACATTGATTTCATGGCTGAGTGATATTCCATTGTACATAAGGACCACCACTTTTTTATCCATTTTTCTCTTTCCTGGGATATTTAAGGTGTCACGAAGTGGAGGTTCTTGTCAACAGAGCAGCCCCAAACTTTGGGGTGCCTGTGTCTTGCTGATTTTTAGTTTTCCCAATTTATACGCCCATGAGTGGAAGTGCCCTATGCTCTCTAAGCTGTGTTTTTTCGATGTTTCAGGACACACCGTACACTTCTCCAGAGTGGCTGTTGGCAATTTACATCCCGCCCATCAGCGTAGCAAGGCTCCCATTTCTCCATGGCCTGTTCTGCATTTCTGGTTTTGACACTTTTTTCCGCATGGCCCTTTTGACCGATGGGAAGCGAGACTTCTTTGTAGCGCTGATTTGCCTTTCCAGGTTGCTTGGTTGGCCAAAAAGGGCGTATGCGTTTTTTCCTGAATATATTCAGGAAAAAACGCATACGCCCTTTTTGGCCAAGGGCATCATTGTCGACGTTTTGCCGCTTTTCATGTGCTTTAAAGGCGATTCGAATCGACCTCCTGAAATCTGTTTCCTGCAATTCTGCCTTGCTTTCAGATCCTCTTCGTTGCCTTCCCTCAATATATTTGTGGACGAGAGTTATCATTTATAACTCTGCAGGTTTGTGAATTGCAGTGCCCCTGAGCTCCATTTTTCAACTCGCTTTTTTGGGAGCTGGCCGCAAAAGCGCAGGATTGCCTCAGGCCCTATTCTGCTTCCGGGCGGCAGGCTGAGCCTGTGGTTAATTCTTCTTCCTGATGGGAAAATAGAGTGACCTGTGCCTGTCCCAACACCTAGAGCTAGTCTCTCATTGGCTCCCCCTCTTCCCGTTCATCCTCAGGACAAATTGCAAGCTGTACAGAACGGGAGGTTAAAGGTGCTGATTCTCCAAGGAGGGAGATTGCTAGTAAAGCGGCTGGAATGGCGAACCCGAGCACAAGGAGATGAGAAATGAGGTGCGTTTTAGAAACCTTTCCTGATCACACGGTGTACCACCTTCTGGGTTTCTCATGCATGTTTTCGAGGTAGGAAGATGCCCTTGAACCTGGAGATTTGGGACCCATGGGATGGGTAACAGGCAGTATTACTTTAAAGGCTCTGCGTTTGCTCCCCCAACCTCACCAAACCTCTCAGCCCCGAGAGTGTCCACCCTTATGTCTCCTCCAGCTGTCGGTCTAGATATGGTCAATCCAGGTTGCATCACAGCCCCTGAACGAATTTTGTAAGAATTTCTCTCTCTTTCACTGTCTTTGTTTCACGGGTTTTTAAAAGGAATTTATTTTTATAATGGGGTTTAGCTGCTTTTCACGGCTGTGTTTCTGCCGCTTTACAGCCACTTGACTCACTTCCAGAGAGATATCAATACATAGGTTTTAAGATTCTTACTAGTCAGATATATTCTTGTGCGGTGAATAGGGGGTGTTGAGTCCAGTTCACTGAGCAAGGAGTAGGTCTTTCTATTACATATTGGGTTTATGGAACGGTATCTGAGCTCATTTGAAACCCTTGTTTTATGCATCACCCCACCCCACCTTTCCCGTTAAGCAGCCATAATGTGTTTTCTAAACGTGTGACTCTGTTCTGTTTTGTAATTCAGTTCAAGTGTAGCGGTTTTTACATTCCCTCTATAAGTGATAGCTTATAATAAGTGTGTTTTTCTGTATGACTTATTTCACTTAGAATCGTCGTAGCTAAAGCCACTCATCATGCTGCTACTAGCCTTATGACATTGATTTCATGGCTGAGTGATATTCCATTGTACATAAGGACCACCACTTCTTTATCCATTTTTCTCTTTCCTGGGATATTTAAGGTGTCACGAAGTGGAGGTTCTTGTCAACAGAGCAGCCCCAAACTTTGGGGTGCCTGTGTCTTGCTGATTTTTAGTTTTCCCAATTTATACGCCCATGAGTGGAAGTGCCCTATGCTCTCTAAGCTGTGTTTTTTCGATGTTTCAGGACACACCGTACACTTCTCCAGAGTGGCTGTTGGCAATTTACATCCCGCCCATCAGCGTAGCAACGCTCCCATTTCTCCATGGCCTGTTCTGCATTTCTGGTTTTGACACTTTTTTCCGCATGGCCCTTTTGACCGATGGGAAGCGAGACTTCTTTGTAGCGCTGATTTGCCTTTCCAGGTTGCTTGGTTGGCCAAAAAGGGCGTATGCGTTTTTTCCTGAATATATTCAGGAAAAAACGCATACGCCCTTTTTGGCCAAGGGCATCATTGTCGACGTTTTGCCGCTTTTCATGTGCTTTAAAGGCGATTCGAATCGACCTCCTGAAATCTGTTTCCTGCAATTCTGCCTTGCTTTCAGATCCTCTTCGTTGCCTTCCCTCAATATATTTGTGGACGAGAGTTATCATTTATAACTCTGCAGGTTTGTGAATTGCAGTGCCCCTGAGCTCCATTTTTCAACTCGCTTTTTTGGGAGCTGGCCGCAAAAGCGCAGGATTGCCTCAGGCCCTATTCTGCTTCCGGGCGGCAGGCTGAACCAGTGGTTAATTCTTCTTCCTGATGGGAAAATAGAGTTACCTGTGCCTGTCCCAAAACCTAGAGCTAGTCTCTCATTGGCTCCCCCTCTTCCCGTTCATCCTCAGGACAAATTGCAAGCTGTACAGAACGGGAGGTTAAAGGTGCTGATTCTCCAAGGAGGGAGATTGCTAGTAAAGCGGCTGGAATGGCGAACCCGAGCACAAGGAGATGAGAAATGAGGTGCGTTTTAGAAACCTTTCCCGATCACACGGTGTACCACCTTCTGGGTTTCTCATGCATGTTTTCGAGGTAGGAAGATGCCCTTGAACCTGGAGATTTGGGACCCATGGGATGGGTAACAGGCAGTATTACTTTAAAGGCTCTGCGTTTGCTCCCCCAACCTCACCAAACCTCTCAGCCCCGAGAGTGTCCACCCTTATGTCTCATCCAGCTGTGGGTCTAGATATGGTCAATCCAGGTTGCATCACAGCCCCTGAACGAATTTTGTAAGAAATTCTCTCTCTTTCACTGTCTTTGTTTCACGGGTTTTTAAAAGTAATTTATTTTTATAATGGGGTTTAGCTGTTTTTCACGGCTGTGTTTATGCGGCTTTACAGCCACTTGACTCACTTCCAGAGAGATATCAATACATAGGTTTTAAGATTCTTACTAGTCAGATATATTCTTGTGCGGTGAATAGGGGGTGTTGAGTCCAGTTCACTGAGCAAGGAGTAGGTCTTTCTATTACATATTGGGTTTATGGAACGGTATCTGAGCTCATTTGAAACCCTTGTTTTATTCATCACCCCACCCCACCTTTCCTGTTAAGCAGCCATAGTGTGTTTTGTAAACGTGTGACTCTGTTCTGTTTTGTAATTCAGTTCAAGTGTAGCGGTTTTTACATTCCCTCTATAAGTGATAGCTTATGATAAGTGTCTTTTTCTGTGTGACTTATTTCACTTAGAATCGTCGTAGCTAAAGCCACTCATCATGCTGCTACTAGCCTTATGACATTGATTTCATGGCTGAGTGATATTCCATTGTACATAAGGACCACCACTTTTTTATCCATTTTTCTCTTTCCTGGGATATTTAAGGTGTCACGAAGTGGAGGTTCTTGTCAACAGAGCAGCCCCAAACTTTGGGGTGCCTGTGTCTTGCTGATTTTTAGTTTTCCCAATTTATACGCCCATGAGTGGAAGTGCCCTATGCTCTCTAAGCTGTGTTTTTTCGATGTTTCAGGACACACCGTACACTTCTCCAGAGTGGCTGTTGGCAATTTACATCCCGCCCATCAGCGTAGCAAGGCTCCCATTTCTCCATGGCCTGTTCTGCATTTCTGGTTTTGACACTTTTTTCCGCATGGCCCTTTTGACCGATGGGAAGCGAGACTTCTTTGTAGCGCTGATTTGCCTTTCCAGGTTGCTTGGTTGGCCAAAAAGGGCGTATGCGTTTTTTCCTGAATATATTCAGGAAAAAACGCATACGCCCTTTTTGGCCAAGGGCATCATTGTCGACGTTTTGCCGCTTTTCATGTGCTTTAAAGGCGATTCGAATCGACCTCCTGAAATCTGTTTCCTGCAATTCTGCCTTGCTTTCAGATCCTCTTCGTTGCCTTCCCTCAATATATTTGTGGACGAGAGTTATCATTTATAACTCTGCAGGTTTGTGAATTGCAGTGCCCCTGAGCTCCATTTTTCAACTCGCTTTTTTGGGAGCTGGCCGCAAAAGCGCAGGATTGCCTCAGGCCCTATTCTGCTTCCGGGCGGCAGGCTGAGCCTGTGGTTAATTCTTCTTCCTGATGGGAAAATAGAGTGACCTGTGCCTGTCCCAACACCTAGAGCTAGTCTCTCATTGGCTCCCCCTCTTCCCGTTCATCCTCAGGACAAATTGCAAGCTGTACAGAACGGGAGGTTAAAGGTGCTGATTCTCCAAGGAGGGAGATTGCTAGTAAAGCGGCTGGAATGGCGAACCCGAGCACAAGGAGATGAGAAATGAGGTGCGTTTTAGAAACCTTTCCTGATCACACGGTGTACCACCTTCTGGGTTTCTCATGCATGTTTTCGAGGTAGGAAGATGCCCTTGAACCTGGAGATTTGGGACCCATGGGATGGGTAACAGGCAGTATTACTTTAAAGGCTCTGCGTTTGCTCCCCCAACCTCACCAAACCTCTCAGCCCCGAGAGTGTCCACCCTTATGTCTCCTCCAGCTGTCGGTCTAGATATGGTCAATCCAGGTTGCATCACAGCCCCTGAACGAATTTTGTAAGAATTTCTCTCTCTTTCACTGTCTTTGTTTCACGGGTTTTTAAAAGGAATTTATTTTTATAATGGGGTTTAGCTGCTTTTCACGGCTGTGTTTCTGCCGCTTTACAGCGACTTGACTCACTTCCAGAGAGATATCAATACATAGGTTTTAAGATTCTTACTAGTCAGATATATTCTTGTGCGGTGAATAGGGGGTGTTGAGTCCAGTTCACTGAGCAAGGAGTAGGTCTTTCTATTACATATTGGGTTTATGGAACGGTATCTGAGCTCATTTGAAACCCTTGTTTTATGCATCACCCCACCCCACCTTTCCCGTTAAGCAGCCATAATGTGTTTTCTAAACGTGTGACTCTGTTCTGTTTTGTAATTCAGTTCAAGTGTAGCGGTTTTTACATTCCCTCTATAAGTGATAGCTTATAATAAGTGTGTTTTTCTGTATGACTTATTTCACTTAGAATCGTCGTAGCTAAAGCCACTCATCATGCTGCTACTAGCCTTATGACATTGATTTCATGGCTGAGTGATATTCCATTGTACATAAGGACCACCACTTCTTTATCCATTTTTCTCTTTCCTGGGATATTTAAGGTGTCACGAAGTGGAGGTTCTTGTCAACAGAGCAGCCCCAAACTTTGGGGTGCCTGTGTCTTGCTGATTTTTAGTTTTCCCAATTTATACGCCCATGAGTGGAAGTGCCCTATGCTCTCTAAGCTGTGTTTTTTCGATGTTTCAGGACACACCGTACACTTCTCCAGAGTGGCTGTTGGCAATTTACATCCTGCCCATCAGCGTAGCAACGCTCCCATTTCTCCATGGCCTGTTCTGCATTTCTGGTTTTGACACTTTTTTCCGCATGGCCCTTTTGACCGATGGGAAGCGAGACTTCTTTGTAGCGCTGATTTGCCTTTCCAGGTTGCTTGGTTGGCCAAAAAGGGCGTATGCGTTTTTTCCTGAATATATTCAGGAAAAAACGCATACGCCCTTTTTGGCCAAGGGCATCATTGTCGACGTTTTGCCGCTTTTCATGTGCTTTAAAGGCGATTCGAATCGACCTCCTGAAATCTGTTTCCTGCAATTCTGCCTTGCTTTCAGATCCTCTTCGTTGCCTTCCCTCAATATATTTGTGGACGAGAGTTATCATTTATAACTCTGCAGGTTTGTGAATTGCAGTGCCCCTGAGCTCCATTTTTCAACTCGCTTTTTTGGGAGCTGGCCGCAAAAGCGCAGGATTGCCTCAGGCCCTATTCTGCTTCCGGGCGGCAGGCTGAGCCTGTGGTTAATTCTTCTTCCTGATGGGAAAATAGAGTGACCTGTGCCTGTCCCAACACCTAGAGCTAGTCTCTCATTGGCTCCCCCTCTTCCCGTTCATCCTCAGGACAAATTGCAAGCTGTACGGAACGGGAGGTTAAAGGTGCTGATTCTCCAAGGAGGGAGATTGCTAGTAAAGCGGCTGGAATGGCGAACCCGAGCACAAGGAGATGAGAAATGAGGTGCGTTTTAGAAACCTTTCCCGATCACACGGTGTACCACCTTCTGGGTTTCTCATGCATGTTTTCGAGGTAGGAAGATGCCCTTGAACCTGGAGATTTGGGACCCATGGGATGGGTAACAGGCAGTATTACTTTAAAGGCTCTGCGTTTGCTCCCCCAACCTCACCAAACCTCTCAGCCCCGAGAGTGTCCACCCTTATGTCTCATCCAGCTGTGGGTCTAGATATGGTCAATCCAGGTTGCATCACAGCCCCTGAACGAATTTTGTAAGAAATTCTCTCTCTTTCACTGTCTTTGTTTCACGGGTTTTTAAAAGTAATTTATTTTTATAATGGGGTTTAGCTGTTTTTCACGGCTGTGTTTATGCGGCTTTACAGCCACTTGACTCACTTCCAGAGAGATATCAATACATAGGTTTTAAGATTCTTACTAGTCAGATATATTCTTGTGCGGTGAATAGGGGGTGTTGAGTCCAGTTCACTGAGCAAGGAGTAGGTCTTTCTATTACATATTGGGTTTATGGAACGGTATCTGAGCTCATTTGAAACCCTTGTTTTATTCATCACCCCACCCCACCTTTCCTGTTAAGCAGCCATAGTGTGTTTTGTAAACGTGTGACTCTGTTCTGTTTTGTAATTCAGTTCAAGTGTAGCGGTTTTTACATTCCCTCTATAAGTGATAGCTTATGATAAGTGTCTTTTTCTGTGTGACTTATTTCACTTAGAATCGTCGTAGCTAAAGCCACTCATCATGCTGCTACTAGCCTTATGACATTGATTTCATGGCTGAGTGATATTCCATTGTACATAAGGACCACCACTTTTTTATCCATTTTTCTCTTTCCTGGGATATTTAAGGTGTCACGAAGTGGAGGTTCTTGTCAACAGAGCAGCCCCAAACTTTGGGGTGCCTGTGTCTTGCTGATTTTTAGTTTTCCCAATTTATACGCCCATGAGTGGAAGTGCCCTATGCTCTCTAAGCTGTGTTTTTTCGATGTTTCAGGACACACCGTACACTTCTCCAGAGTGGCTGTTGGCAATTTACATCCCGCCCATCAGCGTAGCAAGGCTCCCATTTCTCCATGGCCTGTTCTGCATTTCTGGTTTTGACACTTTTTTCCGCATGGCCCTTTTGACCGATGGGAAGCGAGACTTCTTTGTAGCGCTGATTTGCCTTTCCAGGTTGCTTGGTTGGCCAAAAAGGGCGTATGCGTTTTTTCCTGAATATATTCAGGAAAAAACGCATACGCCCTTTTTGGCCAAGGGCATCATTGTCGACGTTTTGCCGCTTTTCATGTGCTTTAAAGGCGATTCGAATCGACCTCCTGAAATCTGTTTCCTGCAATTCTGCCTTGCTTTCAGATCCTCTTCGTTGCCTTCCCTCAATATATTTGTGGACGAGAGTTATCATTTATAACTCTGCAGGTTTGTGAATTGCAGTGCCCCTGAGCTCCATTTTTCAACTCGCTTTTTTGGGAGCTGGCCGCAAAAGCGCAGGATTGCCTCAGGCCCTATTCTGCTTCCGGGCGGCAGGCTGAGCCTGTGGTTAATTCTTCTTCCTGATGGGAAAATAGAGTGACCTGTGCCTGTCCCAACACCTAGAGCTAGTCTCTCATTGGCTCCCCCTCTTCCCGTTCATCCTCAGGACAAATTGCAAGCTGTACAGAACGGGAGGTTAAAGGTGCTGATTCTCCAAGGAGGGAGATTGCTAGTAAAGCGGCTGGAATGGCGAACCCGAGCACAAGGAGATGAGAAATGAGGTGCGTTTTAGAAACCTTTCCTGATCACACGGTGTACCACCTTCTGGGTTTCTCATGCATGTTTTCGAGGTAGGAAGATGCCCTTGAACCTGGAGATTTGGGACCCATGGGATGGGTAACAGGCAGTATTACTTTAAAGGCTCTGCGTTTGCTCCCCCAACCTCACCAAACCTCTCAGCCCCGAGAGTGTCCACCCTTATGTCTCATCCAGCTGTGGGTCTAGATATGGTCAATCCAGGTTGCATCACAGCCCCTGAACGAATTTTGTAAGAAATTCTCTCTCTTTCACTGTCTTTGTTTCACGGGTTTTTAAAAGTAATTTATTTTTATAATGGGGTTTAGCTGTTTTTCACGGCTGTGTTTATGCGGCTTTACAGCCACTTGACTCACTTCCAGAGAGATATCAATACATAGGTTTTAAGATTCTTACTAGTCAGATATATTCTTGTGCGGTGAATAGGGGGTGTTGAGTCCAGTTCACTGAGCAAGGAGTAGGTCTTTCTATTACATATTGGGTTTATGGAACGGTATCTGAGCTCATTTGAAACCCTTGTTTTATTCATCACCCCACCCCACCTTTCCTGTTAAGCAGCCATAGTGTGTTTTGTAAACGTGTGACTCTGTTCTGTTTTGTAATTCAGTTCAAGTGTAGCGGTTTTTACATTCCCTCTATAAGTGATAGCTTATGATAAGTGTCTTTTTCTGTGTGACTTATTTCACTTAGAATCGTCGTAGCTAAAGCCACTCATCATGCTGCTACTAGCCTTATGACATTGATTTCATGGCTGAGTGATATTCCATTGTACATAAGGATCACCACTTTTTTATCCATTTTTCTCTTTCCTGGGATATTTAAGGTGTCACGAAGTGGAGGTTCTTGTCAACAGAGCAGCCCCAAACTTTGGGGTGCCTGTGTCTTGCTGATTTTTAGTTTTCCCAATTTATACGCCCATGAGTGGAAGTGCCCTATGCTCTCTAAGCTGTGTTTTTTCGATGTTTCAGGACACACCGTACACTTCTCCAGAGTGGCTGTTGGCAATTTACATCCCGCCCATCAGCGTAGCAAGGCTCCCATTTCTCCATGGCCTGTTCTGCATTTCTGGTTTTGACACTTTTTTCCGCATGGCCCTTTTGACCGATGGGAAGCGAGACTTCTTTGTAGCGCTGATTTGCCTTTCCAGGTTGCTTGGTTGGCCAAAAAGGGCGTATGCGTTTTTTCCTGAATATATTCAGGAAAAAACGCATACGCCCTTTTTGGCCAAGGGCATCATTGTCGACGTTTTGCCGCTTTTCATGTGCTTTAAAGGCGATTCGAATCGACCTCCTGAAATCTGTTTCCTGCAATTCTGCCTTGCTTTCAGATCCTCTTCGTTGCCTTCCCTCAATATATTTGTGGACGAGAGTTATCATTTATAACTCTGCAGGTTTGTGAATTGCAGTGCCCCTGAGCTCCATTTTTCAACTCGCTTTTTTGGGAGCTGGCCGCAAAAGCGCAGGATTGCCTCAGGCCCTATTCTGCTTCCGGGCGGCAGGCTGAGCCTGTGGTTAATTCTTCTTCCTGATGGGAAAATAGAGTGACCTGTGCCTGTCCCAACACCTAGAGCTAGTCTCTCATTGGCTCCCCCTCTTCCCGTTCATCCTCAGGACAAATTGCAAGCTGTACAGAACGGGAGGTTAAAGGTGCTGATTCTCCAAGGAGGGAGATTGCTAGTAAAGCGGCTGGAATGGCGAACCCGAGCACAAGGAGATGAGAAATGAGGTGCGTTTTAGAAACCTTTCCTGATCACACGGTGTACCACCTTCTGGGTTTCTCATGCATGTTTTCGAGGTAGGAAGATGCCCTTGAACCTGGAGATTTGGGACCCATGGGATGGGTAACAGGCAGTATTACTTTAAAGGCTCTGCGTTTGCTCCCCCAACCTCACCAAACCTCTCAGCCCCGAGAGTGTCCACCCTTATGTCTCATCCAGCTGTGGGTCTAGATATGGTCAATCCAGGTTGCATCACAGCCCCTGAACGAATTTTGTAAGAAATTCTCTCTCTTTCACTGTCTTTGTTTCACGGGTTTTTAAAAGTAATTTATTTTTATAATGGGGTTTAGCTGTTTTTCACGGCTGTGTTTATGCGGCTTTACAGCCACTTGACTCACTTCCAGAGAGATATCAATACATAGGTTTTAAGATTCTTACTAGTCAGATATATTCTTGTGCGGTGAATAGGGGGTGTTGAGTCCAGTTCACTGAGCAAGGAGTAGGTCTTTCTATTACATATTGGGTTTATGGAACGGTATCTGAGCTCATTTGAAACCCTTGTTTTATTCATCACCCCACCCCACCTTTCCTGTTAAGCAGCCATAGTGTGTTTTGTAAACGTGTGACTCTGTTCTGTTTTGTAATTCAGTTCAAGTGTAGCGGTTTTTACATTCCCTCTATAAGTGATAGCTTATGATAAGTGTCTTTTTCTGTGTGACTTATTTCACTTAGAATCGTCGTAGCTAAAGCCACTCATCATGCTGCTACTAGCCTTATGACATTGATTTCATGGCTGAGTGATATTCCATTGTACATAAGGACCACCACTTTTTTATCCATTTTTCTCTTTCCTGGGATATTTAAGGTGTCACGAAGTGGAGGTTCTTGTCAACAGAGCAGCCCCAAACTTTGGGGTGCCTGTGTCTTGCTGATTTTTAGTTTTCCCAATTTATACGCCCATGAGTGGAAGTGCCCTATGCTCTCTAAGCTGTGTTTTTTCGATGTTTCAGGACACACCGTACACTTCTCCAGAGTGGCTGTTGGCAATTTACATCCCGCCCATCAGCGTAGCAAGGCTCCCATTTCTCCATGGCCTGTTCTGCATTTCTGGTTTTGACACTTTTTTCCGCATGGCCCTTTTGACCGATGGGAAGCGAGACTTCTTTGTAGCGCTGATTTGCCTTTCCAGGTTGCTTGGTTGGCCAAAAAGGGCGTATGCGTTTTTTCCTGAATATATTCAGGAAAAAACGCATACGCCCTTTTTGGCCAAGGGCATCATTGTCGACGTTTTGCCGCTTTTCATGTGCTTTAAAGGCGATTCGAATCGACCTCCTGAAATCTGTTTCCTGCAATTCTGCCTTGCTTTCAGATCCTCTTCGTTGCCTTCCCTCAATATATTTGTGGACGAGAGTTATCATTTATAACTCTGCAGGTTTGTGAATTGCAGTGCCCCTGAGCTCCATTTTTCAACTCGCTTTTTTGGGAGCTGGCCGCAAAAGCGCAGGATTGCCTCAGGCCCTATTCTGCTTCCGGGCGGCAGGCTGAGCCTGTGGTTAATTCTTCTTCCTGATGGGAAAATAGAGTGACCTGTGCCTGTCCCAACACCTAGAGCTAGTCTCTCATTGGCTCCCCCTCTTCCCGTTCATCCTCAGGACAAATTGCAAGCTGTACAGAACGGGAGGTTAAAGGTGCTGATTCTCCAAGGAGGGAGATTGCTAGTAAAGCGGCTGGAATGGCGAACCCGAGCACAAGGAGATGAGAAATGAGGTGCGTTTTAGAAACCTTTCCTGATCACACGGTGTACCACCTTCTGGGTTTCTCATGCATGTTTTCGAGGTAGGAAGATGCCCTTGAACCTGGAGATTTGGGACCCATGGGATGGGTAACAGGCAGTATTACTTTAAAGGCTCTGCGTTTGCTCCCCCAACCTCACCAAACCTCTCAGCCCCGAGAGTGTCCACCCTTATGTCTCATCCAGCTGTGGGTCTAGATATGGTCAATCCAGGTTGCATCACAGCCCCTGAACGAATTTTGTAAGAAATTCTCTCTCTTTCACTGTCTTTGTTTCACGGGTTTTTAAAAGTAATTTATTTTTATAATGGGGTTTAGCTGTTTTTCACGGCTGTGTTTATGCGGCTTTACAGCCACTTGACTCACTTCCAGAGAGATATCAATACATAGGTTTTAAGATTCTTACTAGTCAGATATATTCTTGTGCGGTGAATAGGGGGTGTTGAGTCCAGTTCACTGAGCAAGGAGTAGGTCTTTCTATTACATATTGGGTTTATGGAACGGTATCTGAGCTCATTTGAAACCCTTGTTTTATTCATCACCCCACCCCACCTTTCCTGTTAAGCAGCCATAGTGTGTTTTGTAAACGTGTGACTCTGTTCTGTTTTGTAATTCAGTTCAAGTGTAGCGGTTTTTACATTCCCTCTATAAGTGATAGCTTATGATAAGTGTCTTTTTCTGTGT
This sequence comes from Balaenoptera ricei, assembly GCF_028023285.1. Lineage (NCBI taxonomy): Eukaryota > Metazoa > Chordata > Mammalia > Artiodactyla > Balaenopteridae > Balaenoptera > Balaenoptera ricei. Next base: position 44,798,281 of record NC_082642.1, on the reverse strand, counting down.
GACTTATTTCACTTAGAATCGTCGTAGCTAAAGCCACTCATCATGCTGCTACTAGCCTTATGACATTGATTTCATGGCTGAGTGATATTCCATTGTACATAAGGACCACCACTTTTTTATCCATTTTTCTCTTTCCTGGGATATTTAAGGTGTCACGAAGTGGAGGTTCTTGTCAACAGAGCAGCCCCAAACTTTGGGGTGCCTGTGTCTTGCTGATTTTTAGTTTTCCCAATTTATACGCCCATGAGTGGAAGTGCCCTATGCTCTCTAAGCTGTGTTTTTTCGATGTTTCAGGACACACCGTACACTTCTCCAGAGTGGCTGTTGGCAATTTACATCCCGCCCATCAGCGTAGCAAGGCTCCCATTTCTCCATGGCCTGTTCTGCATTTCTGGTTTTGACACTTTTTTCCGCATGGCCCTTTTGACCGATGGGAAGCGAGACTTCTTTGTAGCGCTGATTTGCCTTTCCAGGTTGCTTGGTTGGCCAAAAAGGGCGTATGCGTTTTTTCCTGAATATATTCAGGAAAAAACGCATACGCCCTTTTTGGCCAAGGGCATCATTGTCGACGTTTTGCCGCTTTTCATGTGCTTTAAAGGCGATTCGAATCGACCTCCTGAAATCTGTTTCCTGCAATTCTGCCTTGCTTTCAGATCCTCTTCGTTGCCTTCCCTCAATATATTTGTGGACGAGAGTTATCATTTATAACTCTGCAGGTTTGTGAATTGCAGTGCCCCTGAGCTCCATTTTTCAACTCGCTTTTTTGGGAGCTGGCCGCAAAAGCGCAGGATTGCCTCAGGCCCTATTCTGCTTCCGGGCGGCAGGCTGAGCCTGTGGTTAATTCTTCTTCCTGATGGGAAAATAGAGTGACCTGTGCCTGTCCCAACACCTAGAGCTAGTCTCTCATTGGCTCCCCCTCTTCCCGTTCATCCTCAGGACAAATTGCAAGCTGTACAGAACGGGAGGTTAAAGGTGCTGATTCTCCAAGGAGGGAGATTGCTAGTAAAGCGGCTGGAATGGCGAACCCGAGCACAAGGAGATGAGAAATGAGGTGCGTTTTAGAAACCTTTCCTGATCACACGGTGTACCACCTTCTGGGTTTCTCATGCATGTTTTCGAGGTAGGAAGATGCCCTTGAACCTGGAGATTTGGGACCCATGGGATGGGTAACAGGCAGTATTACTTTAAAGGCTCTGCGTTTGCTCCCCCAACCTCACCAAACCTCTCAGCCCCGAGAGTGTCCACCCTTATGTCTCCTCCAGCTGTCGGTCTAGATATGGTCAATCCAGGTTGCATCACAGCCCCTGAACGAATTTTGTAAGAATTTCTCTCTCTTTCACTGTCTTTGTTTCACGGGTTTTTAAAAGGAATTTATTTTTATAATGGGGTTTAGCTGCTTTTCACGGCTGTGTTTCTGCCGCTTTACAGCCACTTGACTCACTTCCAGAGAGATATCAATACATAGGTTTTAAGATTCTTACTAGTCAGATATATTCTTGTGCGGTGAATAGGGGGTGTTGAGTCCAGTTCACTGAGCAAGGAGTAGGTCTTTCTATTACATATTGGGTTTATGGAACGGTATCTGAGCTCATTTGAAACCCTTGTTTTATGCATCACCCCACCCCACCTTTCCCGTTAAGCAGCCATAATGTGTTTTCTAAACGTGTGACTCTGTTCTGTTTTGTAATTCAGTTCAAGTGTAGCGGTTTTTACATTCCCTCTATAAGTGATAGCTTATAATAAGTGTGTTTTTCTGTATGACTTATTTCACTTAGAATCGTCGTAGCTAAAGCCACTCATCATGCTGCTACTAGCCTTATGACATTGATTTCATGGCTGAGTGATATTCCATTGTACATAAGGACCACCACTTCTTTATCCATTTTTCTCTTTCCTGGGATATTTAAGGTGTCACGAAGTGGAGGTTCTTGTCAACAGAGCAGCCCCAAACTTTGGGGTGCCTGTGTCTTGCTGATTTTTAGTTTTCCCAATTTATACGCCCATGAGTGGAAGTGCCCTATGCTCTCTAAGCTGTGTTTTTTCGATGTTTCAGGACACACCGTACACTTCTCCAGAGTGGCTGTTGGCAATTTACATCCTGCCCATCAGCGTAGCAACGCTCCCATTTCTCCATGGCCTGTTCTGCATTTCTGGTTTTGACACTTTTTTCCGCATGGCCCTTTTGACCGATGGGAAGCGAGACTTCTTTGTAGCGCTGATTTGCCTTTCCAGGTTGCTTGGTTGGCCAAAAAGGGCGTATGCGTTTTTTCCTGAATATATTCAGGAAAAAACGCATACGCCCTTTTTGGCCAAGGGCATCATTGTCGACGTTTTGCCGCTTTTCATGTGCTTTAAAGGCGATTCGAATCGACCTCCTGAAATCTGTTTCCTGCAATTCTGCCTTGCTTTCAGATCCTCTTCGTTGCCTTCCCTCAATATATTGGTGGACGAGAGTTATCATTTATAACTCTGCAGGTTTGTGAATTGCAGTGCCCCTGAGCTCCATTTTTCAACTCGCTTTTTTGGGAGCTGGCCGCAAAAGCGCAGGATTGCCTCAGGCCCTATTCTGCTTCCGGGCGGCAGGCTGAGCCTGTGGTTAATTCTTCTTCCTGATGGGAAAATAGAGTGACCTGTGCCTGTCCCAACACCTAGAGCTAGTCTCTCATTGGCTCCCCCTCTTCCCGTTCATCCTCAGGACAAATTGCAAGCTGTACAGAACGGGAGGTTAAAGGTGCTGATTCTCCAAGGAGGGAGATTGCTAGTAAAGTGGCTGGAATGGCGAACCCGAGCACAAGGAGATGAGAAATGAGGTGCGTTTTAGAAACCTTTCCCGATCACACGGTGTACCACCTTCTGGGTTTCTCATGCATGTTTTCGAGGTAGGAAGATGCCCTTGAACCTGGAGATTTGGGACCCATGGGATGGGTAACAGGCAGTATTACTTTAAAGGCTCTGCGTTTGCTCCCCCAACCTCACCAAACCTCTCAGCCCCGAGAGTGTCCACCCTTATGTCTCATCCAGCTGTGGGTCTAGATATGGTCAATCCAGGTTGCATCACAGCCCCTGAACGAATTTTGTAAGAAATTCTCTCTCTTTCACTGTGTTTGTTTCACGGGTTTTTAAAAGTAATTTATTTTTATAATGGGGTTTAGCTGTTTTTCACGGCTGTGTTTATGCGGCTTTACAGCCACTTGACTCACTTCCAGAGAGATATCAATACATAGGTTTTAAGATTCTTACTAGTCAGATATATTCTTGTGCGGTGAATAGGGGGTGTTGAGTCCAGTTCACTGAGCAAGGAGTAGGTCTTTCTATTACATATTGGGTTTATGGAACGGTATCTGAGCTCATTTGAAACCCTTGTTTTATTCATCACCCCACCCCACCTTTCCTGTTAAGCAGCCATAGTGTGTTTTGTAAACGTGTGACTCTGTTCTGTTTTGTAATTCAGTTCAAGTGTAGCGGTTTTTACATTCCCTCTATAAGTGATAGCTTATGATAAGTGTCTTTTTCTGTGTGACTTATTTCACTTAGAATCGTCGTAGCTAAAGCCACTCATCATGCTGCTACTAGCCTTATGACATTGATTTCATGGCTGAGTGATATTCCATTGTACATAAGGACCACCACTTTTTTATCCATTTTTCTCTTTCCTGGGATATTTAAGGTGTCACGAAGTGGAGGTTCTTGTCAACAGAGCAGCCCCAAACTTTGGGGTGCCTGTGTCTTGCTGATTTTTAGTTTTCCCAATTTATACGCCCATGAGTGGAAGTGCCCTATGCTCTCTAAGCTGTGTTTTTTCGATGTTTCAGGACACACCGTACACTTCTCCAGAGTGGCTGTTGGCAATTTACATCCCGCCCATCAGCGTAGCAAGGCTCCCATTTCTCCATGGCCTGTTCTGCATTTCTGGTTTTGACACTTTTTTCCGCATGGCCCTTTTGACCGATGGGAAGCGAGACTTCTTTGTAGCGCTGATTTGCCTTTCCAGGTTGCTTGGTTGGCCAAAAAGGGCGTATGCGTTTTTTCCTGAATATATTCAGGAAAAAACGCATACGCCCTTTTTGGCCAAGGGCATCATTGTCGACGTTTTGCCGCTTTTCATGTGCTTTAAAGGCGATTCGAATCGACCTCCTGAAATCTGTTTCCTGCAATTCTGCCTTGCTTTCAGATCCTCTTCGTTGCCTTCCCTCAATATATTTGTGGACGAGAGTTATCATTTATAACTCTGCAGGTTTGTGAATTGCAGTGCCCCTGAGCTCCATTTTTCAACTCGCTTTTTTGGGAGCTGGCCGCAAAAGCGCAGGATTGCCTCAGGCCCTATTCTGCTTCCGGGCGGCAGGCTGAGCCTGTGGTTAATTCTTCTTCCTGATGGGAAAATAGAGTGACCTGTGCCTGTCCCAACACCTAGAGCTAGTCTCTCATTGGCTCCCCCTCTTCCCGTTCATCCTCAGGACAAATTGCAAGCTGTACAGAACGGGAGGTTAAAGGTGCTGATTCTCCAAGGAGGGAGATTGCTAGTAAAGCGGCTGGAATGGCGAACCCGAGCACAAGGAGATGAGAAATGAGGTGCGTTTTAGAAACCTTTCCTGATCACACGGTGTACCACCTTCTGGGTTTCTCATGCATGTTTTCGAGGTAGGAAGATGCCCTTGAACCTGGAGATTTGGGACCCATGGGATGGGTAACAGGCAGTATTACTTTAAAGGCTCTGCGTTTGCTCCCCCAACCTCACCAAACCTCTCAGCCCCGAGAGTGTCCACCCTTATGTCTCCTCCAGCTGTCGGTCTAGATATGATCAATCCAGGTTGCATCACAGCCCCTGAACGAATTTTGTAAGAATTTCTCTCTCTTTCACTGTCTTTGTTTCACGGGTTTTTAAAAGGAATTTATTTTTATAATGGGGTTTAGCTGCTTTTCACGGCTGTGTTTCTGCCGCTTTACAGCCACTTGACTCACTTCCAGAGAGATATCAATACATAGGTTTTAAGATTCTTACTAGTCAGATATATTCTTGTGCGGTGAATAGGGGGTGTTGAGTCCAGTTCACTGAGCAAGGAGTAGGTCTTTCTATTACATATTGGGTTTATGGAACGGTATCTGAGCTCATTTGAAACCCTTGTTTTATGCATCACCCCACCCCACCTTTCCCGTTAAGCAGCCATAATGTGTTTTCTAAACGTGTGACTCTGTTCTGTTTTGTAATTCAGTTCAAGTGTAGCGGTTTTTACATTCCCTCTATAAGTGATAGCTTATAATAAGTGTGTTTTTCTGTATGACTTATTTCACTTAGAATCGTCGTAGCTAAAGCCACTCATCATGCTGCTACTAGCCTTATGACATTGATTTCATGGCTGAGTGATATTCCATTGTACATAAGGACCACCACTTCTTTATCCATTTTTCTCTTTCCTGGGATATTTAAGGTGTCACGAAGTGGAGGTTCTTGTCAACAGAGCAGCCCCAAACTTTGGGGTGCCTGTGTCTTGCTGATTTTTAGTTTTCCCAATTTATACGCCCATGAGTGGAAGTGCCCTATGCTCTCTAAGCTGTGTTTTTTCGATGTTTCAGGACACACCGTACACTTCTCCAGAGTGGCTGTTGGCAATTTACATCCTGCCCATCAGCGTAGCAACGCTCCCATTTCTCCATGGCCTGTTCTGCATTTCTGGTTTTGACACTTTTTTCCGCATGGCCCTTTTGACCGATGGGAAGCGAGACTTCTTTGTAGCGCTGATTTGCCTTTCCAGGTTGCTTGGTTGGCCAAAAAGGGCGTATGCGTTTTTTCCTGAATATATTCAGGAAAAAACGCATACGCCCTTTTTGGCCAAGGGCATCATTGTCAACGTTTTGCCGCTTTTCATGTGCTTTAAAGGCGATTCGAATCGACCTCCTGAAATCTGTTTCCTGCAATTCTGCCTTGCTTTCAGATCCTCTTCGTTGCCTTCCCTCAATATATTTGTGGACGAGAGTTATCATTTATAACTCTGCAGGTTTGTGAATTGCAGTGCCCCTGAGCTCCATTTTTCAACTCGCTTTTTTGGGAGCTGGCCGCAAAAGCGCAGGATTGCCTCAGGCCCTATTCTGCTTCCGGGCGGCAGGCTGAGCCTGTGGTTAATTCTTCTTCCTGATGGGAAAATAGAGTGACCTGTGCCTGTCCCAAAACCTAGAGCTAGTCTCTCATTGGCTCCCCCTCTTCCCGTTCATCCTCAGGACAAATTGCAAGCTGTACAGAACGGGAGGTTAAAGGTGCTGATTCTCCAAGGAGGGAGATTGCTAGTAAAGTGGCTGGAATGGCGAACCCGAGCACAAGGAGATGAGAAATGAGGTGCGTTTTAGAAACCTTTCCCGATCACACGGTGTACCACCTTCTGGGTTTCTCATGCATGTTTTCGAGGTAGGAAGATGCCCTTGAACCTGGAGATTTGGGACCCATGGGATGGGTAACAGGCAGTATTACTTTAAAGGCTCTGCGTTTGCTCCCCCAACCTCACCAAACCTCTCAGCCCCGAGAGTGTCCACCCTTATGTCTCATCCAGCTGTGGGTCTAGATATGGTCAATCCAGGTTGCATCACAGCCCCTGAACGAATTTTGTAAGAAATTCTCTCTCTTTCACTGTCTTTGTTTCACGGGTTTTTAAAAGTAATTTATTTTTATAATGGGGTTTAGCTGTTTTTCACGGCTGTGTTTATGCGGCTTTACAGCCACTTGACTCACTTCCAGAGAGATATCAATACATAGGTTTTAAGATTCTTACTAGTCAGATATATTCTTGTGCGGTGAATAGGGGGTGTTGAGTCCAGTTCACTGAGCAAGGAGTAGGTCTTTCTATTACATATTGGGTTTATGGAACGGTATCTGAGCTCATTTGAAACCCTTGTTTTATTCATCACCCCACCCCACCTTTCCTGTTAAGCAGCCATAGTGTGTTTTGTAAACGTGTGACTCTGTTCTGTTTTGTAATTCAGTTCAAGTGTAGCGGTTTTTACATTCCCTCTATAAGTGATAGCTTATGATAAGTGTCTTTTTCTGTGTGACTTATTTCACTTAGAATCGTCGTAGCTAAAGCCACTCATCATGCTGCTACTAGCCTTATGACATTGATTTCATGGCTGAGTGATATTCCATTGTACATAAGGACCACCACTTTTTTATCCATTTTTCTCTTTCCTGGGATATTTAAGGTGTCACGAAGTGGAGGTTCTTGTCAACAGAGCAGCCCCAAACTTTGGGGTGCCTGTGTCTTGCTGATTTTTAGTTTTCCCAATTTATACGCCCATGAGTGGAAGTGCCCTATGCTCTCTAAGCTGTGTTTTTTCGATGTTTCAGGACACACCGTACACTTCTCCAGAGTGGCTGTTGGCAATTTACATCCCGCCCATCAGCGTAGCAAGGCTCCCATTTCTCCATGGCCTGTTCTGCATTTCTGGTTTTGACACTTTTTTCCGCATGGCCCTTTTGACCGATGGGAAGCGAGACTTCTTTGTAGCGCTGATTTGCCTTTCCAGGTTGCTTGGTTGGCCAAAAAGGGCGTATGCGTTTTTTCCTGAATATATTCAGGAAAAAACGCATACGCCCTTTTTGGCCAAGGGCATCATTGTCGACGTTTTGCCGCTTTTCATGTGCTTTAAAGGCGATTCGAATCGACCTCCTGAAATCTGTTTCCTGCAATTCTGCCTTGCTTTCAGATCCTCTTCGTTGCCTTCCCTCAATATATTTGTGGACGAGAGTTATCATTTATAACTCTGCAGGTTTGTGAATTGCAGTGCCCCTGAGCTCCATTTTTCAACTCGCTTTTTTGGGAGCTGGCCGCAAAAGCGCAGGATTGCCTCAGGCCCTATTCTGCTTCCGGGCGGCAGGCTGAGCCTGTGGTTAATTCTTCTTCCTGATGGGAAAATAGAGTGACCTGTGCCTGTCCCAACACCTAGAGCTAGTCTCTCATTGGCTCCCCCTCTTCCCGTTCATCCTCAGGACAAATTGCAAGCTGTACAGAACGGGAGGTTAAAGGTGCTGATTCTCCAAGGAGGGAGATTGCTAGTAAAGCGGCTGGAATGGCGAACCCGAGCACAAGGAGATGAGAAATGAGGTGCGTTTTAGAAGCCTTTCCTGATCACACGGTGTACCACCTTCTGGTTTCTCATGCATGATTTCGAGGTAGGAAGATGCCCTTGAACCTGGAGATTTGGGACCCATGGGATGGGTAACAGGCAGTATTACTTTAAAGGCTCTGCGTTTGCTCCCCTAACCTCACCAAACCTCTCAGCCCCGAGAATGACCACCCTTATGTCTCCTCCAGCTGTGGGTCTAGATATGGTCAATCCAGGTTGCATCACAGCCCCTGAACGAATTTTGTAAGAATTTCTCTCTCTTTCACTGTCTTTGTTTCACGGGTTTTTAAAAGGAATTTATTTTTATAATGGGGTTTAGCTGCTTTTCACGGCTGTGTTTCTGCCGCTTTACAGCCACTTGACTCACTTCCAGAGAGATATCAATACATAGGTTTTAAGATTCTTACTAGTCAGATATATTCTTGTGCGGTGAATAGGGGGTGTTGAGTCCAGTTCACTGAGCAAGGAGTAGGTCTTTCTATTACATATTGGGTTTATGGAACGGTATCTGAGCTCATTTGAAACCCTTGTTTTATTCATCACCCCACCCCACCTTTCCTGTTAAGCAGCCATAGTGTGTTTTGTAAACGTGTGACTCTGTTCTGTTTTGTAATTCAGTTCAAGTGTAGCGGTTTTTACATTCCCTCTATAAGTGATAGCTTATGATAAGTGTCTTTTTCTGTGTGACTTATTTCACTTAGAATCGTCGTAGCTAAAGCCACTCATCATGCTGCTACTAGCCTTATGACATTGATTTCATGGCTGAGTGATATTCCATTGTACATAAGGACCACCACTTTTTTATCCATTTTTCTCTTTCCTGGGATATTTAAGGTGTCACGAAGTGGAGGTTCTTGTCAACAGAGCAGCCCCAAACTTTGGGGTGCCTGTGTCTTGCTGATTTTTAGTTTTCCCAATTTATACGCCCATGAGTGGAAGTGCCCTATGCTCTCTAAGCTGTGTTTTTTCGATGTTTCAGGACACACCGTACACTTCTCCAGAGTGGCTGTTGGCAATTTACATCCCGCCCATCAGCGTAGCAAGGCTCCCATTTCTCCATGGCCTGTTCTGCATTTCTGGTTTTGACACTTTTTTCCGCATGGCCCTTTTGACCGATGGGAAGCGAGACTTCATTGTAGCGCTGATTTGCCTTTCCAGGTTGCTTGGTTGGCCAAAAAGGGCGTATGCGTTTTTTCCTGAATATATTCAGGAAAAAACGCATACGCCCTTTTTGGCCAAGGGCATCATTGTCGACGTTTTGCCGCTTTTCATGTGCTTTAAAGGCGATTCGAATCGACCTCCTGAAATCTGTTTCCTGCAATTCTGCCTTGCTTTCAGATCCTCTTCGTTGCCTTCCCTCAATATATTTGTGGACGAGAGTTATCATTTATAACTCTGCAGGTTTGTGAATTGCAGTGCCCCTGAGCTCCATTTTTCAACTCGCTTTTTTGGGAGCTGGCCGCAAAAGCGCAGGATTGCCTCAGGCCCTATTCTGCTTCCGGGCGGCAGGCTGAGCCTGTGGTTAATTCTTCTTCCTGATGGGAAAATAGAGTGACCTGTGCCTGTCCCAACACCTAGAGCTAGTCTCTCATTGGCTCCCCCTCTTCCCGTTCATCCTCAGGACAAATTGCAAGCTGTACAGAACGGGAGGTTAAAGGTGCTGATTCTCCAAGGAGGGAGATTGCTAGTAAAGCGGCTGGAATGGCGAACCCGAGCACAAGGAGATGAGAAATGAGGTGCGTTTTAGAAACCTTTCCTGATCACACGGTGTACCACCTTCTGGGTTTCTCATGCATGTTTTCGAGGTAGGAAGATGCCCTTGAACCTGGAGATTTGGGACCCATGGGATGGGTAACAGGCAGTATTACTTTAAAGGCTCTGCGTTTGCTCCCCCAACCTCACCAAACCTCTCAGCCCCGAGAGTGTCCACCCTTATGTCTCCTCCAGCTGTCGGTCTAGATATGGTCAATCCAGGTTGCATCACAGCCCCTGAACGAATTTTGTAAGAATTTCTCTCTCTTTCACTGTCTTTGTTTCACGGGTTTTTAAAAGGAATTTATTTTTATAATGGGGTTTAGCTGCTTTTCACGGCTGTGTTTCTGCCGCTTTACAGCCACTTGACTCACTTCCAGAGAGATATCAATACATAGGTTTTAAGATTCTTACTAGTCAGATATATTCTTGTGCGGTGAATAGGGGGTGTTGAGTCCAGTTCACTGAGCAAGGAGTAGGTCTTTCTATTACATATTGGGTTTATGGAACGGTATCTGAGCTCATTTGAAACCCTTGTTTTATGCATCACCCCACCCCACCTTTCCCGTTAAGCAGCCATAATGTGTTTTCTAAACGTGTGACTCTGTTCTGTTTTGTAATTCAGTTCAAGTGTAGCGGTTTTTACATTCCCTCTATAAGTGATAGCTTATAATAAGTGTGTTTTTCTGTATGACTTATTTCACTTAGAATCGTCGTAGCTAAAGCCACTCATCATGCTGCTACTAGCCTTATGACATTGATTTCATGGCTGAGTGATATTCCATTGTACATAAGGACCACCACTTCTTTATCCATTTTTCTCTTTCCTGGGATATTTAAGGTGTCACGAAGTGGAGGTTCTTGTCAACAGAGCAGCCCCAAACTTTGGGGTGCCTGTGTCTTGCTGATTTTTAGTTTTCCCAATTTATACGCCCATGAGTGGAAGTGCCCTATGCTCTCTAAGCTGTGTTTTTTCGATGTTTCAGGACACACCGTACACTTCTCCAGAGTGGCTGTTGGCAATTTACATCCTGCCCATCAGCGTAGCAACGCTCCCATTTCTCCATGGCCTGTTCTGCATTTCTGGTTTTGACACTTTTTTCCGCATGGCCCTTTTGACCGATGGGAAGCGAGACTTCTTTGTAGCGCTGATTTGCCTTTCCAGGTTGCTTGGTTGGCCAAAAAGGGCGTATGCGTTTTTTCCTGAATATATTCAGGAAAAAACGCATACGCCCTTTTTGGCCAAGGGCATCATTGTCGACGTTTTGCCGCTTTTCATGTGCTTTAAAGGCGATTCGAATCGACCTCCTGAAATCTGTTTCCTGCAATTCTGCCTTGCTTTCAGATCCTCTTCGTTGCCTTCCCTCAATATATTTGTGGACGAGAGTTATCATTTATAACTCTGCAGGTTTGTGAATTGCAGTGCCCCTGAGCTCCATTTTTCAACTCGCTTTTTTGGGAGCTGGCCGCAAAAGCGCAGGATTGCCTCAGGCCCTATTCTGCTTCCGGGCGGCAGGCTGAGCCTGTGGTTAATTCTTCTTCCTGATGGGAAAATAGAGTGACCTGTGCCTGTCCCAACACCTAGAGCTAGTCTCTCATTGGCTCCCCCTCTTCCCGTTCATCCTCAGGACAAATTGCAAGCTGTACGGAACGGGAGGTTAAAGGTGCTGATTCTCCAAGGAGGGAGATTGCTAGTAAAGCGGCTGGAATGGCGAACCCGAGCACAAGGAGATGAGAAATGAGGTGCGTTTTAGAAACCTTTCCCGATCACACGGTGTACCACCTTCTGGGTTTCTCATGCATGTTTTCGAGGTAGGAAGATGCCCTTGAACCTGGAGATTTGGGACCCATGGGATGGGTAACAGGCAGTATTACTTTAAAGGCTCTGCGTTTGCTCCCCCAACCTCACCAAACCTCTCAGCCCCGAGAGTGTCCACCCTTATGTCTCATCCAGCTGTGGGTCTAGATATGGTCAATCCAGGTTGCATCACAGCCCCTGAACGAATTTTGTAAGAAATTCTCTCTCTTTCACTGTCTTTGTTTCACGGGTTTTTAAAAGTAATTTATTTTTATAATGGGGTTTAGCTGTTTTTCACGGCTGTGTTTATGCGGCTTTACAGCCACTTGACTCACTTCCAGAGAGATATCAATACATAGGTTTTAAGATTCTTACTAGTCAGATATATTCTTGTGCGGTGAATAGGGGGTGTTGAGTCCAGTTCACTGAGCAAGGAGTAGGTCTTTCTATTACATATTGGGTTTATGGAACGGTATCTGAGCTCATTTGAAACCCTTGTTTTATTCATCACCCCACCCCACCTTTCCTGTTAAGCAGCCATAGTGTGTTTTGTAAACGTGTGACTCTGTTCTGTTTTGTAATTCAGTTCAAGTGTAGCGGTTTTTACATTCCCTCTATAAGTGATAGCTTATGATAAGTGTCTTTTTCTGTGTGACTTATTTCACTTAGAATCGTCGTAGCTAAAGCCACTCATCATGCTGCTACTAGCCTTATGACATTGATTTCATGGCTGAGTGATATTCCATTGTACATAAGGATCACCACTTTTTTATCCATTTTTCTCTTTCCTGGGATATTTAAGGTGTCACGAAGTGGAGGTTCTTGTCAACAGAGCAGCCCCAAACTTTGGGGTGCCTGTGTCTTGCTGATTTTTAGTTTTCCCAATTTATACGCCCATGAGTGGAAGTGCCCTATGCTCTCTAAGCTGTGTTTTTTCGATGTTTCAGGACACACCGTACACTTCTCCAGAGTGGCTGTTGGCAATTTACATCCCGCCCATCAGCGTAGCAAGGCTCCCATTTCTCCATGGCCTGTTCTGCATTTCTGGTTTTGACACTTTTTTCCGCATGGCCCTTTTGACCGATGGGAAGCGAGACTTCTTTGTAGCGCTGATTTGCCTTTCCAGGTTGCTTGGTTGGCCAAAAAGGGCGTATGCGTTTTTTCCTGAATATATTCAGGAAAAAACGCATACGCCCTTTTTGGCCAAGGGCATCATTGTCGACGTTTTGCCGCTTTTCATGTGCTTTAAAGGCGATTCGAATCGACCTCCTGAAATCTGTTTCCTGCAATTCTGCCTTGCTTTCAGATCCTCTTCGTTGCCTTCCCTCAATATATTTGTGGACGAGAGTTATCATTTATAACTCTGCAGGTTTGTGAATTGCAGTGCCCCTGAGCTCCATTTTTCAACTCGCTTTTTTGGGAGCTGGCCGCAAAAGCGCAGGATTGCCTCAGGCCCTATTCTGCTTCCGGGCGGCAGGCTGAGCCTGTGGTTAATTCTTCTTCCTGATGGGAAAATAGAGTGACCTGTGCCTGTCCCAACACCTAGAGCTAGTCTCTCATTGGCTCCCCCTCTTCCCGTTCATCCTCAGGACAAATTGCAAGCTGTACAGAACGGGAGGTTAAAGGTGCTGATTCTCCAAGGAGGGAGATTGCTAGTAAAGCGGCTGGAATGGCGAACCCGAGCACAAGGAGATGAGAAATGAGGTGCGTTTTAGAAACCTTTCCTGATCACACGGTGTACCACCTTCTGGGTTTCTCATGCATGTTTTCGAGGTAGGAAGATGCCCTTGAACCTGGAGATTTGGGACCCATGGGATGGGTAACAGGCAGTATTACTTTAAAGGCTCTGCGTTTGCTCCCCCAACCTCACCAAACCTCTCAGCCCCGAGAGTGTCCACCCTTATGTCTCATCCAGCTGTGGGTCTAGATATGGTCAATCCAGGTTGCATCACAGCCCCTGAACGAATTTTGTAAGAAATTCTCTCTCTTTCACTGTCTTTGTTTCACGGGTTTTTAAAAGTAATTTATTTTTATAATGGGGTTTAGCTGTTTTTCACGGCTGTGTTTATGCGGCTTTACAGCCACTTGACTCACTTCCAGAGAGATATCAATACATAGGTTTTAAGATTCTTACTAGTCAGATATATTCTTGTGCGGTGAATAGGGGGTGTTGAGTCCAGTTCACTGAGCAAGGAGTAGGTCTTTCTATTACATATTGGGTTTATGGAACGGTATCTGAGCTCATTTGAAACCCTTGTTTTATTCATCACCCCACCCCACCTTTCCTGTTAAGCAGCCATAGTGTGTTTTGTAAACGTGTGACTCTGTTCTGTTTTGTAATTCAGTTCAAGTGTAGCGGTTTTTACATTCCCTCTATAAGTGATAGCTTATGATAAGTGTCTTTTTCTGTGTGACTTATTTCACTTAGAATCGTCGTAGCTAAAGCCACTCATCATGCTGCTACTAGCCTTATGACATTGATTTCATGGCTGAGTGATATTCCATTGTACATAAGGACCACCACTTTTTTATCCATTTTTCTCTTTCCTGGGATATTTAAGGTGTCACGAAGTGGAGGTTCTTGTCAACAGAGCAGCCCCAAACTTTGGGGTGCCTGTGTCTTGCTGATTTTTAGTTTTCCCAATTTATACGCCCATGAGTGGAAGTGCCCTATGCTCTCTAAGCTGTGTTTTTTCGATGTTTCAGGACACACCGTACACTTCTCCAGAGTGGCTGTTGGCAATTTACATCCCGCCCATCAGCGTAGCAAGGCTCCCATTTCTCCATGGCCTGTTCTGCATTTCTGGTTTTGACACTTTTTTCCGCATGGCCCTTTTGACCGATGGGAAGCGAGACTTCTTTGTAGCGCTGATTTGCCTTTCCAGGTTGCTTGGTTGGCCAAAAAGGGCGTATGCGTTTTTTCCTGAATATATTCAGGAAAAAACGCATACGCCCTTTTTGGCCAAGGGCATCATTGTCGACGTTTTGCCGCTTTTCATGTGCTTTAAAGGCGATTCGAATCGACCTCCTGAAATCTGTTTCCTGCAATTCTGCCTTGCTTTCAGATCCTCTTCGTTGCCTTCCCTCAATATATTTGTGGACGAGAGTTATCATTTATAACTCTGCAGGTTTGTGAATTGCAGTGCCCCTGAGCTCCATTTTTCAACTCGCTTTTTTGGGAGCTGGCCGCAAAAGCGCAGGATTGCCTCAGGCCCTATTCTGCTTCCGGGCGGCAGGCTGAGCCTGTGGTTAATTCTTCTTCCTGATGGGAAAATAGAGTGACCTGTGCCTGTCCCAACACCTAGAGCTAGTCTCTCATTGGCTCCCCCTCTTCCCGTTCATCCTCAGGACAAATTGCAAGCTGTACAGAACGGGAGGTTAAAGGTGCTGATTCTCCAAGGAGGGAGATTGCTAGTAAAGCGGCTGGAATGGCGAACCCGAGCACAAGGAGATGAGAAATGAGGTGCGTTTTAGAAACCTTTCCTGATCACACGGTGTACCACCTTCTGGGTTTCTCATGCATGTTTTCGAGGTAGGAAGATGCCCTTGAACCTGGAGATTTGGGACCCATGGGATGGGTAACAGGCAGTATTACTTTAAAGGCTCTGCGTTTGCTCCCCCAACCTCACCAAACCTCTCAGCCCCGAGAGTGTCCACCCTTATGTCTCATCCAGCTGTGGGTCTAGATATGGTCAATCCAGGTTGCATCACAGCCCCTGAACGAATTTTGTAAGAAATTCTCTCTCTTTCACTGTCTTTGTTTCACGGGTTTTTAAAAGTAATTTATTTTTATAATGGGGTTTAGCTGTTTTTCACGGCTGTGTTTATGCGGCTTTACAGCCACTTGACTCACTTCCAGAGAGATATCAATACATAGGTTTTAAGATTCTTACTAGTCAGATATATTCTTGTGCGGTGAATAGGGGGTGTTGAGTCCAGTTCACTGAGCAAGGAGTAGGTCTTTCTATTACATATTGGGTTTATGGAACGGTATCTGAGCTCATTTGAAACCCTTGTTTTATTCATCACCCCACCCCACCTTTCCTGTTAAGCAGCCATAGTGTGTTTTGTAAACGTGTGACTCTGTTCTGTTTTGTAATTCAGTTCAAGTGTAGCGGTTTTTACATTCCCTCTATAAGTGATAGCTTATGATAAGTGTCTTTTTCTGTGTGACTTATTTCACTTAGAATCGTCGTAGCTAAAGCCACTCATCATGCTGCTACTAGCCTTATGACATTGATTTCATGGCTGAGTGATATTCCATTGTACATAAGGACCACCACTTTTTTATCCATTTTTCTCTTTCCTGGGATATTTAAGGTGTCACGAAGTGGAGGTTCTTGTCAACAGAGCAGCCCCAAACTTTGGGGTGCCTGTGTCTTGCTGATTTTTAGTTTTCCCAATTTATACGCCCATGAGTGGAAGTGCCCTATGCTCTCTAAGCTGTGTTTTTTCGATGTTTCAGGACACACCGTACACTTCTCCAGAGTGGCTGTTGGCAATTTACATCCCGCCCATCAGCGTAGCAAGGCTCCCATTTCTCCATGGCCTGTTCTGCATTTCTGGTTTTGACACTTTTTTCCGCATGGCCCTTTTGACCGATGGGAAGCGAGACTTCTTTGTAGCGCTGATTTGCCTTTCCAGGTTGCTTGGTTGGCCAAAAAGGGCGTATGCGTTTTTTCCTGAATATATTCAGGAAAAAACGCATACGCCCTTTTTGGCCAAGGGCATCATTGTCGACGTTTTGCCGCTTTTCATGTGCTTTAAAGGCGATTCGAATCGACCTCCTGAAATCTGTTTCCTGCAATTCTGCCTTGCTTTCAGATCCTCTTCGTTGCCTTCCCTCAATATATTTGTGGACGAGAGTTATCATTTATAACTCTGCAGGTTTGTGAATTGCAGTGCCCCTGAGCTCCATTTTTCAACTCGCTTTTTTGGGAGCTGGCCGCAAAAGCGCAGGATTGCCTCAGGCCCTATTCTGCTTCCGGGCGGCAGGCTGAGCCTGTGGTTAATTCTTCTTCCTGATGGGAAAATAGAGTGACCTGTGCCTGTCCCAACACCTAGAGCTAGTCTCTCATTGGCTCCCCCTCTTCCCGTTCATCCTCAGGACAAATTGCAAGCTGTACAGAACGGGAGGTTAAAGGTGCTGATTCTCCAAGGAGGGAGATTGCTAGTAAAGCGGCTGGAATGGCGAACCCGAGCACAAGGAGATGAGAAATGAGGTGCGTTTTAGAAACCTTTCCTGATCACACGGTGTACCACCTTCTGGGTTTCTCATGCATGTTTTCGAGGTAGGAAGATGCCCTTGAACCTGGAGATTTGGGACCCATGGGATGGGTAACAGGCAGTATTACTTTAAAGGCTCTGCGTTTGCTCCCCCAACCTCACCAAACCTCTCAGCCCCGAGAGTGTCCACCCTTATGTCTCCTCCAGCTGTCGGTCTAGATATGGTCAATCCAGGTTGCATCACAGCCCCTGAACGAATTTTGTAAGAATTTCTCTCTCTTTCACTGTCTTTGTTTCACGGGTTTTTAAAAGGAATTTATTTTTATAATGGGGTTTAGCTGCTTTTCACGGCTGTGTTTCTGCCGCTTTACAGCCACTTGACTCACTTCCAGAGAGATATCAATACATAGGTTTTAAGATTCTTACTAGTCAGATATATTCTTGTGCGGTGAATAGGGGGTGTTGAGTCCAGTTCACTGAGCAAGGAGTAGGTCTTTCTATTACATATTGGGTTTATGGAACGGTATCTGAGCTCATTTGAAACCCTTGTTTTATGCATCACCCCACCCCACCTTTCCCGTTAAGCAGCCATAATGTGTTTTCTAAACGTGTGACTCTGTTCTGTTTTGTAATTCAGTTCAAGTGTAGCGGTTTTTACATTCCCTCTATAAGTGATAGCTTATAATAAGTGTGTTTTTCTGTATGACTTATTTCACTTAGAATCGTCGTAGCTAAAGCCACTCATCATGCTGCTACTAGCCTTATGACATTGATTTCATGGCTGAGTGATATTCCATTGTACATAAGGACCACCACTTCTTTATCCATTTTTCTCTTTCCTGGGATATTTAAGGTGTCACGAAGTGGAGGTTCTTGTCAACAGAGCAGCCCCAAACTTTGGGGTGCCTGTGTCTTGCTGATTTTTAGTTTTCCCAATTTATACGCCCATGAGTGGAAGTGCCCTATGCTCTCTAAGCTGTGTTTTTTCGATGTTTCAGGACACACCGTACACTTCTCCAGAGTGGCTGTTGGCAATTTACATCCTGCCCATCAGCGTAGCAACGCTCCCATTTCTCCATGGCCTGTTCTGCATTTCTGGTTTTGACACTTTTTTCCGCATGGCCCTTTTGACCGATGGGAAGCGAGACTTCTTTGTAGCGCTGATTTGCCTTTCCAGGTTGCTTGGTTGGCCAAAAAGGGCGTATGCGTTTTTTCCTGAATATATTCAGGAAAAAACGCATACGCCCTTTTTGGCCAAGGGCATCATTGTCGACGTTTTGCCGCTTTTCATGTGCTTTAAAGGCGATTCGAATCGACCTCCTGAAATCTGTTTCCTGCAATTCTGCCTTGCTTTCAGATCCTCTTCGTTGCCTTCCCTCAATATATTGGTGGACGAGAGTTATCATTTATAACTCTGCAGGTTTGTGAATTGCAGTGCCCCTGAGCTCCATTTTTCAACTCGCTTTTTTGGGAGCTGGCCGCAAAAGCGCAGGATTGCCTCAGGCCCTATTCTGCTTCCGGGCGGCAGGCTGAGCCTGTGGTTAATTCTTCTTCCTGATGGGAAAATAGAGTGACCTGTGCCTGTCCCAACACCTAGAGCTAGTCTCTCATTGGCTCCCCCTCTTCCCGTTCATCCTCAGGACAAATTGCAAGCTGTACAGAACGGGAGGTTAAAGGTGCTGATTCTCCAAGGAGGGAGATTGCTAGTAAAGTGGCTGGAATGGCGAACCCGAGCACAAGGAGATGAGAAATGAGGTGCGTTTTAGAAACCTTTCCCGATCACACGGTGTACCACCTTCTGGGTTTCTCATGCATGTTTTCGAGGTAGGAAGATGCCCTTGAACCTGGAGATTTGGGACCCATGGGATGGGTAACAGGCAGTATTACTTTAAAGGCTCTGCGTTTGCTCCCCCAACCTCACCAAACCTCTCAGCCCCGAGAGTGTCCACCCTTATGTCTCATCCAGCTGTGGGTCTAGATATGGTCAATCCAGGTTGCATCACAGCCCCTGAACGAATTTTGTAAGAAATTCTCTCTCTTTCACTGTGTTTGTTTCACGGGTTTTTAAAAGTAATTTATTTTTATAATGGGGTTTAGCTGTTTTTCACGGCTGTGTTTATGCGGCTTTACAGCCACTTGACTCACTTCCAGAGAGATATCAATACATAGGTTTTAAGATTCTTACTAGTCAGATATATTCTTGTGCGGTGAATAGGGGGTGTTGAGTCCAGTTCACTGAGCAAGGAGTAGGTCTTTCTATTACATATTGGGTTTATGGAACGGTATCTGAGCTCATTTGAAACCCTTGTTTTATTCATCACCCCACCCCACCTTTCCTGTTAAGCAGCCATAGTGTGTTTTGTAAACGTGTGACTCTGTTCTGTTTTGTAATTCAGTTCAAGTGTAGCGGTTTTTACATTCCCTCTATAAGTGATAGCTTATGATAAGTGTCTTTTTCTGTGTGACTTATTTCACTTAGAATCGTCGTAGCTAAAGCCACTCATCATGCTGCTACTAGCCTTATGACATTGATTTCATGGCTGAGTGATATTCCATTGTACATAAGGACCACCACTTTTTTATCCATTTTTCTCTTTCCTGGGATATTTAAGGTGTCACGAAGTGGAGGTTCTTGTCAACAGAGCAGCCCCAAACTTTGGGGTGCCTGTGTCTTGCTGATTTTTAGTTTTCCCAATTTATACGCCCATGAGTGGAAGTGCCCTATGCTCTCTAAGCTGTGTTTTTTCGATGTTTCAGGACACACCGTACACTTCTCCAGAGTGGCTGTTGGCAATTTACATCCCGCCCATCAGCGTAGCAAGGCTCCCATTTCTCCATGGCCTGTTCTGCATTTCTGGTTTTGACACTTTTTTCCGCATGGCCCTTTTGACCGATGGGAAGCGAGACTTCTTTGTAGCGCTGATTTGCCTTTCCAGGTTGCTTGGTTGGCCAAAAAGGGCGTATGCGTTTTTTCCTGAATATATTCAGGAAAAAACGCATACGCCCTTTTTGGCCAAGGGCATCATTGTCGACGTTTTGCCGCTTTTCATGTGCTTTAAAGGCGATTCGAATCGACCTCCTGAAATCTGTTTCCTGCAATTCTGCCTTGCTTTCAGATCCTCTTCGTTGCCTTCCCTCAATATATTTGTGGACGAGAGTTATCATTTATAACTCTGCAGGTTTGTGAATTGCAGTGCCCCTGAGCTCCATTTTTCAACTCGCTTTTTTGGGAGCTGGCCGCAAAAGCGCAGGATTGCCTCAGGCCCTATTCTGCTTCCGGGCGGCAGGCTGAGCCTGTGGTTAATTCTTCTTCCTGATGGGAAAATAGAGTGACCTGTGCCTGTCCCAACACCTAGAGCTAGTCTCTCATTGGCTCCCCCTCTTCCCGTTCATCCTCAGGACAAATTGCAAGCTGTACAGAACGGGAGGTTAAAGGTGCTGATTCTCCAAGGAGGGAGATTGCTAGTAAAGCGGCTGGAATGGCGAACCCGAGCACAAGGAGATGAGAAATGAGGTGCGTTTTAGAAACCTTTCCTGATCACACGGTGTACCACCTTCTGGGTTTCTCATGCATGTTTTCGAGGTAGGAAGATGCCCTTGAACCTGGAGATTTGGGACCCATGGGATGGGTAACAGGCAGTATTACTTTAAAGGCTCTGCGTTTGCTCCCCCAACCTCACCAAACCTCTCAGCCCCGAGAGTGTCCACCCTTATGTCTCCTCCAGCTGTCGGTCTAGATATGATCAATCCAGGTTGCATCACAGCCCCTGAACGAATTTTGTAAGAATTTCTCTCTCTTTCACTGTCTTTGTTTCACGGGTTTTTAAAAGGAATTTATTTTTATAATGGGGTTTAGCTGCTTTTCACGGCTGTGTTTCTGCCGCTTTACAGCCACTTGACTCACTTCCAGAGAGATATCAATACATAGGTTTTAAGATTCTTACTAGTCAGATATATTCTTGTGCGGTGAATAGGGGGTGTTGAGTCCAGTTCACTGAGCAAGGAGTAGGTCTTTCTATTACATATTGGGTTTATGGAACGGTATCTGAGCTCATTTGAAACCCTTGTTTTATGCATCACCCCACCCCACCTTTCCCGTTAAGCAGCCATAATGTGTTTTCTAAACGTGTGACTCTGTTCTGTTTTGTAATTCAGTTCAAGTGTAGCGGTTTTTACATTCCCTCTATAAGTGATAGCTTATAATAAGTGTGTTTTTCTGTATGACTTATTTCACTTAGAATCGTCGTAGCTAAAGCCACTCATCATGCTGCTACTAGCCTTATGACATTGATTTCATGGCTGAGTGATATTCCATTGTACATAAGGACCACCACTTCTTTATCCATTTTTCTCTTTCCTGGGATATTTAAGGTGTCACGAAGTGGAGGTTCTTGTCAACAGAGCAGCCCCAAACTTTGGGGTGCCTGTGTCTTGCTGATTTTTAGTTTTCCCAATTTATACGCCCATGAGTGGAAGTGCCCTATGCTCTCTAAGCTGTGTTTTTTCGATGTTTCAGGACACACCGTACACTTCTCCAGAGTGGCTGTTGGCAATTTACATCCTGCCCATCAGCGTAGCAACGCTCCCATTTCTCCATGGCCTGTTCTGCATTTCTGGTTTTGACACTTTTTTCCGCATGGCCCTTTTGACCGATGGGAAGCGAGACTTCTTTGTAGCGCTGATTTGCCTTTCCAGGTTGCTTGGTTGGCCAAAAAGGGCGTATGCGTTTTTTCCTGAATATATTCAGGAAAAAACGCATACGCCCTTTTTGGCCAAGGGCATCATTGTCAACGTTTTGCCGCTTTTCATGTGCTTTAAAGGCGATTCGAATCGACCTCCTGAAATCTGTTTCCTGCAATTCTGCCTTGCTTTCAGATCCTCTTCGTTGCCTTCCCTCAATATATTTGTGGACGAGAGTTATCATTTATAACTCTGCAGGTTTGTGAATTGCAGTGCCCCTGAGCTCCATTTTTCAACTCGCTTTTTTGGGAGCTGGCCGCAAAAGCGCAGGATTGCCTCAGGCCCTATTCTGCTTCCGGGCGGCAGGCTGAGCCTGTGGTTAATTCTTCTTCCTGATGGGAAAATAGAGTGACCTGTGCCTGTCCCAAAACCTAGAGCTAGTCTCTCATTGGCTCCCCCTCTTCCCGTTCATCCTCAGGACAAATTGCAAGCTGTACAGAACGGGAGGTTAAAGGTGCTGATTCTCCAAGGAGGGAGATTGCTAGTAAAGTGGCTGGAATGGCGAACCCGAGCACAAGGAGATGAGAAATGAGGTGCGTTTTAGAAACCTTTCCCGATCACACGGTGTACCACCTTCTGGGTTTCTCATGCATGTTTTCGAGGTAGGAAGATGCCCTTGAACCTGGAGATTTGGGACCCATGGGATGGGTAACAGGCAGTATTACTTTAAAGGCTCTGCGTTTGCTCCCCCAACCTCACCAAACCTCTCAGCCCCGAGAGTGTCCACCCTTATGTCTCATCCAGCTGTGGGTCTAGATATGGTCAATCCAGGTTGCATCACAGCCCCTGAACGAATTTTGTAAGAAATTCTCTCTCTTTCACTGTCTTTGTTTCACGGGTTTTTAAAAGTAATTTATTTTTATAATGGGGTTTAGCTGTTTTTCACGGCTGTGTTTATGCGGCTTTACAGCCACTTGACTCACTTCCAGAGAGATATCAATACATAGGTTTTAAGATTCTTACTAGTCAGATATATTCTTGTGCGGTGAATAGGGGGTGTTGAGTCCAGTTCACTGAGCAAGGAGTAGGTCTTTCTATTACATATTGGGTTTATGGAACGGTATCTGAGCTCATTTGAAACCCTTGTTTTATTCATCACCCCACCCCACCTTTCCTGTTAAGCAGCCATAGTGTGTTTTGTAAACGTGTGACTCTGTTCTGTTTTGTAATTCAGTTCAAGTGTAGCGGTTTTTACATTCCCTCTATAAGTGATAGCTTATGATAAGTGTCTTTTTCTGTGTGACTTATTTCACTTAGAATCGTCGTAGCTAAAGCCACTCATCATGCTGCTACTAGCCTTATGACATTGATTTCATGGCTGAGTGATATTCCATTGTACATAAGGACCACCACTTTTTTATCCATTTTTCTCTTTCCTGGGATATTTAAGGTGTCACGAAGTGGAGGTTCTTGTCAACAGAGCAGCCCCAAACTTTGGGGTGCCTGTGTCTTGCTGATTTTTAGTTTTCCCAATTTATACGCCCATGAGTGGAAGTGCCCTATGCTCTCTAAGCTGTGTTTTTTCGATGTTTCAGGACACACCGTACACTTCTCCAGAGTGGCTGTTGGCAATTTACATCCCGCCCATCAGCGTAGCAAGGCTCCCATTTCTCCATGGCCTGTTCTGCATTTCTGGTTTTGACACTTTTTTCCGCATGGCCCTTTTGACCGATGGGAAGCGAGACTTCTTTGTAGCGCTGATTTGCCTTTCCAGGTTGCTTGGTTGGCCAAAAAGGGCGTATGCGTTTTTTCCTGAATATATTCAGGAAAAAACGCATACGCCCTTTTTGGCCAAGGGCATCATTGTCGACGTTTTGCCGCTTTTCATGTGCTTTAAAGGCGATTCGAATCGACCTCCTGAAATCTGTTTCCTGCAATTCTGCCTTGCTTTCAGATCCTCTTCGTTGCCTTCCCTCAATATATTTGTGGACGAGAGTTATCATTTATAACTCTGCAGGTTTGTGAATTGCAGTGCCCCTGAGCTCCATTTTTCAACTCGCTTTTTTGGGAGCTGGCCGCAAAAGCGCAGGATTGCCTCAGGCCCTATTCTGCTTCCGGGCGGCAGGCTGAGCCTGTGGTTAATTCTTCTTCCTGATGGGAAAATAGAGTGACCTGTGCCTGTCCCAACACCTAGAGCTAGTCTCTCATTGGCTCCCCCTCTTCCCGTTCATCCTCAGGACAAATTGCAAGCTGTACAGAACGGGAGGTTAAAGGTGCTGATTCTCCAAGGAGGGAGATTGCTAGTAAAGCGGCTGGAATGGCGAACCCGAGCACAAGGAGATGAGAAATGAGGTGCGTTTTAGAAGCCTTTCCTGATCACACGGTGTACCACCTTCTGGTTTCTCATGCATGATTTCGAGGTAGGAAGATGCCCTTGAACCTGGAGATTTGGGACCCATGGGATGGGTAACAGGCAGTATTACTTTAAAGGCTCTGCGTTTGCTCCCCTAACCTCACCAAACCTCTCAGCCCCGAGAATGACCACCCTTATGTCTCCTCCAGCTGTGGGTCTAGATATGGTCAATCCAGGTTGCATCACAGCCCCTGAACGAATTTTGTAAGAATTTCTCTCTCTTTCACTGTCTTTGTTTCACGGGTTTTTAAAAGGAATTTATTTTTATAATGGGGTTTAGCTGCTTTTCACGGCTGTGTTTCTGCCGCTTTACAGCCACTTGACTCACTTCCAGAGAGATATCAATACATAGGTTTTAAGATTCTTACTAGTCAGATATATTCTTGTGCGGTGAATAGGGGGTGTTGAGTCCAGTTCACTGAGCAAGGAGTAGGTCTTTCTATTACATATTGGGTTTATGGAACGGTATCTGAGCTCATTTGAAACCCTTGTTTTATTCATCACCCCACCCCACCTTTCCTGTTAAGCAGCCATAGTGTGTTTTGTAAACGTGTGACTCTGTTCTGTTTTGTAATTCAGTTCAAGTGTAGCGGTTTTTACATTCCCTCTATAAGTGATAGCTTATGATAAGTGTCTTTTTCTGTGTGACTTATTTCACTTAGAATCGTCGTAGCTAAAGCCACTCATCATGCTGCTACTAGCCTTATGACATTGATTTCATGGCTGAGTGATATTCCATTGTACATAAGGACCACCACTTTTTTATCCATTTTTCTCTTTCCTGGGATATTTAAGGTGTCACGAAGTGGAGGTTCTTGTCAACAGAGCAGCCCCAAACTTTGGGGTGCCTGTGTCTTGCTGATTTTTAGTTTTCCCAATTTATACGCCCATGAGTGGAAGTGCCCTATGCTCTCTAAGCTGTGTTTTTTCGATGTTTCAGGACACACCGTACACTTCTCCAGAGTGGCTGTTGGCAATTTACATCCCGCCCATCAGCGTAGCAAGGCTCCCATTTCTCCATGGCCTGTTCTGCATTTCTGGTTTTGACACTTTTTTCCGCATGGCCCTTTTGACCGATGGGAAGCGAGACTTCATTGTAGCGCTGATTTGCCTTTCCAGGTTGCTTGGTTGGCCAAAAAGGGCGTATGCGTTTTTTCCTGAATATATTCAGGAAAAAACGCATACGCCCTTTTTGGCCAAGGGCATCATTGTCGACGTTTTGCCGCTTTTCATGTGCTTTAAAGGCGATTCGAATCGACCTCCTGAAATCTGTTTCCTGCAATTCTGCCTTGCTTTCAGATCCTCTTCGTTGCCTTCCCTCAATATATTTGTGGACGAGAGTTATCATTTATAACTCTGCAGGTTTGTGAATTGCAGTGCCCCTGAGCTCCATTTTTCAACTCGCTTTTTTGGGAGCTGGCCGCAAAAGCGCAGGATTGCCTCAGGCCCTATTCTGCTTCCGGGCGGCAGGCTGAGCCTGTGGTTAATTCTTCTTCCTGATGGGAAAATAGAGTGACCTGTGCCTGTCCCAACACCTAGAGCTAGTCTCTCATTGGCTCCCCCTCTTCCCGTTCATCCTCAGGACAAATTGCAAGCTGTACAGAACGGGAGGTTAAAGGTGCTGATTCTCCAAGGAGGGAGATTGCTAGTAAAGCGGCTGGAATGGCGAACCCGAGCACAAGGAGATGAGAAATGAGGTGCGTTTTAGAAACCTTTCCTGATCACACGGTGTACCACCTTCTGGGTTTCTCATGCATGTTTTCGAGGTAGGAAGATGCCCTTGAACCTGGAGATTTGGGACCCATGGGATGGGTAACAGGCAGTATTACTTTAAAGGCTCTGCGTTTGCTCCCCCAACCTCACCAAACCTCTCAGCCCCGAGAGTGTCCACCCTTATGTCTCCTCCAGCTGTCGGTCTAGATATGGTCAATCCAGGTTGCATCACAGCCCCTGAACGAATTTTGTAAGAATTTCTCTCTCTTTCACTGTCTTTGTTTCACGGGTTTTTAAAAGGAATTTATTTTTATAATGGGGTTTAGCTGCTTTTCACGGCTGTGTTTCTGCCGCTTTACAGCCACTTGACTCACTTCCAGAGAGATATCAATACATAGGTTTTAAGATTCTTACTAGTCAGATATATTCTTGTGCGGTGAATAGGGGGTGTTGAGTCCAGTTCACTGAGCAAGGAGTAGGTCTTTCTATTACATATTGGGTTTATGGAACGGTATCTGAGCTCATTTGAAACCCTTGTTTTATGCATCACCCCACCCCACCTTTCCCGTTAAGCAGCCATAATGTGTTTTCTAAACGTGTGACTCTGTTCTGTTTTGTAATTCAGTTCAAGTGTAGCGGTTTTTACATTCCCTCTATAAGTGATAGCTTATAATAAGTGTGTTTTTCTGTATGACTTATTTCACTTAGAATCGTCGTAGCTAAAGCCACTCATCATGCTGCTACTAGCCTTATGACATTGATTTCATGGCTGAGTGATATTCCATTGTACATAAGGACCACCACTTCTTTATCCATTTTTCTCTTTCCTGGGATATTTAAGGTGTCACGAAGTGGAGGTTCTTGTCAACAGAGCAGCCCCAAACTTTGGGGTGCCTGTGTCTTGCTGATTTTTAGTTTTCCCAATTTATACGCCCATGAGTGGAAGTGCCCTATGCTCTCTAAGCTGTGTTTTTTCGATGTTTCAGGACACACCGTACACTTCTCCAGAGTGGCTGTTGGCAATTTACATCCTGCCCATCAGCGTAGCAACGCTCCCATTTCTCCATGGCCTGTTCTGCATTTCTGGTTTTGACACTTTTTTCCGCATGGCCCTTTTGACCGATGGGAAGCGAGACTTCTTTGTAGCGCTGATTTGCCTTTCCAGGTTGCTTGGTTGGCCAAAAAGGGCGTATGCGTTTTTTCCTGAATATATTCAGGAAAAAACGCATACGCCCTTTTTGGCCAAGGGCATCATTGTCGACGTTTTGCCGCTTTTCATGTGCTTTAAAGGCGATTCGAATCGACCTCCTGAAATCTGTTTCCTGCAATTCTGCCTTGCTTTCAGATCCTCTTCGTTGCCTTCCCTCAATATATTTGTGGACGAGAGTTATCATTTATAACTCTGCAGGTTTGTGAATTGCAGTGCCCCTGAGCTCCATTTTTCAACTCGCTTTTTTGGGAGCTGGCCACAAAAGCGCAGGATTGCCTCAGGCCCTATTCTGCTTCCGGGCGGCAGGCTGAGCCTGTGGTTAATTCTTCTTCCTGATGGGAAAATAGAGTGACCTGTGCCTGTCCCAAAACCTAGAGCTAGTCTCTCATTGGCTCCCCCTCTTCCCGTTCATCCTCAGGACAAATTGCAAGCTGTACAGAACGGGAGGTTAAAGGTGCTGATTCTCCAAGGAGGGAGATTGCTAGTAAAGAGGCTGGAATGGCGAACCCGAGCACAAGGAGATGAGAAATGAGGTGCGTTTTAGAAACCTTTCCCGATCACACGGTGTACCACCTTCTGGGTTTCTCATGCATGTTTTCGAGGTAGGAAGATGCCCTTGAACCTGGAGATTTGGGACCCATGGGATGGGTAACAGGCAGTATTACTTTAAAGGCTCTGCGTTTGCTCCCCCAACCTCACCAAACCTCTCAGCCCCGAGAGTGTCCACCCTTATGTCTCATCCAGCTGTGGGTCTAGATATGGTCAATCCAGGTTGCATCACAGCCCCTGAACGAATTTTGTAAGAAATTCTCTCTCTTTCACTGTCTTTGTTTCACGGGTTTTTAAAAGTAATTTATTTTTATAATGGGGTTTAGCTGTTTTTCACGGCTGTGTTTATGCGGCTTTACAGCCACTTGACTCACTTCCAGAGAGATATCAATACATAGGTTTTAAGATTCTTACTAGTCAGATATATTCTTGTGCGGTGAATAGGGGGTGTTGAGTCCAGTTCACTGAGCAAGGAGTAGGTCTTTCTATTACATATTGGGTTTATGGAACGGTATCTGAGCTCATTTGAAACCCTTGTTTTATTCATCACCCCACCCCACCTTTCCTGTTAAGCAGCCATAGTGTGTTTTGTAAACGTGTGACTCTGTTCTGTTTTGTAATTCAGTTCAAGTGTAGCGGTTTTTACATTCCCTCTATAAGTGATAGCTTATGATAAGTGTCTTTTTCTGTGTGACTTATTTCACTTAGAATCGTCGTAGCTAAAGCCACTCATCATGCTGCTACTAGCCTTATGACATTGATTTCATGGCTGAGTGATATTCCATTGTACATAAGGACCACCACTTCTTTATCCATTTTTCTCTTTCCTGGGATATTTAAGGTGTCACGAAGTGGAGGTTCTTGTCAACAGAGCAGCCCCAAACTTTGGGGTGCCTGTGTCTTGCTGATTTTTAGTTTTCCCAATTTATACGCCCATGAGTGGAAGTGCCCTATGCTCTCTAAGCTGTGTTTTTTCGATGTTTCAGGACACACCGTACACTTCTCCAGAGTGGCTGTTGGCAATTTACATCCTGCCCATCAGCGTAGCAACGCTCCCATTTCTCCATGGCCTGTTCTGCATTTCTGGTTTTGACACTTTTTTCCGCATGGCCCTTTTGACCGATGGGAAGCGAGACTTCTTTGTAGCGCTGATTTGCCTTTCCAGGTTGCTTGGTTGGCCAAAAAGGGCGTATGCGTTTTTTCCTGAATATATTCAGGAAAAAACGCATACGCCCTTTTTGGCCAAGGGCATCATTGTCGACGTTTTGCCGCTTTTCATGTGCTTTAAAGGCGATTCGAATCGACCTCCTGAAATCTGTTTCCTGCAATTCTGCCTTGCTTTCAGATCCTCTTCGTTGCCTTCCCTCAATATATTTGTGGACGAGAGTTATCATTTATAACTCTGCAGGTTTGTGAATTGCAGTGCCCCTGAGCTCCATTTTTCAACTCGCTTTTTTGGGAGCTGGCCACAAAAGCGCAGGATTGCCTCAGGCCCTATTCTGCTTCCGGGCGGCAGGCTGAGCCTGTGGTTAATTCTTCTTCCTGATGGGAAAATAGAGTGACCTGTGCCTGTCCCAAAACCTAGAGCTAGTCTCTCATTGGCTCCCCCTCTTCCCGTTCATCCTCAGGACAAATTGCAAGCTGTACAGAACGGGAGGTTAAAGGTGCTGATTCTCCAAGGAGGGAGATTGCTAGTAAAGAGGCTGGAATGGCGAACCCGAGCACAAGGAGATGAGAAATGAGGTGCGTTTTAGAAACCTTTCCCGATCACACGGTGTACCACCTTCTGGGTTTCTCATGCATGTTTTCGAGGTAGGAAGATGCCCTTGAACCTGGAGATTTGGGACCCATGGGATGGGTAACAGGCAGTATTACTTTAAAGGCTCTGCGTTTGCTCCCCCAACCTCACCAAACCTCTCAGCCCCGAGAGTGTCCACCCTTATGTCTCATCCAGCTGTGGGTCTAGATATGGTCAATCCAGGTTGCATCACAGCCCCTGAACGAATTTTGTAAGAAATTCTCTCTCTTTCACTGTCTTTGTTTCACGGGTTTTTAAAAGTAATTTATTTTTATAATGGGGTTTAGCTGTTTTTCACGGCTGTGTTTATGCGGCTTTACAGCCACTTGACTCACTTCCAGAGAGATATCAATACATAGGTTTTAAGATTCTTACTAGTCAGATATATTCTTGTGCGGTGAATAGGGGGTGTTGAGTCCAGTTCACTGAGCAAGGAGTAGGTCTTTCTATTACATATTGGGTTTATGGAACGGTATCTGAGCTCATTTGAAACCCTTGTTTTATTCATCACCCCACCCCACCTTTCCTGTTAAGCAGCCATAGTGTGTTTTGTAAACGTGTGACTCTGTTCTGTTTTGTAATTCAGTTCAAGTGTAGCGGTTTTTACATTCCCTCTATAAGTGATAGCTTATGATAAGTGTCTTTTTCTGTGTGACTTATTTCACTTAGAATCGTCGTAGCTAAAGCCACTCATCATGCTGCTACTAGCCTTATGACATTGATTTCATGGCTGAGTGATATTCCATTGTACATAAGGACCACCACTTTTTTATCCATTTTTCTCTTTCCTGGGATATTTAAGGTGTCACGAAGTGGAGGTTCTTGTCAACAGAGCAGCCCCAAACTTTGGGGTGCCTGTGTCTTGCTGATTTTTAGTTTTCCCAATTTATACGCCCATGAGTGGAAGTGCCCTATGCTCTCTAAGCTGTGTTTTTTCGATGTTTCAGGACACACCGTACACTTCTCCAGAGTGGCTGTTGGCAATTTACATCCCGCCCATCAGCGTAGCAAGGCTCCCATTTCTCCATGGCCTGTTCTGCATTTCTGGTTTTGACACTTTTTTCCGCATGGCCCTTTTGACCGATGGGAAGCGAGACTTCTTTGTAGCGCTGATTTGCCTTTCCAGGTTGCTTGGTTGGCCAAAAAGGGCGTATGCGTTTTTTCCTGAATATATTCAGGAAAAAACGCATACGCCCTTTTTGGCCAAGGGCATCATTGTCGACGTTTTGCCGCTTTTCATGTGCTTTAAAGGCGATTCGAATCGACCTCCTGAAATCTGTTTCCTGCAATTCTGCCTTGCTTTCAGATCCTCTTCGTTGCCTTCCCTCAATATATTTGTGGACGAGAGTTATCATTTATAACTCTGCAGGTTTGTGAATTGCAGTGCCCCTGAGCTCCATTTTTCAACTCGCTTTTTTGGGAGCTGGCCACAAAAGCGCAGGATTTCCTCAGGCCCTATTCTGCTTCCGGGCGGCAGGCTGAGCCTGTGGTTAATTCTTCTTCCTGATGGGAAAATAGAGTGACCTGTGCCTGTCCCAACACCTAGAGCTAGTCTCTCATTGGCTCCCCCTCTTCCCGTTCATCCTCAGGACAAATTGCAAGCTGTACGGAACGGGAGGTTAAAGGTGCTGATTCTCCAAGGAGGGAGATTGCTAGTAAAGCGGCTGGAATGGCGAACCCGAGCACAAGGAGATGAGAAATGAGGTGCGTTTTAGAAACCTTTCCCGATCACACGGTGTACCACCTTCTGGGTTTCTCATGCATGTTTTCGAGGTAGGAAGATGCCCTTGAACCTGGAGGTTTGGGACCCATGGGATGGGTAACAGGCAGTATTACTTTAAAGGCTCTGCGTTTGCTCCCCCAACCTCACCAAACCTCTCAGCCCCGAGAGTGTCCACCCTTATGTCTCCTCCAGCTGTCGGTCTAGATATGGTCAATCCAGGTTGCATCACAGCCCCTGAACGAATTTTGTAAGAATTTCTCTCTCTTTCACTGTCTTTGTTTCACGGGTTTTTAAAAGGAATTTATTTTTATAATGGGGTTTAGCTGCTTTTCACGGCTGTGTTTCTGCCGCTTTACAGCCACTTGACTCACTTCCAGAGAGATATCAATACATAGGTTTTAAGATTCTTACTAGTCAGATATATTCTTGTGTGGTGAATAGGGGGTGTTGAGTCCAGTTCACTGAGCAAGGAGTAGGTCTTTCTATTACATATTGGGTTTATGGAACGGTATCTGAGCTCATTTGAAACCCTTGTTTTATGCATCACCCCACCCCACCTTTCCCGTTAAGCAGCCATAATGTGTTTTCTAAACGTGTGACTCTGTTCTGTTTTGTAATTCAGTTCAAGTGTAGCGGTTTTTACATTCCCTCTATAAGTGATAGCTTATAATAAGTGTGTTTTTCTGTATGACTTATTTCACTTAGAATCGTCGTAGCTAAAGCCACTCATCATGCTGCTACTAGCCTTATGACATTGATTTCATAGCTGAGTGATATTCCATTGTACATAAGGACCACCACTTCTTTATCCATTTTTCTCTTTCCTGGGATATTTAAGGTGTCACGAAGTGGAGGTTCTTGTCAACAGAGCAGCCCCAAACTTTGGGGTGCCTGTGTCTTGCTGATTTTTAGTTTTCCCAATTTATACGCCCATGAGTGGAAGTGCCCTATGCGCTCTAAGCTGTGCTTTTTCCATGTTTCAGGACACACCGTACACTTCTCCAGAGTGGCTGTTGGCAATTTACATCCCGCCCATCAGCGTAGCAAGGCTCCCATTTCTCCATGGCCTGTTCTGCATTTCTGGTTTTGACACATTTTCCGCATGGCCCTTTTGACCGATGGGAAGCGAGACTTCTTTGTAGCGCTGATTTGCCTTTCCAGGTTGCTTGGTTGGCCAAAAAGGGCCTATGCGTTTTTTCCTGAATATATTCAGGAAAAAACGCATAGGCCCTTTTTGGCCAAGGGCATCATTGTCGACGTTTTGCCGCTTTTCATGTGCTTTAAAGGCGATTCGAATCGACCTCCTGAAATCTGTTTCCTGCAATTCTGCCTTGCTTTCAGATCCTCTTCGTTGCCTTCCCTCAATATATTTGTGGACGAGAGTTATCATTTATAACTCTGCAGGTTTGTGAATTGCAGTGCCCTTGAGCTCCATTTTTCAACTCGCTTTTTTGGGAGCTGGCCACAAAAGCGCAGGATTGCCTCAGGCCCTATTCTGGTTCCGGGCGGCAGGCTGAGCCTGTGGTTAATTCTTCTTCCTGATGGGAAAATAGAGTAACCTGTGCCTGTCCCAACACCTAGAGCTAGTCTCTCATTGGCTCCCCCTCTTCCCGTTCATCCTCAGGACATATTGCACGCTGTACGGAACGGGAGGTTAAAGGTGCTGATTCTCCAAGGAGGGAGATTGCTAGTAAAGCGGCTGGAATGGCGAACCCGAGCACAAGGAGATGAGAAATGAGGTGCGTTTTAGAAACCTTTCCCGATCACACGGTGTACCACCTTCTGGGTTTCTCATGCATGTTTTCGAGGTAGGAAGATGCCCTTGAACCTGGAGGTTTGGGACCCATGGGATGGGTAACAGGCAGTATTACTTTAAAGGCTCTGCGTTTGCTCCCCCAACCTCACCAAACCTCTCAGCCCCGAGAGTGTCCACCCTTATGTCTCCTCCAGCTGTGGGTCTAGATATGGTCAATCCAGGTTGCATCACAGCCCCTGAACGAATTTTGTAAGAATTTCTCTCTCTTTCACTGTGTTTGTTTCACGGGTTTTTAAAAGTAATTTATTTTTATAATGGGGTTTAGCTGCTTTTCACGGCTGTGTTTCTGCCGCTTTACAGCCACTTGACTCACTTCCAGAGAGATATCAATACATAGGTTTTAAGATTCTTACTAGTCAGATATATTCTTGTGCGGTGAATAGGGGGTGTTGAGTCCAGTTCATTGAGCAAGGAGTAGGTCTTTCTATTACATATGGGGTTTATGGAACGGTATCTGAGCTCATTTGAAACCCTTGTTTTATGCATCACCCCACCCCACCTTTCCCGTTAAGCAGCCATAATGTGTTTTCTAAACGTGTGACTCTGTTCTGTCTTGTAATTCAGTTCAAGTGTAGCGGTTTTTACATTCCCTCTATAAGTGATAGCTTATAATAAGTGTGTTTTTCTGTATGACTTATTTCACTTAGAATCGTCGTGGCTAAAGCCACTCATCATGCTGCTACTAGCCTTATGACATTGATTTCATGGCTGAGTGATATTCCATTGTACATAAGGACCACCACTTCTTTATCCATTTTTCTCTTTCCTGGGATATTTAAGGTGTCACGAAGTGGAGGTTCTTGTCAACAGAGCAGCCCCAAACTTTGGGGTGCCTGTGTCTTGCTGATGTTTAGTTTTCCCAATTTATACGCCCATGAGTGGAAGTGCCCTATGCGCTCTAAGCTGTGTTTTTTCGATGTTTCAGGACACACCGTACACTTCTCCAGAGTGGCTGTTGGCAATTTACATCCCGCCCATCAGCGTAGCAAGGCTCCCATTTCTCCATGGCCTGTCCTGCATTTCTGGTTTTGACACTTTTTTCCGCATGGCCCTTTTGACCGATGGGAAGCGAGACTTCTTTGTAGCGCTGATTTGCCTTTCCAGGTTGCTTGGTTGGCCGAAAAGGGCGTATGCGTTTTTTCCTGAATATATTCAGGAAAAAACGCATACGCCCTTTTTGGCCAAGGGCATCATTGTCGACGTTTTGCCGCTTTTCATGTGCTTTAAAGGCAATTCGAATCGACCTCCTGAAATCTGTTTCCTGCAATTCTGCCTTGCTTTCAGATCCTCTTCGTTGCCTTCCCTCAATATATTTGTGGACGAGAGTTATCATTTATAACTCTGCAGGTTTGTGAATTGCAGTGCCCCTGAGCTCCATTTTTCAACTCGCTTTTTTGGGAGCTGGCCACAAAAGCGCAGGATTGCCTCAGGCCCTATTCTGCTTCCGAGCGGCAGGCTGAGCCTGTGGTTAATTCTTCTTCGTGATGGGAAAATAGAGTGACCTGTGCCTGTCCCAACACCTAGAGCTAGTCTCTCATTGGCTCCCCCTCTTCCCGTTCATCCTCAGGACAAATTGCAAGCTGTACGGAACGGGAGGTTAAAGGTGCTGATTCTCCAAGGAGGGAGATTGCTAGTAAAGCGGCTGGAATGGCGATCCCGAGCACAAGGAGATGAGAAATGAGGTGCGTTTTAGAAACCTTTCCCGATCACACGGTGTACCACCTTCTGGGTTTCTCATGCATGTTTTCGAGGTAGGAAGATGCCCTTGAACCTGGAGGTTTGGGACCCATGGGATGGGTAACAGGCAGTATTACTTTAAAGGCTCTGCGTTTGCTCCCCCAACCTCACCAAACCTCTCAGCCCCGAGAGTGTCCACCCTTATGTCTCCTCCAGCTGTCGGTCTAGATATGGTCAATCCAGGTTGCATCACAGCCCCTGAACGAATTTTGTAAGAATTTCTCTCTCTTTCACTGTCTTTGTTTCACGGGTTTTTAAAAGGAATTTATTTTTATAATGGGGTTTAGATGCTTTTCACGGCTGTGTTTCTGCCGCTTTACAGCCACTTGACTCACTTCCAGAGAGATATCAATACATAGGTTTTAAGATTCTTACTAGTCAGATATATTCTTGTGCGGTGAATAGGGGGTGTTGAGTCCAGTTCACTGAGCAAGGAGTAGGTCTTTCTATTACATATTGGGTTTATGGAACGGTATCTGAGCTCATTTGAAACCCTTGTTTTATGCATCACCCCACCCCACCTTTCCCGTTAAGCAGCCATAATGTGTTTTCTAAACGTGTGACTCTGTTCTGTTTTGTAATTCAGTTCAAGTGTAGCGGTTTTTACATTCCCTCTATAAGTGATAGCTTATAATAAGTGTGTTTTTCTGTATGACTTATTTCACTTAGAATCGTCGTAGCTAAAGCCACTCATCATGCTGCTACTAGCCTTATGATATTGATTTCATGGCTGAGTGATATTCCATTGTACATAAGGACCACCACTTCTTTATCCATTTTTCTCTTTCCTGGGATATTTAAGGTGTCACGAAGTGGAGGTTCTTGTCAACAGAGCAGCCCCAAACTTTGGGGTGCCTGTGTCTTGCTGATTTTTAGTTTTCCCAATTTATACGCCCATGAGTGGAAGTGCCCTATGCGCTCTAAGCTGTGCTTTTTCGATGTTTCAGGACACACCGTACACTTCTCCAGAGTGGCTGTTGGCAATTTACATCCCACCCATCAGCGTAGCAAGGCTCCCATTTCTCCATGGCCTGTTCTGC
Source organism: Balaenoptera ricei (assembly GCF_028023285.1). Taxonomy (NCBI): domain Eukaryota; kingdom Metazoa; phylum Chordata; class Mammalia; order Artiodactyla; family Balaenopteridae; genus Balaenoptera; species Balaenoptera ricei. The sequence continues at coordinate 44,762,717 of NC_082642.1, read as the reverse complement.
ATTTCTGGTTTTGACACTTTTTTCCGCATGGCCCTTTTGACCGATGGGAAGCGAGACTTCTTTGTAGTGCTGATTTGCCTTTCCAGGTTGCTTGGTTGGCCAAAAAGGGCGTATGCGTTTTTTCCTGAATATATTCAGGAAAAAACGCATACGCCCTTTTTGGCCAAGGGCATCATTGTCGACGTTTTGCCGCTTTTCATGTGCTTTAAAGGCGATTCGAATCGACCTCCTGAAATCTGTTTCCTGCAATTCTGCCTTGCTTTCAGATCCTCTTCGTTGCCTTCCCTCAATATATTTGTGGACGAGAGTTATCATTTATAACTCTGCAGGTTTGTGAATTGCAGTGCCCCTGAGCTCCATTTTTCAACTCGCTTTTTTGGGAGCTGGCCGCAAAAGCACAGGGTCGCCTCAGGCCCTATTCTGGTTCCAGGCGGCAGGCTGAGCCTGTGCTTAATTCCTCTTCCTGATGGGAATATAGAGTGACCTGTGCCTGTCCCAACACCTAGAGCTAGTCTCTCATTGGCTCCCCCTCTTCCCGTTCATCCTCAGGACAAATTGCAAGCTGTACGGAACGGGAGGTTAAAGGTGCTAATTTCCAAGGAGGGAGATTGCTAGTAAAGCGGCTGGAATGGCGAACCCGAGCACAAGGAGATGAGAAATGAGGTGCGTTTTAGAAACCTTTCCCGATCACACGGTGTACCACCTTCTGGGTTTCTAATGCATGTTTTCGAGGTAGGAAGATGCCCTTGAACCTGGAGATTTGGGACCCATGGGATGGGTAACAGGCAGTATTACTTTAAAGGCTCTGCGTTTGCTCCCCCCACCTCACCAAACCTCTCAGCCCCAAGAGTGTCCACCCTTATGTCTCCTCCAGCTGTGGGTCTAGATATGGTCAATCCAGGTTGCATCACAGCCCCTGAACGAATTTTGTAAGAATTTCTCTCTCTTTCACTGTGTTTGTTTCACGGGTTTTTAAAAGTAATTTATTTTTATAATGGGGTTTAGCTGCTTTTCACGGCTGTGTTTCTGCCGCTTTACAGCCACTTGACTCACTTCCAGAGAGATATCAATACATAGGTTTTAAGATTCTTACTAGTCAGATATATTCTTGTGCGGTGAATAGGGGGTGTTGAGTCCAGTTCATTGAGCAAGGAGTAGGTCTTTCTATTACATATGGGGTTTATGGAACGGTATCTGAGCTCATTTGAAACCCTTGTTTTATGCATCACCCCACCCCACGTTTCCCGTTAAGCAGCCATAATGTGTTTTCTAAACGTGTGACTCTGTTCTGTCTTGTAATTCAGTTCAAGTGTAGCGGTTTTTACATTCCCTCTATAAGTGATAGCTTATAATAAGTGTGTTTTTCTGTATGACTTATTTCACTTAGAATCGTCGTGGCTAAAGCCACTCATCATGCTGCTACTAGCCTTATGACATTGATTTCATGGCTGAGTGATATTCCATTGTACATAAGGACCACCACTTCTTTATCCATTTTTCTCTTTCCTGGGATATTTAAGGTGTCACGAAGTGGAGGTTCTTGTCAACAGAGCAGCCCCAAACTTTGGGGTGCCTGTGTCTTGCTGATGTTTAGTTTTCCCAATTTATACGCCCATGAGTGGAAGTGCCCTATGCGCTCTAAGCTGTGTTTTTTCGATGTTTCAGGACACACCGTACACTTCTCCAGAGTGGCTGTTGGCAATTTACATCCCGCCCATCAGCGTAGCAAGGCTCCCATTTCTCCATGGCCTGTCCTGCATTTCTGGTTTTGACACTTTTTTCCGCATGGCCCTTTTGACCGATGGGAAGCGAGACTTCTTTGTAGCGCTGATTTGCCTTTCCAGGTTACTTGGTTGGCCGAAAAGGGCGTATGCGTTTTTTCCTGAATATATTCAGGAAAAAACGCATACGCCCTTTTTGGCCAAGGGCATCATTGTCGACGTTTTGCCGCTTTTCATGTGCTTTAAAGGCGATTCGAATCGACCTCCTGAAATCTGTTTCCTGCAATTCTGCCTTGCTTTCAGATCCTCTTCGTTGCCTTCCCTCAATATATTTGTGGACGAGAGTTATCATTTATAACTCTGCAGGTTTGTGAATTGCAGTGCCCCTGAGCTCCATTTTTCAACTCGCTTTTTTGGGAGCTGGCCACAAAAGCGCAGGATTGCCTCAGGCCCTATTCTGCTTCCGGGCGGCAGGCTGAGCCTGTGGTTAATTCTTCTTCCTGATGGGAAAATAGAGTGACCTGTGCCTGTCCCAACACCTAGAGCTAGTCTCTCATTGGCTCCCCCTCTTCCCGTTCATCCTCAGGACAAATTGCAAGCTGTACGGAACGGGAGGTTAAAGGTGCTGATTCTCCAAGGAGGGAGATTGCTAGTAAAGCGGCTGGAATGGCGAACCCGAGCACAAGGAGATGAGAAATGAGGTGCGTTTTAGAAACCTTTCCCGATCACACGGTGTACCACCTTCTGGGTTTCTCATGCATGTTTTCGAGGTAGGAAGATGCCCTTGAACCTGGAGGTTTGGGACCCATGGGATGGGTAACAGGCAGTATTACTTTAAAGGCTCTGCGTTTGCTCCCCCAACCTCACCAAACCTCTCAGCCCCGAGAGTGTCCACCCTTATGTCTCCTCCAGCTGTGGGTCTAGATATGGTCAATCCAGGTTGCATCACAGCCCCTGAACGAATTTTGTAAGAATTTCTCTCTCTTTCACTGTCTTTGTTTCACGGGTTTTTAAAAGGAATTTATTTTTATAATGGGGTTTAGCTGCTTTTCACGGCTGTGTTTCTGCCGCTTTACAGCCACTTGACTCACTTCCAGAGAGATATCAATACATAGGTTTTAAGATTCTTACTAGTCAGATATATTCTTGTGTGGTGAATAGGGGGTGTTGAGTCCAGTTCACTGAGCAAGGAGTAGGTCTTTCTATTACATATTGGGTTTATGGAACGGTATCTGAGCTCATTTGAAACCCTTGTTTTATGCATCACCCCACCCCACCTTTCCCGTTAAGCAGCCATAATGTGTTTTCTAAACGTGTGACTCTGTTCTGTTTTGTAATTCAGTTCAAGTGTAGCGGTTTTTACATTCCCTCTATAAGTGATAGCTTATAATAAGTGTGTTTTTCTGTATGACTTATTTCACTTAGAATCGTCGTAGCTAAAGCCACTCATCATGCTGCTACTAGCCTTATGACATTGATTTCATAGCTGAGTGATATTCCATTGTACATAAGGACCACCACTTCTTTATCCATTTTTCTCTTTCCTGGGATATTTAAGGTGTCACGAAGTGGAGGTTCTTGTCAACAGAGCAGCCCCAAACTTTGGGGTGCCTGTGTCTTGCTGATTTTTAGTTTTCCCAATTTATACGCCCATGAGTGGAAGTGCCCTATGCGCTCTAAGCTGTGCTTTTTCCATGTTTCAGGACACACCGTACACTTCTCCAGAGTGGCTGTTGGCAATTTACATCCCGCCCATCAGCGTAGCAAGGCTCCCATTTCTCCATGGCCTGTTCTGCATTTCTGGTTTTGACACATTTTCCGCATGGCCCTTTTGACCGATGGGAAGCGAGACTTCTTTGTAGCGCTGATTTGCCTTTCCAGGTTGCTTGGTTGGCCAAAAAGGGCCTATGCGTTTTTTCCTGAATATATTCAGGAAAAAACGCATAGGCCCTTTTTGGCCAAGGGCATCATTGTCGACGTTTTGCCGCTTTTCATGTGCTTTAAAGGCGATTCGAATCGACCTCCTGAAATCTGTTTCCTGCAATTCTGCCTTGCTTTCAGATCCTCTTCGTTGCCTTCCCTCAATATATTTGTGGACGAGAGTTATCATTTATAACTCTGCAGGTTTGTGAATTGCAGTGCCCCTGAGCTCCATTTTTCAACTCGCTTTTTTGGGAGCTGGCCACAAAAGCGCAGGATTGCCTCAGGCCCTATTCTGGTTCCGGGCGGCAGGCTGAGCCTGTGGTTAATTCTTCTTCCTGATGGGAAAATAGAGTAACCTGTGCCTGTCCCAACACCTAGAGCTAGTCTCTCATTGGCTCCCCCTCTTCCCGTTCATCCTCAGGACATATTGCAAGCTGTACGGAACGGGAGGTTAAAGGTGCTGATTCTCCAAGGAGGGAGATTGCTAGTAAAGCGGCTGGAATGGCGAACCCGAGCACAAGGAGATGAGAAATGAGGTGCGTTTTAGAAACCTTTCCCGATCACACGGTGTACCACCTTCTGGGTTTCTCATGCATGTTTTCGAGGTAGGAAGATGCCCTTGAACCTGGAGGTTTGGGACCCATGGGATGGGTAACAGGCAGTATTACTTTAAAGGCTCTGCGTTTGCTCCCCCAACCTCACCAAACCTCTCAGCCCCGAGAGTGTCCACCCTTATGTCTCCTCCAGCTGTGGGTCTAGATATGGTCAATCCAGGTTGCATCACAGCCCATGAACGAATTTTGTAAGAATTTCTCTCTCTTTCACTGTCTTTGTTTCACGGGTTTTTAAAAGGAATTTATTTTTATAATGGGGTTTAGCTGCTTTTCACGGCTGTGTTTCTGCCGCTTTACAGCCACTTGACTCACTTCCAGAGAGATATCAATACATAGGTTTTAAGATTCTTACTAGTCAGATATATTCTTGTGCGGTGAATAGGGGGTGTTGAGTCCAGTTCATTGAGCAAGGAGTAGGTCTTTCTATTACATATGGGGTTTATGGAACGGTATCTGAGCTCATTTGAAACCCTTGTTTTATGCATCACCCCACCCCACCTTTCCCGTTAAGCAGCCATAATGTGTTTTCTAAACGTGTGACTCTGTTCTGTCTTGTAATTCAGTTCAAGTGTAGCGGTTTTTACATTCCCTCTATAAGTGATAGCTTATAATAAGTGTGTTTTTCTGTATGACTTATTTCACTTAGAATCGTCGTGGCTAAAGCCACTCATCATGCTGCTACTAGCCTTATGACATTGATTTCATGGCTGAGTGATATTCCATTGTACATAAGGACCACCACTTCTTTATCCATTTTTCTCTTTCCTGGGATATTTAAGGTGTCACGAAGTGGAGGTTCTTGTCAACAGAGCAGCCCCAAACTTTGGGGTGCCTGTGTCTTGCTGATGTTTAGTTTTCCCAATTTATACGCCCATGAGTGGAAGTGCCCTATGCGCTCTAAGCTGTGTTTTTTCGATGTTTCAGGACACACCGTACACTTCTCCAGAGTGGCTGTTGGCAATTTACATCCCGCCCATCAGCGTAGCAAGGCTCCCATTTCTCCATGGCCTGTCCTGCATTTCTGGTTTTGACACTTTTTTCCGCATGGCCCTTTTGACCGATGGGAAGCGAGACTTCTTTGTAGCGCTGATTTGCCTTTCCAGGTTACTTGGTTGGCCGAAAAGGGCGTATGCGTTTTTTCCTGAATATATTCAGGAAAAAACGCATACGCCCTTTTTGGCCAAGGGCATCATTGTCGACGTTTTGCCGCTTTTCATGTGCTTTAAAGGCGATTCGAATCGACCTCCTGAAATCTGTTTCCTGCAATTCTGCCTTGCTTTCAGATCCTCTTCGTTGCCTTCCCTCAATATATTTGTGGACGAGAGTTATCATTTATAACTCTGCAGGTTTGTGAATTGCAGTGCCCCTGAGCTCCATTTTTCAACTCGCTTTTTTGGGAGCTGGCCACAAAAGCGCAGGATTGCCTCAGGCCCTATTCTGCTTCCGGGCGGCAGGCTGAGCCTGTGGTTAATTCTTCTTCCTGATGGGAAAATAGAGTGACCTGTGCCTGTCCCAACACCTAGAGCTAGTCTCTCATTGGCTCCCCCTCTTCCCGTTCATCCTCAGGACAAATTGCAAGCTGTACGGAACGGGAGGTTAAAGGTGCTGATTCTCCAAGGAGGGAGATTGCTAGTAAAGCGGCTGGAATGGCGAACCCGAGCACAAGGAGATGAGAAATGAGGTGCGTTTTAGAAACCTTTCCCGATCACACGGTGTACCACCTTCTGGGTTTCTCATGCATGTTTTCGAGGTAGGAAGATGCCCTTGAACCTGGAGGTTTGGGACCCATGGGATGGGTAACAGGCAGTATTACTTTAAAGGCTCTGCGTTTGCTCCCCCAACCTCACCAAACCTCTCAGCCCCGAGAGTGTCCACCCTTATGTCTCCTCCAGCTGTCGGTCTAGATATGGTCAATCCAGGTTGCATCACAGCCCCTGAACGAATTTTGTAAGAATTTCTCTCTCTTTCACTGTCTTTGTTTCACGGGTTTTTAAAAGGAATTTATTTTTATAATGGGGTTTAGCTGCTTTTCACGGCTGTGTTTCTGCCGCTTTACAGCCACTTGACTCACTTCCAGAGAGATATCAATACATAGGTTTTAAGATTCTTACTAGTCAGATATATTCTTGTGTGGTGAATAGGGGGTGTTGAGTCCAGTTCACTGAGCAAGGAGTAGGTCTTTCTATTACATATTGGGTTTATGGAACGGTATCTGAGCTCATTTGAAACCCTTGTTTTATGCATCACCCCACCCCACCTTTCCCGTTAAGCAGCCATAATGTGTTTTCTAAACGTGTGACTCTGTTCTGTTTTGTAATTCAGTTCAAGTGTAGCGGTTTTTACATTCCCTCTATAAGTGATAGCTTATAATAAGTGTGTTTTTCTGTATGACTTATTTCACTTAGAATCGTCGTAGCTAAAGCCACTCATCATGCTGCTACTAGCCTTATGACATTGATTTCATAGCTGAGTGATATTCCATTGTACATAAGGACCACCACTTCTTTATCCATTTTTCTCTTTCCTGGGATATTTAAGGTGTCACGAAGTGGAGGTTCTTGTCAACAGAGCAGCCCCAAACTTTGGGGTGCCTGTGTCTTGCTGATTTTTAGTTTTCCCAATTTATACGCCCATGAGTGGAAGTGCCCTATGCGCTCTAAGCTGTGCTTTTTCCATGTTTCAGGACACACCGTACACTTCTCCAGAGTGGCTGTTGGCAATTTACATCCCGCCCATCAGCGTAGCAAGGCTCCCATTTCTCCATGGCCTGTTCTGCATTTCTGGTTTTGACACATTTTCCGCATGGCCCTTTTGACCGATGGGAAGCGAGACTTCTTTGTAGCGCTGATTTGCCTTTCCAGGTTGCTTGGTTGGCCAAAAAGGGCCTATGCGTTTTTTCCTGAATATATTCAGGAAAAAACGCATAGGCCCTTTTTGGCCAAGGGCATCATTGTCGACGTTTTGCCGCTTTTCATGTGCTTTAAAGGCGATTCGAATCGACCTCCTGAAATCTGTTTCCTGCAATTCTGCCTTGCTTTCAGATCCTCTTCGTTGCCTTCCCTCAATATATTTGTGGACGAGAGTTATCATTTATAACTCTGCAGGTTTGTGAATTGCAGTGCCCCTGAGCTCCATTTTTCAACTCGCTTTTTTGGGAGCTGGCCACAAAAGCGCAGGATTGCCTCAGGCCCTATTCTGGTTCCGGGCGGCAGGCTGAGCCTGTGGTTAATTCTTCTTCCTGATGGGAAAATAGAGTAACCTGTGCCTGTCCCAACACCTAGAGCTAGTCTCTCATTGGCTCCCCCTCTTCCCGTTCATCCTCAGGACATATTGCAAGCTGTACGGAACGGGAGGTTAAAGGTGCTGATTCTCCAAGGAGGGAGATTGCTAGTAAAGCGGCTGGAATGGCGAACCCGAGCACAAGGAGATGAGAAATGAGGTGCGTTTTAGAAACCTTTCCCGATCACACGGTGTACCACCTTCTGGGTTTCTCATGCATGTTTTCGAGGTAGGAAGATGCCCTTGAACCTGGAGGTTTGGGACCCATGGGATGGGTAACAGGCAGTATTACTTTAAAGGCTCTGCGTTTGCTCCCCCAACCTCACCAAACCTCTCAGCCCCGAGAGTGTCCACCCTTATGTCTCCTCCAGCTGTGGGTCTAGATATGGTCAATCCAGGTTGCATCACAGCCCATGAACGAATTTTGTAAGAATTTCTCTCTCTTTCACTGTCTTTGTTTCACGGGTTTTTAAAAGGAATTTATTTTTATAATGGGGTTTAGCTGCTTTTCACGGCTGTGTTTCTGCCGCTTTACAGCCACTTGACTCACTTCCAGAGAGATATCAATACATAGGTTTTAAGATTCTTACTAGTCAGATATATTCTTGTGCGGTGAATAGGGGGTGTTGAGTCCAGTTCATTGAGCAAGGAGTAGGTCTTTCTATTACATATGGGGTTTATGGAACGGTATCTGAGCTCATTTGAAACCCTTGTTTTATGCATCACCCCACCCCACCTTTCCCGTTAAGAAGCCATAATGTGTTTTCTAAACGTGTGACTCTGTTCTGTCTTGTAATTCAGTTCAAGTGTAGCGGTTTTTACATTCCCTCTATAAGTGATAGCTTATAATAAGTGTGTTTTTCTGTATGACTTATTTCACTTAGAATCGTCGTGGCTAAAGCCACTCATCATGCTGCTACTAGCCTTATGACATTGATTTCATGGCTGAGTGATATTCCATTGTACATAAGGACCACCACTTCTTTATCCATTTTTCTCTTTCCTGGGATATTTAAGGTGTCACGAAGTGGAGGTTCTTGTCAACAGAGCAGCCCCAAACTTTGGGGTGCCTGTGTCTTGCTGATGTTTAGTTTTCCCAATTTATACGCCCATGAGTGGAAGTGCCCTATGCGCTCTAAGCTGTGTTTTTTCGATGTTTCAGGACACACCGTACACTTCTCCAGAGTGGCTGTTGGCAATTTACATCCCGCCCATCAGCGTAGCAAGGCTCCCATTTCTCCATGGCCTGTCCTGCATTTCTGGTTTTGACACTTTTTTCCGCATGGCCCTTTTGACCGATGGGAAGCGAGACTTCTTTGTAGCGCTGATTTGCCTTTCCAGGTTACTTGGTTGGCCGAAAAGGGCGTATGCGTTTTTTCCTGAATATATTCAGGAAAAAACGCATACGCCCTTTTTGGCCAAGGGCATCATTGTCGACGTTTTGCCGCTTTTCATGTGCTTTAAAGGCGATTCGAATCAACCTCCTGAAATCTGTTTCCTGCAATTCTGCCTTGCTTTCAGATCCTCTTCGTTGCCTTCCCTCAATATATTTGTGGACGAGAGTTATCATTTATAACTCTGCAGGTTTGTGAATTGCAGTGCCCCTGAGCTCCATTTTTCAACTCGCTTTTTTGGGAGCTGGCCACAAAAGCGCAGGATTGCCTCAGGCCCTATTCTGCTTCCGGGCGGCAGGCTGAGCCTGTGGTTAATTCTTCTTCCTGATGGGAAAATAGAGTGACCTGTGCCTGTCCCAACACCTAGAGCTAGTCTCTCATTGGCTCCCCCTCTTCCCGTTCATCCTCAGGACAAATTGCAAGCTGTACGGAACGGGAGGTTAAAGGTGCTGATTCTCCAAGGAGGGAGATTGCTAGTAAAGCGGCTGGAATGGCGAACCCGAGCACAAGGAGATGAGAAATGAGGTGCGTTTTAGAAACCTTTCCCGATCACACGGTGTACCACCTTCTGGGTTTCTCATGCATGTTTTCGAGGTAGGAAGATGCCCTTGAACCTGGAGGTTTGGGACCCATGGGATGGGTAACAGGCAGTATTACTTTAAAGGCTCTGCGTTTGCTCCCCCAACCTCACCAAACCTCTCAGCCCCGAGAGTGTCCACCCTTATGTCTCCTCCAGCTGTCGGTCTAGATATGGTCAATCCAGGTTGCATCACAGCCCCTGAACGAATTTTGTAAGAATTTCTCTCTCTTTCACTGTCTTTGTTTCACGGGTTTTTAAAAGGAATTTATTTTTATAATGGGGTTTAGCTGCTTTTCACGGCTGTGTTTCTGCCGCTTTACAGCCACTTGACTCACTTCCAGAGAGATATCAATACATAGGTTTTAAGATTCTTACTAGTCAGATATATTCTTGTGTGGTGAATAGGGGGTGTTGAGTCCAGTTCACTGAGCAAGGAGTAGGTCTTTCTATTACATATTGGGTTTATGGAACGGTATCTGAGCTCATTTGAAACCCTTGTTTTATGCATCACCCCACCCCACCTTTCCCGTTAAGCAGCCATAATGTGTTTTCTAAACGTGTGACTCTGTTCTGTTTTGTAATTCAGTTCAAGTGTAGCGGTTTTTACATTCCCTCTATAAGTGATAGCTTATAATAAGTGTGTTTTTCTGTATGACTTATTTCACTTAGAATCGTCGTAGCTAAAGCCACTCATCATGCTGCTACTAGCCTTATGACATTGATTTCATAGCTGAGTGATATTCCATTGTACATAAGGACCACCACTTCTTTATCCATTTTTCTCTTTCCTGGGATATTTAAGGTGTCACGAAGTGGAGGTTCTTGTCAACAGAGCAGCCCCAAACTTTGGGGTGCCTGTGTCTTGCTGATTTTTAGTTTTCCCAATTTATACGCCCATGAGTGGAAGTGCCCTATGCGCTCTAAGCTGTGCTTTTTCGATGTTTCAGGACACACCGTACACTTCTCCAGAGTGGCTGTTGGCAATTTACATCCCGCCCATCAGCGTAGCAAGGCTCCCATTTCTCCATGGCCTGTTCTGCATTTCTGGTTTTGACACATTTTCCGCATGGCCCTTTTGACCGATGGGAAGCGAGACTTCTTTGTAGCGCTGATTTGCCTTTCCAGGTTGCTTGGTTGGCCAAAAAGGGCGTATGCGTTTTTTCCTGAATATATTCAGGAAAAAACGCATAGGCCCTTTTTGGCCAAGGGCATCATTGTCGACGTTTTGCCGCTTTTCATGTGCTTTAAAGGCGATTCGAATCGACCTCCTGAAATCTGTTTCCTGCAATTCTGCCTTGCTTTCAGATCCTCTTCGTTGCCTTCCCTCAATATATTTGTGGACGAGAGTTATCATTTATAACTCTGCAGGTTTGTGAATTGCAGTGCCCCTGAGCTCCATTTTTCAACTCGCTTTTTTGGGAGCTGGCCACAAAAGCGCAGGATTGCCTCAGGCCCTATTCTGCTTCCGGGCGGCAGGCTGAGCCTGTGGTTAATTCTTCTTCCTGATGGGAAAATAGAGTGACCTGTGCCTGTCCCAACACCTAGAGCTAGTCTCTCATTGGCTCCCCCTCTTCCCGTTCATCCTCAGGACATATTGCAAGCTGTACGGAACGGGAGGTTAAAGGTGCTGATTCTCCAAGGAGGGAGATTGCTAGTAAAGCGGCTGGAATGGCGAACCCGAGCACAAGGAGATGAGAAATGAGGTGCGTTTTAGAAACCTTTCCCGATCACACGGTGTACCACCTTCTGGGTTTCTCATGCATGTTTTCGAGGTAGGAAGATGCCCTTGAACCTGGAGGTTTGGGACCCATGGGATGGGTAACAGGCAGTATTACTTTAAAGGCTCTGCGTTTGCTCCCCCAACCTCACCAAACCTCTCAGCCCCGAGAGTGTCCACCCTTATGTCTCCTCCAGCTGTCGGTCTAGATATGGTCAATCCAGGTTGCATCACAGCCCCTGAACGAATTTTGTAAGAATTTCTCTCTCTTTCACTGTCTTTGTTTCACGGGTTTTTAAAAGGAATTTATTTTTATAATGGGGTTTAGCTGCTTTTCACGGCTGTGTTTCTGCCGCTTTACAGCCACTTGACTCACTTCCAGAGAGATATCAATACATAGGTTTTAAGATTCTTACTAGTCAGATATATTCTTGTGCGGTGAATAGGGGGTGTTGAGTCCAGTTCACTGAGCAAGGAGTAGGTCTTTCTATTACATATTGGGTTTATGGAACGGTATCTGAGCTCATTTGAAACCCTTGTTTTATGCATCACCCCACCCCACCTTTCCCGTTAAGCAGCCATAATGTGTTTTCTAAACGTGTGACTCTGTTCTGTTTTGTAATTCAGTTCAAGTGTAGCGGTTTTTACATTCCCTCTATAAGTGATAGCTTATAATAAGTGTGTTTTTCTGTATGACTTATTTCACTTAGAATCGTCGTAGCTAAAGCCACTCATCATGCTGCTACTAGCCTTATGACATTGATTTCATGGCTGAGTGATATTCCATTGTACATAAGGACCACCACTTCTTTATCCATTTTTCTCTTTCCTGGGATATTTAAGGTGTCACGAAGTGGAGGTTCTTGTCAACAGAGCAGCCCCAAACTTTGGGGTGCCTGTGTCTTGCTGATTTTTAGTTTTCCCAATTTATACGCCCATGAGTGGAAGTGCCCTATGCTCTCTAAGCTGTGTTTTTTCGATGTTTCAGGACACACCGTACACTTCTCCAGAGTGGCTGTTGGCAATTTACATCCTGCCCATCAGCGTAGCAACGCTCCCATTTCTCCATGGCCTGTTCTGCATTTCTGGTTTTGACACTTTTTTCCGCATGGCCCTTTTGACCGATGGGAAGCGAGACTTCTTTGTAGCGCTGATTTGCCTTTCCAGGTTGCTTGGTTGGCCAAAAAGGGCGTATGCGTTTTTTCCTGAATATATTCAGGAAAAAACGCATACGCCCTTTTTGGCCAAGGGCATCATTGTCGACGTTTTGCCGCTTTTCATGTGCTTTAAAGGCGATTCGAATCGACCTCCTGAAATCTGTTTCCTGCAATTCTGCCTTGCTTTCAGATCCTCTTCGTTGCCTTCCCTCAATATATTTGTGGACGAGAGTTATCATTTATAACTCTGCAGGTTTGTGAATTGCAGTGCCCCTGAGCTCCATTTTTCAACTCGCTTTTTTGGGAGCTGGCCGCAAAAGCGCAGGATTGCCTCAGGCCCTATTCTGCTTCCGGGCGGCAGGCTGAACCAGTGGTTAATTCTTCTTCCTGATGGGAAAATAGAGTTACCTGTGCCTGTCCCAAAACCTAGAGCTAGTCTCTCATTGGCTCCCCCTCTTCCCGTTCATCCTCAGGACAAATTGCAAGCTGTACAGAACGGGAGGTTAAAGGTGCTGATTCTCCAAGGAGGGAGATTGCTAGTAAAGCGGCTGGAATGGCGAACCCGAGCACAAGGAGATGAGAAATGAGGTGCGTTTTAGAAACCTTTCCCGATCACACGGTGTACCACCTTCTGGGTTTCTCATGCATGTTTTCGAGGTAGGAAGATGCCCTTGAACCTGGAGATTTGGGACCCATGGGATGGGTAACAGGCAGTATTACTTTAAAGGCTCTGCGTTTGCTCCCCCAACCTCACCAAACCTCTCAGCCCCGAGAGTGTCCACCCTTATGTCTCATCCAGCTGTGGGTCTAGATATGGTCAATCCAGGTTGCATCACAGCCCCTGAACGAATTTTGTAAGAAATTCTCTCTCTTTCACTGTCTTTGTTTCACGGGTTTTTAAAAGTAATTTATTTTTATAATGGGGTTTAGCTGTTTTTCACGGCTGTGTTTATGCGGCTTTACAGCCACTTGACTCACTTTCAGAGAGATATCAATACATAGGTTTTAAGATTCTTACTAGTCAGATATATTCTTGTGCGGTGAATAGGGGGTGTTGAGTCCAGTTCACTGAGCAAGGAGTAGGTCTTTCTATTACATATTGGGTTTATGGAACGGTATCTGAGCTCATTTGAAACCCTTGTTTTATTCATCACCCCACCCCACCTTTCCTGTTAAGCAGCCATAGTGTGTTTTGTAAACGTGTGACTCTGTTCTGTTTTGTAATTCAGTTCAAGTGTAGCGGTTTTTACATTCCCTCTATAAGTGATAGCTTATGATAAGTGTCTTTTTCTGTGTGACTTATTTCACTTAGAATCGTCGTAGCTAAAGCCACTCATCATGCTGCTACTAGCCTTATGACATTGATTTCATGGCTGAGTGATATTCCATTGTACATAAGGACCACCACTTTTTTATCCATTTTTCTCTTTCCTGGGATATTTAAGGTGTCACGAAGTGGAGGTTCTTGTCAACAGAGCAGCCCCAAACTTTGGGGTGCCTGTGTCTTGCTGATTTTTAGTTTTCCCAATTTATACGCCCATGAGTGGAAGTGCCCTATGCTCTCTAAGCTGTGTTTTTTCGATGTTTCAGGACACACCGTACACTTCTCCAGAGTGGCTGTTGGCAATTTACATCCCGCCCATCAGCGTAGCAAGGCTCCCATTTCTCCATGGCCTGTTCTGCATTTCTGGTTTTGACACTTTTTTCCGCATGGCCCTTTTGACCGATGGGAAGCGAGACTTCTTTGTAGCGCTGATTTGCCTTTCCAGGTTGCTTGGTTGGCCAAAAAGGGCGTATGCGTTTTTTCCTGAATATATTCAGGAAAAAACGCATACGCCCTTTTTGGCCAAGGGCATCATTGTCGACGTTTTGCCGCTTTTCATGTGCTTTAAAGGCGATTCGAATCGACCTCCTGAAATCTGTTTCCTGCAATTCTGCCTTGCTTTCAGATCCTCTTCGTTGCCTTCCCTCAATATATTTGTGGACGAGAGTTATCATTTATAACTCTGCAGGTTTGTGAATTGCAGTGCCCCTGAGCTCCATTTTTCAACTCGCTTTTTTGGGAGCTGGCCGCAAAAGCGCAGGATTGCCTCAGGCCCTATTCTGCTTCCGGGCGGCAGGCTGAGCCTGTGGTTAATTCTTCTTCCTGATGGGAAAATAGAGTGACCTGTGCCTGTCCCAACACCTAGAGCTAGTCTCTCATTGGCTCCCCCTCTTCCCGTTCATCCTCAGGACAAATTGCAAGCTGTACAGAACGGGAGGTTAAAGGTGCTGATTCTCCAAGGAGGGAGATTGCTAGTAAAGCGGCTGGAATGGCGAACCCGAGCACAAGGAGATGAGAAATGAGGTGCGTTTTAGAAACCTTTCCTGATCACACGGTGTACCACCTTCTGGGTTTCTCATGCATGTTTTCGAGGTAGGAAGATGCCCTTGAACCTGGAGATTTGGGACCCATGGGATGGGTAACAGGCAGTATTACTTTAAAGGCTCTGCGTTTGCTCCCCCAACCTCACCAAACCTCTCAGCCCCGAGAGTGTCCACCCTTATGTCTCCTCCAGCTGTCGGTCTAGATATGGTCAATCCAGGTTGCATCACAGCCCCTGAACGAATTTTGTAAGAATTTCTCTCTCTTTCACTGTCTTTGTTTCACGGGTTTTTAAAAGGAATTTATTTTTATAATGGGGTTTAGCTGCTTTTCACGGCTGTGTTTCTGCCGCTTTACAGCCACTTGACTCACTTCCAGAGAGATATCAATACATAGGTTTTAAGATTCTTACTAGTCAGATATATTCTTGTGCGGTGAATAGGGGGTGTTGAGTCCAGTTCACTGAGCAAGGAGTAGGTCTTTCTATTACATATTGGGTTTATGGAACGGTATCTGAGCTCATTTGAAACCCTTGTTTTATGCATCACCCCACCCCACCTTTCCCGTTAAGCAGCCATAATGTGTTTTCTAAACGTGTGACTCTGTTCTGTTTTGTAATTCAGTTCAAGTGTAGCGGTTTTTACATTCCCTCTATAAGTGATAGCTTATAATAAGTGTGTTTTTCTGTATGACTTATTTCACTTAGAATCGTCGTAGCTAAAGCCACTCATCATGCTGCTACTAGCCTTATGACATTGATTTCATGGCTGAGTGATATTCCATTGTACATAAGGACCACCACTTCTTTATCCATTTTTCTCTTTCCTGGGATATTTAAGGTGTCACGAAGTGGAGGTTCTTGTCAACAGAGCAGCCCCAAACTTTGGGGTGCCTGTGTCTTGCTGATTTTTAGTTTTCCCAATTTATACGCCCATGAGTGGAAGTGCCCTATGCTCTCTAAGCTGTGTTTTTTCGATGTTTCAGGACACACCGTACACTTCTCCAGAGTGGCTGTTGGCAATTTACATCCCGCCCATCAGCGTAGCAACGCTCCCATTTCTCCATGGCCTGTTCTGCATTTCTGGTTTTGACACTTTTTTCCGCATGGCCCTTTTGACCGATGGGAAGCGAGACTTCTTTGTAGCGCTGATTTGCCTTTCCAGGTTGCTTGGTTGGCCAAAAAGGGCGTATGCGTTTTTTCCTGAATATATTCAGGAAAAAACGCATACGCCCTTTTTGGCCAAGGGCATCATTGTCGACGTTTTGCCGCTTTTCATGTGCTTTAAAGGCGATTCGAATCGACCTCCTGAAATCTGTTTCCTGCAATTCTGCCTTGCTTTCAGATCCTCTTCGTTGCCTTCCCTCAATATATTTGTGGACGAGAGTTATCATTTATAACTCTGCAGGTTTGTGAATTGCAGTGCCCCTGAGCTCCATTTTTCAACTCGCTTTTTTGGGAGCTGGCCGCAAAAGCGCAGGATTGCCTCAGGCCCTATTCTGCTTCCGGGCGGCAGGCTGAACCAGTGGTTAATTCTTCTTCCTGATGGGAAAATAGAGTTACCTGTGCCTGTCCCAAAACCTAGAGCTAGTCTCTCATTGGCTCCCCCTCTTCCCGTTCATCCTCAGGACAAATTGCAAGCTGTACAGAACGGGAGGTTAAAGGTGCTGATTCTCCAAGGAGGGAGATTGCTAGTAAAGCGGCTGGAATGGCGAACCCGAGCACAAGGAGATGAGAAATGAGGTGCGTTTTAGAAACCTTTCCCGATCACACGGTGTACCACCTTCTGGGTTTCTCATGCATGTTTTCGAGGTAGGAAGATGCCCTTGAACCTGGAGATTTGGGACCCATGGGATGGGTAACAGGCAGTATTACTTTAAAGGCTCTGCGTTTGCTCCCCCAACCTCACCAAACCTCTCAGCCCCGAGAGTGTCCACCCTTATGTCTCATCCAGCTGTGGGTCTAGATATGGTCAATCCAGGTTGCATCACAGCCCCTGAACGAATTTTGTAAGAAATTCTCTCTCTTTCACTGTCTTTGTTTCACGGGTTTTTAAAAGTAATTTATTTTTATAATGGGGTTTAGCTGTTTTTCACGGCTGTGTTTATGCGGCTTTACAGCCACTTGACTCACTTCCAGAGAGATATCAATACATAGGTTTTAAGATTCTTACTAGTCAGATATATTCTTGTGCGGTGAATAGGGGGTGTTGAGTCCAGTTCACTGAGCAAGGAGTAGGTCTTTCTATTACATATTGGGTTTATGGAACGGTATCTGAGCTCATTTGAAACCCTTGTTTTATTCATCACCCCACCCCACCTTTCCTGTTAAGCAGCCATAGTGTGTTTTGTAAACGTGTGACTCTGTTCTGTTTTGTAATTCAGTTCAAGTGTAGCGGTTTTTACATTCCCTCTATAAGTGATAGCTTATGATAAGTGTCTTTTTCTGTGTGACTTATTTCACTTAGAATCGTCGTAGCTAAAGCCACTCATCATGCTGCTACTAGCCTTATGACATTGATTTCATGGCTGAGTGATATTCCATTGTACATAAGGACCACCACTTTTTTATCCATTTTTCTCTTTCCTGGGATATTTAAGGTGTCACGAAGTGGAGGTTCTTGTCAACAGAGCAGCCCCAAACTTTGGGGTGCCTGTGTCTTGCTGATTTTTAGTTTTCCCAATTTATACGCCCATGAGTGGAAGTGCCCTATGCTCTCTAAGCTGTGTTTTTTCGATGTTTCAGGACACACCGTACACTTCTCCAGAGTGGCTGTTGGCAATTTACATCCCGCCCATCAGCGTAGCAAGGCTCCCATTTCTCCATGGCCTGTTCTGCATTTCTGGTTTTGACACTTTTTTCCGCATGGCCCTTTTGACCGATGGGAAGCGAGACTTCTTTGTAGCGCTGATTTGCCTTTCCAGGTTGCTTGGTTGGCCAAAAAGGGCGTATGCGTTTTTTCCTGAATATATTCAGGAAAAAACGCATACGCCCTTTTTGGCCAAGGGCATCATTGTCGACGTTTTGCCGCTTTTCATGTGCTTTAAAGGCGATTCGAATCGACCTCCTGAAATCTGTTTCCTGCAATTCTGCCTTGCTTTCAGATCCTCTTCGTTGCCTTCCCTCAATATATTTGTGGACGAGAGTTATCATTTATAACTCTGCAGGTTTGTGAATTGCAGTGCCCCTGAGCTCCATTTTTCAACTCGCTTTTTTGGGAGCTGGCCGCAAAAGCGCAGGATTGCCTCAGGCCCTATTCTGCTTCCGGGCGGCAGGCTGAGCCTGTGGTTAATTCTTCTTCCTGATGGGAAAATAGAGTGACCTGTGCCTGTCCCAACACCTAGAGCTAGTCTCTCATTGGCTCCCCCTCTTCCCGTTCATCCTCAGGACAAATTGCAAGCTGTACAGAACGGGAGGTTAAAGGTGCTGATTCTCCAAGGAGGGAGATTGCTAGTAAAGCGGCTGGAATGGCGAACCCGAGCACAAGGAGATGAGAAATGAGGTGCGTTTTAGAAACCTTTCCTGATCACACGGTGTACCACCTTCTGGGTTTCTCATGCATGTTTTCGAGGTAGGAAGATGCCCTTGAACCTGGAGATTTGGGACCCATGGGATGGGTAACAGGCAGTATTACTTTAAAGGCTCTGCGTTTGCTCCCCCAACCTCACCAAACCTCTCAGCCCCGAGAGTGTCCACCCTTATGTCTCCTCCAGCTGTCGGTCTAGATATGGTCAATCCAGGTTGCATCACAGCCCCTGAACGAATTTTGTAAGAATTTCTCTCTCTTTCACTGTCTTTGTTTCACGGGTTTTTAAAAGGAATTTATTTTTATAATGGGGTTTAGCTGCTTTTCACGGCTGTGTTTCTGCCGCTTTACAGCCACTTGACTCACTTCCAGAGAGATATCAATACATAGGTTTTAAGATTCTTACTAGTCAGATATATTCTTGTGCGGTGAATAGGGGGTGTTGAGTCCAGTTCACTGAGCAAGGAGTAGGTCTTTCTATTACATATTGGGTTTATGGAACGGTATCTGAGCTCATTTGAAACCCTTGTTTTATGCATCACCCCACCCCACCTTTCCCGTTAAGCAGCCATAATGTGTTTTCTAAACGTGTGACTCTGTTCTGTTTTGTAATTCAGTTCAAGTGTAGCGGTTTTTACATTCCCTCTATAAGTGATAGCTTATAATAAGTGTGTTTTTCTGTATGACTTATTTCACTTAGAATCGTCGTAGCTAAAGCCACTCATCATGCTGCTACTAGCCTTATGACATTGATTTCATGGCTGAGTGATATTCCATTGTACATAAGGACCACCACTTCTTTATCCATTTTTCTCTTTCCTGGGATATTTAAGGTGTCACGAAGTGGAGGTTCTTGTCAACAGAGCAGCCCCAAACTTTGGGGTGCCTGTGTCTTGCTGATTTTTAATTTTCCCAATTTATACGCCCATGAGTGGAAGTGCCCTATGCTCTCTAAGCTGTGTTTTTTCGATGTTTCAGGACACACCGTACACTTCTCCAGAGTGGCTGTTGGCAATTTACATCCTGCCCATCAGCGTAGCAACGCTCCCATTTCTCCATGGCCTGTTCTGCATTTCTGGTTTTGACACTTTTTTCCGCATGGCCCTTTTGACCGATGGGAAGCGAGACTTCTTTGTAGCGCTGATTTGCCTTTCCAGGTTGCTTGGTTGGCCAAAAAGGGCGTATGCGTTTTTTCCTGAATATATTCAGGAAAAAACGCATACGCCCTTTTTGGCCAAGGGCATCATTGTCGACGTTTTGCCGCTTTTCATGTGCTTTAAAGGCGATTCGAATCGACCTCCTGAAATCTGTTTCCTGCAATTCTGCCTTGCTTTCAGATCCTCTTCGTTGCCTTCCCTCAATATATTTGTGGACGAGAGTTATCATTTATAACTCTGCAGGTTTGTGAATTGCAGTGCCCCTGAGCTCCATTTTTCAACTCGCTTTTTTGGGAGCTGGCCGCAAAAGCGCAGGATTGCCTCAGGCCCTATTCTGCTTCCGGGCGGCAGGCTGAGCCTGTGGTTAATTCTTCTTCCTGATGGGAAAATAGAGTGACCTGTGCCTGTCCCAACACCTAGAGCTAGTCTCTCATTGGCTCCCCCTCTTCCCGTTCATCCTCAGGACAAATTGCAAGCTGTACGGAACGGGAGGTTAAAGGTGCTGATTCTCCAAGGAGGGAGATTGCTAGTAAAGCGGCTGGAATGGCGAACCCGAGCACAAGGAGATGAGAAATGAGGTGCGTTTTAGAAACCTTTCCCGATCACACGGTGTACCACCTTCTGGGTTTCTCATGCATGTTTTCGAGGTAGGAAGATGCCCTTGAACCTGGAGATTTGGGACCCATGGGATGGGTAACAGGCAGTATTACTTTAAAGGCTCTGCGTTTGCTCCCCCAACCTCACCAAACCTCTCAGCCCCGAGAGTGTCCACCCTTATGTCTCATCCAGCTGTGGGTCTAGATATGGTCAATCCAGGTTGCATCACAGCCCCTGAACGAATTTTGTAAGAAATTCTCTCTCTTTCACTGTCTTTGTTTCACGGGTTTTTAAAAGTAATTTATTTTTATAATGGGGTTTAGCTGTTTTTCACGGCTGTGTTTATGCGGCTTTACAGCCACTTGACTCACTTCCAGAGAGATATCAATACATAGGTTTTAAGATTCTTACTAGTCAGATATATTCTTGTGCGGTGAATAGGGGGTGTTGAGTCCAGTTCACTGAGCAAGGAGTAGGTCTTTCTATTACATATTGGGTTTATGGAACGGTATCTGAGCTCATTTGAAACCCTTGTTTTATTCATCACCCCACCCCACCTTTCCTGTTAAGCAGCCATAGTGTGTTTTGTAAACGTGTGACTCTGTTCTGTTTTGTAATTCAGTTCAAGTGTAGCGGTTTTTACATTCCCTCTATAAGTGATAGCTTATGATAAGTGTCTTTTTCTGTGTGACTTATTTCACTTAGAATCGTCGTAGCTAAAGCCACTCATCATGCTGCTACTAGCCTTATGACATTGATTTCATGGCTGAGTGATATTCCATTGTACATAAGGACCACCACTTTTTTATCCATTTTTCTCTTTCCTGGGATATTTAAGGTGTCACGAAGTGGAGGTTCTTGTCAACAGAGCAGCCCCAAACTTTGGGGTGCCTGTGTCTTGCTGATTTTTAGTTTTCCCAATTTATACGCCCATGAGTGGAAGTGCCCTATGCTCTCTAAGCTGTGTTTTTTCGATGTTTCAGGACACACCGTACACTTCTCCAGAGTGGCTGTTGGCAATTTACATCCCGCCCATCAGCGTAGCAAGGCTCCCATTTCTCCATGGCCTGTTCTGCATTTCTGGTTTTGACACTTTTTTCCGCATGGCCCTTTTGACCGATGGGAAGCGAGACTTCTTTGTAGCGCTGATTTGCCTTTCCAGGTTGCTTGGTTGGCCAAAAAGGGCGTATGCGTTTTTTCCTGAATATATTCAGGAAAAAACGCATACGCCCTTTTTGGCCAAGGGCATCATTGTCGACGTTTTGCCGCTTTTCATGTGCTTTAAAGGCGATTCGAATCGACCTCCTGAAATCTGTTTCCTGCAATTCTGCCTTGCTTTCAGATCCTCTTCGTTGCCTTCCCTCAATATATTTGTGGACGAGAGTTATCATTTATAACTCTGCAGGTTTGTGAATTGCAGTGCCCCTGAGCTCCATTTTTCAACTCGCTTTTTTGGGAGCTGGCCGCAAAAGCGCAGGATTGCCTCAGGCCCTATTCTGCTTCCGGGCGGCAGGCTGAGCCTGTGGTTAATTCTTCTTCCTGATGGGAAAATAGAGTGACCTGTGCCTGTCCCAACACCTAGAGCTAGTTTCTCATTGGCTCCCCCTCTTCCCGTTCATCCTCAGGACAAATTGCAAGCTGTACAGAACGGGAGGTTAAAGGTGCTGATTCTCCAAGGAGGGAGATTGCTAGTAAAGCGGCTGGAATGGCGAACCCGAGCACAAGGAGATGAGAAATGAGGTGCGTTTTAGAAACCTTTCCTGATCACACGGTGTACCACCTTCTGGGTTTCTCATGCATGTTTTCGAGGTAGGAAGATGCCCTTGAACCTGGAGATTTGGGACCCATGGGATGGGTAACAGGCAGTATTACTTTAAAGGCTCTGCGTTTGCTCCCCCAACCTCACCAAACCTCTCAGCCCCGAGAGTGTCCACCCTTATGTCTCATCCAGCTGTGGGTCTAGATATGGTCAATCCAGGTTGCATCACAGCCCCTGAACGAATTTTGTAAGAAATTCTCTCTCTTTCACTGTCTTTGTTTCACGGGTTTTTAAAAGTAATTTATTTTTATAATGGGGTTTAGCTGTTTTTCACGGCTGTGTTTATGCGGCTTTACAGCCACTTGACTCACTTCCAGAGAGATATCAATACATAGGTTTTAAGATTCTTACTAGTCAGATATATTCTTGTGCGGTGAATAGGGGGTGTTGAGTCCAGTTCACTGAGCAAGGAGTAGGTCTTTCTATTACATATTGGGTTTATGGAACGGTATCTGAGCTCATTTGAAACCCTTGTTTTATTCATCACCCCACCCCACCTTTCCTGTTAAGCAGCCATAGTGTGTTTTGTAAACGTGTGACTCTGTTCTGTTTTGTAATTCAGTTCAAGTGTAGCGGTTTTTACATTCCCTCTATAAGTGATAGCTTATGATAAGTGTCTTTTTCTGTGTGACTTATTTCACTTAGAATCGTCGTAGCTAAAGCCACTCATCATGCTGCTACTAGCCTTATGACATTGATTTCATGGCTGAGTGATATTCCATTGTACATAAGGACCACCACTTTTTTATCCATTTTTCTCTTTCCTGGGATATTTAAGGTGTCACGAAGTGGAGGTTCTTGTCAACAGAGCAGCCCCAAACTTTGGGGTGCCTGTGTCTTGCTGATTTTTAGTTTTCCCAATTTATACGCCCATGAGTGGAAGTGCCCTATGCTCTCTAAGCTGTGTTTTTTCGATGTTTCAGGACACACCGTACACTTCTCCAGAGTGGCTGTTGGCAATTTACATCCCGCCCATCAGCGTAGCAAGGCTCCCATTTCTCCATGGCCTGTTCTGCATTTCTGGTTTTGACACTTTTTTCCGCATGGCCCTTTTGACCGATGGGAAGCGAGACTTCTTTGTAGCGCTGATTTGCCTTTCCAGGTTGCTTGGTTGGCCAAAAAGGGCGTATGCGTTTTTTCCTGAATATATTCAGGAAAAAACGCATACGCCCTTTTTGGCCAAGGGCATCATTGTCGACGTTTTGCCGCTTTTCATGTGCTTTAAAGGCGATTCGAATCGACCTCCTGAAATCTGTTTCCTGCAATTCTGCCTTGCTTTCAGATCCTCTTCGTTGCCTTCCCTCAATATATTTGTGGACGAGAGTTATCATTTATAACTCTGCAGGTTTGTGAATTGCAGTGCCCCTGAGCTCCATTTTTCAACTCGCTTTTTTGGGAGCTGGCCGCAAAAGCGCAGGATTGCCTCAGGCCCTATTCTGCTTCCGGGCGGCAGGCTGAGCCTGTGGTTAATTCTTCTTCCTGATGGGAAAATAGAGTGACCTGTGCCTGTCCCAACACCTAGAGCTAGTCTCTCATTGGCTCCCCCTCTTCCCGTTCATCCTCAGGACAAATTGCAAGCTGTACAGAACGGGAGGTTAAAGGTGCTGATTCTCCAAGGAGGGAGATTGCTAGTAAAGCGGCTGGAATGGCGAACCCGAGCACAAGGAGATGAGAAATGAGGTGCGTTTTAGAAACCTTTCCTGATCACACGGTGTACCACCTTCTGGGTTTCTCATGCATGTTTTCGAGGTAGGAAGATGCCCTTGAACCTGGAGATTTGGGACCCATGGGATGGGTAACAGGCAGTATTACTTTAAAGGCTCTGCGTTTGCTCCCCCAACCTCACCAAACCTCTCAGCCCCGAGAGTGTCCACCCTTATGTCTCATCCAGCTGTGGGTCTAGATATGGTCAATCCAGGTTGCATCACAGCCCCTGAACGAATTTTGTAAGAAATTCTCTCTCTTTCACTGTCTTTGTTTCACGGGTTTTTAAAAGTAATTTATTTTTATAATGGGGTTTAGCTGTTTTTCACGGCTGTGTTTATGCGGCTTTACAGCCACTTGACTCACTTCCAGAGAGATATCAATACATAGGTTTTAAGATTCTTACTAGTCAGATATATTCTTGTGCGGTGAATAGGGGGTGTTGAGTCCAGTTCACTGAGCAAGGAGTAGGTCTTTCTATTACATATTGGGTTTATGGAACGGTATCTGAGCTCATTTGAAACCCTTGTTTTATTCATCACCCCACCCCACCTTTCCTGTTAAGCAGCCATAGTGTGTTTTGTAAACGTGTGACTCTGTTCTGTTTTGTAATTCAGTTCAAGTGTAGCGGTTTTTACATTCCCTCTATAAGTGATAGCTTATGATAAGTGTCTTTTTCTGTGTGACTTATTTCACTTAGAATCGTCGTAGCTAAAGCCACTCATCATGCTGCTACTAGCCTTATGACATTGATTTCATGGCTGAGTGATATTCCATTGTACATAAGGATCACCACTTTTTTATCCATTTTTCTCTTTCCTGGGATATTTAAGGTGTCACGAAGTGGAGGTTCTTGTCAACAGAGCAGCCCCAAACTTTGGGGTGCCTGTGTCTTGCTGATTTTTAGTTTTCCCAATTTATACGCCCATGAGTGGAAGTGCCCTATGCTCTCTAAGCTGTGTTTTTTCGATGTTTCAGGACACACCGTACACTTCTCCAGAGTGGCTGTTGGCAATTTACATCCCGCCCATCAGCGTAGCAAGGCTCCCATTTCTCCATGGCCTGTTCTGCATTTCTGGTTTTGACACTTTTTTCCGCATGGCCCTTTTGACCGATGGGAAGCGAGACTTCTTTGTAGCGCTGATTTGCCTTTCCAGGTTGCTTGGTTGGCCAAAAAGGGCGTATGCGTTTTTTCCTGAATATATTCAGGAAAAAACGCATACGCCCTTTTTGGCCAAGGGCATCATTGTCGACGTTTTGCCGCTTTTCATGTGCTTTAAAGGCGATTCGAATCGACCTCCTGAAATCTGTTTCCTGCAATTCTGCCTTGCTTTCAGATCCTCTTCGTTGCCTTCCCTCAATATATTTGTGGACGAGAGTTATCATTTATAACTCTGCAGGTTTGTGAATTGCAGTGCCCCTGAGCTCCATTTTTCAACTCGCTTTTTTGGGAGCTGGCCGCAAAAGCGCAGGATTGCCTCAGGCCCTATTCTGCTTCCGGGCGGCAGGCTGAGCCTGTGGTTAATTCTTCTTCCTGATGGGAAAATAGAGTGACCTGTGCCTGTCCCAACACCTAGAGCTAGTCTCTCATTGGCTCCCCCTCTTCCCGTTCATCCTCAGGACAAATTGCAAGCTGTACAGAACGGGAGGTTAAAGGTGCTGATTCTCCAAGGAGGGAGATTGCTAGTAAAGCGGCTGGAATGGCGAACCCGAGCACAAGGAGATGAGAAATGAGGTGCGTTTTAGAAACCTTTCCTGATCACACGGTGTACCACCTTCTGGGTTTCTCATGCATGTTTTCGAGGTAGGAAGATGCCCTTGAACCTGGAGATTTGGGACCCATGGGATGGGTAACAGGCAGTATTACTTTAAAGGCTCTGCGTTTGCTCCCCCAACCTCACCAAACCTCTCAGCCCCGAGAGTGTCCACCCTTATGTCTCATCCAGCTGTGGGTCTAGATATGGTCAATCCAGGTTGCATCACAGCCCCTGAACGAATTTTGTAAGAAATTCTCTCTCTTTCACTGTCTTTGTTTCACGGGTTTTTAAAAGTAATTTATTTTTATAATGGGGTTTAGCTGTTTTTCACGGCTGTGTTTATGCGGCTTTACAGCCACTTGACTCACTTCCAGAGAGATATCAATACATAGGTTTTAAGATTCTTACTAGTCAGATATATTCTTGTGCGGTGAATAGGGGGTGTTGAGTCCAGTTCACTGAGCAAGGAGTAGGTCTTTCTATTACATATTGGGTTTATGGAACGGTATCTGAGCTCATTTGAAACCCTTGTTTTATTCATCACCCCACCCCACCTTTCCTGTTAAGCAGCCATAGTGTGTTTTGTAAACGTGTGACTCTGTTCTGTTTTGTAATTCAGTTCAAGTGTAGCGGTTTTTACATTCCCTCTATAAGTGATAGCTTATGATAAGTGTCTTTTTCTGTGTGACTTATTTCACTTAGAATCGTCGTAGCTAAAGCCACTCATCATGCTGCTACTAGCCTTATGACATTGATTTCATGGCTGAGTGATATTCCATTGTACATAAGGACCACCACTTTTTTATCCATTTTTCTCTTTCCTGGGATATTTAAGGTGTCACGAAGTGGAGGTTCTTGTCAACAGAGCAGCCCCAAACTTTGGGGTGCCTGTGTCTTGCTGATTTTTAGTTTTCCCAATTTATACGCCCATGAGTGGAAGTGCCCTATGCTCTCTAAGCTGTGCTTTTTCGATGTTTCAGGACACACCGTACACTTCTCCAGAGTGGCTGTTGGCAATTTACATCCCGCCCATCAGCGTAGCAAGGCTCCCATTTCTCCATGGCCTGTTCTGCATTTCTGGTTTTGACACTTTTTTCCGCATGGCCCTTTTGACCGATGGGAAGCGAGACTTCTTTGTAGCGCTGATTTGCCTTTCCAGGTTGCTTGGTTGGCCAAAAAGGGCGTATGCGTTTTTTCCTGAATATATTCAGGAAAAAACGCATACGCCCTTTTTGGCCAAGGGCATCATTGTCGACGTTTTGCCGCTTTTCATGTGCTTTAAAGGCGATTCGAATCGACCTCCTGAAATCTGTTTCCTGCAATTCTGCCTTGCTTTCAGATCCTCTTCGTTGCCTTCCCTCAATATATTTGTGGACGAGAGTTATCATTTATAACTCTGCAGGTTTGTGAATTGCAGTGCCCCTGAGCTCCATTTTTCAACTCGCTTTTTTGGGAGCTGGCCGCAAAAGCGCAGGATTGCCTCAGGCCCTATTCTGCTTCCGGGCGGCAGGCTGAGCCTGTGGTTAATTCTTCTTCCTGATGGGAAAATAGAGTGACCTGTGCCTGTCCCAACACCTAGAGCTAGTTTCTCATTGGCTCCCCCTCTTCCCGTTCATCCTCAGGACAAATTGCAAGCTGTACAGAACGGGAGGTTAAAGGTGCTGATTCTCCAAGGAGGGAGATTGCTAGTAAAGCGGCTGGAATGGCGAACCCGAGCACAAGGAGATGAGAAATGAGGTGCGTTTTAGAAACCTTTCCTGATCACACGGTGTACCACCTTCTGGGTTTCTCATGCATGTTTTCGAGGTAGGAAGATGCCCTTGAACCTGGAGATTTGGGACCCATGGGATGGGTAACAGGCAGTATTACTTTAAAGGCTCTGCGTTTGCTCCCCCAACCTCACCAAACCTCTCAGCCCCGAGAGTGTCCACCCTTATGTCTCATCCAGCTGTGGGTCTAGATATGGTCAATCCAGGTTGCATCACAGCCCCTGAACGAATTTTGTAAGAAATTCTCTCTCTTTCACTGTCTTTGTTTCACGGGTTTTTAAAAGTAATTTATTTTTATAATGGGGTTTAGCTGTTTTTCACGGCTGTGTTTATGCGGCTTTACAGCCACTTGACTCACTTCCAGAGAGATATCAATACATAGGTTTTAAGATTCTTACTAGTCAGATATATTCTTGTGCGGTGAATAGGGGGTGTTGAGTCCAGTTCACTGAGCAAGGAGTAGGTCTTTCTATTACATATTGGGTTTATGGAACGGTATCTGAGCTCATTTGAAACCCTTGTTTTATTCATCACCCCACCCCACCTTTCCTGTTAAGCAGCCATAGTGTGTTTTGTAAACGTGTGACTCTGTTCTGTTTTGTAATTCAGTTCAAGTGTAGCGGTTTTTACATTCCCTCTATAAGTGATAGCTTATGATAAGTGTCTTTTTCTGTGTGACTTATTTCACTTAGAATCGTCGTAGCTAAAGCCACTCATCATGCTGCTACTAGCCTTATGACATTGATTTCATGGCTGAGTGATATTCCATTGTACATAAGGACCACCACTTTTTTATCCATTTTTCTCTTTCCTGGGATATTTAAGGTGTCACGAAGTGGAGGTTCTTGTCAACAGAGCAGCCCCAAACTTTGGGGTGCCTGTGTCTTGCTGATTTTTAGTTTTCCCAATTTATACGCCCATGAGTGGAAGTGCCCTATGCTCTCTAAGCTGTGTTTTTTCGATGTTTCAGGACACACCGTACACTTCTCCAGAGTGGCTGTTGGCAATTTACATCCCGCCCATCAGCGTAGCAAGGCTCCCATTTCTCCATGGCCTGTTCTGCATTTCTGGTTTTGACACTTTTTTCCGCATGGCCCTTTTGACCGATGGGAAGCGAGACTTCTTTGTAGCGCTGATTTGCCTTTCCAGGTTGCTTGGTTGGCCAAAAAGGGCGTATGCGTTTTTTCCTGAATATATTCAGGAAAAAACGCATACGCCCTTTTTGGCCAAGGGCATCATTGTCGACGTTTTGCCGCTTTTCATGTGCTTTAAAGGCGATTCGAATCGACCTCCTGAAATCTGTTTCCTGCAATTCTGCCTTGCTTTCAGATCCTCTTCGTTGCCTTCCCTCAATATATTTGTGGACGAGAGTTATCATTTATAACTCTGCAGGTTTGTGAATTGCAGTGCCCCTGAGCTCCATTTTTCAACTCGCTTTTTTGGGAGCTGGCCGCAAAAGCGCAGGATTGCCTCAGGCCCTATTCTGCTTCCGGGCGGCAGGCTGAGCCTGTGGTTAATTCTTCTTCCTGATGGGAAAATAGAGTGACCTGTGCCTGTCCCAACACCTAGAGCTAGTCTCTCATTGGCTCCCCCTCTTCCCGTTCATCCTCAGGACAAATTGCAAGCTGTACAGAACGGGAGGTTAAAGGTGCTGATTCTCCAAGGAGGGAGATTGCTAGTAAAGCGGCTGGAATGGCGAACCCGAGCACAAGGAGATGAGAAATGAGGTGCGTTTTAGAAACCTTTCCTGATCACACGGTGTACCACCTTCTGGGTTTCTCATGCATGTTTTCGAGGTAGGAAGATGCCCTTGAACCTGGAGATTTGGGACCCATGGGATGGGTAACAGGCAGTATTACTTTAAAGGCTCTGCGTTTGCTCCCCCAACCTCACCAAACCTCTCAGCCCCGAGAGTGTCCACCCTTATGTCTCATCCAGCTGTGGGTCTAGATATGGTCAATCCAGGTTGCATCACAGCCCCTGAACGAATTTTGTAAGAAATTCTCTCTCTTTCACTGTCTTTGTTTCACGGGTTTTTAAAAGTAATTTATTTTTATAATGGGGTTTAGCTGTTTTTCACGGCTGTGTTTATGCGGCTTTACAGCCACTTGACTCACTTCCAGAGAGATATCAATACATAGGTTTTAAGATTCTTACTAGTCAGATATATTCTTGTGCGGTGAATAGGGGGTGTTGAGTCCAGTTCACTGAGCAAGGAGTAGGTCTTTCTATTACATATTGGGTTTATGGAACGGTATCTGAGCTCATTTGAAACCCTTGTTTTATTCATCACCCCACCCCACCTTTCCTGTTAAGCAGCCATAGTGTGTTTTGTAAACGTGTGACTCTGTTCTGTTTTGTAATTCAGTTCAAGTGTAGCGGTTTTTACATTCCCTCTATAAGTGATAGCTTATGATAAGTGTCTTTTTCTGTGTGACTTATTTCACTTAGAATCGTCGTAGCTAAAGCCACTCATCATGCTGCTACTAGCCTTATGACATTGATTTCATGGCTGAGTGATATTCCATTGTACATAAGGATCACCACTTTTTTATCCATTTTTCTCTTTCCTGGGATATTTAAGGTGTCACGAAGTGGAGGTTCTTGTCAACAGAGCAGCCCCAAACTTTGGGGTGCCTGTGTCTTGCTGATTTTTAGTTTTCCCAATTTATACGCCCATGAGTGGAAGTGCCCTATGCTCTCTAAGCTGTGTTTTTTCGATGTTTCAGGACACACCGTACACTTCTCCAGAGTGGCTGTTGGCAATTTACATCCCGCCCATCAGCGTAGCAAGGCTCCCATTTCTCCATGGCCTGTTCTGCATTTCTGGTTTTGACACTTTTTTCCGCATGGCCCTTTTGACCGATGGGAAGCGAGACTTCTTTGTAGCGCTGATTTGCCTTTCCAGGTTGCTTGGTTGGCCAAAAAGGGCGTATGCGTTTTTTCCTGAATATATTCAGGAAAAAACGCATACGCCCTTTTTGGCCAAGGGCATCATTGTCGACGTTTTGCCGCTTTTCATGTGCTTTAAAGGCGATTCGAATCGACCTCCTGAAATCTGTTTCCTGCAATTCTGCCTTGCTTTCAGATCCTCTTCGTTGCCTTCCCTCAATATATTTGTGGACGAGAGTTATCATTTATAACTCTGCAGGTTTGTGAATTGCAGTGCCCCTGAGCTCCATTTTTCAACTCGCTTTTTTGGGAGCTGGCCGCAAAAGCGCAGGATTGCCTCAGGCCCTATTCTGCTTCCGGGCGGCAGGCTGAGCCTGTGGTTAATTCTTCTTCCTGATGGGAAAATAGAGTGACCTGTGCCTGTCCCAACACCTAGAGCTAGTCTCTCATTGGCTCCCCCTCTTCCCGTTCATCCTCAGGACAAATTGCAAGCTGTACGGAACGGGAGGTTAAAGGTGCTGATTCTCCAAGGAGGGAGATTGCTAGTAAAGCGGCTGGAATGGCGAACCCGAGCACAAGGAGATGAGAAATGAGGTGCGTTTTAGAAACCTTTCCTGATCACACGGTGTACCACCTTCTGGGTTTCTCATGCATGTTTTCGAGGTAGGAAGATGCCCTTGAACCTGGAGATTTGGGACCCATGGGATGGGTAACAGGCAGTATTACTTTAAAGGCTCTGCGTTTGCTCCCCCAACCTCACCAAACCTCTCAGCCCCGAGAGTGTCCACCCTTATGTCTCATCCAGCTGTGGGTCTAGATATGGTCAATCCAGGTTGCATCACAGCCCCTGAACGAATTTTGTAAGAAATTCTCTCTCTTTCACTGTCTTTGTTTCACGGGTTTTTAAAAGTAATTTATTTTTATAATGGGGTTTAGCTGTTTTTCACGGCTGTGTTTATGCGGCTTTACAGCCACTTGACTCACTTCCAGAGAGATATCAATACATAGGTTTTAAGATTCTTACTAGTCAGATATATTCTTGTGCGGTGAATAGGGGGTGTTGAGTCCAGTTCACTGAGCAAGGAGTAGGTCTTTCTATTACATATTGGGTTTATGGAACGGTATCTGAGCTCATTTGAAACCCTTGTTTTATTCATCACCCCACCCCACCTTTCCTGTTAAGCAGCCATAGTGTGTTTTGTAAACGTGTGACTCTGTTCTGTTTTGTAATTCAGTTCAAGTGTAGCGGTTTTTACATTCCCTCTATAAGTGATAGCTTATGATAAGTGTCTTTTTCTGTGTGACTTATTTCACTTAGAATCGTCGTAGCTAAAGCCACTCATCATGCTGCTACTAGCCTTATGACATTGATTTCATGGCTGAGTGATATTCCATTGTACATAAGGACCACCACTTTTTTATCCATTTTTCTCTTTCCTGGGATATTTAAGGTGTCACGAAGTGGAGGTTCTTGTCAACAGAGCAGCCCCAAACTTTGGGGTGCCTGTGTCTTGCTGATTTTTAGTTTTCCCAATTTATACGCCCATGAGTGGAAGTGCCCTATGCTCTCTAAGCTGTGTTTTTTCGATGTTTCAGGACACACCGTACACTTCTCCAGAGTGGCTGTTGGCAATTTACATCCCGCCCATCAGCGTAGCAAGGCTCCCATTTCTCCATGGCCTGTTCTGCATTTCTGGTTTTGACACTTTTTTCCGCATGGCCCTTTTGACCGATGGGAAGCGAGACTTCTTTGTAGCGCTGATTTGCCTTTCCAGGTTGCTTGGTTGGCCAAAAAGGGCGTATGCGTTTTTTCCTGAATATATTCAGGAAAAAACGCATACGCCCTTTTTGGCCAAGGGCATCATTGTCGACGTTTTGCCGCTTTTCATGTGCTTTAAAGGCGATTCGAATCGACCTCCTGAAATCTGTTTCCTGCAATTCTGCCTTGCTTTCAGATCCTCTTCGTTGCCTTCCCTCAATATATTTGTGGACGAGAGTTATCATTTATAACTCTGCAGGTTTGTGAATTGCAGTGCCCCTGAGCTCCATTTTTCAACTCGCTTTTTTGGGAGCTGGCCGCAAAAGCGCAGGATTGCCTCAGGCCCTATTCTGCTTCCGGGCGGCAGGCTGAGCCTGTGGTTAATTCTTCTTCCTGATGGGAAAATAGAGTGACCTGTGCCTGTCCCAACACCTAGAGCTAGTCTCTCATTGGCTCCCCCTCTTCCCGTTCATCCTCAGGACAAATTGCAAGCTGTACAGAACGGGAGGTTAAAGGTGCTGATTCTCCAAGGAGGGAGATTGCTAGTAAAGCGGCTGGAATGGCGAACCCGAGCACAAGGAGATGAGAAATGAGGTGCGTTTTAGAAACCTTTCCTGATCACACGGTGTACCACCTTCTGGGTTTCTCATGCATGTTTTCGAGGTAGGAAGATGCCCTTGAACCTGGAGATTTGGGACCCATGGGATGGGTAACAGGCAGTATTACTTTAAAGGCTCTGCGTTTGCTCCCCCAACCTCACCAAACCTCTCAGCCCCGAGAGTGTCCACCCTTATGTCTCATCCAGCTGTGGGTCTAGATATGGTCAATCCAGGTTGCATCACAGCCCCTGAACGAATTTTGTAAGAAATTCTCTCTCTTTCACTGTCTTTGTTTCACGGGTTTTTAAAAGTAATTTATTTTTATAATGGGGTTTAGCTGTTTTTCACGGCTGTGTTTATGCGGCTTTACAGCCACTTGACTCACTTCCAGAGAGATATCAATACATAGGTTTTAAGATTCTTACTAGTCAGATATATTCTTGTGCGGTGAATAGGGGGTGTTGAGTCCAGTTCACTGAGCAAGGAGTAGGTCTTTCTATTACATATTGGGTTTATGGAACGGTATCTGAGCTCATTTGAAACCCTTGTTTTATTCATCACCCCACCCCACCTTTCCTGTTAAGCAGCCATAGTGTGTTTTGTAAACGTGTGACTCTGTTCTGTTTTGTAATTCAGTTCAAGTGTAGCGGTTTTTACATTCCCTCTATAAGTGATAGCTTATGATAAGTGTCTTTTTCTGTGTGACTTATTTCACTTAGAATCGTCGTAGCTAAAGCCACTCATCATGCTGCTACTAGCCTTATGACATTGATTTCATGGCTGAGTGATATTCCATTGTACATAAGGACCACCACTTTTTTATCCATTTTTCTCTTTCCTGGGATATTTAAGGTGTCACGAAGTGGAGGTTCTTGTCAACAGAGCAGCCCCAAACTTTGGGGTGCCTGTGTCTTGCTGATTTTTAGTTTTCCCAATTTATACGCCCATGAGTGGAAGTGCCCTATGCTCTCTAAGCTGTGTTTTTTCGATGTTTCAGGACACACCGTACACTTCTCCAGAGTGGCTGTTGGCAATTTACATCCCGCCCATCAGCGTAGCAAGGCTCCCATTTCTCCATGGCCTGTTCTGCATTTCTGGTTTTGACACTTTTTTCCGCATGGCCCTTTTGACCGATGGGAAGCGAGACTTCTTTGTAGCGCTGATTTGCCTTTCCAGGTTGCTTGGTTGGCCAAAAAGGGCGTATGCGTTTTTTCCTGAATATATTCAGGAAAAAACGCATACGCCCTTTTTGGCCAAGGGCATCATTGTCGACGTTTTGCCACTTTTCATGTGCTTTAAAGGCGATTCGAATCGACCTCCTGAAATCTGTTTCCTGCAATTCTGCCTTGCTTTCAGATCCTCTTCGTTGCCTTCCCTCAATATATTTGTGGACGAGAGTTATCATTTATAACTCTGCAGGTTTGTGAATTGCAGTGCCCCTGAGCTCCATTTTTCAACTCGCTTTTTTGGGAGCTGGCCGCAAAAGCGCAGGATTGCCTCAGGCCCTATTCTGCTTCCGGGCGGCAGGCTGAGCCTGTGGTTAATTCTTCTTCCTGATGGGAAAATAGAGTGACCTGTGCCTGTCCCAACACCTAGAGCTAGTCTCTCATTGGCTCCCCCTCTTCCCGTTCATCCTCAGGACAAATTGCAAGCTGTACAGAACGGGAGGTTAAAGGTGCTGATTCTCCAAGGAGGGAGATTGCTAGTAAAGCGGCTGGAATGGCGAACCCGAGCACAAGGAGATGAGAAATGAGGTGCGTTTTAGAAACCTTTCCTGATCACACGGTGTACCACCTTCTGGGTTTCTCATGCATGTTTTCGAGGTAGGAAGATGCCCTTGAACCTGGAGATTTGGGACCCATGGGATGGGTAACAGGCAGTATTACTTTAAAGGCTCTGCGTTTGCTCCCCCAACCTCACCAAACCTCTCAGCCCCGAGAGTGTCCACCCTTATGTCTCCTCCAGCTGTCGGTCTAGATATGGTCAATCCAGGTTGCATCACAGCCCCTGAACGAATTTTGTAAGAATTTCTCTCTCTTTCACTGTCTTTGTTTCACGGGTTTTTAAAAGGAATTTATTTTTATAATGGGGTTTAGCTGCTTTTCACGGCTGTGTTTCTGCCGCTTTACAGCCACTTGACTCACTTCCAGAGAGATATCAATACATAGGTTTTAAGATTCTTACTAGTCAGATATATTCTTGTGCGGTGAATAGGGGGTGTTGAGTCCAGTTCACTGAGCAAGGAGTAGGTCTTTCTATTACATATTGGGTTTATGGAACGGTATCTGAGCTCATTTGAAACCCTTGTTTTATGCATCACCCCACCCCACCTTTCCCGTTAAGCAGCCATAATGTGTTTTCTAAACGTGTGACTCTGTTCTGTTTTGTAATTCAGTTCAAGTGTAGCGGTTTTTACATTCCCTCTATAAGTGATAGCTTATAATAAGTGTGTTTTTCTGTATGACTTATTTCACTTAGAATCGTCGTAGCTAAAGCCACTCATCATGCTGCTACTAGCCTTATGACATTGATTTCATGGCTGAGTGATATTCCATTGTACATAAGGACCACCACTTCTTTATCCATTTTTCTCTTTCCTGGGATATTTAAGGTGTCACGAAGTGGAGGTTCTTGTCAACAGAGCAGCCCCAAACTTTGGGGTGCCTGTGTCTTGCTGATTTTTAGTTTTCCTAATTTATACGCCCATGAGTGGAAGTGCCCTATGCTCTCTAAGCTGTGTTTTTTCGATGTTTCAGGACACACCGTACACTTCTCCAGAGTGGCTGTTGGCAATTTACATCCTGCCCATCAGCGTAGCAACGCTCCCATTTCTCCATGGCCTGTTCTGCATTTCTGGTTTTGACACTTTTTTCCGCATGGCCCTTTTGACCGATGGGAAGCGAGACTTCTTTGTAGCGCTGATTTGCCTTTCCAGGTTGCTTGGTTGGCCAAAAAGGGCGTATGCGTTTTTTCCTGAATATATTCAGGAAAAAACGCATACGCCCTTTTTGGCCAAGGGCATCATTGTCGACGTTTTGCCGCTTTTCATGTGCTTTAAAGGCGATTCGAATCGACCTCCTGAAATCTGTTTCCTGCAATTCTGCCTTGCTTTCAGATCCTCTTCGTTGCCTTCCCTCAATATATTTGTGGACGAGAGTTATCATTTATAACTCTGCAGGTTTGTGAATTGCAGTGCCCCTGAGCTCCATTTTTCAACTCGCTTTTTTGGGAGCTGGCCGCAAAAGCGCAGGATTGCCTCAGGCCCTATTCTGCTTCCGGGCGGCAGGCTGAGCCTGTGGTTAATTCTTCTTCCTGATGGGAAAATAGAGTGACCTGTGCCTGTCCCAACACCTAGAGCTAGTCTCTCATTGGCTCCCCCTCTTCCCGTTCATCCTCAGGACAAATTGCAAGCTGTACAGAACGGGAGGTTAAAGGTGCTGATTCTCCAAGGAGGGAGATTGCTAGTAAAGTGGCTGGAATGGCGAACCCGAGCACAAGGAGATGAGAAATGAGGTGCGTTTTAGAAACCTTTCCCGATCACACGGTGTACCACCTTCTGGGTTTCTCATGCATGTTTTCGAGGTAGGAAGATGCCCTTGAACCTGGAGATTTGGGACCCATGGGATGGGTAACAGGCAGTATTACTTTAAAGGCTCTGCGTTTGCTCCCCCAACCTCACCAAACCTCTCAGCCCCGAGAGTGTCCACCCTTATGTCTCATCCAGCTGTGGGTCTAGATATGGTCAATCCAGGTTGCATCACAGCCCCTGAACGAATTTTGTTAGAAATTCTCTCTCTTTCACTGTCTTTGTTTCACGGGTTTTTAAAAGTAATTTATTTTTATAATGGGGTTTAGCTGTTTTTCACGGCTGTGTTTATGCGGCTTTACAGCCACTTGACTCACTTCCAGAGAGATATCAATACATAGGTTTTAAGATTCTTACTAGTCAGATATATTCTTGTGCGGTGAATAGGGGGTGTTGAGTCCAGTTCACTGAGCAAGGAGTAGGTCTTTCTATTACATATTGGGTTTATGGAACGGTATCTGAGCTCATTTGAAACCCTTGTTTTATTCATCACCCCACCCCACCTTTCCTGTTAAGCAGCCATAGTGTGTTTTGTAAACGTGTGACTCTGTTCTGTTTTGTAATTCAGTTCAAGTGTAGCGGTTTTTACATTCCCTCTATAAGTGATAGCTTATGATAAGTGTCTTTTTCTGTGTGACTTATTTCACTTAGAATCGTCGTAGCTAAAGCCACTCATCATGCTGCTACTAGCCTTATGACATTGATTTCATGGCTGAGTGATATTCCATTGTACATAAGGACCACCACTTTTTTATCCATTTTTCTCTTTCCTGGGATATTTAAGGTGTCACGAAGTGGAGGTTCTTGTCAACAGAGCAGCCCCAAACTTTGGGGTGCCTGTGTCTTGCTGATTTTTAGTTTTCCCAATTTATACGCCCATGAGTGGAAGTGCCCTATGCTCTCTAAGCTGTGTTTTTTCGATGTTTCA
Source organism: Balaenoptera ricei (assembly GCF_028023285.1). Lineage (NCBI taxonomy): Eukaryota > Metazoa > Chordata > Mammalia > Artiodactyla > Balaenopteridae > Balaenoptera > Balaenoptera ricei. The sequence goes on along the minus strand of NC_082642.1, from coordinate 44,725,876 downwards.
GGACACACCGTACACTTCTCCAGAGTGGCTGTTGGCAATTTACATCCCGCCCATCAGCGTAGCAAGGCTCCCATTTCTCCATGGCCTGTTCTGCATTTCTGGTTTTGACACTTTTTTCCGCATGGCCCTTTTGACCGATGGGAAGCGAGACTTCTTTGTAGCGCTGATTTGCCTTTCCAGGTTGCTTGGTTGGCCAAAAAGGGCGTATGCGTTTTTTCCTGAATATATTCAGGAAAAAACGCATACGCCCTTTTTGGCCAAGGGCATCATTGTCGACGTTTTGCCGCTTTTCATGTGCTTTAAAGGCGATTCGAATCGACCTCCTGAAATCTGTTTCCTGCAATTCTGCCTTGCTTTCAGATCCTCTTCGTTGCCTTCCCTCAATATATTTGTGGACGAGAGTTATCATTTATAACTCTGCAGGTTTGTGAATTGCAGTGCCCCTGAGCTCCATTTTTCAACTCGCTTTTTTGGGAGCTGGCCGCAAAAGCGCAGGATTGCCTCAGGCCCTATTCTGCTTCGGGGCGGCAGGCTGAGCCTGTGGTTAATTCTTCTTCCTGATGGGAAAATAGAGTGACCTGTGCCTGTCCCAACACCTAGAGCTAGTCTCTCATTGGCTCCCCCTCTTCCCGTTCATCCTCAGGACAAATTGCAAGCTGTACAGAACGGGAGGTTAAAGGTGCTGATTCTCCAAGGAGGGAGATTGCTAGTAAAGCGGCTGGAATGGCGAACCCGAGCACAAGGAGATGAGAAATGAGGTGCGTTTTAGAAACCTTTCCTGATCACACGGTGTACCACCTTCTGGGTTTCTCATGCATGTTTTCGAGGTAGGAAGATGCCCTTGAACCTGGAGATTTGGGACCCATGGGATGGGTAACAGGCAGTATTACTTTAAAGGCTCTGCGTTTGCTCCCCCAACCTCACCAAACCTCTCAGCCCCGAGAGTGTCCACCCTTATGTCTCCTCCAGCTGTCGGTCTAGATATGATCAATCCAGGTTGCATCACAGCCCCTGAACGAATTTTGTAAGAATTTCTCTCTCTTTCACTGTCTTTGTTTCACGGGTTTTTAAAAGGAATTTATTTTTATAATGGGGTTTAGCTGCTTTTCACGGCTGTGTTTCTGCCGCTTTACAGCCACTTGACTCACTTCCAGAGAGATATCAATACATAGGTTTTAAGATTCTTACTAGTCAGATATATTCTTGTGCGGTGAATAGGGGGTGTTTAGTCCAGTTCACTGAGCAAGGAGTAGGTCTTTCTATTACATATTGGGTTTATGGAACGGTATCTGAGCTCATTTGAAACCCTTGTTTTATGCATCACCCCACCCCACCTTTCCCGTTAAGCAGCCATAATGTGTTTTCTAAACGTGTGACTCTGTTCTGTTTTGTAATTCAGTTCAAGTGTAGCGGTTTTTACATTCCCTCTATAAGTGATAGCTTATAATAAGTGTGTTTTTCTGTATGACTTATTTCACTTAGAATCGTCGTAGCTAAAGCCACTCATCATGCTGCTACTAGCCTTATGACATTGATTTCATGGCTGAGTGATATTCCATTGTACATAAGGACCACCACTTCTTTATCCATTTTTCTCTTTCCTGGGATATTTAAGGTGTCACGAAGTGGAGGTTCTTGTCAACAGAGCAGCCCCAAACTTTGGGGTGCCTGTGTCTTGCTGATTTTTAGTTTTCCCAATTTATACGCCCATGAGTGGAAGTGCCCTATGCTCTCTAAGCTGTGTTTTTTCGATGTTTCAGGACACACCGTACACTTCTCCAGAGTGGCTGTTGGCAATTTACATCCTGCCCATCAGCGTAGCAACGCTCCCATTTCTCCATGGCCTGTTCTGCATTTCTGGTTTTGACACTTTTTTCCGCATGGCCCTTTTGACCGATGGGAAGCGAGACTTCTTTGTAGCGCTGATTTGCCTTTCCAGGTTGCTTGGTTGGCCAAAAAGGGCGTATGCGTTTTTTCCTGAATATATTCAGGAAAAAACGCATACGCCCTTTTTGGCCAAGGGCATCATTGTCAACGTTTTGCTGCTTTTCATGTGCTTTAAAGGCGATTCGAATCGACCTCCTGAAATCTGTTTCCTGCAATTCTGCCTTGCTTTCAGATCCTCTTCGTTGCCTTCCCTCAATATATTTGTGGACGAGAGTTATCATTTATAACTCTGCAGGTTTGTGAATTGCAGTGCCCCTGAGCTCCATTTTTCAACTCGCTTTTTTGGGAGCTGGCCGCAAAAGTGCAGGATTGCCTCAGGCCCTATTCTGCTTCCGGGCGGCAGGCTGAGCCTGTGGTTAATTCTTCTTCCTGATGGGAAAATAGAGTGACCTGTGCCTGTCCCAAAACCTAGAGCTAGTCTCTCATTGGCTCCCCCTCTTCCCGTTCATCCTCAGGACAAATTGCAAGCTGTACAGAACGGGAGGTTAAAGGTGCTGATTCTCCAAGGAGGGAGATTGCTAGTAAAGTGGCTGGAATGGCGAACCCGAGCACAAGGAGATGAGAAATGAGGTGCGTTTTAGAAACCTTTCCCGATCACACGGTGTACCACCTTCTGGGTTTCTCATGCATGTTTTCGAGGTAGGAAGATGCCCTTGAACCTGGAGATTTGGGACCCATGGGATGGGTAACAGGCAGTATTACTTTAAAGGCTCTGCGTTTGCTCCCCCAACCTCACCAAACCTCTCAGCCCCGAGAGTGTCCACCCTTATGTCTCATCCAGCTGTGGGTCTAGATATGGTCAATCCAGGTTGCATCACAGCCCCTGAACGAATTTTGTAAGAAATTCTCTCTCTTTCACTGTCTTTGTTTCACGGGTTTTTAAAAGTAATTTATTTTTATAATGGGGTTTAGCTGTTTTTCACGGCTGTGTTTATGCGGCTTTACAGCCACTTGACTCACTTCCAGAGAGATATCAATACATAGGTTTTAAGATTCTTACTAGTCAGATATATTCTTGTGCGGTGAATAGGGGGTGTTGAGTCCAGTTCACTGAGCAAGGAGTAGGTCTTTCTATTACATATTGGGTTTATGGAACGGTATCTGAGCTCATTTGAAACCCTTGTTTTATTCATCACCCCACCCCACCTTTCCTGTTAAGCAGCCATAGTGTGTTTTGTAAACGTGTGACTCTGTTCTGTTTTGTAATTCAGTTCAAGTGTAGCGGTTTTTACATTCCCTCTATAAGTGATAGCTTATGATAAGTGTCTTTTTCTGTGTGACTTATTTCACTTAGAATCGTCGTAGCTAAAGCCACTCATCATGCTGCTACTAGCCTTATGACATTGATTTCATGGCTGAGTGATATTCCATTGTACATAAGGACCACCACTTTTTTATCCATTTTTCTCTTTCCTGGGATATTTAAGGTGTCACGAAGTGGAGGTTCTTGTCAACAGAGCAGCCCCAAACTTTGGGGTGCCTGTGTCTTGCTGATTTTTAGTTTTCCCAATTTATACGCCCATGAGTGGAAGTGCCCTATGCTCTCTAAGCTGTGTTTTTTCGATGTTTCAGGACACACCGTACACTTCTCCAGAGTGGCTGTTGGCAATTTACATCCCGCCCATCAGCGTAGCAAGGCTCCCATTTCTCCATGGCCTGTTCTGCATTTCTGGTTTTGACACTTTTTTCCGCATGGCCCTTTTGACCGATGGGAAGCGAGACTTCTTTGTAGCGCTGATTTGCCTTTCCAGGTTGCTTGGTTGGCCAAAAAGGGCGTATGCGTTTTTTCCTGAATATATTCAGGAAAAAACGCATACGCCCTTTTTGGCCAAGGGCATCATTGTCGACGTTTTGCCGCTTTTCATGTGCTTTAAAGGCGATTCGAATCGACCTCCTGAAATCTGTTTCCTGCAATTCTGCCTTGCTTTCAGATCCTCTTCGTTGCCTTCCCTCAATATATTTGTGGACGAGAGTTATCATTTATAACTCTGCAGGTTTGTGAATTGCAGTGCCCCTGAGCTCCATTTTTCAACTCGCTTTTTTGGGAGCTGGCCGCAAAAGCGCAGGATTGCCTCAGGCCCTATTCTGCTTCCGGGCGGCAGGCTGAGCCTGTGGTTAATTCTTCTTCCTGATGGGAAAATAGAGTGACCTGTGCCTGTCCCAACACCTAGAGCTAGTCTCTCATTGGCTCCCCCTCTTCCCGTTCATCCTCAGGACAAATTGCAAGCTGTACAGAACGGGAGGTTAAAGGTGCTGATTCTCCAAGGAGGGAGATTGCTAGTAAAGCGGCTGGAATGGCGAACCCGAGCACAAGGAGATGAGAAATGAGGTGCGTTTTAGAAGCCTTTCCTGATCACACGGTGTACCACCTTCTGGTTTCTCATGCATGTTTTCGAGGTAGGAAGATGCCCTTGAACCTGGAGATTTGGGACCCATGGGATGGGTAACAGGCAGTATTACTTTAAAGGCTCTGCGTTTGCTCCCCTAACCTCACCAAACCTCTCAGCCCCGAGAATGACCACCCTTATGTCTCCTCCAGCTGTGGGTCTAGATATGGTCAATCCAGGTTGCATCACAGCCCCTGAACGAATTTTGTAAGAATTTCTCTCTCTTTCACTGTCTTTGTTTCACGGGTTTTTAAAAGGAATTTATTTTTATAATGGGGTTTAGCTGCTTTTCACGGCTGTGTTTCTGCCGCTTTACAGCCACTTGACTCACTTCCAGAGAGATATCAATACATAGGTTTTAAGATTCTTACTAGTCAGATATATTCTTGTGCGGTGAATAGGGGGTGTTGAGTCCAGTTCACTGAGCAAGGAGTAGGTCTTTCTATTACATATTGGGTTTATGGAACGGTATCTGAGCTCATTTGAAACCCTTGTTTTATTCATCACCCCACCCCACCTTTCCTGTTAAGCAGCCATAGTGTGTTTTGTAAACGTGTGACTCTGTTCTGTTTTGTAATTCAGTTCAAGTGTAGCGGTTTTTACATTCCCTCTATAAGTGATAGCTTATGATAAGTGTCTTTTTCTGTGTGACTTATTTCACTTAGAATCGTCGTAGCTAAAGCCACTCATCATGCTGCTACTAGCCTTATGACATTGATTTCATGGCTGAGTGATATTCCATTGTACATAAGGACCACCACTTTTTTATCCATTTTTCTCTTTCCTGGGATATTTAAGGTGTCACGAAGTGGAGGTTCTTGTCAACAGAGCAGCCCCAAACTTTGGGGTGCCTGTGTCTTGCTGATTTTTAGTTTTCCCAATTTATACGCCCATGAGTGGAAGTGCCCTATGCTCTCTAAGCTGTGTTTTTTCGATGTTTCAGGACACACCGTACACTTCTCCAGAGTGGCTGTTGGCAATTTACATCCCGCCCATCAGCGTAGCAAGGCTCCCATTTCTCCATGGCCTGTTCTGCATTTCTGGTTTTGACACTTTTTTCCGCATGGCCCTTTTGACCGATGGGAAGCGAGACTTCATTGTAGCGCTGATTTGCCTTTCCAGGTTGCTTGGTTGGCCAAAAAGGGCGTATGCGTTTTTTCCTGAATATATTCAGGAAAAAACGCATACGCCCTTTTTGGCCAAGGGCATCATTGTCGACGTTTTGCCGCTTTTCATGTGCTTTAAAGGCGATTCGAATCGACCTCCTGAAATCTGTTTCCTGCAATTCTGCCTTGCTTTCAGATCCTCTTCGTTGCCTTCCCTCAATATATTTGTGGACGAGAGTTATCATTTATAACTCTGCAGGTTTGTGAATTGCAGTGCCCCTGAGCTCCATTTTTCAACTCGCTTTTTTGGGAGCTGGCCGCAAAAGCGCAGGATTGCCTCAGGCCCTATTCTGCTTCCGGGCGGCAGGCTGAGCCTGTGGTTAATTCTTCTTCCTGATGGGAAAATAGAGTGACCTGTGCCTGTCCCAACACCTAGAGCTAGTCTCTCATTGGCTCCCCCTCTTCCCGTTCATCCTCAGGACAAATTGCAAGCTGTACAGAACGGGAGGTTAAAGGTGCTGATTCTCCAAGGAGGGAGATTGCTAGTAAAGCGGCTGGAATGGCGAACCCGAGCACAAGGAGATGAGAAATGAGGTGCGTTTTAGAAACCTTTCCTGATCACACGGTGTACCACCTTCTGGGTTTCTCATGCATGTTTTCGAGGTAGGAAGATGCCCTTGAACCTGGAGATTTGGGACCCATGGGATGGGTAACAGGCAGTATTACTTTAAAGGCTCTGCGTTTGCTCCCCCAACCTCACCAAACCTCTCAGCCCCGAGAGTGTCCACCCTTATGTCTCCTCCAGCTGTCGGTCTAGATATGGTCAATCCAGGTTGCATCACAGCCCCTGAACGAATTTTGTAAGAATTTCTCTCTCTTTCACTGTCTTTGTTTCACGGGTTTTTAAAAGGAATTTATTTTTATAATGGGGTTTAGCTGCTTTTCACGGCTGTGTTTCTGCCGCTTTACAGCCACTTGACTCACTTCCAGAGAGATATCAATACATAGGTTTTAAGATTCTTACTAGTCAGATATATTCTTGTGCGGTGAATAGGGGGTGTTGAGTCCAGTTCACTGAGCAAGGAGTAGGTCTTTCTATTACATATTGGGTTTATGGAACGGTATCTGAGCTCATTTGAAACCCTTGTTTTATGCATCACCCCACCCCACCTTTCCCGTTAAGCAGCCATAATGTGTTTTCTAAACGTGTGACTCTGTTCTGTTTTGTAATTCAGTTCAAGTGTAGCGGTTTTTACATTCCCTCTATAAGTGATAGCTTATAATAAGTGTGTTTTTCTGTATGACTTATTTCACTTAGAATCGTCGTAGCTAAAGCCACTCATCATGCTGCTACTAGCCTTATGACATTGATTTCATGGCTGAGTGATATTCCATTGTACATAAGGACCACCACTTCTTTATCCATTTTTCTCTTTCCTGGGATATTTAAGGTGTCACGAAGTGGAGGTTCTTGTCAACAGAGCAGCCCCAAACTTTGGGGTGCCTGTGTCTTGCTGATTTTTAGTTTTCCCAATTTATACGCCCATGAGTGGAAGTGCCCTATGCTCTCTAAGCTGTGTTTTTTCGATGTTTCAGGACACACCGTACACTTCTCCAGAGTGGCTGTTGGCAATTTACATCCTGCCCATCAGCGTAGCAACGCTCCCATTTCTCCATGGCCTGTTCTGCATTTCTGGTTTTGACACTTTTTTCCGCATGGCCCTTTTGACCGATGGGAAGCGAGACTTCTTTGTAGCGCTGATTTGCCTTTCCAGGTTGCTTGGTTGGCCAAAAAGGGCGTATGCGTTTTTTCCTGAATATATTCAGGAAAAAACGCATACGCCCTTTTTGGCCAAGGGCATCATTGTCGACGTTTTGCCGCTTTTCATGTGCTTTAAAGGCGATTCGAATCGACCTCCTGAAATCTGTTTCCTGCAATTCTGTCTTGCTTTCAGATCCTCTTCGTTGCCTTCCCTCAATATATTTGTGGACGAGAGTTATCATTTATAACTCTGCAGGTTTGTGAATTGCAGTGCCCCTGAGCTCCATTTTTCAACTCGCTTTTTTGGGAGCTGGCCACAAAAGCGCAGGATTGCCTCAGGCCCTATTCTGCTTCCGGGCGGCAGGCTGAGCCTGTGGTTAATTCTTCTTCCTGATGGGAAAATAGAGTGACCTGTGCCTGTCCCAAAACCTAGAGCTAGTCTCTCATTGGCTCCCCCTCTTCCCGTTCATCCTCAGGACAAATTGCAAGCTGTACAGAACGGGAGGTTAAAGGTGCTGATTCTCCAAGGAGGGAGATTGCTAGTAAAGAGGCTGGAATGGCGAACCCGAGCACAAGGAGATGAGAAATGAGGTGCGTTTTAGAAACCTTTCCCGATCACACGGTGTACCACCTTCTGGGTTTCTCATGCATGTTTTCGAGGTAGGAAGATGCCCTTGAACCTGGAGATTTGGGACCCATGGGATGGGTAACAGGCAGTATTACTTTAAAGGCTCTGCGTTTGCTCCCCCAACCTCACCAAACCTCTCAGCCCCGAGAGTGTCCACCCTTATGTCTCATCCAGCTGTGGGTCTAGATATGGTCAATCCAGGTTGCATCACAGCCCCTGAACGAATTTTGTAAGAAATTCTCTCTCTTTCACTGTCTTTGTTTCACGGGTTTTTAAAAGTAATTTATTTTTATAATGGGGTTTAGCTGTTTTTCACGGCTGTGTTTATGCGGCTTTACAGCCACTTGACTCACTTCCAGAGAGATATCAATACATAGGTTTTAAGATTCTTACTAGTCAGATATATTCTTGTGCGGTGAATAGGGGGTGTTGAGTCCAGTTCACTGAGCAAGGAGTAGGTCTTTCTATTACATATTGGGTTTATGGAACGGTATCTGAGCTCATTTGAAACCCTTGTTTTATTCATCACCCCACCCCACCTTTCCTGTTAAGCAGCCATAGTGTGTTTTGTAAACGTGTGACTCTGTTCTGTTTTGTAATTCAGTTCAAGTGTAGCGGTTTTTACATTCCCTCTATAAGTGATAGCTTATGATAAGTGTCTTTTTCTGTGTGACTTATTTCACTTAGAATCGTCGTAGCTAAAGCCACTCATCATGCTGCTACTAGCCTTATGACATTGATTTCATGGCTGAGTGATATTCCATTGTACATAAGGACCACCACTTCTTTATCCATTTTTCTCTTTCCTGGGATATTTAAGGTGTCACGAAGTGGAGGTTCTTGTCAACAGAGCAGCCCCAAACTTTGGGGTGCCTGTGTCTTGCTGATTTTTAGTTTTCCCAATTTATACGCCCATGAGTGGAAGTGCCCTATGCTCTCTAAGCTGTGTTTTTTCGATGTTTCAGGACACACCGTACACTTCTCCAGAGTGGCTGTTGGCAATTTACATCCTGCCCATCAGCGTAGCAACGCTCCCATTTCTCCATGGCCTGTTCTGCATTTCTGGTTTTGACACTTTTTTCCGCATGGCCCTTTTGACCGATGGGAAGCGAGACTTCTTTGTAGCGCTGATTTGCCTTTCCAGGTTGCTTGGTTGGCCAAAAAGGGCGTATGCGTTTTTTCCTGAATATATTCAGGAAAAAACGCATACGCCCTTTTTGGCCAAGGGCATCATTGTCGACGTTTTGCCGCTTTTCATGTGCTTTAAAGGCGATTCGAATCGACCTCCTGAAATCTGTTTCCTGCAATTCTGCCTTGCTTTCAGATCCTCTTCGTTGCCTTCCCTCAATATATTGGTGGACGAGAGTTATCATTTATAACTCTGCAGGTTTGTGAATTGCAGTGCCCCTGAGCTCCATTTTTCAACTCGCTTTTTTGGGAGCTGGCCGCAAAAGCGCAGGATTGCCTCAGGCCCTATTCTGCTTCCGGGCGGCAGGCTGAGCCTGTGGTTAATTCTTCTTCCTGATGGGAAAATAGAGTGACCTGTGCCTGTCCCAACACCTAGAGCTAGTCTCTCATTGGCTCCCCCTCTTCCCGTTCATCCTCAGGACAAATTGCAAGCTGTACAGAACGGGAGGTTAAAGGTGCTGATTCTCCAAGGAGGGAGATTGCTAGTAAAGTGGCTGGAATGGCGAACCCGAGCACAAGGAGATGAGAAATGAGGTGCGTTTTAGAAACCTTTCCCGATCACACGGTGTACCACCTTCTGGGTTTCTCATGCATGTTTTCGAGGTAGGAAGATGCCCTTGAACCTGGAGATTTGGGACCCATGGGATGGGTAACAGGCAGTATTACTTTAAAGGCTCTGCGTTTGCTCCCCCAACCTCACCAAACCTCTCAGCCCCGAGAGTGTCCACCCTTATGTCTCATCCAGCTGTGGGTCTAGATATGGTCAATCCAGGTTGCATCACAGCCCCTGAACGAATTTTGTAAGAAATTCTCTCTCTTTCACTGTGTTTGTTTCACGGGTTTTTAAAAGTAATTTATTTTTATAATGGGGTTTAGCTGTTTTTCACGGCTGTGTTTATGCGGCTTTACAGCCACTTGACTCACTTCCAGAGAGATATCAATACATAGGTTTTAAGATTCTTACTAGTCAGATATATTCTTGTGCGGTGAATAGGGGGTGTTGAGTCCAGTTCACTGAGCAAGGAGTAGGTCTTTCTATTACATATTGGGTTTATGGAACGGTATCTGAGCTCATTTGAAACCCTTGTTTTATTCATCACCCCACCCCACCTTTCCTGTTAAGCAGCCATAGTGTGTTTTGTAAACGTGTGACTCTGTTCTGTTTTGTAATTCAGTTCAAGTGTAGCGGTTTTTACATTCCCTCTATAAGTGATAGCTTATGATAAGTGTCTTTTTCTGTGTGACTTATTTCACTTAGAATCGTCGTAGCTAAAGCCACTCATCATGCTGCTACTAGCCTTATGACATTGATTTCATGGCTGAGTGATATTCCATTGTACATAAGGACCACCACTTTTTTATCCATTTTTCTCTTTCCTGGGATATTTAAGGTGTCACGAAGTGGAGGTTCTTGTCAACAGAGCAGCCCCAAACTTTGGGGTGCCTGTGTCTTGCTGATTTTTAGTTTTCCCAATTTATACGCCCATGAGTGGAAGTGCCCTATGCTCTCTAAGCTGTGTTTTTTCGATGTTTCAGGACACACCGTACACTTCTCCAGAGTGGCTGTTGGCAATTTACATCCCGCCCATCAGCGTAGCAAGGCTCCCATTTCTCCATGGCCTGTTCTGCATTTCTGGTTTTGACACTTTTTTCCGCATGGCCCTTTTGACCGATGGGAAGCGAGACTTCTTTGTAGCGCTGATTTGCCTTTCCAGGTTGCTTGGTTGGCCAAAAAGGGCGTATGCGTTTTTTCCTGAATATATTCAGGAAAAAACGCATACGCCCTTTTTGGCCAAGGGCATCATTGTCGACGTTTTGCCGCTTTTCATGTGCTTTAAAGGCGATTCGAATCGACCTCCTGAAATCTGTTTCCTGCAATTCTGCCTTGCTTTCAGATCCTCTTCGTTGCCTTCCCTCAATATATTTGTGGACGAGAGTTATCATTTATAACTCTGCAGGTTTGTGAATTGCAGTGCCCCTGAGCTCCATTTTTCAACTCGCTTTTTTGGGAGCTGGCCGCAAAAGCGCAGGATTGCCTCAGGCCCTATTCTGCTTCGGGGCGGCAGGCTGAGCCTGTGGTTAATTCTTCTTCCTGATGGGAAAATAGAGTGACCTGTGCCTGTCCCAACACCTAGAGCTAGTCTCTCATTGGCTCCCCCTCTTCCCGTTCATCCTCAGGACAAATTGCAAGCTGTACAGAACGGGAGGTTAAAGGTGCTGATTCTCCAAGGAGGGAGATTGCTAGTAAAGCGGCTGGAATGGCGAACCCGAGCACAAGGAGATGAGAAATGAGGTGCGTTTTAGAAACCTTTCCTGATCACACGGTGTACCACCTTCTGGGTTTCTCATGCATGTTTTCGAGGTAGGAAGATGCCCTTGAACCTGGAGATTTGGGACCCATGGGATGGGTAACAGGCAGTATTACTTTAAAGGCTCTGCGTTTGCTCCCCCAACCTCACCAAACCTCTCAGCCCCGAGAGTGTCCACCCTTATGTCTCCTCCAGCTGTCGGTCTAGATATGATCAATCCAGGTTGCATCACAGCCCCTGAACGAATTTTGTAAGAATTTCTCTCTCTTTCACTGTCTTTGTTTCACGGGTTTTTAAAAGGAATTTATTTTTATAATGGGGTTTAGCTGCTTTTCACGGCTGTGTTTCTGCCGCTTTACAGCCACTTGACTCACTTCCAGAGAGATATCAATACATAGGTTTTAAGATTCTTACTAGTCAGATATATTCTTGTGCGGTGAATAGGGGGTGTTTAGTCCAGTTCACTGAGCAAGGAGTAGGTCTTTCTATTACATATTGGGTTTATGGAACGGTATCTGAGCTCATTTGAAACCCTTGTTTTATGCATCACCCCACCCCACCTTTCCCGTTAAGCAGCCATAATGTGTTTTCTAAACGTGTGACTCTGTTCTGTTTTGTAATTCAGTTCAAGTGTAGCGGTTTTTACATTCCCTCTATAAGTGATAGCTTATAATAAGTGTGTTTTTCTGTATGACTTATTTCACTTAGAATCGTCGTAGCTAAAGCCACTCATCATGCTGCTACTAGCCTTATGACATTGATTTCATGGCTGAGTGATATTCCATTGTACATAAGGACCACCACTTCTTTATCCATTTTTCTCTTTCCTGGGATATTTAAGGTGTCACGAAGTGGAGGTTCTTGTCAACAGAGCAGCCCCAAACTTTGGGGTGCCTGTGTCTTGCTGATTTTTAGTTTTCCCAATTTATACGCCCATGAGTGGAAGTGCCCTATGCTCTCTAAGCTGTGTTTTTTCGATGTTTCAGGACACACCGTACACTTCTCCAGAGTGGCTGTTGGCAATTTACATCCTGCCCATCAGCGTAGCAACGCTCCCATTTCTCCATGGCCTGTTCTGCATTTCTGGTTTTGACACTTTTTTCCGCATGGCCCTTTTGACCGATGGGAAGCGAGACTTCTTTGTAGCGCTGATTTGCCTTTCCAGGTTGCTTGGTTGGCCAAAAAGGGCGTATGCGTTTTTTCCTGAATATATTCAGGAAAAAACGCATACGCCCTTTTTGGCCAAGGGCATCATTGTCAACGTTTTGCTGCTTTTCATGTGCTTTAAAGGCGATTCGAATCGACCTCCTGAAATCTGTTTCCTGCAATTCTGCCTTGCTTTCAGATCCTCTTCGTTGCCTTCCCTCAATATATTTGTGGACGAGAGTTATCATTTATAACTCTGCAGGTTTGTGAATTGCAGTGCCCCTGAGCTCCATTTTTCAACTCGCTTTTTTGGGAGCTGGCCGCAAAAGCGCAGGATTGCCTCAGGCCCTATTCTGCTTCCGGGCGGCAGGCTGAGCCTGTGGTTAATTCTTCTTCCTGATGGGAAAATAGAGTGACCTGTGCCTGTCCCAAAACCTAGAGCTAGTCTCTCATTGGCTCCCCCTCTTCCCGTTCATCCTCAGGACAAATTGCAAGCTGTACAGAACGGGAGGTTAAAGGTGCTGATTCTCCAAGGAGGGAGATTGCTAGTAAAGTGGCTGGAATGGCGAACCCGAGCACAAGGAGATGAGAAATGAGGTGCGTTTTAGAAACCTTTCCCGATCACACGGTGTACCACCTTCTGGGTTTCTCATGCATGTTTTCGAGGTAGGAAGATGCCCTTGAACCTGGAGATTTGGGACCCATGGGATGGGTAACAGGCAGTATTACTTTAAAGGCTCTGCGTTTGCTCCCCCAACCTCACCAAACCTCTCAGCCCCGAGAGTGTCCACCCTTATGTCTCATCCAGCTGTGGGTCTAGATATGGTCAATCCAGGTTGCATCACAGCCCCTGAACGAATTTTGTAAGAAATTCTCTCTCTTTCACTGTCTTTGTTTCACGGGTTTTTAAAAGTAATTTATTTTTATAATGGGGTTTAGCTGTTTTTCACGGCTGTGTTTATGCGGCTTTACAGCCACTTGACTCACTTCCAGAGAGATATCAATACATAGGTTTTAAGATTCTTACTAGTCAGATATATTCTTGTGCGGTGAATAGGGGGTGTTGAGTCCAGTTCACTGAGCAAGGAGTAGGTCTTTCTATTACATATTGGGTTTATGGAATGGTATCTGAGCTCATTTGAAACCCTTGTTTTATTCATCACCCCACCCCACCTTTCCTGTTAAGCAGCCATAGTGTGTTTTGTAAACGTGTGACTCTGTTCTGTTTTGTAATTCAGTTCAAGTGTAGCGGTTTTTACATTCCCTCTATAAGTGATAGCTTATGATAAGTGTCTTTTTCTGTGTGACTTATTTCACTTAGAATCGTCGTAGCTAAAGCCACTCATCATGCTGCTACTAGCCTTATGACATTGATTTCATGGCTGAGTGATATTCCATTGTACATAAGGACCACCACTTTTTTATCCATTTTTCTCTTTCCTGGGATATTTAAGGTGTCACGAAGTGGAGGTTCTTGTCAACAGAGCAGCCCCAAACTTTGGGGTGCCTGTGTCTTGCTGATTTTTAGTTTTCCCAATTTATACGCCCATGAGTGGAAGTGCCCTATGCTCTCTAAGCTGTGTTTTTTCGATGTTTCAGGACACACCGTACACTTCTCCAGAGTGGCTGTTGGCAATTTACATCCCGCCCATCAGCGTAGCAAGGCTCCCATTTCTCCATGGCCTGTTCTGCATTTCTGGTTTTGACACTTTTTTCCGCATGGCCCTTTTGACCGATGGGAAGCGAGACTTCTTTGTAGCGCTGATTTGCCTTTCCAGGTTGCTTGGTTGGCCAAAAAGGGCGTATGCGTTTTTTCCTGAATATATTCAGGAAAAAACGCATACGCCCTTTTTGGCCAAGGGCATCATTGTCGACGTTTTGCCGCTTTTCATGTGCTTTAAAGGCGATTCGAATCGACCTCCTGAAATCTGTTTCCTGCAATTCTGCCTTGCTTTCAGATCCTCTTCGTTGCCTTCCCTCAATATATTTGTGGACGAGAGTTATCATTTATAACTCTGCAGGTTTGTGAATTGCAGTGCCCCTGAGCTCCATTTTTCAACTCGCTTTTTTGGGAGCTGGCCGCAAAAGCGCAGGATTGCCTCAGGCCCTATTCTGCTTCCGGGCGGCAGGCTGAGCCTGTGGTTAATTCTTCTTCCTGATGGGAAAATAGAGTGACCTGTGCCTGTCCCAACACCTAGAGCTAGTCTCTCATTGGCTCCCCCTCTTCCCGTTCATCCTCAGGACAAATTGCAAGCTGTACAGAACGGGAGGTTAAAGGTGCTGATTCTCCAAGGAGGGAGATTGCTAGTAAAGCGGCTGGAATGGCGAACCCGAGCACAAGGAGATGAGAAATGAGGTGCGTTTTAGAAGCCTTTCCCGATCACACGGTGTACCACCTTCTGGGTTTCTCATGCATGTTTTCGAGGTAGGAAGATGCCCTTGAACCTGGAGATTTGGGACCCATGGGATGGGTAACAGGCAGTATTACTTTAAAGGCTCTGCGTTTGCTCCCCTAACCTCACCAAACCTCTCAGCCCCGAGAATGACCACCCTTATGTCTCCTCCAGCTGTGGGTCTAGATATGGTCAATCCAGGTTGCATCACAGCCCCTGAACGAATTTTGTAAGAATTTCTCTCTCTTTCACTGTCTTTGTTTCACGGGTTTTTAAAAGTAATTTATTTTTATAATGGGGTTTAGCTGCTTTTCACGGCTGTGTTTCTGCCGCTTTACAGCCACTTGACTCACTTCCAGAGAGATATCAATACATAGGTTTTAAGATTCTTACTAGTCAGATATATTCTTGTGCGGTGAATAGGGGGTGTTGAGTCCAGTTCACTGAGCAAGGAGTAGGTCTTTCTATTACATATTGGGTTTATGGAACGGTATCTGAGCTCATTTGAAACCCTTGTTTTATTCATCACCCCACCCCACCTTTCCTGTTAAGCAGCCATAGTGTGTTTTGTAAACGTGTGACTCTGTTCTGTTTTGTAATTCAGTTCAAGTGTAGCGGTTTTTACATTCCCTCTATAAGTGATAGCTTATGATAAGTGTCTTTTTCTGTGTGACTTATTTCACTTAGAATCGTCGTAGCTAAAGCCACTCATCATGCTGCTACTAGCCTTATGACATTGATTTCATGGCTGAGTGATATTCCATTGTACATAAGGACCACCACTTTTTTATCCATTTTTCTCTTTCCTGGGATATTTAAGGTGTCACGAAGTGGAGGTTCTTGTCAACAGAGCAGCCCCAAACTTTGGGGTGCCTGTGTCTTGCTGATTTTTAGTTTTCCCAATTTATACGCCCATGAGTGGAAGTGCCCTATGCTCTCTAAGCTGTGTTTTTTCGATGTTTCAGGACACACCGTACACTTCTCCAGAGTGGCTGTTGGCAATTTACATCCCGCCCATCAGCGTAGCAAGGCTCCCATTTCTCCATGGCCTGTTCTGCATTTCTGGTTTTGACACTTTTTTCCGCATGGCCCTTTTGACCGATGGGAAGCGAGACTTCTTTGTAGCGCTGATTTGCCTTTCCAGGTTGCTTGGTTGGCCAAAAAGGGCGTATGCGTTTTTTCCTGAATATATTCAGGAAAAAACGCATACGCCCTTTTTGGCCAAGGGCATCATTGTCGACGTTTTGCCGCTTTTCATGTGCTTTAAAGGCGATTCGAATCGACCTCCTGAAATCTGTTTCCTGCAATTCTGCCTTGCTTTCAGATCCTCTTCGTTGCCTTCCCTCAATATATTTGTGGACGAGAGTTATCATTTATAACTCTGCAGGTTTGTGAATTGCAGTGCCCCTGAGCTCCATTTTTCAACTCGCTTTTTTGGGAGCTGGCCGCAAAAGCGCAGGATTGCCTCAGGCCCTATTCTGCTTCCGGGCGGCAGGCTGAGCCTGTGGTTAATTCTTCTTCCTGATGGGAAAATAGAGTGACCTGTGCCTGTCCCAACACCTAGAGCTAGTCTCTCATTGGCTCCCCCTCTTCCCGTTCATCCTCAGGACAAATTGCAAGCTGTACGGAACGGGAGGTTAAAGGTGCTGATTCTCCAAGGAGGGAGATTGCTAGTAAAGCGGCTGGAATGGCGAACCCGAGCACAAGGAGATGAGAAATGAGGTGCGTTTTAGAAACCTTTCCTGATCACACGGTGTACCACCTTCTGGGTTTCTCATGCATGTTTTCGAGGTAGGAAGATGCCCTTGAACCTGGAGATTTGGGACCCATGGGATGGGTAACAGGCAGTATTACTTTAAAGGCTCTGCGTTTGCTCCCCCAACCTCACCAAACCTCTCAGCCCCGAGAGTGTCCACCCTTATGTCTCATCCAGCTGTGGGTCTAGATATGGTCAATCCAGGTTGCATCACAGCCCCTGAACGAATTTTGTAAGAAATTCTCTCTCTTTCACTGTCTTTGTTTCACGGGTTTTTAAAAGTAATTTATTTTTATAATGGGGTTTAGCTGTTTTTCACGGCTGTGTTTATGCGGCTTTACAGCCACTTGACTCACTTCCAGAGAGATATCAATACATAGGTTTTAAGATTCTTACTAGTCAGATATATTCTTGTGCGGTGAATAGGGGGTGTTGAGTCCAGTTCACTGAGCAAGGAGTAGGTCTTTCTATTACATATTGGGTTTATGGAACGGTATCTGAGCTCATTTGAAACCCTTGTTTTATTCATCACCCCACCCCACCTTTCCTGTTAAGCAGCCATAGTGTGTTTTGTAAACGTGTGACTCTGTTCTGTTTTGTAATTCAGTTCAAGTGTAGCGGTTTTTACATTCCCTCTATAAGTGATAGCTTATGATAAGTGTCTTTTTCTGTGTGACTTATTTCACTTAGAATCGTCGTAGCTAAAGCCACTCATCATGCTGCTACTAGCCTTATGACATTGATTTCATGGCTGAGTGATATTCCATTGTACATAAGGACCACCACTTTTTTATCCATTTTTCTCTTTCCTGGGATATTTAAGGTGTCACGAAGTGGAGGTTCTTGTCAACAGAGCAGCCCCAAACTTTGGGGTGCCTGTGTCTTGCTGATTTTTAGTTTTCCCAATTTATACGCCCATGAGTGGAAGTGCCCTATGCTCTCTAAGCTGTGTTTTTTCGATGTTTCAGGACACACCGTACACTTCTCCAGAGTGGCTGTTGGCAATTTACATCCCGCCCATCAGCGTAGCAAGGCTCCCATTTCTCCATGGCCTGTTCTGCATTTCTGGTTTTGACACTTTTTTCCGCATGGCCCTTTTGACCGATGGGAAGCGAGACTTCTTTGTAGCGCTGATTTGCCTTTCCAGGTTGCTTGGTTGGCCAAAAAGGGCGTATGCGTTTTTTCCTGAATATATTCAGGAAAAAACGCATACGCCCTTTTTGGCCAAGGGCATCATTGTCGACGTTTTGCCGCTTTTCATGTGCTTTAAAGGCGATTCGAATCGACCTCCTGAAATCTGTTTCCTGCAATTCTGCCTTGCTTTCAGATCCTCTTCGTTGCCTTCCCTCAATATATTTGTGGACGAGAGTTATCATTTATAACTCTGCAGGTTTGTGAATTGCAGTGCCCCTGAGCTCCATTTTTCAACTCGCTTTTTTGGGAGCTGGCCACAAAAGCGCAGGATTGCCTCAGGCCCTATTCTGCTTCCGGGCTGCAGGCTGAGCCTGTGGTTAATTCTTCTTCCTGATGGGAAAATAGAGTGACCTGTGCCTGTCCCAAAACCTAGAGCTAGTCTCTCATTGGCTCCCCCTCTTCCCGTTCATCCTCAGGACAAATTGCAAGCTGTACAGAACGGGAGGTTAAAGGTGCTGATTCTCCAAGGAGGGAGATTGCTAGTAAAGAGGCTGGAATGGCGAACCCGAGCACAAGGAGATGAGAAATGAGGTGCGTTTTAGAAACCTTTCCCGATCACACGGTGTACCACCTTCTGGGTTTCTCATGCATGTTTTCGAGGTAGGAAGATGCCCTTGAACCTGGAGATTTGGGACCCATGGGATGGGTAACAGGCAGTATTACTTTAAAGGCTCTGCGTTTGCTCCCCCAACCTCACCAAACCTCTCAGCCCCGAGAGTGTCCACCCTTATGTCTCATCCAGCTGTGGGTCTAGATATGGTCAATCCAGGTTGCATCACAGCCCCTGAACGAATTTTGTAAGAAATTCTCTCTCTTTCACTGTCTTTGTTTCACGGGTTTTTAAAAGTAATTTATTTTTATAATGGGGTTTAGCTGTTTTTCACGGCTGTGTTTATGCGGCTTTACAGCCACTTGACTCACTTCCAGAGAGATATCAATACATAGGTTTTAAGATTCTTACTAGTCAGATATATTCTTGTGCGGTGAATAGGGGGTGTTGAGTCCAGTTCACTGAGCAAGGAGTAGGTCTTTCTATTACATATTGGGTTTATGGAACGGTATCTGAGCTCATTTGAAACCCTTGTTTTATTCATCACCCCACCCCACCTTTCCTGTTAAGCAGCCATAGTGTGTTTTGTAAACGTGTGACTCTGTTCTGTTTTGTAATTCAGTTCAAGTGTAGCGGTTTTTACATTCCCTCTATAAGTGATAGCTTATGATAAGTGTCTTTTTCTGTGTGACTTATTTCACTTAGAATCGTCGTAGCTAAAGCCACTCATCATGCTGCTACTAGCCTTATGACATTGATTTCATGGCTGAGTGATATTCCATTGTACATAAGGACCACCACTTTTTTATCCATTTTTCTCTTTCCTGGGATATTTAAGGTGTCACGAAGTGGAGGTTCTTGTCAACAGAGCAGCCCCAAACTTTGGGGTGCCTGTGTCTTGCTGATTTTTAGTTTTCCCAATTTATACGCCCATGAGTGGAAGTGCCCTATGCTCTCTAAGCTGTGTTTTTTCGATGTTTCAGGACACACCGTACACTTCTCCAGAGTGGCTGTTGGCAATTTACATCCCGCCCATCAGCCTAGCAAGGCTCCCATTTCTCCATGGCCTGTTCTGCATTTCTGGTTTTGACACTTTTTTCCGCATGGCCCTTTTGACCGATGGGAAGCGAGACTTCTTTGTAGCGCTGATTTGCCTTTCCAGGTTGCTTGGTTGGCCAAAAAGGGCGTATGCGTTTTTTCCTGAATATATTCAGGAAAAAACGCATACGCCCTTTTTGGCCAAGGGCATCATTGTCGACGTTTTGCCGCTTTTCATGTGCTTTAAAGGCGATTCGAATCGACCTCCTGAAATCTGTTTCCTGCAATTCTGCCTTGCTTTCAGATCCTCTTCGTTGCCTTCCCTCAATATATTTGTGGACGAGAGTTATCATTTATAACTCTGCAGGTTTGTGAATTGCAGTGCCCCTGAGCTCCATTTTTCAACTCGCTTTTTTGGGAGCTGGCCGCAAAAGCGCAGGATTGCCTCAGGCCCTATTCTGCTTCCGGGCGGCAGGCTGAGCCTGTGGTTAATTCTTCTTCCTGATGGGAAAATAGAGTGACCTGTGCCTGTCCCAACACCTAGAGCTAGTCTCTCATTGGCTCCCCCTCTTCCCGTTCATCCTCAGGACAAATTGCAAGCTGTACAGAACGGGAGGTTAAAGGTGCTGATTCTCCAAGGAGGGAGATTGCTAGTAAAGCGGCTGGAATGGCGAACCCGAGCACAAGGAGATGAGAAATGAGGTGCGTTTTAGAAACCTTTCCTGATCACACGGTGTACCACCTTCTGGGTTTCTCATGCATGTTTTCGAGGTAGGAAGATGCCCTTGAACCTGGAGATTTGGGACCCATGGGATGGGTAACAGGCAGTATTACTTTAAAGGCTCTGTGTTTGCTCCCCCAACCTCACCAAACCTCTCAGCCCCGAGAGTGTCCACCCTTATGTCTCCTCCAGCTGTCGGTCTAGATATGGTCAATCCAGGTTGCATCACAGCCCCTGAACGAATTTTGTAAGAATTTCTCTCTCTTTCACTGTCTTTGTTTCACGGGTTTTTAAAAGGAATTTATTTTTATAATGGGGTTTAGCTGCTTTTCACGGCTGTGTTTCTGCCGCTTTACAGCCACTTGACTCACTTCCAGAGAGATATCAATACATAGGTTTTAAGATTCTTACTAGTCAGATATATTCTTGTGCGGTGAATAGGGGGTGTTGAGTCCAGTTCACTGAGCAAGGAGTAGGTCTTTCTATTACATATTGGGTTTATGGAACGGTATCTGAGCTCATTTGAAACCCTTGTTTTATGCATCACCCCACCCCACCTTTCCCGTTAAGCAGCCATAATGTGTTTTCTAAACGTGTGACTCTGTTCTGTTTTGTAATTCAGTTCAAGTGTAGCGGTTTTTACATTCCCTCTATAAGTGATAGCTTATAATAAGTGTGTTTTTCTGTATGACTTATTTCACTTAGAATCGTCGTAGCTAAAGCCACTCATCATGCTGCTACTAGCCTTATGACATTGATTTCATGGCTGAGTGATATTCCATTGTACATAAGGACCACCACTTCTTTATCCATTTTTCTCTTTCCTGGGATATTTAAGGTGTCACGAAGTGGAGGTTCTTGTCAACAGAGCAGCCCCAAACTTTGGGGTGCCTGTGTCTTGCTGATTTTTAGTTTTCCCAATTTATACGCCCATGAGTGGAAGTGCCCTATGCTCTCTAAGCTGTGTTTTTTCGATGTTTCAGGACACACCGTACACTTCTCCAGAGTGGCTGTTGGCAATTTACATCCTGCCCATCAGCGTAGCAACGCTCCCATTTCTCCATGGCCTGTTCTGCATTTCTGGTTTTGACACTTTTTTCCGCATGGCCCTTTTGACCGATGGGAAGCGAGACTTCTTTGTAGCGCTGATTTGCCTTTCCAGGTTGCTTGGTTGGCCAAAAAGGGCGTATGCGTTTTTTCCTGAATATATTCAGGAAAAAACGCATACGCCCTTTTTGGCCAAGGGCATCATTGTCGACGTTTTGCCGCTTTTCATGTGCTTTAAAGGCGATTCGAATCGACCTCCTGAAATCTGTTTCCTGCAATTCTGCCTTGCTTTCAGATCCTCTTCGTTGCCTTCCCTCAATATATTTGTGGACGAAAGTTATCATTTATAACTCTGCAGGTTTGTGAATTGCAGTGCCCCTGAGCTCCATTTTTCAACTCGCTTTTTTGGGAGCTGGCCGCAAAAGCGCAGGATTGCCTCAGGCCCTATTCTGCTTCCGGGCGGCAGGCTGAGCCTGTGGTTAATTCTTCTTCCTGATGGGAAAATAGAGTGACCTGTGCCTGTCCCAAAACCTAGAGCTAGTCTCTCATTGGCTCCCCCTCTTCCCGTTCATCCTCAGGACAAATTGCAAGCTGTACAGAACGGGAGGTTAAAGGTGCTGATTCTCCAAGGAGGGAGATTGCTAGTAAAGTGGCTGGAATGGCGAACCCGAGCACAAGGAGATGAGAAATGAGGTGCGTTTTAGAAACCTTTCCCGATCACACGGTGTACCACCTTCTGGGTTTCTCATGCATGTTTTCGAGGTAGGAAGATGCCCTTGAACCTGGAGATTTGGGACCCATGGGATGGGTAACAGGCAGTATTACTTTAAAGGCTCTGCGTTTGCTCCCCCAACCTCACCAAACCTCTCAGCCCCGAGAGTGTCCACCCTTATGTCTCATCCAGCTGTGGGTCTAGATATGGTCAATCCAGGTTGCATCACAGCCCCTGAACGAATTTTGTAAGAAATTCTCTCTCTTTCACTGTCTTTGTTTCACGGGTTTTTAAAAGTAATTTATTTTTATAATGGGGTTTAGCTGTTTTTCACGGCTGTGTTTATGCGGCTTTACAGCCACTTGACTCACTTCCAGAGAGATATCAATACATAGGTTTTAAGATTCTTACTAGTCAGATATATTCTTGTGCGGTGAATAGGGGGTGTTGAGTCCAGTTCACTGAGCAAGGAGTAGGTCTTTCTATTACATATTGGGTTTATGGAACGGTATCTGAGCTCATTTGAAACCCTTGTTTTATTCATCACCCCACCCCACCTTTCCTGTTAAGCAGCCATAGTGTGTTTTGTAAACGTGTGACTCTGTTCTGTTTTGTAATTCAGTTCAAGTGTAGCGGTTTTTACATTCCCTCTATAAGTGATAGCTTATGATAAGTGTCTTTTTCTGTGTGACTTATTTCACTTAGAATCGTCGTAGCTAAAGCCACTCATCATGCTGCTACTAGCCTTATGACATTGATTTCATGGCTGAGTGATATTCCATTGTACATAAGGACCACCACTTTTTTATCCATTTTTCTCTTTCCTGGGATATTTAAGGTGTCACGAAGTGGAGGTTCTTGTCAACAGAGCAGCCCCAAACTTTGGGGTGCCTGTGTCTTGCTGATTTTTAGTTTTCCCAATTTATACGCCCATGAGTGGAAGTGCCCTATGCTCTCTAAGCTGTGTTTTTTCGATGTTTCAGGACACACCGTACACTTCTCCAGAGTGGCTGTTGGCAATTTACATCCCGCCCATCAGCCTAGCAAGGCTCCCATTTCTCCATGGCCTGTTCTGCATTTCTGGTTTTGACACTTTTTTCCGCATGGCCCTTTTGACCGATGGGAAGCGAGACTTCTTTGTAGCGCTGATTTGCCTTTCCAGGTTGCTTGGTTGGCCAAAAAGGGCGTATGCGTTTTTTCCTGAATATATTCAGGAAAAAACGCATACGCCCTTTTTGGCCAAGGGCATCATTGTCGACGTTTTGCCGCTTTTCATGTGCTTTAAAGGCGATTCGAATCGACCTCCTGAAATCTGTTTCCTGCAATTCTGCCTTGCTTTCAGATCCTCTTCGTTGCCTTCCCTCAATATATTTGTGGACGAGAGTTATCATTTATAACTCTGCAGGTTTGTGAATTGCAGTGCCCCTGAGCTCCATTTTTCAACTCGCTTTTTTGGGAGCTGGCCGCAAAAGCGCAGGATTGCCTCAGGCCCTATTCTGCTTCCGGGCGGCAGGCTGAGCCTGTGGTTAATTCTTCTTCCTGATGGGAAAATAGAGTGACCTGTGCCTGTCCCAACACCTAGAGCTAGTCTCTCATTGGCTCCCCCTCTTCCCGTTCATCCTCAGGACAAATTGCAAGCTGTACAGAACGGGAGGTTAAAGGTGCTGATTCTCCAAGGAGGGAGATTGCTAGTAAAGCGGCTGGAATGGCGAACCCGAGCACAAGGAGATGAGAAATGAGGTGCGTTTTAGAAGCCTTTCCTGATCACACGGTGTACCACCTTCTGGGTTTCTCATGCATGTTTTCGAGGTAGGAAGATGCCCTTGAACCTGGAGATTTGGGACCCATGGGATGGGTAACAGGCAGTATTACTTTAAAGGCTCTGCGTTTGCTCCCCTAACCTCACCAAACCTCTCAGCCCCGAGAATGACCACCCTTATGTCTCCTCCAGCTGTGGGTCTAGATATGGTCAATCCAGGTTGCATCACAGCCCCTGAACGAATTTTGTAAGAAATTCTCTCTCTTTCACTGTCTTTGTTTCACGGGTTTTTAAAAGTAATTTATTTTTATAATGGGGTTTAGCTGCTTTTCACGGCTGTGTTTCTGCCGCTTTACAGCCACTTGACTCACTTCCAGAGAGATATCAATACATAGGTTTTAAGATTCTTACTAGTCAGATATATTCTTGTGCGGTGAATAGGGGGTGTTGAGTCCAGTTCACTGAGCAAGGAGTAGGTCTTTCTATTACATATTGGGTTTATGGAACGGTATCTGAGCTCATTTGAAACCCTTGTTTTATTCATCACCCCACCCCACCTTTCCTGTTAAGCAGCCATAGTGTGTTTTGTAAACGTGTGACTCTGTTCTGTTTTGTAATTCAGTTCAAGTGTAGCGGTTTTTACATTCCCTCTATAAGTGATAGCTTATGATAAGTGTCTTTTTCTGTGTGACTTATTTCACTTAGAATCGTCGTAGCTAAAGCCACTCATCATGCTGCTACTAGCCTTATGACATTGATTTCATGGCTGAGTGATATTCCATTGTACATAAGGACCACCACTTTTTTATCCATTTTTCTCTTTCCTGGGATATTTAAGGTGTCACGAAGTGGAGGTTCTTGTCAACAGAGCAGCCCCAAACTTTGGGGTGCCTGTGTCTTGCTGATTTTTAGTTTTCCCAATTTATACGCCCATGAGTGGAAGTGCCCTATGCTCTCTAAGCTGTGTTTTTTCGATGTTTCAGGACACACCGTACACTTCTCCAGAGTGGCTGTTGGCAATTTACATCCCGCCCATCAGCGTAGCAAGGCTCCCATTTCTCCATGGCCTGTTCTGCATTTCTGGTTTTGACACTTTTTTCCGCATGGCCCTTTTGACCGATGGGAAGCGAGACTTCTTTGTAGCGCTGATTTGCCTTTCCAGGTTGCTTGGTTGGCCAAAAAGGGCGTATGCGTTTTTTCCTGAATATATTCAGGAAAAAACGCATACGCCCTTTTTGGCCAAGGGCATCATTGTCGACGTTTTGCCGCTTTTCATGTGCTTTAAAGGCGATTCGAATCGACCTCCTGAAATCTGTTTCCTGCAATTCTGCCTTGCTTTCAGATCCTCTTCGTTGCCTTCCCTCAATATATTTGTGGACGAGAGTTATCATTTATAACTCTGCAGGTTTGTGAATTGCAGTGCCCCTGAGCTCCATTTTTCAACTCGCTTTTTTGGGAGCTGGCCGCAAAAGCGCAGGATTGCCTCAGGCCCTATTCTGCTTCCGGGCGGCAGGCTGAGCCTGTGGTTAATTCTTCTTCCTGATGGGAAAATAGAGTGACCTGTGCCTGTCCCAACACCTAGAGCTAGTCTCTCATTGGCTCCCCTCTTCCCGTTCATCCTCAGGACAAATTGCAAGCTGTACAGAACGGGAGGTTAAAGGTGCTGATTCTCCAAGGAGGGAGATTGCTAGTAAAGCGGCTGGAATGGCGAACCCGAGCACAAGGAGATGAGAAATGAGGTGCGTTTTAGAAACCTTTCCCGATCACACGGTGTACCACCTTCTGGGTTTCTCATGCATGTTTTCGAGGTAGGAAGATGCCCTTGAACCTGGAGATTTGGGACCCATGGGATGGGTAACAGGCAGTATTACTTTAAAGGCTCTGCGTTTGCTCCCCCAACCTCACCAAACCTCTCAGCCCCGAGAGTGTCCACCCTTATGTCTCCTCCAGCTGTCGGTCTAGATATGGTCAATCCAGGTTGCATCACAGCCCCTGAACGAATTTTGTAAGAATTTCTCTCTCTTTCACTGTCTTTGTTTCACGGGTTTTTAAAAGGAATTTATTTTTATAATGGGGTTTAGCTGCTTTTCACGGCTGTGTTTCTGCCGCTTTACAGCCACTTGACTCACTTCCAGAGAGATATCAATACATAGGTTTTAAGATTCTTACTAGTCAGATATATTCTTGTGCGGTGAATAGGGGGTGTTGAGTCCAGTTCACTGAGCAAGGAGTAGGTCTTTCTATTACATATTGGGTTTATGGAACGGTATCTGAGCTCATTTGAAACCCTTGTTTTATGCATCACCCCACCCCACCTTTCCCGTTAAGCAGCCATAATGTGTTTTCTAAACGTGTGACTCTGTTCTGTTTTGTAATTCAGTTCAAGTGTAGCGGTTTTTACATTCCCTCTATAAGTGATAGCTTATAATAAGTGTCTTTTTCTGTGTGACTTATTTCACTTAGAATCGTCGTAGCTAAAGCCACTCATCATGCTGCTACTAGCCTTATGACATTGATTTCATGGCTGAGTGATATTCCATTGTACATAAGGACCACCACTTCTTTATCCATTTTTCTCTTTCCTGGGATATTTAAGGTGTCATGAAGTGGAGGTTCTTGTCAACAGAGCAGCCCCAAACTTTGGGGTGCCTGTGTCTTGCTGATTTTTAGTTTTCCCAATTTATACGCCCATGAGTGGAAGTGCCCTATGCGCTCTAAGCTGTGCTTTTTCGATGTTTCAGGACACACCGTACACTTCTCCAGAGTGGCTGTTGGCAATTTACATCCCGCCCATCAGCGTAGCAAGGCTCCCATTTCTCCATGGCCTGTTCTGCATTTCTGGTTTTGACACTTTTTTCCGCATGGCCCTTTTGACCGATGGGAAGCGAGACTTCTTTGTAGCGCTGATTTGCCTTTCCAGGTTGCTTGGTTGGCCAAAAAGGGCGTATGCGTTTTTTCCTGAATATATTCAGGAAAAAACGCATACGCCCTTTTTGGCCAAGGGCATCATTGTCGACGTTTTGCCGCTTTTCATGTGCTTTAAAAGCGATTCGAATCGACCTCCTGAAATCTGTTTCCTGCAATTCTGCCTTGCTTTCAGATCCTCTTCGTTGCCTTCCCTCAATATATTTGTGGACGAGAGTTATCATTTATAACTCTGCAGGTTTGTGAATTGCAGTGCCCCTGAGCTCCATTTTTCAACTCGCTTTTTTGGGAGCTGGCCACAAAAGTGCAGGATTGCCTCAGGCCCTATTCTGGTTCCGGGCGGCAGGCTGAGCCTGTGGTTAATTCTTCTTCCTGATGGGAAAATAGAGTGACCTGTGCCTGTCCCAACACCTAGAGCTAGTCTCTCATTGGCTCCCCCTCTTCCCGTTCATCCTCAGGACAAATTGCAAGCTGTACGGAACGGGAGGTTAAAGGTGCTGATTCTCCAAGGAGGGAGATTGCTAGTAAAGCGGCTGGAATGGCGAACCCGAGCACAAGGAGATGAGAAATGAGGTGCGTTTTAGAAACTTTTCCCGATCACACGGTGTACCACCTTCTGGGTTTCTCATGCATGTTTTCGAGGTAGGAAGATGCCCTTGAACCTGGAGATTTGGGACCCATGGGATGGGTAACAGGCAGTATTACTTTAAAGGCTCTGCGTTTGCTCCCCTAACCTCACCAAACCTCTCAGCCCCGAGAATGACCACCCTTATGTCTCCTCCAGCTGTGGGTCTAGATATGGTCAATCCAGGTTGCATCACAGCCCCTGAACGAATTTTGTAAGAATTTCTCTCTCTTTCACTGTCTTTGTTTCACGGGTTTTTAAAAGGAATTTATTTTTATAATGGGGTTTAGCTGCTTTTCACGGCTGTGTTTCTGCCGCTTTACAGCCACTTGACTCACTTCCAGAGAGATATCAATACATAGGTTTTAAGATTCTTACTAGTCAGATATATTCTTGTGCGGTGAATAGGGGGTGTTGAGTCCAGTTCACTGAGCAAGGAGTAGGTCTTTCTATTACATATTGGGTTTATGGAACGGTATCTGAGCTCATTTGAAACCCTTGTTTTATTCATCACCCCACCCCACCTTTCCTGTTAAGCAGCCATAGTGTGTTTTGTAAACGTGTGACTCTGTTCTGTTTTGTAATTCAGTTCAAGTGTAGCGGTTTTTACATTCCCTCTATAAGTGATAGCTTATGATAAGTGTCTTTTTCTGTGTGACTTATTTCACTTAGAATCGTCGTAGCTAAAGCCACTCATCATGCTGCTACTAGCCTTATGACATTGATTTCATGGCTGAGTGATATTCCATTGTACATAAGGACCACCACTTTTTTATCCATTTTTCTCTTTCCTGGGATATTTAAGGTGTCACGAAGTGGAGGTTCTTGTCAACAGAGTAGCCCCAAACTTTGGGGTGCCTGTGTCTTGCTGATTTTTAGTTTTCCCAATTTATACGCCCATGAGTGGAAGTGCCCTATGCTCTCTAAGCTGTGTTTTTTCGATGTTTCAGGACACACCGTACACTTCTCCAGAGTGGCTGTTGGCAATTTACATCCCGCCCATCAGCGTAGCAAGGCTCCCATTTCTCCATGGCCTGTTCTGCATTTCTGGTTTTGACACTTTTTTCCGCATGGCCCTTTTGACCGATGGGAAGCGAGACTTCTTTGTAGCGCTGATTTGCCTTTCCAGGTTGCTTGGTTGGCCAAAAAGGGCGTATGCGTTTTTTCCTGAATATATTCAGGAAAAAACGCATACGCCCTTTTTGGCCAAGGGCATCATTGTCGACGTTTTGCCGCTTTTCATGTGCTTTAAAGGCGATTCGAATCGACCTCCTGAAATCTGTTTCCTGCAATTCTGCCTTGCTTTCAGATCCTCTTCGTTGCCTTCCCTCAATATATTTGTGGACGAGAGTTATCATTTATAACTCTGCAGGTTTGTGAATTGCAGTGCCCCTGAGCTCCATTTTTCAACTCGCTTTTTTGGGAGCTGGCCGCAAAAGCGCAGGATTGCCTCAGGCCCTATTCTGCTTCCGGGCGGCAGGCTGAGCCTGTGGTTAATTCTTCTTCCTGATGGGAAAATAGAGTGACCTGTGCCTGTCCCAACACCTAGAGCTAGCCTCTCATTGGCTCCCCCTCTTCCCGTTCATCCTCAGGACAAATTGCAAGCTGTACGGAACGGGAGGTTAAAGGTGCTGATTCTCCAAGGAGGGAGATTGCTAGTAAAGCGGCTGGAATGGCGAACCCGAGCACAAGGAGATGAGAAATGAGGTGCGTTTTAGAAACCTTTCCTGATCACACGGTGTACCACCTTCTGGGTTTCTCATGCATGTTTTCGAAGTAGGAAGATGCCCTTGAACCTGGAGATTTGGGACCCATGGGATGGGTAACAGGCAGTATTACTTTAAAGGCTCTGCGTTTGCTCCCCCAACCTCACCAAACCTCTCAGCCCCGAGAGTGTCCACCCTTATGTCTCCTCCAGCTGTCGGTCTAGATATGGTCAATCCAGGTTGCATCACAGCCCCTGAACGAATTTTGTAAGAATTTCTCTCTCTTTCACTATCTTTGTTTCACGGGTTTTTAAAAGGAATTTATTTTTATAATGGGGTTTAGCTGCTTTTCACGGCTGTGTTTCTGCCGCTTTACAGCCACTTGACTCACTATCAGAGAGATATCAATACATAGGTTTTAAGATTCTTACTAGTCAGATATATTCTTGTGCGGTGAATAGGGGGTGTTGAGTCGAGTTCACTGAGCAAGGAGTAGGTCTTTCTATTACATATTGGGTTTATGGAACGGTATCTGAGCTCATTTGAAACCCTTGTTTTATGCATCACCCCACCCCACCTTTCCCGTTAAGCAGCCATAATGTGTTTTCTAAACGTGTGACTCTGTTCTGTTTTGTAATACAGTTCAAGTGTAGCGGTTTTTACATTCCCTCTATAAGTGATAGCTTATAATAAGTGTGTTTTTCTGTATGACTTATTTCACTTAGAATCGTCGTAGCTAAAGCCACTCATCATGCTGCTACTAGCCTTATGACATTGATTTCATGGCTGAGTGATATTCCATTGTACATAAGGACCACCACTTCTTTATCCATTTTTCTCTTTCCTGGGATATTTAAGGTGTCACGAAGTGGAGGTTCTTGTCAACAGAGCAGCCCCAAACGTTGGGGTGCCTGTGTCTTGCTGATTTTTAGTTTTCCCAATTTATACGCCCATGAGTGGAAGTGCCCTATGCACTCTAAGCTGTGCTTTTTCGATGTTTCAGGACACACCGTACACTTCTCCAGAGTGGCTGTTGGCAATTTACATCCCACCCATCAGCGTAGCAAGGCTCCCATTTCTCCATGGCCTGTTCTGCATTTCTGGTTTTGACACTTTTTTCCGCATGGCCCTTTTGACCGATGGGAAGCGAGACTTCTTTGTAGCGCTGATTTGCCTTTCCAGGTTGCTTGGTTGGCCAAAAAGGGCGTATGCGTTTTTTCCTGAATATATTCAGGAAAAAACGCATACGCCCTTTTTGGCCAAGGGCATCATTGTCGACGTTTTGCCGCTTTTCATGTGCTTTAAAAGCGATTCGAATCGACCTCCTGAAATCTGTTTCCTGCAATTCTGCCTTGCTTTCAGATCCTCTTCGTTGCCTTCCCTCAATATATTTGTGGACGAGAGTTATCATTTATAACTCTGCAGGTTTGTGAATTGCAGTGCCCCTGAGCTCCATTTTTCAACTCGCTTTTTTGGGAGCTGGCCACAAAAGTGCAGGATTGCCTCAGGCCCTATTCTGGTTCCGGGCGGCAGGCTGAGCCTGTGGTTAATTCTTCTTCCTGATGGGAAAATAGAGTGACCTGTGCCTGTCCCAACACCTAGAGCTAGTCTCTCATTGGCTCCCCCTCTTCCCGTTCATCCTCAGGACAAATTGCAAGCTGTACGGAACGGGAGGTTAAAGGTGCTGATTCTCCAAGGAGGGAGATTGCTAGTAAAGCGGCTGGAATGGCGAACCCGAGCACAAGGAGATGAGAAATGAGGTGCGTTTTAGAAACTTTTCCCGATCACACGGTGTACCACCTTCTGGGTTTCTCATGCATGTTTTCGAGGTAGGAAGATGCCCTTGAACCTGGAGATTTGGGACCCATGGGATGGGTAACAGGCAGTATTACTTTAAAGGCTCTGCGTTTGCTCCCCTAACCTCACCAAACCTCTCAGCCCCGAGAATGACCACCCTTATGTCTCCTCCAGCTGTGGGTCTAGATATGGTCAATCCAGGTTGCATCACAGCCCCTGAACGAATTTTGTAAGAATTTCTCTCTCTTTCACTGTCTTTGTTTCACGGGTTTTTAAAAGTAATTTATTTTTATAATGGGGTTTAGCTGCTTTTCATGGCTGTGTTTCTGCCGCTTTACAGCCACTTGACTCACTTCCAGAGAGATATCAATACATAGGTTTTAAGATTCTTACTAGTCAGATATATTCTTGTGCGGTGAATAGGGGGTGTTGAGTCCAGTTCACTGAGCAAGGAGTAGGTCTTTCTATTACATATTGGGTTTATGGAACGGTATCTGAGCTCATTTGAAACCCTTGTTTTATGCATCACCCCACCCCACCTTTCCCATTAAGCAGCCATAGTGTGTTTTGTAAACTTGTTACTCTATTCTGTTTTGTAAACGTGTGACTCTGTTCTGTTTTGTAATTCAGTTCAAGTGTAGCGGTTTTTACATTCCCTCTATAAGTGATAGCTTATGATAAGTGTCTTTTTCTGTGTGACTTATTTCACTTAGAATCGTCGTAGCTAAAGCCACTCATCATGCTGCTACTAGCCTTATGACATTGATTTCATGGCTGAGTGATATTCCATTGTACATAAGGACCACCACTTTTTTATCCATTTTTCTCTTTCCTGGGATATTTAAGGTGTCACGAAGTGGAGGTTCTTGTCAACAGAGTAGCCCCAAACTTTGGGGTGCCTGTGTCTTGCTGATTTTTAGTTTTCCCAATTTATACGCCCATGAGTGGAAGTGCCCTATGCTCTCTAAGCTGTGTTTTTTCGATGTTTCAGGACACACCGTACACTTCTCCAGAGTGGCTGTTGGCAATTTACATCCCGCCCATCAGCGTAGCAAGGCTCCCATTTCTCCATGGCCTGTTCTGCATTTCTGGTTTTGACACTTTTTTCCGCATGGCCCTTTTGACCGATGGGAAGCGAGACTTCTTTGTAGCGCTGATTTGCCTTTCCAGGTTGCTTGGTTGGCCAAAAAGGGCGTATGCGTTTTTTCCTGAATATATTCAGGAAAAAACGCATACGCCCTTTTTGGCCAAGGGCATCATTGTCGACGTTTTGCCGCTTTTCATGTGCTTTAAAAGCGATTCGAATCGACCTCCTGAAATCTGTTTCCTGCAATTCTGCCTTGCTTTCAGATCCTCTTCGTTGCCTTCCCTCAATATATTTGTGGACGAGAGTTATCATTTATAACTCTGCAGGTTTGTGAATTGCAGTGCCCCTGAGCTCCATTTTTCAACTCGCTTTTTTGGGAGCTGGCCGCAAAAGCGCAGGATCGCCTCAGGCCCTATTCTGGTTCCGGGCGGCAGGCTGAGCCTGTGGTTAATTCTTCTTCCTGATGGGAAAATAGAGTGACCTGTGCCTGTCCCAACACCTAGAGCTAGTCTCTCATTGGCTCCCCCTCTTCCCGTTCATCCTCAGGACAAATTGCAAGCTGTACGGAACGGGAGGTTAAAGGTGCTGATTCTCCAAGGAGGGAGATTGCTCGTAAAGCGGCTGGAATGGCGAACCCGAGCACAAGGAGATGAGAAATGAGGTGCGTTTTAGAAACCTTTCCCGATCACACGGTGTACCACCTTCTGGGTTTCTCATGCATGTTTTCGAGGTAGGAAGATGCCCTTGAACCTGGAGATTTGGGACCCATGGGATGGGTAACAGGCAGTATTACTTTAAAGGCTCTGCGTTTGCTACCCCAACCTCACCAAACCTCTCAGCCCCGAGAGTGTCCACCCTTATGTCTCCTCCAGCTGTCGGTCTAGATATGGTCAATCCAGGTTGCATCACAGCCCCTGAACGAATTTTGTAAGAATTTCTCTCTCTTTCACTGTCTTTGTTTCACGGGTTTTTAAAAGGAATTTATTTTTATAATGGGGTTTAGCTGCTTTTCACGGCTGTGTTTCTGCCGCTTTACAGCCACTTGACTCACTTCCAGAGAGATATCAATACATAGGTTTTAAGATTCTTACTAGTCAGATATATTCTTGTGCGGTGAATAGGGGGTGTTGAGTCCAGTTCACTGAGCAAGGAGTAGGTCTTTCTATTACATATTGGGTTTATGGAACGGTATCTGAGCTCATTTGAAACCCTTGTTTTATGCATCACCCCACCCCACCTTTCCCGTTAAGCAGCCATAATGTGTTTTCTAAACGTGTGACTCTGTTCTGTTTTGTAATTCAGTTCAAGTGTAGCGGTTTTTACATTCCCTCTATAAGTGATAGCTTATAATAAGTGTGTTTTTCTGTATGACTTATTTCACTTAGAATCGTCGTAGCTAAAGCCACTCATCATGCTGCTACTAGCCTTATGACATTGATTTCATGGCTGAGTGATATTCCATTGTACATAAGGACCACCACTTCTTCATCCATTTTTCTCTTTCCTGGGATATTTAAGGTGTCACGAAGTGGAGGTTCTTGTCAACAGAGCAGCCCCAAACTTTGGGGTGCCTGTGTCTTGCTGATTTTTAGTTTTCCCAATTTATACGCCCATGAGTGGAAGTGCCCTATGCGCTCTAAGCTGTGCTTTTTCGATGTTTCAGGACACACCGTACACTTCTCCAGAGTGGCTGTTGGCAATTTACATCCCGCCCATCAGCGTAGCAAGGCTCCCATTTCTCCATGGCCTGTTCTGCATTTCTGGTTTTGACACTTTTTTCCGCATTGCCCTTTTGACCGATGGGAAGCGAGACTTCTTTGTAGCGCTGATTTGCCTTTCCAGGTTGCTTGGTTGGCCAAAAAGGGCGTATGCGTTTTTTCCTGAATATATTCAGGAAAAAACGCATACGCCCTTTTTGGCCAAGGGCATCATTGTCGACGTTTTGCCGCTTTTCATGTGCTTTAAAGGCGATTCGAATCGACCTCCTGAAATCTGTTTCCTGCAATTCTGCCTTGCTTTCAGATCCTCTTCGTTGCCTTCCCTCAATATATTTGTGGACGAGAGTTATCATTTATAACTCTGCAGGTTTGTGAATTGCAGTGCCCCTGAGCTCCATTTTTCAACTCGCTTTTTTGGGAGCTGGCCGCAAAAGCGCAGGATCGCCTCAGGCCCTATTCTGGTTCCGGGCGGCAGGCTGAGCCTGTGGTTAATTCTTCTTCCTGATGGGAAAATAGAGTGACCTGTGCCTGTCCCAACACCTAGAGCTAGTCTCTCATTGGCTCCCCCTCTTCCCGTTCATCCTCAGGACATATTGCAAGCTGTACGGAACGGGAGGTTAAAGGTGCTGATTCTCCAAGGAGGGAGATTGCTAGTAAAGCGGCTGGAATGGCGAACCCGAGCACAAGGAGATGAGAAATGAGGTGCGTTTTAGAAACCTTTCCCGATCACACGGTGTACCACCTTCTGGGTTTCTCATGCATGTTTTCGAGGTAGGAAGATGCCCTTGAACCTGGAGATTTGGGACCCATGGGATGGGTAACAGGCAGTATTACTTTAAAGGCTCTGCGTTTGCTCCCCCAACCTCACCAAACCTCTCAGCCCCGAGAGTGTCCACCCTTATGTCTCCTCCAGCTGTCGGTCTAGATATGGTCAATCCAGGTTGCATCACAGCCCCTGAACGAATTTTGTAAGAATTTCTCTCTCTTTCACTGTCTTTGTTTCACGGGTTTTTAAAAGGAATTTATTTTTATAATGGGGTTTAGCTGCTTTTCACGGCTGTGATTCTGCCGCTTTACAGCCACTTGACTCACTTCCAGAGAGATATCAATACATAGGTTTTAAGATTCTTACTAGTCAGATATATTCTTGTGCGGTGAATAGGGGGTGTTGAGTCCAGTTCACTGAGCAAGGAGTAGGTCTTTCTATTACATATTGGGTTTATGGAACGGTATCTGAGCTCATTTGAAACCCTTGTTTTATGCATCACCCCACCCCACCTTTCCCGTTAAGCAGCCATAATGTGTTTTCTAAACGTGTGACTCTGTTCTGTTTTGTAATTCAGTTCAATTGTAGCGGTTTTTACATTCCCTCTATAAGTGATAGCTTATAATAAGTGTGTTTTTCTGTATGACTTATTTCACTTAGAATCGTCGTAGCTAAAGCCACTCATCATGCTGCTACTAGCCTTATGACATTGATTTCATGGCTGAGTGATATTCCATTGTACATAAGGACCACCACTTCTTTATCCATTTTTCTCTTTCCTGGGATATTTAAGGTGTCACGAAGTGGAGGTTCTTGTCAACAGAGCAGCCCCAAACTTTGGGGTGCCTGTGTCTTGCTGATTTTTAGTTTTCCCAATTTATACGCCCATGAGTGGAAGTGCCCTATGCGCTCTAAGCTGTGCTTTTTCGATGTTTCAGGACACACCGTACACTTCTCCAGAGTGGCTGTTGGCAATTTACATCCCGCCCATCAGCGTAGCAAGGCTCCCATTTCTCCATGGCCTGTTCTGCATTTCTGGTTTTGACACTTTTTTCCGCATTGCCCTTTTGACCGATGGGAAGCGAGACTTCTTTGTAGCGCTGATTTGCCTTTCCAGGTTGCTTGGTTGGCCAAAAAGGGCGTATGCGTTTTTTCCTGAATATATTCAGGAAAAAACGCATACGCCCTTTTTGGCCAAGGGCATCATTGTCGACGTTTTGCCGCTTTTCATGTGCTTTAAAGGCGATTCGAATCGACCTCCTGAAATCTGTTTCCTGCAATTCTGCCTTGCTTTCAGATCCTCTTCGTTGCCTTCCCTCAATATATTTGTGGACGAGAGTTATCATTTATAACTCTGCAGGTTTGTGAATTGCAGTGCCCCTGAGCTCCATTTTTCAACTCGCTTTTTTGGGAGCTGGCCACAAAAGTGCAGGATTGCCTCAGGCCCTATTCTGCTTCCGGGCGGCAGGCTGAGCCTGTGGTTAATTCTTCTTCCTGATGGGAAAATAGAGTGACCTGTGCCTGTCCCAACACCTAGAGCTAGTCTCTCATTGGCTCCCCCTCTTCCCGTTCATCCTCAGGACAAATTGCAAGCTGTACGGAACGGGAGGTTAAAGGTGCTGATTCTCCAAGGAGGGAGATTGCTAGTAAAGCGGCTGGAATGGCGAACCCGAGCACAAGGAGATGAGAAATGAGGTGCGTTTTAGAAACTTTTCCCGATCACACGGTGTACCACCTTCTGGGTTTCTCATGCATGTTTTCGAGGTAGGAAGATGCCCTTGAACCTGGAGATTTGGGACCCATGGGATGGGTAACAGGCAGTATTACTTTAAAGGCTCTGCGTTTGCTCCCCTAACCTCACCAAACCTCTCAGCCCCGAGAATGTCCACCCTTATGTCTCCTCCAGCTGTGGGTCTAGATATGGTCAATCCAGGTTGTATCACAGCCCCTGAACGAATTTTGTAAGAATTTCTCTCTCTTTCACTGTCTTTGTTTCACGGGTTTTTAAAAGTAATTTATT
This sequence comes from Balaenoptera ricei, assembly GCF_028023285.1. Classification (NCBI taxonomy): domain Eukaryota; kingdom Metazoa; phylum Chordata; class Mammalia; order Artiodactyla; family Balaenopteridae; genus Balaenoptera; species Balaenoptera ricei. The sequence goes on along the minus strand of NC_082642.1, from coordinate 44,689,589 downwards.
TTTATAATGGGGTTTAGCTGCTTTTCACGGCTGTGTTTCTGCCGCTTTACAGCCACTTGACTCACTTCCAGAGAGATATCAATACATAGGTTTTAAGATTCTTACTAGTCAGATATATTCTTGTGCGGTGAATAGGGGGTGTTGAGTCCAGTTCACTGAGCAAGGAGTAGGTCTTTCTATTACATATTGGGTTTATGGAACGGTATCTGAGCTCATTTGAAACCCTTGTTTTATGCATAACCCCACCCCACCTTTCCCATTAAGCAGCCATAGTGTGTTTTGTAAACTTGTTACTCTATTCTGTTTTTTAAACGTGTGACTCTGTTCTGTTTTGTAATTCAGTTCAAGTGTAGCGGTTTTTACATTCCCTCTATAAGTGATAGCTTATAATAAGTGTGTTTTTCTGTATGACTTATTTCACTTAGAATCGTCGTAGCTAAAGCCACTCATCATGCTGCTACTAGCCTTATGACATTGATTTCATGGCTGAGTGATATTCCATTGTACATAAGGACCACCACATCTTTATCCATTTTTCTCTTTCCTGGGATATTTAAGGTGTCACGAAGTGGAGGTTCTTGTCAACAGAGCAGCCCCAAACTTTGGGGTGCCTGTGTCTTGCTGATTTTTAGTTTTCCCAATTTATACGCCCATGAGTGGAAGTGCCCTATGCGCTCTAAGCTGTGCTTTTTCGATGTTTCAGGACACACCGTACACTTCTCCAGAGTGGCTGTTGGCAATTTACATCCCGCCCATCAGCGTAGCAAGGCTCCCATTTCTCCATGGCCTGTTCTGCATTTCTGGTTTTGACACTTTTTTCCGCATGGCCCTTTTGACCGATGGGAAGCGAGACTTCTTTGTAGCGCTGATTTGCCTTTCCAGGTTGCTTGGTTGGCCAAAAAGGGCGTATGCGTTTTTTCCTGAATATATTCAGGAAAAAACGCATACGCCCTTTTTGGCCAAGGGCATCATTGTCGACGTTTTGCCGCTTTTCATGTGCTTTAAAAGCGATTCGAATCGACCTCCTGAAATCTGTTTCCTGCAATTCTGCCTTGCTTTCAGATCCTCTTCGTTGCCTTCCCTCAATATATTTGTGGACGAGAGTTATCATTTATAACTCTGCAGGTTTGTGAATTGCAGTGCCCCTGAGCTCCATTTTTCAACTCGCTTTTTAGGGAGCTGGCCACAAAAGCGCAGGATTGCCTCAGGCCCTATTCTGCTTCCGGGCGGCAGGCTGAGCCTGTGGTTAATTCTTCTTCCTGATGGGAAAATAGAGTGACCTGTGCCTGTCCCAACACCTAGAGCTAGTCTCTCATTGGCTCCCCCTCTTCCCGTTCATCCTCAGGACAAATTGCAAGCTGTACGGAACGGGAGGTTAAAGGTGCTGATTCTCCAAGGAGGGTGATTGCTAGTAAAGCGGCTGGAATGGCGAACCCGAGCACAAGGAGATGAGAAATGAGGTGCGTTTTAGAAACTTTTCCCGATCACACGGTGTACCAACTTCTGGGTTTCTCATGCATGTTTTCGAGGTAGGAAGATGCCCTTGAACCTGGAGATTTGGGACCCATGGGATGGGTAACAGGCAGTATTACTTTAAAGGCTCTGCGTTTGCTCCCCTAACCTCACCAAACCTCTCAGCCCCGAGAATGTCCACCCTTATGTCTCCTCCAGCTGTGGGTCTAGATATGGTCAATCCAGGTTGCATCACAGCCCCTGAACGAATTTTGTAAGAATTTCTCTCTCTTTCACTGTCTTTGTTTCACGGGTTTTTAAAAGTAATTTATTTTTATAATGGGGTTTAGCTGCTTTTCACGGCTGTGTTTCTGCCGCTTTACAGCCACTTGACTCACTTCCAGAGAGATATCAATACATAGGTTTTAAGATTCTTACTAGTCAGATATATTCTTGTGCGGTGAATAGGGGGTGTTGAGTCCAGTTCACTGAGCAAGGAGTAGGTCTTTCTATTACATATTGGGTTTATGGAACGGTATCTGAGCTCATTTGAAACCCTTGTTTTATGCATCACCCCTCCCCACCTTTCCCATTAAGCAGCCATAGTGTGTTTTGTAAACTTGTTACTCTGTTCTGTTTTGTAAACGTGTGACTCTGTTCTGTTTTGTAATTCAGTTCAAGTGTAGCGGTTTTTACATTCCCTCTATAAGTGATAGCTTATAATAAGTGTGTTTTTCTGTATGACTTATTTCACTTAGAATCGTCGTAGCTAAAGCCACTCATCATGCTGCTACTAGCCTTATGGCATTGATTTCATGGCTGAGTGATATTCCATTGTACATAAGGACCACCACTTCTTTATCCATTTTTCTCTTTCCTGGGATATTTAAGGTGTCACGAAGTGGAGGTTCTTGTCAACAGAGGAGCCCCAAACTTTGGGGTGCCTGTGTCTTGCTGATTTTTAGTTTTCCCAATTTATACGCCCATGAGTGGAAGTGCCCTATGCGCTCTAAGCTGTGTTTTTTCGATGTTTCAGGACACACCGTACACTTCTCCAGAGTGGCTGTTGGCAATTTACATCCCGCCCATCAGCGTAGCAAGGCTCCCATTTCTCCATGGCCTGTTCTGCATTTCTGGTTTTGACACTTTTTTCCGCATGGCCCTTTTGACCGATGGGAAGCGAGACTTCTTTGTAGCGCTGATTTGCCTTTCCAGGTTGCTTGGTTGGCCAAAAAGGGCGTATGCGTTTTTTCCTGAATATATTCAGGAAAAAACGCATACGCCCTTTTTGGCCAAGGGCATCATTGTCGACGTTTTGCCGCTTTTCATGTGCTTTAAAGGCGATTCGAATCGACCTCCTGAAATCTGTTTCCTGCAATTCTGCCTTGCTTTCAGATCCTCTTCGTTGCCTTCCCTCAATATATTTGTGGACGAGAGTTATCATTTATAACTCTGCAGATTTGTGAATTGCAGTGCCCCTGAGCTCCATTTTTCAACTCGCTTTTTTGGGAGCTGGCCGCAAAAGCGCAGGATCGCCTCAGGCCCTATTCTGGTTCCGGGCGGCAGGCTGAGCCTGTGGTTAATTCTTCTTCCTGATGGGAAAATAGAGTGACCTGTGCCTGTCCCAACACCTAGAGCTAGTCTCTCATTGGCTCCCCCTCTTCCCGTTCATCCTCAGGACAAATTGCAAGCTGTACGGAACGGGAGGTTAAAGGTGCTGATTCTCCAAGGAGGGAGATTGCTAGTAAAGCGGCTGGAATGGCGAACCCGAGCACAAGGAGATGAGAAATGAGGTGCGTTTTAGAAACCTTTCCCAATCACACGGTGTACCACCTTCTGGGTTTCTCATGCATGTTTTCGAGGTAGGAAGATGCCCTTGAACCTGGAGATTTGGGACCCATGGGATGGGTAACAGGCAGTATTACTTTAAAGGCTCTGCGTTTGCTACCCCAACCTCACCAAACCTCTCAGCCCCGAGAGTGTCCACCCTTATGTCTCATCCAGCTGTGGGTCTAGATATGGTCAATCCAGGTTGCATCACAGCCCCTGAACGAATTTTGTAAGAAATTCTCTCTCTTTCACTGTCTTTGTTTCACGGGTTTTTAAAAGTAATTTATTTTTATAATGGGGTTTAGCTGTTTTTCACGGCTGTGTTTATGCGGCTTTACAGCCACTTGACTCACTTCCAGAGAGATATCAATACATAGGTTTTAAGATTCTTACTAGTCAGATATATTCTTGTGCGGTGAATAGGGGGTGTTGAGTCCAGTTCACTGAGCAAGGAGTAGGTCTTTCTATTACATATTGGGTTTATGGAACGGTATCTGAGCTCATTTGAAACCCTTGTTTTATTCATCACCCCACCCCACCTTTCCCGTTAAGCAGCCATAGTGTGTTTTGTAAACGTGTGACTCTGTTCTGTTTTGTAATTCAGTTCAAGTGTAGCGGTTTTTACATTCCCTCTATAAGTGATAGCTTATGATAAGTGTCTTCTTCTGTGAGACTTATTTCACTTAGAATCGTCGTAGCTAAAGCCACTCATCATGCTGCTACTAGCCTTATGACATTGATTTCATGGCTGAGTGATATTCCATTTTACATAAGGACCACCACTTCTTTATCCATTTTTCTCTTTCCTGGGATATTTAAGGTGTCATGAAGTGGAGGTTCTTGTCAACAGAGCAGCCCTAAACTTTCGGGTGCCTGTGTCTTGCTGATTTTTAGTTTTCCCAATTTATACGCCCATGAGTGGAAGTGCCCTATGCGCTCTAAGCTGTGTTTTTTTGATGTTTCAGGACACACCGTACACTTCTCCAGAGTGGCTGTTGGCCATTTACATCCCGCCCATCAGCGTAGCAAGGCTCCCATTTCTCCATGGCCTGTTCTGCATTTCTGGTTTTGACACTTTTTTCCGCATGGCCCTTTTGACCGATGGGAAGCCAGACTTCTTTGTAGCGCTGATTTGCCTTTCCAGGTTGCTTGGTTGGCCAAAAAGGGCGTATGCGTTTTTTCCTGAATATATTCAGGAAAAAACGCATACGCCCTTTTTGGCCAAGGGCATCATTGTCGACGTTTTGCCGCTTTTCATGTGCTTTAAAGGCGATTCGAATCGACCTCCTGAAATCTGTTTCCTGCAATTCTGCCTTGCTTTCAGATCCTCTTCGTTGCCTTCCCTCAATATATTTGTGGACGAGAGTTATCATTTATAACTCTGCAGGTTTGTGAATTGCAGTGCCCCTGAGCTCCATTTTTCAACTCGCTTTTTTGGGAGCTGGCCGCAAAAGCGCAGGATCGCCTCAGGCCCTATTCTGCTTCCGGGCGGCAGGCTGAGCCTGTGGTTAATTCTTCTTCCTGATGGGAAAATAGAGTGACCTGTGCCTGTCCCAACACCTAGAGCTAGTCTCTCATTGGCTCCCCCTCTTCCCGTTCATCCTCAGGACAAATTGCAAGCTGTACGGAACGGGAGGTTAAAGGTGCTGATTCTCCAAGGAGGGAGATTGCTAGTAAAGCGGCTGGAATGGCGAACCCGAGCACAAGGAGATGAGAAATGAGGTGCGTTTTAGAAACCTTTCCCGATCACACGGTGTACCACCTTCTGGGTTTCTCATGCATGTTTTCGAGGTAGGAAGATGCCCTTGAACCTGGAGATTTGGGACCCATGGGATGGGTAACAGGCAGTATTACTTTAAAGGCTCTGCGTTTGCTCCCCCAACCTCACCAAACCTCTCAGCCCCGAGAGTGTCCACCCTTATGTCTCCTCCAGCTGTGGGTCTAGATATGGTCAATCCAGGTTGCATCACAGCCCCTGAACGAATTTTGTAAGAATTTCTCTCTCTTTCACTGTCTTTGTTTCACGGGTTTTTAAAAGGAATTTATTTTTATAATGGGGTTTAGCTGCTTTTCACGGCTGTGTTTCTGCCGCTTTACAGCCACTTGACTCACTGCCAGAGAGATATCAATACATAGGTTTTAAGATTCTTACTAGTCAGATATATTCTTGTGCGGTGAATAGGGGGTGTTGAGTCCAGTTCACTGAGCAAGGAGTAGGTCTTTCTATTACATATTGGGTTTATGGAACGGTATCTGAGCTCATTTGAAACCCTTGTTTTATGCATCACCCCACCCCACCTTTCCCGTTAAGCAGCCATAATGTGTTTTCTAAACGTGTGACTCTGTTCTGTTTTGTAATTCAGTTCAAGTGTAGCGGTTTTTACATTCCCTCTATAAGTGATAGCTTATAATAAGTGTGTTTTTCTGTATGACTTATTTCACTTAGAATCGTCGTAGCTAAAGCCACTCATCATGCTGCTACTAGCCTTATGACATTGATTTCATGGCTGAGTGATATTCCATTGTACATAAGGACCACCACATCTTTATCCATTTTTCTCTTTCCTGGGATATTTAAGGTGTCACGAAGTGGAGGTTCTTGTCAACAGAGCAGCCCCAAACTTTGGGGTGCCTGTGTCTTGCTGATTTTTAGTTTTCCCAATTTATACGCCCATGAGTGGAAGTGCCCTATGCGCTCTAAGCTGTGCTTTTTCGATGTTTCAGGACACACCGTACACTTCTCCAGAGTGGCTGTTGGCAATTTACATCCCGCCCATCAGCGTAGCAAGGCTCCCATTTCTCCATGGCCTGTTCTGCATTTCTGGTTTTGACACTTTTTTCCGCATGGCCCTTTTGACCGATGGGAAGCGAGACTTCTTTGTAGCGCTGATTTGCCTTTCCAGGTTGCTTGGTTGGCCAAAAAGGGCGTATGCGTTTTTTCCTGAATATATTCAGGAAAAAACGCATACGCCCTTTTTGGCCAAGGGCATCATTGTCGACGTTTTGCCGCTTTTCATGTGCTTTAAAAGCGATTCGAATCGACCTCCTGAAATCTGTTTCCTGCAATTCTGCCTTGCTTTCAGATCCTCTTCGTTGCCTTCCCTCAATATATTTGTGGACGAGAGTTATCATTTATAACTCTGCAGGTTTGTGAATTGCAGTGCCCCTGAGCTCCATTTTTCAACTCGCTTTTTAGGGAGCTGGCCACAAAAGCGCAGGATTGCCTCAGGCCCTATTCTGCTTCCGGGCGGCAGGCTGAGCCTGTGGTTAATTCTTCTTCCTGATGGGAAAATAGAGTGACCTGTGCCTGTCCCAACACCTAGAGCTAGTCTCTCATTGGCTCCCCCTCTTCCCGTTCATCCTCAGGACAAATTGCAAGCTGTACGGAACGGGAGGTTAAAGGTGCTGATTCTCCAAGGAGGGTGATTGCTAGTAAAGCGGCTGGAATGGCGAACCCGAGCACAAGGAGATGAGAAATGAGGTGCGTTTTAGAAACTTTTCCCGATCACACGGTGTACCAACTTCTGGGTTTCTCATGCATGTTTTCGAGGTAGGAAGATGCCCTTGAACCTGGAGATTTGGGACCCATGGGATGGGTAACAGGCAGTATTACTTTAAAGGCTCTGCGTTTGCTCCCCTAACCTCACCAAACCTCTCAGCCCCGAGAATGTCCACCCTTATGTCTCCTCCAGCTGTGGGTCTAGATATGGTCAATCCAGGTTGCATCACAGCCCCTGAACGAATTTTGTAAGAATTTCTCTCTCTTTCACTGTCTTTGTTTCACGGGTTTTTAAAAGTAATTTATTTTTATAATGGGGTTTAGCTGCTTTTCACGGCTGTGTTTCTGCCGCTTTACAGCCACTTGACTCACTTCCAGAGAGATATCAATACATAGGTTTTAAGATTCTTACTAGTCAGATATATTCTTGTGCGGTGAATAGGGGGTGTTGAGTCCAGTTCACTGAGCAAGGAGTAGGTCTTTCTATTACATATTGGGTTTATGGAACGGTATCTGAGCTCATTTGAAACCCTTGTTTTATGCATCACCCCTCCCCACCTTTCCCATTAAGCAGCCATAGTGTGTTTTGTAAACTTGTTACTCTGTTCTGTTTTGTAAACGTGTGACTCTGTTCTGTTTTGTAATTCAGTTCAAGTGTAGCGGTTTTTACATTCCCTCTATAAGTGATAGCTTATAATAAGTGTGTTTTTCTGTATGACTTATTTCACTTAGAATCGTCGTAGCTAAAGCCACTCATCATGCTGCTACTAGCCTTATGGCATTGATTTCATGGCTGAGTGATATTCCATTGTACATAAGGACCACCACTTCTTTATCCATTTTTCTCTTTCCTGGGATATTTAAGGTGTCACGAAGTGGAGGTTCTTGTCAACAGAGGAGCCCCAAACTTTGGGGTGCCTGTGTCTTGCTGATTTTTAGTTTTCCCAATTTATACGCCCATGAGTGGAAGTGCCCTATGCGCTCTAAGCTGTGTTTTTTCGATGTTTCAGGACACACCGTACACTTCTCCAGAGTGGCTGTTGGCAATTTACATCCCGCCCATCAGCGTAGCAAGGCTCCCATTTCTCCATGGCCTGTTCTGCATTTCTGGTTTTGACACTTTTTTCCGCATGGCCCTTTTGACCGATGGGAAGCGAGACTTCTTTGTAGCGCTGATTTGCCTTTCCAGGTTGCTTGGTTGGCCAAAAAGGGCGTATGCGTTTTTTCCTGAATATATTCAGGAAAAAACGCATACGCCCTTTTTGGCCAAGGGCATCATTGTCGACGTTTTGCCGCTTTTCATGTGCTTTAAAGGCGATTCGAATCGACCTCCTGAAATCTGTTTCCTGCAATTCTGCCTTGCTTTCAGATCCTCTTCGTTGCCTTCCCTCAATATATTTGTGGACGAGAGTTATCATTTATAACTCTGCAGGTTTGTGAATTGCAGTGCCCCTGAGCTCCATTTTTCAACTCGCTTTTTTGGGAGCTGGCCGCAAAAGCGCAGGATCGCCTCAGGCCCTATTCTGGTTCCGGGCGGCAGGCTGAGCCTGTGGTTAATTCTTCTTCCTGATGGGAAAATAGAGTGACCTGTGCCTGTCCCAACACCTAGAGCTAGTCTCTCATTGGCTCCCCCTCTTCCCGTTCATCCTCAGGACAAATTGCAAGCTGTACGGAACGGGAGGTTAAAGGTGCTGATTCTCCAAGGAGGGAGATTGCTAGTAAAGCGGCTGGAATGGCGAACCCGAGCACAAGGAGATGAGAAATGAGGTGCGTTTTAGAAACCTTTCCCAATCACACGGTGTACCACCTTCTGGGTTTCTCATGCATGTTTTCGAGGTAGGAAGATGCCCTTGAACCTGGAGATTTGGGACCCATGGGATGGGTAACAGGCAGTATTACTTTAAAGGCTCTGCGTTTGCTACCCCAACCTCACCAAACCTCTCAGCCCCGAGAGTGTCCACCCTTATGTCTCATCCAGCTGTGGGTCTAGATATGGTCAATCCAGGTTGCATCACAGCCCCTGAACGAATTTTGTAAGAAATTCTCTCTCTTTCACTGTCTTTGTTTCACGGGTTTTTAAAAGTAATTTATTTTTATAATGGGGTTTAGCTGTTTTTCACGGCTGTGTTTATGCGGCTTTACAGCCACTTGACTCACTTCCAGAGAGATATCAATACATAGGTTTTAAGATTCTTACTAGTCAGATATATTCTTGTGCGGTGAATAGGGGGTGTTGAGTCCAGTTCACTGAGCAAGGAGTAGGTCTTTCTATTACATATTGGGTTTATGGAACGGTATCTGAGCTCATTTGAAACCCTTGTTTTATTCATCACCCCACCCCACCTTTCCCGTTAAGCAGCCATAGTGTGTTTTGTAAACGTGTGACTCTGTTCTGTTTTGTAATTCAGTTCAAGTGTAGCGGTTTTTACATTCCCTCTATAAGTGATAGCTTATGATAAGTGTCTTCTTCTGTGAGACTTATTTCACTTAGAATCGTCGTAGCTAAAGCCACTCATCATGCTGCTACTAGCCTTATGACATTGATTTCATGGCTGAGTGATATTCCATTTTACATAAGGACCACCACTTCTTTATCCATTTTTCTCTTTCCTGGGATATTTAAGGTGTCATGAAGTGGAGGTTCTTGTCAACAGAGCAGCCCTAAACTTTCGGGTGCCTGTGTCTTGCTGATTTTTAGTTTTCCCAATTTATACGCCCATGAATGGAAGTGCCCTATGCGCTCTAAGCTGTGTTTTTTTGATGTTTCAGGACACACCGTACACTTCTCCAGAGTGGCTGTTGGCCATTTACATCCCGCCCATCAGCGTAGCAAGGCTCCCATTTCTCCATGGCCTGTTCTGCATTTCTGGTTTTGACACTTTTTTCCGCATGGCCCTTTTGACCGATGGGAAGCGAGACTTCTTTGTAGCGCTGATTTGCCTTTCCAGGTTGCTTGGTTGGCCAAAAAGGGCGTATGCGTTTTTTCCTGAATATATTCAGGAAAAAACGCATACGCCCTTTTTGGCCAAGGGCATCATTGTCGACGTTTTGCCGCTTTTCATGTGCTTTAAAGGCGATTCGAATCGACCTCCTGAAATCTGTTTCCTGCAATTCTGCCTTGCTTTCAGATCCTCTTCGTTGCCTTCCCTCAATATATTTGTGGACGAGAGTTATCATTTATAACTCTGCAGGTTTGTGAATTGCAGTGCCCCTGAGCTCCATTTTTCAACTCGCTTTTTTGGGAGCTGGCCGCAAAAGCGCAGGATCGCCTCAGGCCCTATTCTGCTTCCGGGCGGCAGGCTGAGCCTGTGGTTAATTCTTCTTCCTGATGGGAAAATAGAGTGACCTGTGCCTGTCCCAACACCTAGAGCTAGTCTCTCATTGGCTCCCCCTCTTCCCGTTCATCCTCAGGACAAATTGCAAGCTGTACGGAACGGGAGGTTAAAGGTGCTGATTCTCCAAGGAGGGAGATTGCTAGTAAAGTGGCTGGAATGGCGAACCCGAGCACAAGGAGATGAGAAATGAGGTGCGTTTTAGAAACCTTTCCCGATCACACGGTGTACCACCTTCTGGGTTTCTCATGCATGTTTTCGAGGTAGGAAGATGCCCTTGAACCTGGAGATTTGGGACCCATGGGATGGGTAACAGGCAGTATTACTTTAAAGGCTCTGCGTTTGCTCCCCCAACCTCACCAAACCTCTCAGCCCCGAGAGTGTCCACCCTTATGTCTCCTCCAGCTGTGGGTCTAGATATGGTCAATCCAGGTTGCATCACAGCCCCTGAACGAATTTTGTAAGAATTTCTCTCTCTTTCACTGTCTTTGTTTCACGGGTTTTTAAAAGGAATTTATTTTTATAATGGGGTTTAGCTGTTTTTCACGGCTGTGTTTCTGCCGCTTTACACCCACTTGACTCACTTCCAGAGAGATATCAATACATAGGTTTTAAGATTCTTACTAGTCAGATATATTCTTGTGCGGTGAATAGGGGGTGTTGAGTCCAGTTCACTGAGCAAGGAGTAGGTCTTTCTATTACATATTGGGTTTATGGAACGGTATCTGAGCTCATTTGAAACCCTTGTTTTATGCATCACCCCACCCCACCTTTCCCGTTAAGCAGCCATAGTGTGTTTTGTAAACGTGTGACTCTGTTCTGTTTTGTAATTCAGTTCAAGTGTAGCGGTTTTTACATTCCCTCTATAAGTGATAGCTTATAATAAGTGTTTTTTTCTGTATGACTTATTTCACTTAGAATCGTCGTAGCTAAAGCCACTCATCATGCTGCTACTAGCCTTATGGCATTGATTTCATGGCTGAGTGATATTCCATTGTACATAAGGACCACCACTTCTTTATCCATTTTTCTCTTTCCTGGGATATTTAAGGTGTCACGAAGTGGAGGTTCTTGTCAACAGAGGAGCCCCAAACTTTGGGGTGCCTGTGTCTTGCTGATTTTTAGTTTTCCCAATTTATACGCCCATGAGTGGAAGTGCCCTATGCGCTCTAAGCTGTGTTTTTTCGATGTTTCAGGACACACCGTACACTTCTCCAGAGTGGCTGTTGGCAATTTACATCCCGCCCATCAGCGTAGCAAGGCTCCCATTTCTCCATGGCCTGTTCTGCATTTCTGGTTTTGACACTTTTTTCCGCATGGCCCTTTTGACCGATGGGAAGCGAGACTTCTTTGTAGCGCTGATTTGCCTTTCCAGGTTGCTTGGTTGGCCAAAAAGGGCGTATGCGTTTTTTCCTGAATATATTCAGGAAAAAACGCATACGCCCTTTTTGGCCAAGGGCATCATTGTCGACGTTTTGCCGCTTTTCATGTGCTTTAAAGGCGATTCGAATCGACCTCCTGAAATCTGTTTCCTGCAATTCTGCCTTGCTTTCAGATCCTCTTCGTTGCCTTCCCTCAATATATTTGTGGACGAGAGTTATCATTTATAACTCTGCAGGTTTGTGAATTGCAGTGCCCCTGAGCTCCATTTTTCAACTCGCTTTTTTGGGAGCTGGCCGCAAAAGCGCAGGATCGCCTCAGGCCCTATTCTGGTTCCGGGCGGCAGGCTGAGCCTGTGGTTAATTCTTCTTCCTGATGGGAAAATAGAGTGACCTGTGCCTGTCCCAACACCTAGAGCTAGTCTCTCATTGGCTCCCCCTCTTCCCGTTCATCCTCAGGACAAATTGCAAGCTGTACGGAACGGGAGGTTAAAGGTGCTGATTCTCCAAGGAGGGAGATTGCTAGTAAAGTGGCTGGAATGGCGAACCCGAGCACAAGGAGATGAGAAATGAGGTGCGTTTTAGAAATCTTTCCCAATCACACGGTGTACCACCTTCTGGGTTTCTCATGCATGTTTTCGAGGTAGGAAGATGCCCTTGAACCTGGAGATTTGGGACCCATGGGATGGGTAACAGGCAGTATTACTTTAAAGGCTCTGCGTTTGCTACCCCAACCTCACCAAACCTCTCAGCCCCGAGAGTGTCCACCCTTATGTCTCATCCAGCTGTGGGTCTAGATATGGTCAATCCAGGTTGCATCACAGCCCCTGAACGAATTTTGTAAGAAATTCTCTCTCTTTCACTGTCTTTGTTTCACGGGTTTTTAAAAGTAATTTATTTTTATAATGGGGTTTAGCTGTTTTTCACGGCTGTGTTTATGCGGCTTTACAGCCACTTGACTCACTTCCAGAGAGATATCAATACATAGGTTTTAAGATTCTTACTAGTCAGATATATTCTTGTGCGGTGAATAGGGGGTGTTGAGTCCAGTTCACTGAGCAAGGAGTAGGTCTTTCTATTACATATTGGGTTTATGGAACGGTATCTGAGCTCATTTGAAACCCTTGTTTTATTCATCACCCCACCCCACCTTTCCCGTTAAGCAGCCATAGTGTGTTTTGTAAACGTGTGACTCTGTTCTGTTTTGTAATTCAGTTCAAGTGTAGCGGTTTTTACATTCCCTCTATAAGTGATAGATTATGATAAGTGTCTTCTTCTGTGAGACTTATTTCACTTAGAATCGTCGTAGCTAAAGCCACTCATCATGCTGCTACTAGCCTTATGACATTGATTTCATGGCTGAGTGATATTCCATTTTACATAAGGACCACCACTTCTTTATCCATTTTTCTCTTTCCTGGGATATTTAAGGTGTCATGAAGTGGAGGTTCTTGTCAACAGAGCAGCCCTAAACTTTCGGGTGCCTGTGTCTTGCTGATTTTTAGTTTTCCCAATTTATACGCCCATGAGTGGAAGTGCCCTATGCGCTCTAAGCTGTGTTTTTTTGATGTTTCAGGACACACCGTACACTTCTCCAGAGTGGCTGTTGGCCATTTACATCCCGCCCATCAGCGTAGCAAGGCTCCCATTTCTCCATGGCCTGTTCTGCATTTCTGGTTTTGACACTTTTTTCCGCATGGCCCTTTTGACCGATGGGAAGCCAGACTTCTTTGTAGCGCTGATTTGCCTTTCCAGGTTGCTTGGTTGGCCAAAAAGGGCGTATGCGTTTTTTCCTGAATATATTCAGGAAAAAACGCATACGCCCTTTTTGGCCAAGGGCATCATTGTCGACGTTTTGCCGCTTTTCATGTGCTTTAAAGGCGATTCGAATCGACCTCCTGAAATCTGTTTCCTGCAATTCTGCCTTGCTTTCAGATCCTCTTCGTTGCCTTCCCTCAATATATTTGTGGACGAGAGTTATCATTTATAACTCTGCAGGTTTGTGAATTGCAGTGCCCCTGAGCTCCATTTTTCAACTCGCTTTTTTGGGAGCTGGCCGCAAAAGCGCAGGATCGCCTCAGGCCCTATTCTGCTTCCGGGCGGCAGGCTGAGCCTGTGGTTAATTCTTCTTCCTGATGGGAAAATAGAGTGACCTGTGCCTGTCCCAACACCTAGAGCTAGTCTCTCATTGGCTCCCCCTCTTCCCGTTCATCCTCAGGACAAATTGCAAGCTGTACGGAACGGGAGGTTAAAGGTGCTGATTCTCCAAGGAGGGAGATTGCTAGTAAAGTGGCTGGAATGGCGAACCCGAGCACAAGGAGATGAGAAATGAGGTGCGTTTTAGAAACCTTTCCCGATCACACGGTGTACCACCTTCTGGGTTTCTCATGCATGTTTTCGAGGTAGGAAGATGCCCTTGAACCTGGAGATTTGGGACCCATGGGATGGGTAACAGGCAGTATTACTTTAAAGGCTCTGCGTTTGCTCCCCCAACCTCACCAAACCTCTCAGCCCCGAGAGTGTCCACCCTTATGTCTCCTCCAGCTGTGGGTCTAGATATGGTCAATCCAGGTTGCATCACAGCCCCTGAACGAATTTTGTAAGAATTTCTCTCTCTTTCACTGTCTTTGTTTCACGGGTTTTTAAAAGGAATTTATTTTTATAATGGGGTTTAGCTGTTTTTCACGGCTGTGTTTCTGCCGCTTTACACCCACTTGACTCACTTCCAGAGAGATATCAATACATAGGTTTTAAGATTCTTACTAGTCAGATATATTCTTGTGCGGTGAATAGGGGGTGTTGAGTCCAGTTCACTGAGCAAGGAGTAGGTCTTTCTATTACATATTGGGTTTATGGAACGGTATCTGAGCTCATTTGAAACCCTTGTTTTATGCATCACCCCACCCCACCTTTCCCGTTAAGCAGCCATAGTGTGTTTTGTAAACGTGTGACTCTGTTCTGTTTTGTAATTCAGTTCAAGTGTAGCGGTTTTTACATTCCCTCTATAAGTGATAGCTTATAATAAGTGTGTTTTTCTGTATGACTTATTTCACTTAGAATCGTCGTAGCTAAAGCCACTCATCATGCTGCTACTAGCCTTATGGCATTGATTTCATGGCTGAGTGATATTCCATTGTACATAAGGACCACCACTTCTTTATCCATTTTTCTCTTTCCTGGGATATTTAAGGTGTCACGAAGTGGAGGTTCTTGTCAACAGAGGAGCCCCAAACTTTGGGGTGCCTGTGTCTTGCTGATTTTTAGTTTTCCCAATTTATACGCCCATGAGTGGAAGTGCCCTATGCGCTCTAAGCTGTGTTTTTTCGATGTTTCAGGACACACCGTACACTTCTCCAGAGTGGCTGTTGGCAATTTACATCCCGCCCATCAGCGTAGCAAGGCTCCCATTTCTCCATGGCCTGTTCTGCATTTCTGGTTTTGACACTTTTTTCCGCATGGCCCTTTTGACCGATGGGAAGCGAGACTTCTTTGTAGCGCTGATTTGCCTTTCCAGGTTGCTTGGTTGGCCAAAAAGGGCGTATGCGTTTTTTCCTGAATATATTCAGGAAAAAACGCATACGCCCTTTTTGGCCAAGGGCATCATTGTCGACGTTTTGCCGCTTTTCATGTGCTTTAAAGGCGATTCGAATCGACCTCCTGAAATCTGTTTCCTGCAATTCTGCCTTGCTTTCAGATCCTCTTCGTTGCCTTCCCTCAATATATTTGTGGACGAGAGTTATCATTTATAACTCTGCAGGTTTGTGAATTGCAGTGCCCCTGAGCTCCATTTTTCAACTCGCTTTTTTGGGAGCTGGCCGCAAAAGCGCAGGATCGCCTCAGGCCCTATTCTGGTTCCGGGCGGCAGGCTGAGCCTGTGGTTAATTCTTCTTCCTGATGGGAAAATAGAGTGACCTGTGCCTGTCCCAACACCTAGAGCTAGTCTCTCATTGGCTCCCCCTCTTCCCGTTCATCCTCAGGACAAATTGCAAGCTGTACGGAACGGGAGGTTAAAGGTGCTGATTCTCCAAGGAGGGAGATTGCTAGTAAAGCGGCTGGAATGGCGAACCCGAGCACAAGGAGATGAGAAATGAGGTGCGTTTTAGAAACCTTTCCCAATCACACGGTGTACCACCTTCTGGGTTTCTCATGCATGTTTTCGAGGTAGGAAGATGCCCTTGAACCTGGAGATTTGGGACCCATGGGATGGGTAACAGGCAGTATTACTTTAAAGGCTCTGCGTTTGCTACCCCAACCTCACCAAACCTCTCAGCCCCGAGAGTGTCCACCCTTATGTCTCATCCAGCTGTGGGTCTAGATATGGTCAATCCAGGTTGCATCACAGCCCCTGAACGAATTTTGTAAGAAATTCTCTCTCTTTCACTGTCTTTGTTTCACGGGTTTTTAAAAGTAATTTATTTTTATAATGGGGTTTAGCTGTTTTTCACGGCTGTGTTTATGCGGCTTTACAGCCACTTGACTCACTTCCAGAGAGATATCAATACATAGGTTTTAAGATTCTTACTAGTCAGATATATTCTTGTGCGGTGAATAGGGGGTGTTGAGTCCAGTTCACTGAGCAAGGAGTAGGTCTTTCTATTACATATTGGGTTTATGGAACGGTATCTGAGCTCATTTGAAACCCTTGTTTTATTCATCACCCCACCCCACCTTTCCCGTTAAGCAGCCATAGTGTGTTTTGTAAACGTGTGACTCTGTTCTGTTTTGTAATTCAGTTCAAGTGTAGCGGTTTTTACATTCCCTCTATAAGTGATAGCTTATGATAAGTGTCTTCTTCTGTGAGACTTATTTCACTTAGAATCGTCGTAGCTAAAGCCACTCATCATGCTGCTACTAGCCTTATGACATTGATTTCATGGCTGAGTGATATTCCATTTTACATAAGGACCACCACTTCTTTATCCATTTTTCTCTTTCCTGGGATATTTAAGGTGTCATGAAGTGGAGGTTCTTGTCAACAGAGCAGCCCTAAACTTTCGGGTGCCTGTGTCTTGCTGATTTTTAGTTTTCCCAATTTATACGCCCATGAGTGGAAGTGCCCTATGCGCTCTAAGCTGTGTTTTTTTGATGTTTCAGGACACACCGTACACTTCTCCAGAGTGGCTGTTGGCCATTTACATCCCGCCCATCAGCGTAGCAAGGCTCCCATTTCTCCATGGCCTGTTCTGCATTTCTGGTTTTGACACTTTTTTCCGCATGGCCCTTTTGACCGATGGGAAGCGAGACTTCTTTGTAGCGCTGATTTGCCTTTCCAGGTTGCTTGGTTGGCCAAAAAGGGCGTATGCGTTTTTTCCTGAATATATTCAGGAAAAAACGCATACGCCCTTTTTGGCCAAGGGCATCATTGTCGACGTTTTGCCGCTTTTCATGTGCTTTAAAGGCGATTCGAATCGACCTCCTGAAATCTGTTTCCTGCAATTCTGCCTTGCTTTCAGATCCTCTTCGTTGCCTTCCCTCAATATATTTGTGGACGAGAGTTATCATTTATAACTCTGCAGGTTTGTGAATTGCAGTGCCCCTGAGCTCCATTTTTCAACTCGCTTTTTTGGGAGCTGGCCGCAAAAGCGCAGGATCGCCTCAGGCCCTATTCTGCTTCCGGGCGGCAGGCTGAGCCTGTGGTTAATTCTTCTTCCTGATGGGAAAATAGAGTGACCTGTGCCTGTCCCAACACCTAGAGCTAGTCTCTCATTGGCTCCCCCTCTTCCCGTTCATCCTCAGGACAAATTGCAAGCTGTACGGAACGGGAGGTTAAAGGTGCTGATTCTCCAAGGAGGGAGATTGCTAGTAAAGTGGCTGGAATGGCGAACCCGAGCACAAGGAGATGAGAAATGAGGTGCGTTTTAGAAACCTTTCCCGATCACACGGTGTACCACCTTCTGGGTTTCTCATGCATGTTTTCGAGGTAGGAAGATGCCCTTGAACCTGGAGATTTGGGACCCATGGGATGGGTAACAGGCAGTATTACTTTAAAGGCTCTGCGTTTGCTCCCCCAACCTCACCAAACCTCTCAGCCCCGAGAGTGTCCACCCTTATGTCTCCTCCAGCTGTGGGTCTAGATATGGTCAATCCAGGTTGCATCACAGCCCCTGAACGAATTTTGTAAGAATTTCTCTCTCTTTCACTGTCTTTGTTTCACGGGTTTTTAAAAGGAATTTATTTTTATAATGGGGTTTAGCTGTTTTTCACGGCTGTGTTTCTGCCGCTTTACAGCCACTTGACTCACTTCCAGAGAGATATCAATACATAGGTTTTAAGATTCTTACTAGTCAGATATATTCTTGTGCAGTGAATAGGGGGTGTTGAGTCCAGTTCACTGAGCAAGGAGTAGGTCTTTCTATTACATATTGGGTTTATGGAACGGTATCTGAGCTCATTTGAAACCCTTGTTTTATGCATCACCCCACCCCACCTTTCCCGTTAAGCAGCCATAGTGTGTTTTGTAAACGTGTGACTCTGTTCTGTTTTGTAATTCAGTTCAAGTGTAGCGGTTTTTACATTCCCTCTATAAGTGATAGCTTATAATAAGTGTTTTTTTCTGTATGACTTATTTCACTTAGAATCGTCGTAGCTAAAGCCACTCATCATGCTGCTACTAGCCTTATGGCATTGATTTCATGGCTGAGTGATATTCCATTGTACATAAGGACCACCACTTCTTTATCCATTTTTCTCTTTCCTGGGATATTTAAGGTGTCACGAAGTGGAGGTTCTTGTCAACAGAGGAGCCCCAAACTTTGGGGTGCCTGTGTCTTGCTGATTTTTAGTTTTCCCAATTTATACGCCCATGAGTGGAAGTGCCCTATGCGCTCTAAGCTGTGTTTTTTCGATGTTTCAGGACACACCGTACACTTCTCCAGAGTGGCTGTTGGCAATTTACATCCCGCCCATCAGCGTAGCAAGGCTCCCATTTCTCCATGGCCTGTTCTGCATTTCTGGTTTTGACACTTTTTTCCGCATGGCCCTTTTGACCGATGGGAAGCGAGACTTCTTTGTAGCGCTGATTTGCCTTTCCAGGTTGCTTGGTTGGCCAAAAAGGGCGTATGCGTTTTTTCCTGAATATATTCAGGAAAAAACGCATACGCCCTTTTTGGCCAAGGGCATCATTGTCGACGTTTTGCCGCTTTTCATGTGCTTTAAAGGCGATTCGAATCGACCTCCTGAAATCTGTTTCCTGCAATTCTGCCTTGCTTTCAGATCCTCTTCGTTGCCTTCCCTCAATATATTTGTGGACGAGAGTTATCATTTATAACTCTGCAGGTTTGTGAATTGCAGTGCCCCTGAGCTCCATTTTTCAACTCGCTTTTTTGGGAGCTGGCCGCAAAAGCGCAGGATCGCCTCAGGCCCTATTCTGCTTCCGGGCGGCAGGCTGAGCCTGTGGTTAATTCTTCTTCCTGATGGGAAAATAGAGTGACCTGTGCCTGTCCCAACACCTAGAGCTAGTCTCTCATTGGCTCCCCCTCTTCCCGTTCATCCTCAGGACAAATTGCAAGCTGTACGGAACGGGAGGTTAAAGGTGCTGATTCTCCAAGGAGGGAGATTGCTAGTAAAGCGGCTGGAATGGCGAACCCGAGCACAAGGAGATGAGAAATGAGGTGCGTTTTAGAAACCTTTCCCAATCACACGGTGTACCACCTTCTGGGTTTCTCATGCATGTTTTCGAGGTAGGAAGATGCCCTTGAACCTGGAGATTTGGGACCCATGGGATGGGTAACAGGCAGTATTACTTTAAAGGCTCTGCGTTTGCTACCCCAACCTCACCAAACCTCTCAGCCCCGAGAGTGTCCACCCTTATGTCTCATCCAGCTGTGGGTCTAGATATGGTCAATCCAGGTTGCATCACAGCCCCTGAACGAATTTTGTAAGAAATTCTCTCTCTTTCACTGTCTTTGTTTCACGGGTTTTTAAAAGTAATTTATTTTTATAATGGGGTTTAGCTGTTTTTCACGGCTGTGTTTATGCGGCTTTACAGCCACTTGACTCACTTCCAGAGAGATATCAATACATAGGTT
Organism: Balaenoptera ricei; assembly: GCF_028023285.1. NCBI lineage: Eukaryota > Metazoa > Chordata > Mammalia > Artiodactyla > Balaenopteridae > Balaenoptera > Balaenoptera ricei. The sequence continues at coordinate 44,670,070 of NC_082642.1, read as the reverse complement.
TTAAGATTCTTACTAGTCAGATATATTCTTGTGCGGTGAATAGGGGGTGTTGAGTCCAGTTCACTGAGCAAGGAGTAGGTCTTTCTATTACATATTGGGTTTATGGAACGGTATCTGAGCTCATTTGAAACCCTTGTTTTATTCATCACCCCACCCCACCTTTCCCGTTAAGCAGCCATAGTGTGTTTTGTAAACGTGTGACTCTGTTCTGTTTTGTAATTCAGTTCAAGTGTAGCGGTTTTTACATTCCCTCTATAAGTGATAGCTTATGATAAGTGTCTTCTTCTGTGAGACTTATTTCACTTAGAATCGTCGTAGCTAAAGCCACTCATCATGCTGCTACTAGCCTTATGACATTGATTTCATGGCTGAGTGATATTCCATTTTACATAAGGACCACCACTTCTTTATCCATTTTTCTCTTTCCTGGGATATTTAAGGTGTCATGAAGTGGAGGTTCTTGTCAACAGAGCAGCCCTAAACTTTCGGGTGCCTGTGTCTTGCTGATTTTTAGTTTTCCCAATTTATACGCCCATGAGTGGAAGTGCCCTATGCGCTCTAAGCTGTGTTTTTTTGATGTTTCAGGACACACCGTACACTTCTCCAGAGTGGCTGTTGGCCATTTACATCCCGCCCATCAGCGTAGCAAGGCTCCCATTTCTCCATGGCCTGTTCTGCATTTCTGGTTTTGACACTTTTTTCCGCATGGCCCTTTTGACCGATGGGAAGCCAGACTTCTTTGTAGCGCTGATTTGCCTTTCCAGGTTGCTTGGTTGGCCAAAAAGGGCGTATGCGTTTTTTCCTGAATATATTCAGGAAAAAACGCATACGCCCTTTTTGGCCAAGGGCATCATTGTCGACGTTTTGCCGCTTTTCATGTGCTTTAAAGGCGATTCGAATCGACCTCCTGAAATCTGTTTCCTGCAATTCTGCCTTGCTTTCAGATCCTCTTCGTTGCCTTCCCTCAATATATTTGTGGACGAGAGTTATCATTTATAACTCTGCAGGTTTGTGAATTGCAGTGCCCCTGAGCTCCATTTTTCAACTCGCTTTTTTGGGAGCTGGCCGCAAAAGCGCAGGATCGCCTCAGGCCCTATTCTGCTTCCCGGCGGCAGGCTGAGCCTGTGGTTAATTCTTCTTCCTGATGGGAAAATAGAGTGACCTGTGCCTGTCCCAACACCTAGAGCTAGTCTCTCATTGGCTCCCCCTCTTCCCGTTCATCCTCAGGACAAATTGCAAGCTGTACGGAATGGGAGGTTAAAGGTGCTGATTCTCCAAGGAGGGAGATTGCTAGTAAAGCGGCTGGAATGGCGAACCCGAGCACAAGGAGATGAGAAATGAGGTGCGTTTTAGAAACCTTTCCCGATCACACGGTGTACCACCTTCTGGGTTTCTCATGCATGTTTTCGAGGTAGGAAGATGCCCTTGAACCTGGAGATTTGGGACCCATGGGATGGGTAACAGGCAGTATTACTTTAAAGGCTCTGCGTTTGCTCCCCCAACCTCACCAAACCTCTCAGCCCCGAGAGTGTCCACCCTTATGTCTCCTCCAGCTGTGGGTCTAGATATGGTCAATCCAGGTTGCATCACAGCCCCTGAACGAATTTTGTAAGAATTTCTCTCTCTTTCACTGTCTTTGTTTCACGGGTTTTTAAAAGGAATTTATTTTTATAATGGGGTTTAGCTGTTTTTCACGGCTGTGTTTCTGCCGCTTTACACCCACTTGACTCACTTCCAGAGAGATATCAATACATAGGTTTTAAGATTCTTACTAGTCAGATATATTCTTGTGTGGTGAATAGGGGGTGTTGAGTCCAGTTCACTGAGCAAGGAGTAGGTCTTTCTATTACATATTGGGTTTATGGAACGGTATCTGAGCTCATTTGAAACCCTTGTTTTATGCATCACCCCACCCCACCTTTCCCATTAAGCAGCCATAGTGTGTTTTGTAAACGTGTGACTCTGTTCTGTTTTGTAATTCAGTTCAAGTGTAGCGGTTTTTACATTCCCTCTATAAGTGATAGCTTATAATAAGTGTATTTTTCTGTATGACTTATTTCACTTAGAATCGTCGTAGCTAAAGCCACTCATCATGCTGCTACTAGCCTTATGACATTGATTTCATGGCTGAGTGATATTCCATTGTACATAAGGACCACCACTTCTTTATCCATTTTTCTCTTTCCTGGGATATTTAAGGTGTCACGAAGTGGAGGTTCTTGTCAACAGAGGAGCCCCAAACTTTGGGGTGCCTGTGTCTTGCTGATTTTTAGTTTTCCCAATTTATACGCCCATGAGTGGAAGTGCCCTATGCGCTCTAAGCTGTGTTTTTTCGATGTTTCAGGACACACCGTACACTTCTCCAGAGTGGCTGTTGGCAATTTACATCCCGCCCATCAGCGTAGCAAGGCTCCCATTTCTCCATGGCCTGTTCTGCATTTCTGGTTTTGACACTTTTTTCCGCATGGCCCTTTTGACCGATGGGAAGCGAGACTTCTTTGTAGCGCTGATTTGCCTTTCCAGGTTGCTTGGTTGGCCAAAAAGGGCGTATGCGTTTTTTCCTGAATATATTCAGGAAAAAACGCATACGCCCTTTTTGGCCAAGGGCATCATTGTCGAAGTTTTGCCGCTTTTCATGTGCTTTAAAGGCGATTCGAATCGACCTCCTGAAATCTGTTTCCTGCAATTCTGCCTTGCTTTCAGATCCTCTTCGTTGCCTTCCCTCAATATATTTGTGGACGAGAGTTATCATTTATAACTCTGCAGGTTTGTGAATTGCAGTGCCCCTGAGCTCCATTTTTCAACTCGCTTTTTAGGGAGCTGGCCGCAAAAGCGCAGGATCGCCTCAGGCCCTATTCTGCTTCCGGGCGGCAGGCTGAGCCTGTGGTTAATTCTTCTTCCTGATGGGAAAATAGAGTGACCTGTGCCTGTCCCAACACCTAGAGCTAGTCTCTCATTGGCTCCCCCTCTTCCCGTTCATCCTCAGGACAAATTGCAAGCTGTACGGAACGGGAGGTTAAAGCTGCTGATTCTCCAAGGAGGGAGATTGCTAGTAAAGCGGCTGGAATGGCGAACCCGAGCACAAGGAGATGAGAAATGAGGTGCGTTTTACAAACCTTTCCCAATCACACGGTGTACCACCTTCTGGGTTTCTCATGCATCTTTTCGAGGTAGGAAGATGCCCTTGAACCTGGAGATTTGGGACCCATGGGATGGGTAACAGGCAGTATTACTTTAAAGGCTCTGCGTTTGCTCCCCCAACCTCACCAAACCTCTCAGCCCCGAGAGTGTCCACCCTTATGTCTCATCCAGCTGTGGGTCTAGATATGGTCAATCCAGGTTGCATCACAGCCCCTGAACGAATTTTGTAAGAAATTCTCTCTCTTTCACTGTCTTTGTTTCACGGGTTTTTAAAAGTAATTTATATTTATAATGGGGTTTAGCTGTTTTTCATGGCTGTGTTTATGCGGCTTTACAGCCACTTGACTCACTTCCAGAGAGATATCAATACATAGGTTTTAAGATTCTTACTAGTCAGATATATTCTTGTGCGGTGAATAGGGGGTGTTGAGTCCAGTTCACTGAGCAAGGAGTAGGTCTTTCTATTACATATTGGGTTTATGGAACGGTATCTGAGCTCATTTGAAACCCTTGTTTTATTCATCACCCCACCCCACCTTTCCCGTTAAGCAGCCATAGTGTGTTTTGTAAACGTGTGACTCTGTTCTGTTTTGTAATTCAGTTCAAGTGTAGCGGTTTTTACATTCCCTCTATAAGTGATAGCTTATGATAAGTGTCTTTTTCTGTGTGACTTATTTCACTTAGAATCGTCGTAGCTAAAGCCACTCATCATGCTGCTACTAGCCTTATGACATTGATTTCATGGCTGAGTGATATTCCATTGTACATAAGGACCACCACTTCTTTATCCATTTTTCTCTTTCCTGGGATATTTAAGGTGTCACGAAGTGGAGGTTCTTGTCAACAGAGCAGCCCCAAACTTTGGGGTGCCTGTGTCTTGCTGATTTTTAGTTTTCCCAATTTATACGCCCATGAGTGGAAGTGCCCTATGCGCTCTAAGCTGTGTTTTTTTGATGTTTCAGGACACACCGTACACTTCTCCAGAGTGGCTGTTGGCAATTTACATCCCGCCCATCAGCGTAGCAAGGCTCCCATTTCTCCATGGCCTGTTCTGCATTTCTGGTTTTGACACTTTTTTCCGCATGGCCCTTTTGACCGATGGGAAGCGAGACTTCTTTGTAGCGCTGATTTGCCTTTCCAGGTTGCTTGGTTGGCCAAAAAGGGCGTATGCGTTTTTTCCTGAATATATTCAGGAAAAAACGCATACGCCCTTTTTGGCCAAGGGCATCATTGTCGACGTTTTGCCGCTTTTCATGTGCTTTAAAGGCGATTCGAATCGACCTCCTGAAATCTGTTTCCTGCAATTCTGCCTTGCTTTCAGATCCTCTTCGTTGCCTTCCCTCAATATATTTGTGGACGAGAGTTATCATTTATAACTCTGCAGGTTTGTGAATTGCAGTGCCCCTGAGCTCCATTTTTCAACTCGCTTTTTTGGGAGCTGGCCGCAAAAGCGCAGGATCGCCTCAGGCCCTATTCTGCTTCCGGGCGGCAGGCTGAGCCTGTGGTTAATTCTTCTTCCTGATGGGAAAATAGAGTGACCTGTGCCTGTCCCAACACCTAGAGCTAGTCTCTCATTGGCTCCCCCTCTTCCCGTTCATCCTCAGGACAAATTGCAAGCTGTACGGAACGGGAGGTTAAAGGTGCTGATTCTCCAAGGAGGGAGATTGCTAGTAAAGCGGCTGGAATGGCGAACCCGAGCACAAGGAGATGAGAAATGAGGTGCGTTTTAGAAACCTTTCCCGATCACACGGTGTACCACCTTCTGGGTTTCTCATGCATGTTTTCGAGGTAGGAAGATGCCCTTGAACCTGGAGATTTGGGACCCATGGGATGGGTAACAGGCAGTATTACTTTAAAGGCTCTGCGTTTGCTCCCCCAACCTCACCAAACCTCTCAGCCCCGAGAGTGTCCACCCTTATGTCTCATCCAGCTGTGGGTCTAGATATGGTCAATCCAGGTTGCATCACAGCCCCTGAACGAATTTTGTAAGAATTTCTCTCTCTTTCACTGTCTTTGTTTCACGGGTTTTTAAAAGGAATTTATTTTTATAATGGGGTTTAGCTGCTTTTCACGGCTGTGTTTCTGCCGCTTTACAGCCACTTGACTCACTTCCAGAGAGATATCAATACATAGGTTTTAAGATTCTTACTAGTCAGATATATTCTTGTGCGGTGAATAGGGGGTGTTGAGTCCAGTTCACTGAGCAAGGAGTAGGTCTTTCTATTACATATTGGGTTTATGGAACGGTATCTGAGCTCATTTGAAACCCTTGTTTTATGCATCACCCCACCCCACCTTTCCCGTTAAGCAGCCATAATGTGTTTTCTAAACGTGTGACTCTGTTCTGTTTTGTAATTCAGTTCAAGTGTAGCGGTTTTTACATTCCCTCTATAAGTGATAGCTTATAATAAGTGTGTTTTTCTGTATGACTTATTTCACTTAGAATCGTCGTAGCTAAAGCCACTCATCATGCTGCTACTAGCCTTATGACATTGATTTCATGGCTGAGTGATATTCCATTGTACATAAGGACCACAACTTCTTTATCCATTTTTCTCTTTCCTGGGATATTTAAGGTGTCACGAAGTGGAGGTTCTTGTCAACAGAGCAGCCCCAAACTTTGGGGTGCCTGTGTCTTGCTGATTTTTAGTTTTCCCAATTTATACGCCCATGAGTGGAAGTGCCCTAAGCGCTCTAAGCTGTGCTTTTTCGATGTTTCAGGACACACCGTACACTTCTCCAGAGTGGCTGTTGGCAATTTACATCCCGCCCATCAGCGTAGCAAGGCTCCCATTTCTCCATGGCCTGTTCTGCATTTCTGGTTTTGACACTTTTTTCCGCATGGCCCTTTTGACCGATGGGAAGCGAGACTTCTTTGTAGCGCTGATTTGCCTTTCCAGGTTGCTTGGTTGGCCAAAAAGGGCGTATGCGTTTTTTCCTGAATATATTCAGGAAAAAACGCATAGGCCCTTTTTGGCCAAGGGCATCATTGTCGACGTTTTGCCGCTTTTCATGTGCTTTAAAAGCGATTCGAATCGACCTCCTGAAATCTGTTTCCTGCAATTCTGCCTTGCTTTCAGATCCTCTTCGTTGCCTTCCCTCAATATATTTGTGGACGAGAGTTATCATTTATAACTCTGCAGGTTTGTGAATTGCAGTGCCCCTGAGCTCCATTTTTCAACTCGCTTTTTAGGGAGCTGGCCACAAAAGCGCAGGATTGCCTCAGGCCCTATTCTGCTTCCGGGCGGCAGGCTGAGCCTGTGGTTAATTCTTCTTCCTGATGGGAAAATAGAGTGACCTGTGCCTGTCCCAACACCTAGAGCTAGTCTCTCATTGGCTCCCCCTCTTCCCGTTCATCCTCAGGACAAATTGCAAGCTGTACGGAACGGGAGGTTAAAGGTGCTGATTCTCCAAGGAGGGAGATTGCTAGTAAAGCGGCTGGAATGGCGAACCCGAGCACAAGGAGATGAGAAATGAGGTGCGTTTTAGAAACTTTTCCCGATCACACGGTGTACCACCTTCTGGGTTTCTCATGCATGTTTTCGAGGTAGGAAGATGCCCTTGAACCTGGAGATTTGGGACCCATGGGATGGGTAACAGGCAGTATTACTTTAAAGGCTCTGCGTTTGCTCCCCTAACCTCACCAAACCTCTCAGCCCCGAGAATGTCCACCCTTATGTCTCCTCCAGCTGTGGGTCTAGATATGGTCAATCCAGGTTGCATCACAGCCCCTGAACGAATTTTGTAAGAATTTCTCTCTCTTTCACTGTCTTTGTTTCACGGGTTTTTAAAAGTAATTTATTTTTATAATGGGGTTTAGCTGCTTTTCACGGCTGTGTTTCTGCCGCTTTACAGCCACTTGACTCACTTCCAGAGAGATATCAATACATAGGTTTTAAGATTCTTACTAGTCAGATATATTCTTGTGCGGTGAATAGGGGGTGTTGAGTCCAGTTCACTGAGCAAGGAGTAGGTCTTTCTATTACATATTGGGTTTATGGAACGGTATCTGAGCTCATTTGAAACCCTTGTTTTATGCATCACCCCACCCCACCTTTCCCATTAAGCAGCCATAGTGTGTTTTGTAAACTTGTTACTCTGTTCTGTTTTGTAAACGTGTGACTCTGTTCTGTTTTGTAATTCAGTTCAAGTGTAGCGGATTTTACATTCCCTCTATAAGTGATAGCTTATAATAAGTGTGTTTTTCTGTATGACTTATTTCACTTAGAATCGTTGTAGCTAAAGCCACTCATCATGCTGCTACTAGCCTTATGACATTGATTTCATGGCTGAGTGATATTCCATTGTACATAAGGACCACCACTTCTTTATCCATTTTTCTCTTTCCTGGGATATTTAAGGTGTCACGAAGTGGAGGTTCTTGTCAACAGAGCAGCCCCAAACTTTGGGGTGCCTGTGTCTTGCTGATTTTTAGTTTTCCCAATTTATACGCCCATGAGTGGAAGTGCCCTATGCGCTCTAAGCTGTGCTTTTTCGATGTTTCAGGACACACCGTACACTTCTCCAGAGTGGCTGTTGGCAATTTACATCCCGCCCATCAGCGTAGCAAGGCTCCCATTTCTCCATGGCCTGTTCTGCATTTCTGGTTTTGACACTTTTTTCCGCATGGCCCTTTTGACCGATGGGAAGCGAGACTTCTTTGTAGCGCTGATTTGCCTTTCCAGGTTGCTTGGTTGGCCAAAAAGGGCGTATGCGTTTTTTCCTGAATATATTCAGGAAAAAACGCATACGCCCTTTTTGGCCAAGGGCATCATTGTCGACGTTTTGCCGCTTTTCATGTGCTTTAAAGGCGATTCGAATCGACCTCCTGAAATCTGTTTCCTGCAATTCTGCCTTGCTTTCAGATCCTCTTCGTTGCCTTCCCTCAATATATTTGTGGACGAGAGTTATCATTTATAACTCTGCAGGTTTGTGAATTGCAGTGCCCCTGAGCTCCATTTTTCAACTCGCTTTTTTGGGAGCTGGCCGCAAAAGCGCAGGATTGCCTCAGGCCCTATTCTGCTTCCGGGTGGCAGGCTGAGCCTGTGGTTAATTCTTCTTCCTGATGGGAAAATAGAGTGACCTGTGCCTGTCCCAACACCTAGAGCTAGTCTCTCATTGGCTCCCCCTCTTCCCGTTCATCCTCAGGACAAATTGCAAGCTGTACGGAACGGGAGGTTAAAGGTACTGATTCTCCAAGGAGGGAGATTGCTAGTAAAGCGGCTGGAATGGCGAACCCGAGCACAAGGAGATGAGAAATGAGGTGCGTTTTAGAAACCTTTCCCGATCACACGGTGTACCACCTTCTGGGTTTCTCATGCATGTTTTCGAGGTAGGAAGATGCCCTTGAACCTGGAGATTTGGGACCCATGGGATGGGTAACAGGCAGTATTACTTTAAAGGCTCTGCGTTTGCTCCCCCAACCTCACCAAACCTCTCAGCCCCGAGAGTGTCCACCCTTATGTCTCATCCAGCTGTGGGTCTAGATATGGTCAATCCAGGTTGCATCACAGCCCCTGAACGAATTTTGTAAGAAATTGTCTCTCTTTCACTGTCTTTGTTTCACGGGTTTTTTAAAGTAATTTATTTTTATAATGGGGTTTAGCTGTTTTTCACGGCTGTGTTTATGCGGCTTTACAGCCACTTGACTCACTTCCAGAGAGATATCAATACATAGGTTTTAAGTTTCTTACTAGTCAGATATATTCTTGTGCGGTGAATAGGGGGTGTTGAGTCCAGTTCACTGAGCAAGGAGTAGGTCTTTCTATTACATATTGGGTTTATGGAACGGTATCTGAGCTCATTTGAAACCCTTGTTTTATGCATCACCCCACCCGACCTTTCCCGTTAAGCAGCCATAGTGTGTTTTGTAAACTTGTTACTCTGTTCTGTTTTGTAAACGTGTGACTCTGTTCTGTTTTGTAATTCAGTTCAAGAGTAGCGGTTTTTACATTCCCTCTATAAGTGATAGCTTATAATAAGTGTGTTTTTCTGTGTGACTTATTTCACTTAGAATCGTCGAAGCTAAAGCCACTCATCATGCTGCTACTAGCCTTATGACATTGATTTCATGGCTGAGTGATATTCCATTGTACATAAGGACCACCACTTCTTTATCCATTTTTCTCTTTCCTGGGATATTTAAGGTGTCACGAAGTGGAGGTTCTTGTCAACAGAGGAGCCCCAAACTTTGGGGTGCCTGTGTCTTGCTGATTTTTAGTTTTCCCAATTTATACGCCCATGAGTGGAAGTGCCCTATGCGCTCTAAGCTGTGTTTTTTTGATGTTTCAGGACACACCGTACACTTCTCCAGAGTGGCTGTTGGCAATTTACATCCCGCCCATCAGCGTAGCAAGGCTCCCATTTCTCCATGGCCTGTTCTGCATTTCTGGTTTTGACACTTTTTTCCGCATGGCCCTTTTGACCGATGGGAAGCCAGACTTCTTTGTAGCGCTGATTTGCCTTTCCATGTTGCTTGGTTGGCCAAAAAGGGCGTATGCGTTTTTTCCTGAATATATTCAGGAAAAAACGCATACGCCCTTTTTGGCCAAGGGCATCATTGTCGACGTTTTGCCGCTTTTCATGTGCTTTAAAGGCGATTCGAATCGACCTCCTGAAATCTGTTTCCTGCAATTCTGCCTTGCTTTCAGATCCTCTTCGTTGCCTTCCCTCAATATATTTGTGGACGAGAGTTATCATTTATAACTCTGCAGGTTTGTGAATTGCAGTGCCCCTGAGCTCCATTTTTCAACTCGCTTTTTTGGGAGCTGGCCGCAAAAGCGCAGGATCGCCTCAGGCCCTATTCTGGTTCTGGGCGGCAGGCTGAGCCTGTGGTTAATTCTTCTTCCTGATGGGAAAATAGAGTGACCTGTGCCTGTCCCAACACCTAGAGCTAGTCTCTCATTGGCTCCCCCTCTTCCCGTTCATCCTCAGGACAAATTGCAAGCTGTACGGAACGGGAGGTTAAAGGTGCTGATTCTCCAAGGAGGGAGATTGCTAGTAAAGTGGCTGGAATGGCGAACCCGAGCACAAGGAGATGAGAAATGAGGTGCGTTTTAGAAACCTTTCCCGATCACACGGTGTACCACCTTCTGGGTTTCTCATGCATGTTTTCGAGGTAGGAAGATGCCCTTGAACCTGGAGATTTGGGACCCATGGGATGGGTAACAGGCAGTATTACTTTAAAGGCTCTGCGTTTGCTCCCCCAACCTCACCAAACCTCTCAGCCCCGAGAGTGTCCACCCTTATGTCTCCTCCAGCTGTGGGTCTAGATATGGTCAATCCAGGTTGCATCACAGCCCCTGAACGAATTTTGTAAGAATTTCTCTCTCTTTCACTGTCTTTGTTTCACGGGTTTTTAAAAGGAATTTATTTTTATAATGGGGTTTAGCTGTTTTTCACGGCTGTGTTTCTGCCGCTTTACACCCACTTGACTCACTTCCAGAGAGATATCAATACATAGGTTTTAAGATTCTTACTAGTCAGATATATTCTTGTGCGGTGAATAGGGGGTGTTGAGTCCAGTTCACTGAGCAAGGAGTAGGTCTTTCTATTACATATTGGGTTTATGGAACGGTATCTGAGCTCATTTGAAACCCTTGTTTTATGCATCACCCCACCCCACCTTTCCCGTTAAGCAGCCATAGTGTGTTTTGTAAACGTGTGACTCTGTTCTGTTTTGTAATTCAGTTCAAGTGTAGCGGTTTTTACATTCCCTCTATAAGTGATAGCTTATAATAAGTGTGTTTTTCTGTATGACTTATTTCACTTAGAATCGTCGTAGCTAAAGCCATTCATCATGCTGCTACTAGCCTTATGGCATTGATTTCATGGCTGAGTGATATTCCATTGTACATAAGGACCACCACTTCTTTATCCATTTTTCTCTTTCCTGGGATATTTAAGGTGTCACGAAGTGGAGGTTCTTGTCAACAGAGGAGCCCCAAACTTTGGGGTGCCTGTGTCTTGCTGATTTTTAGTTTTCCCAATTTATACGCCCATGAGTGGAAGTGCCCTATGCGCTCTAAGCTGTGTTTTTTCGATGTTTCAGGACACACCGTACACTTCTCCAGAGTGGCTGTTGGCAATTTACATCCCGCCCATCAGCGTAGCAAGGCTCCCATTTCTCCATGGCCTGTTCTGCATTTCTGGTTTTGACACTTTTTTCCGCATGGCCCTTTTGACCGATGGGAAGCGAGACTTCTTTGTAGCGCTGATTTGCCTTTCCAGGTTGCTTGGTTGGCCAAAAAGGGCGTATGCGTTTTTTCCTGAATATATTCAGGAAAAAACGCATACGCCCTTTTTGGCCAAGGGCATCATTGTCGACGTTTTGCCGCTTTTCATGTGCTTTAAAGGCGATTCGAATCGACCTCCTGAAATCTGTTTCCTGCAATTCTGCCTTGCTTTCAGATCCTCTTCGTTGCCTTCCCTCAATATATTTGTGGACGAGAGTTATCATTTATAACTCTGCAGGTTTGTGAATTGCAGTGCCCCTGAGCTCCATTTTTCAACTCGCTTTTTTGGGAGCTGGCCGCAAAAGCGCAGGATCGCCTCAGGCCCTATTCTGCTTCCGGGCGGCAGGCTGAGCCTGTGGTTAATTCTTCTTCCTGATGGGAAAATAGAGTGACCTGTGCCTGTCCCAACACCTAGAGCTAGTCTCTCATTGGCTCCCCCTCTTCCCGTTCATCCTCAGGACAAATTGCAAGCTGTACGGAACGGGAGGTTAAAGGTGCTGATTCTCCAAGGAGGGAGATTGCTAGTAAAGCGGCTGGAATGGCGAACCCGAGCACAAGGAGATGAGAAATGAGGTGCGTTTTAGAAACCTTTCCCAATCACACGGTGTACCACCTTCTGGGTTTCTCATGCATGTTTTCGAGGTAGGAAGATGCCCTTGAACCTGGAGATTTGGGACCCATGGGATGGGTAACAGGCAGTATTACTTTAAAGGCTCTGCGTTTGCTACCCCAACCTCACCAAACCTCTCAGCCCCGAGAGTGTCCACCCTTATGTCTCATCCAGCTGTGGGTCTAGATATGGTCAATCCAGGTTGCATCACAGCCCCTGAACGAATTTTGTAAGAAATTCTCTCTCTTTCACTGTCTTTGTTTCACGGGTTTTTAAAAGTAATTTATTTTTATAATGGGGTTTAGCTGTTTTTCACGGCTGTGTTTATGCAGCTTTACAGCCACTTGACTCACTTCCAGAGAGATATCAATACATAGGTTTTAAGATTCTTACTAGTCAGATATATTCTTGTGCGGTGAATAGGGGGTGTTGAGTCCAGTTCACTGAGCAAGGAGTAGGTCTTTCTATTACATATTGGGTTTATGGAACGGTATCTGAGCTCATTTGAAACCCTTGTTTTATTCATCACCCCACCCCACCTTTCCCGTTAAGCAGCCATAGTGTGTTTTGTAAACGTGTGACTCTGTTCTGTTTTGTAATTCAGTTCAAGTGTAGCGGTTTTTACATTCCCTCTATAAGTGATAGCTTATGATAAGTGTCTTCTTCTGTGAGACTTATTTCACTTAGAATCGTCGTAGCTAAAGCCACTCATCATGCTGCTACTAGCCTTATGACATTGATTTCATGGCTGAGGGATATTCCATTTTACATAAGGACCACCACTTCTTTATCCATTTTTCTCTTTCCTGGGATATTTAAGGTGTCATGAAGTGGAGGTTCTTGTCAACAGAGCAGCCCTAAACTTTCGGGTGCCTGTGTCTTGCTGATTTTTAGTTTTCCCAATTTATACGCCCATGAGTGGAAGTGCCCTATGCGCTCTAAGCTGTGTTTTTTTGATGTTTCAGGACACACCGTACACTTCTCCAGAGTGGCTGTTGGCCATTTACATCCCGCCCATCAGCGTAGCAAGGCTCCCATTTCTCCATGGCCTGTTCTGCATTTCTGGTTTTGACACTTTTTTCCGCATGGCCCTTTTGACCGATGGGAAGCCAGACTTCTTTGTAGCGCTGATTTGCCTTTCCAGGTTGCTTGGTTGGCCAAAAAGGGCGTATGCGTTTTTTCCTGAATATATTCAGGAAAAAACGCATACGCCCTTTTTGGCCAAGGGCATCATTGTCGACGTTTTGCCGCTTTTCATGTGCTTTAAAAGCGATTCGAATCGACCTCCTGAAATCTGTTTCCTGCAATTCTGCCTTGCTTTCAGATCCTCTTCGTTGCCTTCCCTCAATATATTTGTGGACGAGAGTTATCATTTATAACTCTGCAGGTTTGTGAATTGCAGTGCCCCTGAGCTCCATTTTTCAACTCGCTTTTTTGGGAGCTGGCCACAAAAGCGCAGGATTGCCTCAGGCCCTATTCTGCTTCCGGGCGGCAGGCTGAGCCTGTGGTTAATTCTTCTTCCTGATGGGAAAATAGAGTGACCTGTGCCTGTCCCAACACCTAGAGCTAGTCTCTCATTGGCTCCCCCTCTTCCCGTTCATCCTCAGGACAAATTGCAAGCTGTACGGAACGGGAGGTTAAAGGTGCTGATTCTCCAAGGAGGGAGATTGCTAGTAAAGCGGCTGGAATGGCGAACCCGAGCACAAGGAGATGAGAAATGAGGTGCGTTTTAGAAACTTTTCCCGATCACACGGTGTACCACCTTCTGGGTTTCTCATGCATGTTTTCGAGGTAGGAAGATGCCCTTGAACCTGGAGATTTGGGACCCATGGGATGGGTAACAGGCAGTATTACTTTAAAGGCTCTGCGTTTGCTCCCCTAACCTCACCAAATCTCTCAGCCCCGAGAATGTCCACCCTTATGTCTCCTCCAGCTGTGGGTCTAGATATGGTCAATCCAGGTTGCATCACAGCCCCTGAACGAATTTTGTAAGAATTTCTCTCTCTTTCACTGTCTTTGTTTCACGGGTTTTTAAAAGTAATTTATTTTTAAAATGGGGTTTAGCTGCTTTTCACGGCTGTGTTTCTGCCGCTTTACAGCCACTTGACTCACTTCCAGAGAGATATCAATACATAGGTTTTAAGATTCTTACTAGTCAGATATATTCTTGTGCGGTGAATAGGGGGTGTTGAGTCCAGTTCACTGAGCAAGGAGTAGGTCTTTCTATTACATATTGGGTTTATGGAACGGTATCTGAGCTCATTTGAAACCCTTGTTTTATGCATCACCCCACCCCACCTTTCCCATTAAGCAGCCATAGTGTGTTTTGTAAACTTGTTACTCTGTTCTGTTTTGTAAACGTGTGACTCTGTTCTGTTTTGTAATTCAGTTCAAGTGTAGCGGTTTTTACATTCCCTCTATAAGTGATAGCTTATGATAAGTGTCTTTTTCTGTGTGACTTATTTCACTTAGAATCGTCGTAGCTAAAGCCACTCATCATGCTGCTACTAGCCTTATGACATTGATTTCATGGCTGAGTGATATTCCATTGTACATAAGGACCACCACTTCTTTATCCATTTTTCTCTTTCCTGGGATATTTAAGGTGTCACGAAGTGGAGGTTCTTGTCAACAGAGCAGCCCCAAACTTTGGGGTGCCTGTGTCTTGCTGATTTTTAGTTTTCCCAATTTATACGCCCATGAGTGGAAGTGCCCTATGCTCTCTAAGCTGTGTTTTTTCGATGTTTCAGGACACACCGTACACTTCTCCAGAGTGGCTGTTGGCAATTTACATCCCGCCCATCAGCGTAGCAAGGCTCCCATTTCTCCATGGCCTGTTCTGCATTTCTGGTTTTGACACTTTTTTCCGCATGGCCCTTTTGACCGATGGGAAGCGAGACTTCTTTGTAGCGCTGATTTGCCTTTCCAGGTTGCTTGGTTGGCCAAAAAGGGCGTATGCGTTTTTTCCTGAATATATTCAGGAAAAAACGCATACGCCCTTTTTGGCCAAGGGCATCATTGTCGACGTTTTGCCGCTTTTCATGTGCTTTAAAGGCGATTCGAATCGACCTCCTGAAATCTGTTTCCTGCAATTCTGCCTTGCTTTCAGATCCTCTTCGTTGCCTTCCCTCAATATATTTGTGGACGAGAGTTATCATTTATAACTCTGCAGGTTTGTGAATTGCAGTGCCCCTGAGCTCCATTTTTCAACTCGCTTTTTTGGGAGCTGGCCGCAAAAGCGCAGGATCGCCTCAGGCCCTATTCTGCTTCCGGGCGGCAGGCTGAGCCTGTGGTTAATTCTTCTTCCTGATGGGAAAATAGAGTGACCTGTGCCTGTCCCAACACCTAGAGCTAGTCTCTCATTGGCTCCCCCTCTTCCCGTTCATCCTCAGGACAAATTGCAAGCTGTAC
Source organism: Balaenoptera ricei (assembly GCF_028023285.1). NCBI lineage: Eukaryota > Metazoa > Chordata > Mammalia > Artiodactyla > Balaenopteridae > Balaenoptera > Balaenoptera ricei. The sequence continues at coordinate 44,654,674 of NC_082642.1, read as the reverse complement.
GGAACGGGAGGTTAAAGGTGCTGATTCTCCAAGGAGGGAGATTGCTAGTAAAGTGGCTGGAATGGCGAACCCGAGCACAAGGAGATGAGAAATGAGGTGCGTTTTAGAAACCTTTCCCGATCACACGGTGTACCACCTTCTGGGTTTCTCATGCATGTTTTCGAGGTAGGAAGATGCCCTTGAACCTGGAGATTTGGGACCCATGGGATGGGTAACAGGCAGTATTACTTTAAAGGCTCTGCGTTTGCTCCCCCAACCTCACCAAACCTCTCAGCCCCGAGAGTGTCCACCCTTATGTCTCCTCCAGCTGTGGGTCTAGATATGGTCAATCCAGGTTGCATCACAGCCCCTGAACGAATTTTGTAAGAATTTCTCTCTCTTTCACTGTCTTTGTTTCACGGGTTTTTAAAAGGAATTTATTTTTATAATGGGGTTTAGCTGTTTTTCACGGCTGTGTTTCTGCCGCTTTACACCCACTTGACTCACTTCCAGAGAGATATCAATACATAGGTTTTAAGATTCTTACTAGTCAGATATATTCTTGTGCGGTGAATAGGGGGTGTTGAGTCCAGTTCACTGAGCAAGGAGTAGGTCTTTCTATTACATATTGGGTTTATGGAACGGTATCTGAGCTCATTTGAAACCCTTGTTTTATGCATCACCCCACCCCACCTTTCCCGTTAAGCAGCCATAGTGTGTTTTGTAAACGTGTGACTCTGTTCTGTTTTGTAATTCAGTTCAAGTGTAGCGGTTTTTACATTCCCTCTATAAGTGATAGCTTATAATAAGTGTGTTTTTCTGTATGATTTATTTCACTTAGAATCGTCGTAGCTAAAGCCACTCATCATGCTGCTACTAGCCTTATGGCATTGATTTCATGGCTGAGTGATATTCCATTGTACATAAGGACCACCACTTCTTTATCCATTTTTCTCTTTCCTGGGATATTTAAGGTGTCACGAAGTGGAGGTTCTTGTCAACAGAGGAGCCCCAAACTTTGGGGTGCCTGTGTCTTGCTGATTTTTAGTTTTCCCAATTTATACGCCCATGAGTGGAAGTGCCCTATGCGCTCTAAGCTGTGTTTTTTCGATGTTTCAGGACACACCGTACACTTCTCCAGAGTGGCTGTTGGCAATTTACATCCCGCCCATCAGCGTAGCAAGGCTCCCATTTCTCCATGGCCTGTTCTGCATTTCTGGTTTTGACACTTTTTTCCGCATGGCCCTTTTGACCGATGGGAAGCGAGACTTCTTTGTAGCGCTGATTTGCCTTTCCAGGTTGCTTGGTTGGCCAAAAAGGGCGTATGCGTTTTTTCCTGAATATATTCAGGAAAAAACGCATACGCCCTTTTTGGCCAAGGGCATCATTGTCGACGTTTTGCCGCTTTTCATGTGCTTTAAAGGCGATTCGAATCGACCTCCTGAAATCTGTTTCCTGCAATTCTGCCTTGCTTTCAGATCCTCTTCGTTGCCTTCCCTCAATATATTTGTGGACGAGAGTTATCATTTATAACTCTGCAGGTTTGTGAATTGCAGTGCCCCTGAGCTCCATTTTTCAACTCGCTTTTTTGGGAGCTGGCCGCAAAAGCGCAGGATCACCTCAGGCCCTATTCTGCTTCCGGGCGGCAGGCTGAGCCTGTGGTTAATTCTTCTTCCTGATGGGAAAATAGAGTGACCTGTGCCTGTCCCAACACCTAGAGCTAGTCTCTCATTGGCTCCCCCTCTTCCCGTTCATCCTCAGGACAAATTGCAAGCTGTACGGAACGGGAGGTTAAAGGTGCTGATTCTCCAAGGAGGGAGATTGCTAGTAAAGCGGCTGGAATGGCGAACCCGAGCACAAGGAGATGAGAAATGAGGTGCGTTTTAGAAACCTTTCCCAATCACACGGTGTACCACCTTCTGGGTTTCTCATGCATGTTTTCGAGGTAGGAAGATGCCCTTGAACCTGGAGATTTGGGACCCATGGGATGGGTAACAGGCAGTATTACTTTAAAGGCTCTGCGTTTGCTACCCCAACCTCACCAAACCTCTCAGCCCCGAGAGTGTCCACCCTTATGTCTCATCCAGCTGTGGGTCTAGATATGGTCAATCCAGGTTGCATCACAGCCCCTGAACGAATTTTGTAAGAAATTCTCTCTCTTTCACTGTCTTTGTTTCACGGGTTTTTAAAAGTAATTTATTTTTATAATGGGGTTTAGCTGTTTTTCACGGCTGTGTTTATGCAGCTTTACAGCCACTTGACTCACTTCCAGAGAGATATCAATACATAGGTTTTAAGATTCTTACTAGTCAGATATATTCTTGTGCGGTGAATAGGGGGTGTTGAGTCCAGTTCACTGAGCAAGGAGTAGGTCTTTCTATTACATATTGGGTTTATGGAACGGTATCTGAGCTCATTTGAAACCCTTGTTTTATTCATCACCCCACCCCACCTTTCCCGTTAAGCAGCCATAGTGTGTTTTCTAAACGTGTGACTCTGTTCTGTTTTGTAATTCAGTTCAAGTGTAGCGGTTTTTACATTCCCTCTATAAGTGATAGCTTATGATAAGTGTCTTCTTCTGTGAGACTTATTTCACTTAGAATCGTCGTAGCTAAACCCACTCATCATGCTGCTACTAGCCTTATGACATTGATTTCATGGCTGAGTGATATTCCATTTTACATAAGGACCACCACTTCTTTATCCATTTTTCTCTTTCCTGGGATATTTAAGGTGTCATGAAGTGGAGGTTCTTGTCAACAGAGCAGCCCTAAACTTTCGGGTGCCTGTGTCTTGCTGATTTTTAGTTTTCCCAATTTATACGCCCATGAGTGGAAGTGCCCTATGCGCTCTAAGCTGTGTTTTTTTGATGTTTCAGGACACACCGTACACTTCTCCAGAGTGGCTGTTGGCCATTTACATCCCGCCCATCAGCGTAGCAAGGCTCCCATTTCTCCATGGCCTGTTCTGCATTTCTGGTTTTGACACTTTTTTCCGCATGGCCCTTTTGACCGATGGGAAGCGAGACTTCTTTGTAGCGCTGATTTGCCTTTCCAGGTTGCTTGGTTGGCCAAAAAGGGCGTATGCGTTTTTTCCTGAATATATTCAGGAAAAAACGCATACGCCCTTTTTGGCCAAGGGCATCATTGTCGACGTTTTGCCGCTTTTCATGTGCTTTAAAGGCGATTCGAATCGACCTCCTGAAATCTGTTTCCTGCAATTCTGCCTTGCTTTCAGATCCTCTTCGTTGCCTTCCCTCAATATATTTGTGGACGAGAGTTATCATTTATAACTCTGCAGGTTTGTGAATTGCAGTGCCCCTGAGCTCCATTTTTCAACTCGCTTTTTTGGGAGCTGGCCGCAAAAGCGCAGGATCGCCTCAGGCCCTATTCTGCTTCTGGGCGGCAGGCTGAGCCTGTGGTTAATTCTTCTTCCTGATGGGAAAATAGAGTGACCTGTGCCTGTCCCAACACCTAGAGCTAGTCTCTCATTGGCTCCCCCTCTTCCCGTTCATCCTCAGGACAAATTGCAAGCTGTACGGAATGGGAGGTTAAAGGTGCTGATTCTCCAAGGAGGGAGATTGCTAGTAAAGCGGCTGGAATGGCGAACCCGAGCACAAGGAGATGAGAAATGAGGTGCGTTTTAGAAACCTTTCCTGATCACACGGTGTACCACCTTCTGGGTTTCTCATGCATGTTTTCGAGGTAGGAAGATGCCCTTGAACCTGGAGATTTGGGACCCATGGGATGGGTAACAGGCAGTATTACTTTAAAGGCTCTGCGTTTGCTCCCCCAACCTCACCAAACCTCTCAGCCCCGAGAGTGTCCACCCTTATGTCTCCTCCAGCTGTGGGTCTAGATATGGTCAATCCAGGTTGCATCACAGCCCCTGAACGAATTTTGTAAGAATTTCTCTCTCTTTCACTGTCTTTGTTTCACGGGTTTTTAAAAGGAATTTATTTTTATAATGGGGTTTAGCTGCTTTTCACGGCTGTGTTTCTGCCGCTTTACAGCCACTTGACTCACTTCCAGAGAGATATCAATACATAGGTTTTAAGATTCTTACTAGTCAGATATATTCTTGTGTGGTGAATAGGGGGTGTTGAGTCCAGTTCACTGAGCAAGGAGTAGGTCTTTCTATTACATATTGGGTTTATGGAACGGTATCTGAGCTCATTTGAAACCCTTGTTTTATGCATCACCCCACCCCACCTTTCCCGTTAAGCAGCCATAGTGTGTTTTGTAAACGTGTGACTCTGTTCTGTTTTGTAATTCAGTTCAAGTGTAGCGGTTTTTACATTCCCTCTATAAGTGATAGCTTATAATAAGTGTGTTTTTCTGTATGACTTATTTCACTTAGAATCGTCGTAGCTAAAGCCACTCATTATGCTGCTACTAGCCTTATGACATTGATTTCATGGCTGAGTGATATTCCATTGTACATAAGGACCACCACTTCTTTATCCATTTTTCTCTTTCCTGGGATATTTAAGGTGTCACGAAGTGGAGGTTCTTGTCAACAGAGCAGCCCTAAACTTTCGGCTGCCTGTGTCTTGCTGATTTTTAGTTTTCCCAATTTATACGCCCATGAGTGGAAGTGCCCTATGCGCTCTAAGCTGTGTTTTTTCGATGTTTCAGGACACACCGTACACTTCTCCAGAGTGGCTGTTGGCAATTTACATCCCGCCCATCAGCGTAGCAAGGCTCCCATTTCTCCATGGCCTGTTCTGCATTTCTGGTTTTGACACTTTTTTCCGCATGGCCCTTTTGACCGATGGGAAGCGAGACTTCTTTGTAGCGCTGATTTGCCTTTCCAGGTTGCTTGGTTGGCCAAAAAGGGCGTATGCGTTTTTTCCTGAATATATTCAGGAAAAAACGCATACGCCCTTTTTGGCCAAGGGCATCATTGTCGAAGTTTTGCCGCTTTTCATGTGCTTTAAAGGCGATTCGAATCGACCTCCTGAAATCTGTTTCCTGCAATTCTGCCTTGCTTTCAGATCCTCTTCGTTGCCTTCCCTCAATATATTTGTGGACGAGAGTTATCATTTATAACTCTGCAGGTTTGTGAATTGCAGTGCCCCTGAGCTCCATTTTTCAACTCGCTTTTTTGGGAGCTGGCCGCAAAAGCGCAGGATCGCCTCAGGCCCTATTCTGCTTCCGGGCGGCAGGCTGAGCCTGTGGTTAATTCTTCTTCCTGATGGGAAAATAGAGTGACCTGTGCCTGTCCCAACACCTAGAGCTAGTCTCTCATTGGCTCCCCCTCTTCCCGTTCATCCTCAGGACAAATTGCAAGCTGTACGGAACGGGAGGTTAAAGGTGCTGATTCTCCAAGGAGGGAGATTGCTAGTAAAGCGGCTGGAATGGCGAACCCGAGCACAAGGAGATGAGAAATGAGGTGCGTTTTAGAAACCTTTCCCAATCACACGGTGTACCACCTTCTGGGTTTCTCATGCATGTTTTCGAGGTAGGAAGATGCCCTTGAACCTGGAGATTTGGGACCCATGGGATGGGTAACAGGCAGTATTACTTTAAAGGCTCTGCGTTTGCTCCCCCAACCTCACCAAACCTCTCAGCCCCGAGAGTGTCCACCCTTATGTCTCATCCAGCTGTGGGTCTAGATATGGTCAATCCAGGTTGCATCACAGCCCCTGAACGAATTTTGTAAGAAATTCTCTCTCTTTCACTGTCTTTGTTTCACGGGTTTTTAAAAGTAATTTATATTTATAATGGGGTTTAGCTGTTTTTCACGGCTGTGTTTATGCGGCTTTACAGCCACTTGACTCACTTCCAGAGAGATATCAATACATAGGTTTTAAGATTCTTACTAGTCAGATATATTCTTGTGCGGTGAATAGGGGGTGTTGAGTCCAGTTCACTGAGCAAGGAGTAGGTCTTTCTATTACATATTGGGTTTATGGAACGGTATCTGAGCTCATTTGAAACCCTTGTTTTATTCATCACCCCACCCCACCTTTCCCGTTAAGCAGCCATAGTGTGTTTTGTAAACGTGTGACTCTGTTCTGTTTTGTAATTCAGTTCAAGTGTAGCGGTTTTTACATTCCCTCTATAAGTGATAGCTTATGATAAGTGTCTTCTTCTGTGAGACTTATTTCACTTAGAATCGTCGTAGCTAAAGCCACTCATCATGCTGCTACTAGCCTTATGACATTGATTTCATGGCTGAGTGATATTCCATTTTACATAAGGACCACCACTTCTTTATCCATTTTTCTCTTTCCTGGGATATTTAAGGTGTCATGAAGTGGAGGTTCTTGTCAACAGAGCAGCCCTAAACTTTGGGGTGCCTGTGTCTTGCTGATTTTTAGTTTTCCCAATTTATACGCCCATGAGTGGAAGTGCCCTATGCGCTCTAAGCTGTGTTTTTTTGATGTTTCAGGACACACCGTACACTTCTCCAAAGTGGCTGTTGGCCATTTACATCCCGCCCATCAGCGTAGCAAGGCTCCCATTTCTCCATGGCCTGTTCTGCATTTCTGGTTTTGACACTTTTTTCCGCATGGCCCTTTTGACCGATGGGAAGCGAGACTTCTTTGTAGCGCTGATTTGCCTTTCCAGGTTGCTTGGTTGGCCAAAAAGGGCGTATGCGTTTTTTCCTGAATATATTCAGGAAAAAACGCATACGCCCTTTTTGGCCAAGGGCATCATTGTCGACGTTTTGCCGCTTATCATGTGCTTTAAAAGCGATTCGAATCGACCTCCTGAAATCTGTTTCCTGCAATTCTGCCTTGCTTTCAGATCCTCTTCGTTGCCTTCCCTCAATATATTTGTGGACGAGAGTTATCATTTATAACTCTGCAGGTTTGTGAATTGCAGTGCCCCTGAGCTCCATTTTTCAACTCGCTTTTTTGGGAGCTGGCCACAAAAGCGCAGGATTGCCTCAGGCCCTATTCTGCTTCCGGGCGGCAGGCTGAGCCTGTGGTTAATTCTTCTTCCTGATGGGAAAATAGAGTGACCTGTGCCTGTCCCAACACCTAGAGCTAGTCTCTCATTGGCTCCCCCTCTTCCCGTTCATCCTCAGGACAAATTGCAAGCTGTACGGAACGGGAGGTTAAAGGTGCTGATTCTCCAAGGAGGGAGATTGCTAGTAAAGCGGCTGGAATGGCGAACCCGAGCACAAGGAGATGAGAAATGAGGTGCGTTTTAGAAACTTTTCCCGATCACACGGTGTACCACCTTCTGGGTTTCTCATGCATGTTTTCGAGGTAGGAAGATGCCCTTGAACCTGGAGATTTGGGACCCATGGGATGGGTAACAGGCAGTATTACTTTAAAGGCTCTGCGTTTGCTCCCCTAACCTCACCAAACCTCTCAGCCCCGAGAATGTCCACCCTTATGTCTCCTCCAGCTGTGGGTCTAGATATGGTCAATCCAGGTTGCATCACAGCCCCTGAACGAATTTTGTAAGAATTTCTCTCTCTTTCACTGTCTTTGTTTCACGGGTTTTTAAAAGTAATTTATTTTTATAATGGGGTTTAGCTGCTTTTCACGGCTGTGTTTCTGCCGCTTTACAGCCACTTGACTCACTTCCAGAGAGATATCAATACATAGGTTTTAAGATTCTTACTAGTCAGATATATTATTGTGCGGTGAATAGGGGATGTTGAGTCCAGTTCACTGAGCAAGGAGTAGGTCTTTCTATTACATATTGGGTTTATGGAACGGTATCTGAGCTCATTTGAAACCCTTGTTTTATGCATCACCCCACCCCACCTTTCCCGTTAAGAAGCCATAGTGTGTTTTGTAAACTTGTTACTCTGTTCTGTTTTGTAAACGTGTGACTCTGTTCTGTTTTGTAATTCAGTTCAAGTGTAGCGGTTTTTACATTCCCTCTATAAGTGATAGCTTATGATAAGTGTCTTTTTCTGTGTGACTTATTTCACTTAGAATCGTCGTAGCTAAAGCCACTCATCATGCTGCTACTAGCCTTATGACATTGATTTCATGGCTGAGTGATATTCCATTGTACATAAGGACCACCACTTCTTTATCCATTTTTCTCTTTCCTGGGATATTTAAGGTGTCACGAAGTGGAGGTTCTTGTCAACAGAGCAGCCCCAAACTTTGGGGTGCCTGTGTCTTGCTGATTTTTAGTTTTCCCAATTTATACGCCCATGAGTGGAAGTGCCCTATGCGCTCTAAGCTGTGTTTTTTCGATGTTTCAGGACACACCGTACACTTCTCCAGAGTGGCTGTTGGCAATTTACATCCCGCCCATCAGCGTAGCAAGGCTCCCATTTCTCCATGGCCTGTCCTGCATTTCTGGTTTTGACACTTTTTTCCGCATGGCCCTTTTGACCGATGGGAAGCGAGACTTCTTTGTAGCGCTGATTTGCCTTTCCAGGTTGCTTGGTTGGCCAAAAAGGGCGTATGCGTTTTTTCCTGAATATATTCAGGAAAAAACGCATACGCCCTTTTTGGCCAAGGGCATCATTGTCGACGTTTTGCCGCTTTTCATGTGCTTTAAAGGCGATTCGAATCGACCTCCTGAAATCTGTTTCCTGCAATTCTGCCTTGCTTTCAGATCCTCTTCGTTGCCTTCCCTCAATATATTTGTGGACGAGAGTTATCATTTATAACTCTGCAGGTTTGTGAATTGCAGTGCCCCTGAGCTCCATTTTTCAACTCGCTTTTTTGGGAGCTGGCCGCAAAAGCGCAGGATCGCCTCAGGCCCTATTCTGCTTCCGGGCGGCAGGCTGAGCCTGTGGTTAATTCTTCTTCCTGATGGGAAAATAGAGTGACCTGTGCCTGTCCCAACACCTAGAGCTAGTCTCTCATTGGCTCCCCCTCTTCCCGTTCATCCTCAGGACAAATTGCAAGCTGTACGGAACGGGAGGTTAAAGGTGCTGATTCTCCAAGGAGGGAGATTGCTAGTAAAGCGGCTGGAATGGCGAACCCGAGCACAAGTAGATGAGAAATGAGGTGCGTTTTAGAAACCTTTCCCGATCACACGGTGTACCACCTTCTGGGTTTCTCATGCATGTTTTCGAGGTAGGAAGATGCCCTTGAACCTGGAGATTTGGGACCCATGGGATGGGTAACAGGCAGTATTACTTTAAAGGCTCTGCGTTTGCTCCCCCAACCTCACCAAACCTCTCAGCCCCGAGAGTGTCCACCCTTATGTCTCCTCCAGCTGTGGGTCTAGATATGGTCAATCCAGGTTGCATCACAGCCCCTGAACGAATTTTGTAAGAAATTGTCTCTCTTTCACTGTCTTTGTTTCACGGGTTTTTAAAAGTAATTTATTTTTATAATGGGGTTTAGCTGTTTTTCACGGCTGTGTTTATGCGGCTTTACAGCCACTTGACTCACTTCCAGAGAGATATCAATACATAGGTTTTAAGTTTCTTACTAGTCAGATATATTCTTGTGCGGTGAATAGGGGGTGTTGAGTCCAGTTCACTGAGCAAGGAGTAGGTCTTTCTATTACATATTGGGTTTATGGAACGGTATCTGAGCTCATTTGAAACCCTTGTTTTATGCATCACCCCACCCCACCTTTCCCGTTAAGCAGCCATAGTGTGTTTTGTAAACTTGTTACTCTGTTCTGTTTTGTAAACGTGTGACTCTGTTCTGTTTTGTAATTCAGTTCAAGAGTAGCGGTTTTTACATTCCCTCTATAAGTGATAGCTTATAATAAGTGTGTTTTTCTGTGTGACTTATTTCACTTAGAATCGTCGTAGCTAAAGCCACTCATCATGCTGCTACTAGCCTTATGACATTGATTTCATGGCTGAGTGATATTCCATTGTACATAAGGACCACCACTTCTTTATCCATTTTTCTCTTTCCTGGGATATTTAAGGTGTCACGAAGTGGAGGTTCTTGTCAACAGAGCAGCCCCAAACTTTGGGGTGCCTGTGTCTTGCTGATTTTTAGTTTTCCCAATTTATACGCCCATGAGTGGAAGTGCCCTATGCGCTCTAAGCTGTGTTTTTTTGATGTTTCAGGACACACCGTACACTTCTCCAGAGTGGCTGTTGGCAATTTACATCCCGCCCATCAGCGTAGCAAGGCTCCCATTTCTCCATGGCCTGTTCTGCATTTCTGGTTTTGACAGTTTTTTCCTCATGGCCCTTTTGACCTATGGGAAGCGAGACTTCTTTGTAGCGCTGATTTGCCTTTCCAGGTTGCTTGGTTGGCCAAAAAGGGCGTATGCGTTTTTTCCTGAATATATTCAGGAAAAAACGCATACGCCCTTTTTGGCCAAGGGCATCATTGTCGACGTTTTGCCGCTTTTCATGTGCTTTAAAGGCGATTCGAATCGACCTCCTGAAATCTGTTTCCTGCAATTCTGCCTTGCTTTCAGATCCTCTTCGTTGCCTTCCCTCAATATATTTGTGGACGAGAGTTATCATTTATAACTCTGCAGGTTTGTGAATTGCAGTGCCCCTGAGCTCCATTTTTCAACTCGCTTTTTTGGGAGCTGGCCGCAAAAGCGCAGGATCGCCTCAGGCCCTATTCTGCTTCCGGGCGGCAGGCTGAGCCTGTGGTTAATTCTTCTTCCTGATGGGAAAATAGAGTGACCTGTGCCTGTCCCAACACCTAGAGCTAGTCTCTCATTGGCTCCCCCTCTTCCCGTTCATCCTCAGGACAAATTGCAAGCTGTACGGAACGGGAGGTTAAAGGTGCTGATTCTCCAAGGAGGGAGATTGCTAGTAAAGCGGCTGGAATGGCGAACCCGAGCACAAGGAGATGAGAAATGAGGTGCGTTTTAGAAACCTTTCCCGATCACACGGTGTACCACCTTCTGGGTTTCTCATGCATGTTTTCGAGGTAGGAAGATGCCCTTGAACCTGGAGATTTGGGACCCATGGGATGGGTAACAGGCAGTATTACTTTAAAGGCTCTGCGTTTGCTCCCCCAACCTCACCAAACCTCTCAGCCCCGAGAGTGTCCACCCTTATGTCTCCTCCAGCTGTGGGTCTAGATATGGTCAATCCAGGTTGCATCACAGCCCCTGAACGAAATTTGTAAGAATTTCTCTCTCTTTCACTGTCTTTGTTTCACGGGTTTTTAAAAGGAATTTATTTTTATAATGGGGTTTAGCTGTTTTTCACGGCTGTGTTTCTGCCGCTTTACACCCACTTGACTCACTTCCAGAGAGATATCAATACATAGGTTTTAAGATTCTTACTAGTCAGATATATTCTTGTGCGGTGAATAGGGGGTGTTGAGTCCAGTTCACTGAGCAAGGAGTAGGTCTTTCTATTACATATTGGGTTTATGGAATGGTATCTGAGCTCATTTGAAACCCTTGTTTTATGCATCACCCCACCCCACCTTTCCCGTTAAGCAGCCATAGTGTGTTTTGTAAACGTGTGACTCTGTTCTGTTTTGTAATTCAGTTCAAGTGTAGCGGTTTTTACATTCCCTCTATAAGTGATAGCTTATAATAAGTGTGTTTTTCTGTATGACTTATTTCACTTAGAATCGTCGTAGCTAAAGCCACTCATCATGCTGCTACTAGCCTTATGGCATTGATTTCATGGCTGAGTGATATTCCATTGTACATAAGGACCACCACTTCTTTATCCATTTTTCTCTTTCCTGGGATATTTAAGGTGTCACGAAGTGGAGGTTCTTGTCAACAGAGGAGCCCCAAACTTTGGGGTGCCTGTGTCTTGCTGATTTTTAGTTTTCCCAATTTATACGCCCATGAGTGGAAGTGCCCTATGCGCTCTAAGCTGTGTTTTTTCGATGTTTCAGGACACACCGTACACTTCTCCAGAGTGGCTGTTGGCAATTTACATCCCGCCCATCAGCGTAGCAAGGCTCCCATTTCTCCATGGCCTGTTCTGCATTTCTGGTTTTGACACTTTTTTCCGCATGGCCCTTTTGACCGATGGGAAGCGAGACTTCTTTGTAGCGCTGATTTGCCTTTCCAGGTTGCTTGGTTGGCCAAAAAGGGCGTATGCGTTTTTTCCTGAATATATTCAGGAAAAAGCGCATACGCCCTTTTTGGCCAAGGGCATCATTGTCGACGTTTTGCCGCTTTTCATGTGCTTTAAAGGCGATTCGAATCGACCTCCTGAAATCTGTTTCCTGCAATTCTGCCTTGCTTTCAGATCCTCTTCGTTGCCTTCCCTCAATATATTTGTGGACGAGAGTTATCATTTATAACTCTGCAGGTTTGTGAATTGCAGTGCCCCTGAGCTCCATTTTTCAACTCGCTTTTTTGGGAGCTGGCCGCAAAAGCGCAGGATCGCCTCAGGCCCTATTCTGCTTCCGGGCGGCCGGCTGAGCCTGTGGTTAATTCTTCTTCCTGATGGGAAAATAGAGTGACCTGTGCCTGTCCCAACACCTAGAGCTAGTCTCTCATTGGCTCCCCCTCTTCCCGTTCATCCTCAGGACAAATTGCAAGCTGTACGGAACGGGAGGTTAAAGGTGCTGATTCTCCAAGGAGGGAGATTGCTAGTAAAGCGGCTGGAATGGCGAACCCGAGCACAAGGAGATGAGAAATGAGGTGCGTTTTAGAAACCTTTCCCAATCACACGGTGTACCACCTTCTGGGTTTCTCATGCATGTTTTCGAGGTAGGAAGATGCCCTTGAACCTGGAGATTTGGGACCCATGGCATGGGTAACAGGCAGTATTACTTTAAAGGCTCTGCGTTTGCTACCCCAACCTCACCAAACCTCTCAGCCCCGAGAGTGTCCACCCTTATGTCTCCTCCAGCTGTGGGTCTAGATATGGTCAATCCAGGTTGCATCACAGCCCCTGAACGAATTTTGTAAGAAATTGTCTCTCTTTCACTGTCTTTGTTTCACGGGTTTTTAAAAGTAATTTATTTTTATAATGGGGTTTAGCTGTTTTTCACGGCTGTGTTTATGCGGCTTTACAGCCACTTGACTCACTTCCAGAGAGATATCAATACATAGGTTTTAAGTTTCTTACTAGTCAGATATATTCTTGTGCGGTGAATAGGGGGTGTTGAGTCCAGTTCACTGAGCAAGGAGTAGGTCTTTCTATTACATATTGGGTTTATGGAACGGTATCTGAGCTCATTTGAAACCCTTGTTTTATGCATCACCCCACACGACCTTTCCCGTTAAGCAGCCATAGTGTGTTTTGTAAACTTGTTACTCTGTTCTGTTTTGTAAACGTGTGACTCTGTTCTGTTTTGTAATTCAGTTCAAGTGTAGCGGTTTTTACATTCCCTCTATAAGTGATAGCTTATGATAAGTGTCTTCTTCTGTGAGACTTATTTCACTTAGAATCGTCGTAGCTAAAGCCACTCATCATGCTGCTACTAGCCTTATGACATTGATTTCATGGCTGAGTGATATTCCATTTTACATAAGGACCACCACTTCTTTATCCATTTTTCTCTTTCCTGGGATATTTAAGGTGTCATGAAGTGGAGGTTCTTGTCAACAGAGCAGCCCTAAACTTTCGGGTGCCTGTGTCTTGCTGATTTTTAGTTTTCCCAATTTATACGCCCATGAGTGGAAGTGCCCTATGCGCTCTAAGCTGTGTTTTTTTGATGTTTCAGGACACACCGTACACTTCTCCAGAGTGGCTGTTGGCCATTTACATCCCGCCCATCAGCGTAGCAAGGCTCCCATTTCTCCATGGCCTGTTCTGCATTTCTGGTTTTGACACTTTTTTCCGCATGGCCCTTTTGACCGATGGGAAGCCAGACTTCTTTGTAGCGCTGATTTGCCTTTCCAGGTTGCTTGGTTGGCCAAAAAGGGCGTATGCGTTTTTTCCTGAATATATTCAGGAAAAAACGCATACGCCCTTTTTGGCCAAGGGCATCATTGTCGACGTTTTGCCGCTTTTCATGTGCTTTAAAGGCGATTCGAATCGACCTCCTGAAATCTGTTTCCTGCAATTCTGCCTTGCTTTCAGATCCTCTTCGTTGCCTTCCCTCAATATATTTGTGGACGAGAGTTATCATTTATAACTCTGCAGGTTTGTGAATTGCAGTGCCCCTGAGCTCCATTTTTCAACTCGCTTTTTTGGGAGCTGGCCGCAAAAGCGCAGGATCGCCTCAGGCCCTATTCTGCTTCCGGGCGGCAGGCTGAGCCTGTGGTTAATTCTTCTTCCTGATGGGAAAATAGAGTGACCTGTGCCTGTCCCAACACCTAGAGCTAGTCTCTCATTGGCTCCCCCTCTTCCCGTTCATCCTCAGGACAAATTGCAAGCTGTACGGAATGGGAGGTTAAAGGTGCTGATTCTCCAAGGAGGGAGATTGCTAGTAAAGCGGCTGGAATGGCGAACCCGAGCACAAGGAGATGAGAAATGAGGTGCGTTTTAGAAACCTTTCCCGATCACACGGTGTACCACCTTCTGGGTTTCTTATGCATGTTTTCGAGGTAGGAAGATGCCCTTGAACCTGGAGATTTGGGACCCATGGGATGGGTAACAGGCAGTATTACTTTAAAGGCTCTGCGTTTGCTCCCCCAACCTCACCAAACCTCTCAGCCCCAAGAGTGTCCACCCTTATGTCTCCTCCAGCTGTGGGTCTAGATATGGTCAATCCAGGTTGCATCACAGCCCCTGAACGAATTTTGTAAGAATTTCTCTCTCTTTCACTGTCTTTGTTTCACGGGATTTTAAAAGGAATTTATTTTTATAATGGGGTTTAGCTGTTTTTCACGGCTGTGTTTCTGCCGCTTTACACCCACTTGACTCACTTCCAGAGAGATATCAATACATAGGTTTTAAGATTCTTACTAGTCAGATATATTCTTGTGTGGTGAATAGGGGGTGTTGAGTCCAGTTCACTGAGCAAGGAGTAGGTCTTTCTATTACATATTGGGTTTATGGAACGGTATCTGAGCTCATTTGAAACCCTTGTTTTATGCATCACCCCACCCCACCTTTCCCGTTAAGCAGCCATAGTGTGTTTTGTAAACGTGTGACTCTGTTCTGTTTTGTAATTCAGTTCAAGTGTAGCGGTTTTTACATTCCCTCTATAAGTGATAGCTTATAATAAGTGTGTTTTTCTGTATGACTTATTTCACTTAGAATCGTCGTAGCTAAAGCCACTCATCATGCTGCTACTAGCCTTATGACATTGATTTCATGGCTGAGTGATATTCCATTGTACATAAGGACCACCACTTCTTTATCCATTTTTCTCTTTCCTGGGATATTTAAGGTGTCACGAAGTGGAGGTTCTTGTCAACAGAGCAGCCCTAAACTTTCGGGTGCCTGTGTCTTGCTGATTTTTAGTTTTCCCAATTTATACGCCCATGAGTGGAAGTGCCCTATGCGCTCTAAGCTGTGTTTTTTCGATGTTTCAGGACACACCGTACACTTCTCCAGAGTGGCTGTTGGCAATTTACATCCCGCCCATCAGCGTAGCAAGGCTCCCATTTCTCCATGGCCTGTTCTGCATTTCTGGTTTTGACACTTTTTTCCGCATGGCCCTTTTGACCGATGGGAAGCGAGACTTCTTTGTAGCGCTGATTTGCCTTTCCAGGTTGCTTGGTTGGCCAAAAAGGGCGTATGCGTTTTTTCCTGAATATATTCAGGAAAAAGCGCATACGCCCTTTTTGGCCAAGGGCATCATTGTCGACGTTTTGCCGCTTTTCATGTGCTTTAAAGGCGATTCGAATCGACCTCCTGAAATCTGTTTCCTGCAATTCTGCCTTGCTTTCAGATCCTCTTCGTTGCCTTCCCTCAATATATTTGTGGACGAGAGTTATCATTTATAACTCTGCAGGTTTGTGAATTGCAGTGCCCCTGAGCTCCATTTTTCAACTCGCTTTTTTGGGAGCTGGCCGCAAAAGCGCAGGATCGCCTCAGGCCCTATTCTGCTTCCGGGCGGCCGGCTGAGCCTGTGGTTAATTCTTCTTCCTGATGGGAAAATAGAGTGACCTGTGCCTGTCCCAACACCTAGAGCTAGTCTCTCATTGGCTCCCCCTCTTCCCGTTCATCCTCAGGACAAATTGCAAGCTGTACGGAACGGGAGGTTAAAGGTGCTGATTCTCCAAGGAGGGAGATTGCTAGTAAAGCGGCTGGAATGGCGAACCCGAGCACAAGGAGATGAGAAATGAGGTGCGTTTTAGAAACCTTTCCCAATCACACGGTGTACCACCTTCTGGGTTTCTCATGCATGTTTTCGAGGTAGGAAGATGCCCTTGAACCTGGAGATTTGGGACCCATGGCATGGGTAACAGGCAGTATTACTTTAAAGGCTCTGCGTTTGCTACCCCAACCTCACCAAACCTCTCAGCCCCGAGAGTGTCCACCCTTATGTCTCCTCCAGCTGTGGGTCTAGATATGGTCAATCCAGGTTGCATCACAGCCCCTGAACGAATTTTGTAAGAAATTGTCTCTCTTTCACTGTCTTTGTTTCACGGGTTTTTAAAAGTAATTTATTTTTATAATGGGGTTTAGCTGTTTTTCACGGCTGTGTTTATGCGGCTTTACAGCCACTTGACTCACTTCCAGAGAGATATCAATACATAGGTTTTAAGTTTCTTACTAGTCAGATATATTCTTGTGCGGTGAATAGGGGGTGTTGAGTCCAGTTCACTGAGCAAGGAGTAGGTCTTTCTATTACATATTGGGTTTATGGAACGGTATCTGAGCTCATTTGAAACCCTTGTTTTATGCATCACCCCACACGACCTTTCCCGTTAAGCAGCCATAGTGTGTTTTGTAAACTTGTTACTCTGTTCTGTTTTGTAAACGTGTGACTCTGTTCTGTTTTGTAATTCAGTTCAAGTGTAGCGGTTTTTACATTCCCTCTATAAGTGATAGCTTATGATAAGTGTCTTCTTCTGTGAGACTTATTTCACTTAGAATCGTCGTAGCTAAAGCCACTCATCATGCTGCTACTAGCCTTATGACATTGATTTCATGGCTGAGTGATATTCCATTTTACATAAGGACCACCACTTCTTTATCCATTTTTCTCTTTCCTGGGATATTTAAGGTGTCATGAAGTGGAGGTTCTTGTCAACAGAGCAGCCCTAAACTTTCGGGTGCCTGTGTCTTGCTGATTTTTAGTTTTCCCAATTTATACGCCCATGAGTGGAAGTGCCCTATGCGCTCTAAGCTGTGTTTTTTTGATGTTTCAGGACACACCGTACACTTCTCCAGAGTGGCTGTTGGCCATTTACATCCCGCCCATCAGCGTAGCAAGGCTCCCATTTCTCCATGGCCTGTTCTGCATTTCTGGTTTTGACACTTTTTTCCGCATGGCCCTTTTGACCGATGGGAAGCCAGACTTCTTTGTAGCGCTGATTTGCCTTTCCAGGTTGCTTGGTTGGCCAAAAAGGGCGTATGCGTTTTTTCCTGAATATATTCAGGAAAAAACGCATACGCCCTTTTTGGCCAAGGGCATCATTGTCGACGTTTTGCCGCTTTTCATGTGCTTTAAAGGCGATTCGAATCGACCTCCTGAAATCTGTTTCCTGCAATTCTGCCTTGCTTTCAGATCCTCTTCGTTGCCTTCCCTCAATATATTTGTGGACGAGAGTTATCATTTATAACTCTGCAGGTTTGTGAATTGCAGTGCCCCTGAGCTCCATTTTTCAACTCGCTTTTTTGGGAGCTGGCCGCAAAAGCGCAGGATCGCCTCAGGCCCTATTCTGCTTCCGGGCGGCAGGCTGAGCCTGTGGTTAATTCTTCTTCCTGATGGGAAAATAGAGTGACCTGTGCCTGTCCCAACACCTAGAGCTAGTCTCTCATTGGCTCCCCCTCTTCCCGTTCATCCTCAGGACAAATTGCAAGCTGTACGGAATGGGAGGTTAAAGGTGCTGATTCTCCAAGGAGGGAGATTGCTAGTAAAGCGGCTGGAATGGCGAACCCGAGCACAAGGAGATGAGAAATGAGGTGCGTTTTAGAAACCTTTCCCGATCACACGGTGTACCACCTTCTGGGTTTCTTATGCATGTTTTCGAGGTAGGAAGATGCCCTTGAACCTGGAGATTTGGGACCCATGGGATGGGTAACAGGCAGTATTACTTTAAAGGCTCTGCGTTTGCTCCCCCAACCTCACCAAACCTCTCAGCCCCAAGAGTGTCCACCCTTATGTCTCCTCCAGCTGTGGGTCTAGATATGGTCAATCCAGGTTGCATCACAGCCCCTGAACGAATTTTGTAAGAATTTCTCTCTCTTTCACTGTCTTTGTTTCACGGGATTTTAAAAGGAATTTATTTTTATAATGGGGTTTAGCTGTTTTTCACGGCTGTGTTTCTGCCGCTTTACACCCACTTGACTCACTTCCAGAGAGATATCAATACATAGGTTTTAAGATTCTTACTAGTCAGATATATTCTTGTGTGGTGAATAGGGGGTGTTGAGTCCAGTTCACTGAGCAAGGAGTAGGTCTTTCTATTACATATTGGGTTTATGGAACGGTATCTGAGCTCATTTGAAACCCTTGTTTTATGCATCACCCCACCCCACCTTTCCCGTTAAGCAGCCATAGTGTGTTTTGTAAACGTGTGACTCTGTTCTGTTTTGTAATTCAGTTCAAGTGTAGCGGTTTTTACATTCCCTCTATAAGTGATAGCTTATAATAAGTGTGTTTTTCTGTATGACTTATTTCACTTAGAATCGTCGTAGCTAAAGCCACTCATCATGCTGCTACTAGCCTTATGACATTGATTTCATGGCTGAGTGATATTCCATTGTACATAAGGACCACCACTTCTTTATCCATTTTTCTCTTTCCTGGGATATTTAAGGTGTCACGAAGTGGAGGTTCTTGTCAACAGAGCAGCCCTAAACTTTCGGGTGCCTGTGTCTTGCTGATTTTTAGTTTTCCCAATTTATACGCCCATGAGTGGAAGTGCCCTATGCGCTCTAAGCTGTGTTTTTTCGATGTTTCAGGACACACCGTACACTTCTCCAGAGTGGCTGTTGGCAATTTACATCCCGCCCATCAGCGTAGCAAGGCTCCCATTTCTCCATGGCCTGTTCTGCATTTCTGGTTTTGACACTTTTTTCCGCATGGCCCTTTTGACCGATGGGAAGCGAGACTTCTTTGTAGCGCTGATTTGCCTTTCCAGGTTGCTTGGTTGGCCAAAAAGGGCGTATGCGTTTTTTCCTGAATATATTCAGGAAAAAACGCATACGCCCTTTTTGGCCAAGGGCATCATTGTCGAAGTTTTGCCGCTTTTCATGTGCTTTAAAGGCGATTCGAATCGACCTCCTGAAATCTGTTTCCTACAATTCTGCCTTGCTTTCAGATCCTCTTCGTTGCCTTCCCTCAATATATTTGTGGACGAGAGTTATCATTTATAACTCTGCAGGTTTGTGAATTGCAGTGCCCCTGAGCTCCATTTTTCAACTCGCTTTTTTGGGAGCTGGCCGCAAAAGCGCAGGATCGCCTCAGGCCCTATTCTGCTTCCGGGCGGCAGGCTGAGCCTGTGGTTAATTCTTCTTCGTGATGGGAAAATAGAGTGACCTGTGCCTGTCCCAACACCTAGAGCTAGTCTCTCATTGGCTCCCCCTCTTCCCGTTCATCCTCAGGACAAATTGCAAGCTGTACGGAACGGGAGGTTAAAGGTGCTGATTCTCCAAGGAGGGAGATTGCTAGTAAAGCGGCTGGAATGGCGAACCCGAGCACAAGGAGATGAGAAATGAGGTGCGTTTTAGAAACCTTTCCCAATCACACGGTGTACCACCTTCTGGGTTTCTCATGCATGTTTTCGAGGTAGGAAGATGCCCTTGAACCTGGAGATTTGGGACCCATGGGATGGGTAACAGGCAGTATTACTTTAAAGGCTCTGCGTTTGCTCCCCCAACCTCACCAAACCTCTCAGCCCCGAGAGTGTCCACCCTTATGTCTCATCCAGCTGTGGGTCTAGATATGGTCAATCCAGGTTGCATCACAGCCCCTGAACGAATTTTGTAAGAAATTCTCTCTCTTTCACTGTCTTTGTTTCACGGGTTTTTAAAAGTAATTTATATTTATAAGGGGTTTAGCTGTTTTTCACGGCTGTGTTTATGCGGCTTTACAGCCACTTGACTCACTTCCAGAGAGATATCAATACATAGGTTTTAAGATTCTTACTAGTCAGATATATTCTTGTGCGGTGAATAGGGGGTGTTGAGTCCAGTTCACTGAGCAAGGAGTAGGTCTTTCTATTACATATTGGGTTTATGGAATGGTATCTGAGCTCATTTGAAACCCTTGTTTTATTCATCACCCCACCCCACCTTTCCCGTTAAGCAGCCATAGTGTGTTTTGTAAACGTGTGACTCTGTTCTGTTTTGTAATTCAGTTCAAGTGTAGCGGTTTTTACATTCCCTCTATAAGTGATAGCTTATGATAAGTGTCTTCTTCTGTGAGACTTATTTCACTTAGAATCGTCGTAGCTAAAGCCACTCATCATGCTGCTACTAGCCTTATGACATTGATTTCATGGCTGAGTGATATTCCATTTTACATAAGGACCACCACTTCTTTATCCATTTTTCTCTTTCCTGGGATATTTAAGGTGTCATGAAGTGGAGGTTCTTGTCAACAGAGCAGCCCTAAACTTTGGGGTGCCTGTGTCTTGCTGATTTTTAGTTTTCCCAATTTATACGCCCATGAGTGGAAGTGCCCTATGCGCTCTAAGCTGTGTTTTTTTGATGTTTCAGGACACACCGTACACTTCTCCAAAGTGGCTGTTGGCCATTTACATCCCGCCCATCAGCGTAGCAAGGCTCCCATTTCTCCATGGCCTGTTCTGCATTTCTGGTTTTGAAACTTTTTTCCGCATGGCCCTTTTGACCGATGGGAAGCGAGACTTCTTTGTAGCGCTGATTTGCCTTTCCAGGTTGCTTGGTTGGCTGAAAAGGGCGTATGCGTTTTTTCCTGAATATATTCAGGAAAAAACGCATACGCCCTTTTTGGCCAAGGGCATCATTGTCGACGTTTTGCCACTTTTCATGTGCTTTAAAGGCGATTCGAATCGACCTCCTGAAATCTGTTTCCTGCAATTCTGCCTTGCTTTCAGATCCTCTTCGGTGCCTTCCCTCAATATATTTGTGGACGAGAGTTATCATTTATAACTCTGCAGGTTTGTGAATTGCAGTGCCCCTGAGCTCCATTTTTCAACTCGCTTTTTTGGGAGCTGGCCGCAAAAGCGCAGGATCGCCTCAGGCCCTATTCTGCTTCCGGGCGGCAGGCTGAGCCTGTGGTTAATTCTTCTTCCTGATGGGAAAATAGAGTGACCTGTGCCTGTCCCAACACCTAGAGCTAGTCTCTCATTGGCTCCCCCTCTTCCCGTTCATCCTCAGGACAAATTGCAAGCTGTACGGAACGGGAGGTTAAAGGTGCTGATTCTCCAAGGAGGGAGATTGCTAGTAAAGCGGCTGGAATGGCGAACCCGAGCACAAGGAGATGAGAAATGAGGTGCGTTTTAGAAACCTTTCCCGATCACACGGTGTACCACCTTCTGGGTTTCTCATGCATGTTTTCGAGGTAGGAAGATGCCCTTGAACCTGGAGATTTGGGACCCATGGGATGGGTAACAGGCAGTATTACTTTAAAGGCTCTGCATTTGCTCCCCCAACCTCACCAAACCTCTCAGCCGCGAGAGTGTCCACCCTTATGTCTCCTCCAGCTGTGGGTCTAGATATGGTCAATCCAGGTTGCATCAGAGCCCCTGAACGAATTTTGTAAGAATTTCTCTCTCTTTCACTGTCTTTGTTTCACGGGTTTTTAAAAGTAATTTATTTTTATAATGGGGTTTAGCTGCTTTTCACGGCTGTGTTTCTGCCGCTTTACACCCACTTGACTCCCTTCCAGAGAGATATCAATACATAGGTTTTAAGATTCTTACTAGTCAGATATATTCTTGTGCGGTGAATAGGGGGTGTTGAGTCCAGTTCACTGAGCAGGGAGTAGGTCTTTCTATTACATATGGGGTTTATGGAACGGTATCTGAGCTCATTTGAAACCCTTGTTTTATGCATCACCCCACCCCACCTTTCCCGTTAAGAAGCCATAATGTGTTTTCTAAACGTGTGACTCTATTCTGTCTTGTAATTCAGTTCAAGTGTAGCGGTTTTTACATATCCTCTATAAGTGATAGCTTATAATAAGTGTGTTTTTCTGTATGACTTATTTCACTTAGAATCGTCGTAGCTAAAGCCACTCATCATGCTGCTACTAGCCTTATGACATTGATTTCATGGCTGAGTGATATTCCATTGTACATAAGGACCACCACTTCTTTATCCATTTTTCTCTTTCCTGGGATATTTAAGGTGTCACGAAGTGGAGGTTCTTGTCAACAGAGGAGCCCCAAACTTTGGGGTGCCTGTGTCTTGCTGATTTTTAGTTTTCCCAATTTATACGCCCATGAGTGGAAGTGCCCTATGCGCTCTAAGCTCTGTTTTTTTGATGTTTCAGGACACACCGTACACTTCTCCAAAGTGGCTGTTGGCCATTTACATCCCGCCCATCAGCGTAGCAAGGCTCCCATTTCTCCATGGCCTGTTCTGCATTTCTGGTTTTGACACTTTTTTCCGCATGGCCCTTTTGACCGATGGGAAGCCAGACTTCTTTGTAGCGCTGATTTGCCTTTCCAGGTTGCTTGGTGGGCTGAAAAGGGCGTATGCGTTTTTTCCTGAATATATTCAGGAAAAAACGCATACGCCCTTTTTGGCCAAGGGCATCATTGTCGACGTTTTGCCACTTTTCATGTGCTTTAAAGGCGATTCGAATCGACCTCCTGAAATCTGTTTCCTGCAATTCTGCCTTGCTTTCAGATCCTCTTCGGTGCCTTCCCTCAATATATTTGTGGACGAGAGTTATCATTTATAACTCTGCAGGTTTGTGAATTGCAGTGCCCCTGAGCTCCATTTTTCAACTCGCTTTTTTGGGAGCTGGCCGCAAAAGCGCAGGATCGCCTCAGGCCCTATTCTGCTTCTGGGCGGCAGGCTGAGCCTGTGGTTAATTCTTCTTCCTGATGGGAAAATAGAGTGACCTGTGCCTGTCCCAACACCTAGAGCTAGTCTCTCATTGGCTCCCCCTCTTCCCGTTCATCCTCAGGACAAATTGCAAGCTGTACGGAACGGGAGGTTAAAGGTGCTGATTCTCCAAGGAGGGAGATTGCTAGTAAAGCGGCTGGAATGGCGAACCCGAGCACAAGGAGATGAGAAATGAGGTGCGTTTTAGAAACCTTTCCCGATCACACGGTGTACCACCTTCTGGGTTTCTCATGCATGTTTTCGAGGTAGGAAGATGCCCTTGAACCTGGAGATTTGGGACCCATGGGATGGGTAACAGGCAGTATTACTTTAAAGGCTCTGCATTTGCTCCCCCAACCTCACCAAACCTCTCAGCCGCGAGAGTGTCCACCCTTATGTCTCCTCCAGCTGTGGGTCTAGATATGGTCAATCCAGGTTGCATCACAGCCCCTGAACGAATTTTGTAAGAATTTCTCTCTCTTTCACTGTCTTTGTTTCACGGGTTTTTAAAAGTAATTTATTTTTATAATGGGGTTTAGCTGCTTTTCACGGCTGTGTTTCTGCCGCTTTACAGCCACTTGACTCACTTCCAGAGAGATATCAATACATAGGTTTTAAGATTCTTACTAGTCAGATATATTCTTGTGCGGTGAATAGGGGGTGTTGAGTCCAGTTCACTGAGCAAGGAGTAGGTCTTTCTATTACATATGGGGTTTATGGAACGGTATCTGAGCTCATTTGAAACCCTTGTTTTATGCATCACCCCACCCCACCTTTCCCGTTAAGAAGCCATAATATGTTTTCTAAACGTGTGACTCTGTTCTGTCTTGTAATTCAGTTCAAGTGTAGCGGTTTTTACATATCCTCTATAAGTGATAGCTTATAATAAGTGTGTTTTTCTGTATGACTTATTTCACTTAGAATCGTCGTAGCTAAAGCCACTCATCATGCTGCTACTAGCCTTATGACATTGATTTCATGGCTGAGTGATATTCCATTGTACATAAGGACCACCACTTCTTTATCCATTTTTCTCTTTCCTGGGATATTTAAGGTGTCACGAAGTGGAGGTTCTTGTCAACAGAGGAGCCCCAAACTTTGGGGTGCCTGTGTCTTGCTGATTTTTAGTTTTCCCAATTTATACGCCCATGAGTGGAAGTGCCCTATGCGCTCTAAGCTGTGTTTTTTCGATGTTTCAGGACACACCGTACACTTCTCCAGAGTGGCTGTTGGCAATTTACATCCCGCCCATCAGCGTAGCAAGGCTCCCATTTCTCCATGGCCTGTTCTGCATTTCTGGTTTTGACACTTTTTTCCGCATGGCCCTTTTGACCGATGGGAAGCGAGACTTCTTTGTAGCGCTGATTTGCCTTTCCAGGTTGCTTGGTTGGCCAAAAAGGGCGTATGCGTTTTTTCCTGAATATTTTCAGGAAAAAACGCATACGCCCTTTTTGGCCAAGGGCATCATTGTCGACGTTTTGCCGCTTTTCATGTGCTTTAAAGGCGATTCGAATCGACCTCCTGAAATCTGTTTCCTGCAATTCTGCCTTGCTTTCAGATCCTCTTCGTTGCCTTCCCTCAATATATTTGTGGACGAGAGTTATCATTTATAACTCTGCAGGTTTGTGAATTGCAGTGCCCCTGAGCTCCATTTTTCAACTCGCTTTTTTGGGAGCTGGCCGCAAAAGCGCAGGATTGCCTCAGGCCCTATTCTGCTTCCGGGCGGCAGGCTGAGCCTGTGGTTAATTCTTCTTCCTGATGGGAAAATAGAGTGACCTGTGCCTGTCCCAACACCTAGAGCTAGTCTCTCATTGGCTCCCCCTCTTCCCGTTCATCCTCAGGACATATTGCAAGCTGTACGGAATGGGAGGTTAAAGGTGCTGATTCTCCAAGGAGGGAGATTGCTAGTAAAGCGGCTGGAATGGCGAACCCGAGCACAAGGAGATGAGAAATGAGGTGCGTTTTAGAAACCTTTCCCGATCACACGGTGTACCACCTTCTGGGTTTCTCATGCATGTTTTCGAGGTAGGAAGATGCCCTTGAACCTGGAGATTTGGGACCCATGGGATGGGTAACAGGCAGTATTACTTTAAAGGCTCTGCGTTTGCTCCCCCAACCTCACCAAACCTCTCAGCCCCGAGAGTGTCCACCCTTATGTCTCCTCCAGCTGTGGGTCTAGATATGGTCAATCCAGGTTGCATCACAGCCCCTGAACGAATTTTGTAAGAATTTCTCTCTCTTTCACTGTCTTTGTTTCACGGGTTTTTAAAAGGAATTTATTTTTATAATGGGGTTTAGCTGCTTTTCACGGCTGTGTTTCTGCCGCTTTACAGCCACTTGACTCACTTCCAGAGAGATATCAATACATAGCTTTTAAGATTCTTACTAGTCAGATATATTCTTGTGCGGTGAATAGGGGGTGTTGAGTCCAGTTCACTGAGCAAGGAGTAGGTCTTTCTATTACATATTGGGTTTATGGAACGGTATCTGAGCTCATTTGAAACCCTTGTTTTATGCATCACCCCACCCCACCTTTCCCGTTAAGCAGCCATAATGTGTTTTCTAAACGTGTGACTCTGTTCTGTTTTGTAATTCAGTTCAAGTGTAGCGGTTTTTACATTCCCTCTATAAGTGATAGCTTATAATAAGTGTGTTTTTCTGTATGACTTATTTCACTTAGAATCGTCGTAGCTAAAGCCACTCATCATGCTGCTACTAGCCTTATGACATTGATTTCATGGCTGAGTGATATTCCATTTTACATAAGGACCACCACTTCTGTATCCATTTTTCTCTTTCCTGGGATATTTAAGGTGTCACGAAGTGGAGGTTCTTGTCAACAGAGCAGCCCTAATCTTTCGGGTGCCTGTGTCTTGCTGATTTTTAGTTTTCCCAATTTATACGCCCATGAGTGGAAGTGCCCTATGCGCTCTAAGCTGTGTTTTTTTGATGTTTCAGGACACACCGTACACTTCTCCAGAGTGGCTGTTGGCCATTTACATCCCGCCCATCAGCGTAGCAAGGCTCCCATTTCTCCATGGCCTGTTCTGCATTTCTGGTTTTGACACTTTTTTCCGCATGGCCCTTTTGACCGATGGGAAGCGAGACTTCTTTGTAGCGCTGATTTGCCTTTCCAGGTTGCTTGGTTGGCCGAAAAGAGCGTATGTGTTTTTTCCTGAATATATTCAGGAAAAAACGCATACGCCCTTTTTGGCCAAGGGCATCATTGTCGACGTTTTGCCACATTTCATGTGCTTTAAAGGCGATTCGAATCGACCTCCTGAAATCTGTTTCCTGCAATTCTGCCTTGCTTTCAGATCCTCTTCGTTGCCTTCCCTCAATATATTTGTGGACGAGAGTTATCATTTATAACTCTGCAGGTTTGTGAATTGCAGTGCCCCTGAGCTCCATTTTTCAACTCGCTTTTTTGGGAGCTGGCCGCAAAAGCGCAGGATCGCCTCAGGCCCTATTCTGCTTCCGGGCGGCAGGCTGAGCCTGTGGTTAATTCTTCTTCCTGATGGGAAAATAGAGTGACCTGTGCCTGTCCCAACACCTAGAGCTAGTCTCTCATTGGCTCCCCCTCTTCCCGTTCATCCTCAGGACAAATTGCAAGCTGTACGGAACGGGAGGTTAAAGGTGCTGATTCTCCAAGGAGGGAGATTGCTAGTAAAGCGGCTGGAATGGCGAACCCGAGCACAAGGAGATGAGAAATGAGGTGCGTTTTAGAAACCTTTCCCGATCACAAGGTGTACCACCTTCTGGGTTTCTCATGCATGTTTTCGAGGTAGGAAGATGCCCTTGAACCTGGAGATTTGGGACCCATGGGATGGGTAACAGGCAGTATTACTTTAAAGGCTCTGCGTTTGCTCCCCAACCTCACCAAACCTCTCAGCCGCGAGAGTGTCCACGCTTATGTCTCCTCCAGCTGTGGGTCTAGATATGGTCAATCCAGGTTGCATCACAGCCCCTGCACGAATTTTGTAAGAATTTCTCTCTCTTTCACTGTCTTTGTTTCACGGGTTTTTAAAAGGAATTTATTTTTATAATGGGGTTTAGCTGCTTTTCACGGCTGTGTTTCTGCCGCTTTACAGCCACTTGACTCACTTCCAGAGAGATATCAATACATAGCTTTTAAGATTCTTACTAGTCAGATATATTCTTGTGCGGTGAATAGGCGGTGTTGAGTCCAGTTCACTGAGCAAGGAGTAGGTCTTTCTATTACATATTGGGTTTATGGAACGGTATCTGAGCTCATTTGAAACCCTTGTTTTATGCATCACCCCACCCCACCTTTCCCGTTAAGCAGCCATAATGTGTTTTCTAAACGTGTGACTCTGTTCTGTTTTGTAATTCAGTTCAAGTGTAGCGGTTTTTACATTCCCTCTATAAGTGATAGCTTATAATAAGTGTGTTTTTCTGTATGACTTATTTCACTTAGAATCGTCGTAGCTAAAGCCACTCATCATGCTGCTACTAGCCTTATGACATTGATTTCATGGCTGAGTGATATTCCATTTTACATAAGGACCACCACTTCTGTATCCATTTTTCTCTTTCCTGGGATATTTAAGGTGTCACGAAGTGGAGGTTCTTGTCAACAGAGCAGCCCTAAACTTTCGGGTGCCTGTGTCTTGCTGATTTTTAGTTTTCCCAATTTATACGCCCATGAGTGGAAGTGCCCTATGCGCTCTAAGCTGTGTTTTTTTGATGTTTCAGGACACACCGTACACTTCTCCAGAGTGGCTGTTGGCCATTTACATCCCGCCCATCAGCGTAGCAAGGCTCCCATTTCTCCATGGCCTGTTCTGCATTTCTGGTTTTGACACTTTTTTCCGCATGGCCCTTTTGACCGATGGGAAGCGAGACTTCTTTGTAGCGCTGATTTGCCTTTCCAGGTTGCTTGGTTGGCCGAAAAGAGCGTATGTGTTTTTTCCTGAATATATTCAGGAAAAAACGCATACGCCCTTTTTGGCCAAGGGCATCATTGTCGACGTTTTGCCACATTTCATGTGCTTTAAAGGCGATTCGAATCGACCTCCTGAAATCTGTTTCCTGCAATTCTGCCTTGCTTTCAGATCCTCTTCGTTGCCTTCCCTCAATATATTTGTGGACGAGAGTTATCATTTATAACTCTGCAGGTTTGTGAATTGCAGTGCCCCTGAACTCCATTTTTCAACTCGCTTTTTTGGGAGCTGGCCGCAAAAGCGCAGGATCGCCTCAGGCCCTATTCTGCTTCCGGGCGGCAGGCTGAGCCTGTGGTTAATTCTTCTTCCTGATGGGAAAATAGAGTGACCTGTGCCTGTCCCAACACCTAGAGCTAGTCTCTCATTGGCTCCCCCTCTTCCCGTTCATCCTCAGGACAAATTGCAAGCTGTACGGAACGGGAGGTTAAAGGTGCTGATTCTCCAAGGAGGGAGATTGCTAGTAAAGCGGCTGGAATGGCGAACCCGAGCACAAGGAGATGAGAAATGAGGTGCGTTTTAGAAACCTTTCCCGATCACACGGTGTACCACCTTCTGGGTTTCTCATGCATGTTTTCGAGGTAGGAAGATGCCCTTGAACCTGGAGATTTGGGACCCATGGGATGGGTAACAGGCAGTATTACTTTAAAGGCTCTGCGTTTGCTCCCCAACCTCACCAAACCTCTCAGCCGCGAGAGTGTCCACGCTTATGTCTCCTCCAGCTGTGGGTCTAGATATGGTCAATCCAGGTTGCATCACAGCCCCTGAAAGAATTTTGTAAGAATTTCTCTCTCTTTCACTGTCTTTGTTTCACGGGTTTTTAAAAGGAATTTATTTTTATAATGGGGTTTAGCTGCTTTTCACGGCTGTGTTTCTGCCGCTTTACAGCCACTTGACTCACTTCCAGAGAGATATCAATACATAGGTTTTAAGATTCTTACTAGTCAGATATATTCTTGTGCGGTGAATAGGGGGTGTTGAGTCCAGTTCACTGAGCAAGGAGTAGGTCTTTCTATTACATATTGGGTTTATGGAACGGTATCTGAGCTCATTTGAAACCCTTGTTTTATTCATCACCCCACCCCACCTTTCCCGTTAAGCAGCCATAATGTGTTTTCTAAACGTGTGACTCTGTTCTGTTTTGTAATTCAGTTCAAGTGTAGCGGTTTTTACATTCCCTCTATAAGTGATAGCTTATAATAAGTGTGTTTTTCTGTATGACTTATTTCACTTAGAATCGTCGTAGCTAAAGCCACTCATCATGCTGCTACTAGCCTTATGACATTGATTTCATGGCTGAGTGATATTCCATTGTACATAAGGACCACCACTTCTTTATCCATTTTTCTCTTTCCTGGGATATTTAAGGTGTCACGAAGTGGAGGTTCTTGTCAACAGAGCAGCCCCAAACTTTGGGGTGCCTGTGTCTTGCTGATTTTTAGTTTTCCCAATTTATACGCCCATGAGTGGAAGTGCCCTATGCGCTCTAAGCTATGCTTTTTCGATGTTTCAGGACACACCGTACACTTCTCCAGAGTGGCTGTTGGCAATTTACATCCCGCCCATCAGCCTAGCAAGGCTCCCGTTTCTCCATGGCCTGTTCTGCATTTCTGGTTTTGACACTTTTTTCCGCATGGCCCTTTTGACCGATGGGAAGCGAGACTTCTTTGTAGCGCTGATTTGCCTTTCCAGGTTGCTTGGTTGGCCAAAAAGGGCGTATGCGTTTTTTCCTGAATATATTCAGGAAAAAACGCATACGCCCTTTTTGGCCAAGGGCATCATTGTCGACGTTTTGCCGCTTTTCATGTGCTTTAAAGGCGATTCGAATCGACCTCCTGAAATCTGTTTCCTGCAATTCTGCCTTGCTTTCAGATCCTCTTCGTTGCCTTCCCTCAATATATTTGTGGACGAGAGTTATCATTTATAACTCTGCAGGTTTGTGAATTGCAGTGCCCCTGAACTCCATTTTTCAACTCGCTTTTTTGGGAGCTGGCCGCAAAAGCGCAGGATCGCCTCAGGCCCTATTCTGCTTCCGGGCGGCAGGCTGAGCCTGTGGTTAATTCTTCTTCCTGATGGGAAAATAGAGTGACCTGTGCCTGTCCCAACACCTAGAGCTAGTCTCTCATTGGCTCCCCCTCTTCCCGTTCATCCTCAGGACAAATTGCAAGCTGTACGGAACGGGAGGTTAAAGGTGCTGATTCTCCAAGGAGGGAGATTGCTAGTAAAGCGGCTGGAATGGCGAACCCGAGCACAAGGAGATGAGAAATGAGGTGCGTTTTAGAAACCTTTCCCGATCACACGGTGTACCACCTTCTGGGTTTCTCATGCATGTTTTCGAGGTAGGAAGATGCCCTTGAACCTGGAGATTTGGGACCCATGGGATGGGTAACAGGCAGTATTACTTTAAAGGCTCTGCGTTTGCTCCCCCAACCTCACCAAACCTCTCAGCCCCGAGAGTGTCCACCCTTATGGCTCCTCCAGCTGTGGGTCTAGATATGGTCAATCCAGGTTGCATCACAGCCCCTGAACGAATTTTGTAAGAATTTCTCTCTCTTTCACTGTCTATGTTTCACGGGTTTTTAAAAGGAATTTATTTTTATAATGGGGTTTAGCTGCTTTTCACGGCTGTGTTTCTGCCGCTTTACAGCCACTTGACTCACTTCCAGAGAGATATCAATACATAGGTTTTAAGATTCTTACTAGTCAGATATATTCTTGTGCGGTGAATAGGGGGTGTTGAGTCCAGTTCACTGAGCAAGGAGTAGGTCTTTCTATTACATATGGGGTTTATGGAACGGTATCTGAGCTCATTTGAAACCCTTGTTTTATGCATCACCCCACCCCACCTTTCCCGTTAAGCAGCCATAGTGTGTTTTGTAAACGTGTGACTCTGTTCTGTTTTGTAATTCAGTTCAAGTGTAGCGGTTTTTACATTCCCTCTATAAGTGATAGCTTATAATAAGTGTGTTTTTCTGTATGACTTATTTCACTTAGAATCGTCGTAGCTAAATCCACTCATCATGCTGCTACTAGCCTTATGACATTGATTTCATGGCTGAGTGATATTCCATTGTACATAAGGACCACCACTTCTTTATCCATTTTTCTCTTTCCTGGGATATTTAAGGTGTCACGAAGTGGAGGTTCTTGTCAATAGAGGAGCCCCAAACTTTGGGGTGCCTGTGTCTTGCTGATTTTTAGTTTTCCCAATTTATACGCCCATGAGTGGAAGTGCCCTATGCGCTCTAAGCTGTGTTTTTTCGATGTTTCAGGACACACCGTACACTTCTCCAGAGTGGCTGTTGGCAATTTACATCCCGCCCATCAGCGTAGCAAGGCTCCCATTTCTCCATGGCCTGTTCTGCATTTCTGGTTTTGACACTTTTTTCCGCATGGCCCTTTTGACCGATGGGAAGTGAGACTTCTTTGTAGCGCTGATTTGCCTTTCCAGGTTGCTTGGTTGGCCAAAAAGGGCGTATGCGTTTTTTCCTGAATATATTCAGGAAAAAACGCATACGCCCTTTTTGGCCAAGGGCATCATTGTTGACGTTTTGCCGCTTTTCATGTGCTTTAAAGGCGATTCGAATCGACCTCCTGAAATCTGTTTCCTGCAATTCTGCCTTGCTTTCAGATCCTCTTCGTTGCCTTCCCTCAATATATTTGTGGACGAGAGTTATCATTTATAACTCTGCAGGTTTGTGAATTGCAGTGCCCCTGAGCTCCATTTTTCAACTCGCTTTTTTGGGAGCTGGCCGCAAAAGCGCAGGATCGCCTCAGGCCCTATTCTGCTTCCGGGCGGCAGGCTGAACCTGTGGTTAATTCTTCTTCCTAATGGGAAAATAGAGTGACCTGTGCCTGTCCCAACACCTAGAGCTAGTCTCTCATTGGCTCCCCCTCTTCCCGTTCATCCTCAGGACAAATTGCAAGCTGTACGGAACGGGAGGTTAAAGGTGCTGATTCTCCAAGGTGGGAGATTGCTAGTAAAGCGGCTGGAATGGCAAACCCGAGCACAAGGAGATGAGAAATGAGGTGCGTTTTAGAAACCTTTCCCGATCACATGGTGTACCACCTTCTGGGTTTCTCATACATGTTTTCGAGGTAGGAAGATGCCCTTGAACCTGGAGATTTGGGACCCATGGGATGGGTAACAGGCAGTATTACTTTAAAGGCTCTGCGTTTGCTCCCCCAACCTCACCAAACCTCTCAGCCCCGAGAGTGTCCACCCTTATGTCTCCTCCAGCTGTGGGTCTAGATATGGTCAATCCAGGTTGCATCACAGCCCCTGAACGAATTTTGTAAGAAATTGTCTCTCTTTCACTGTCTTTGTTTCACGGGTTTTTAAAAGTAATTTATTTTTATAATGGGGTTTAGCTGTTTTTCACGGCTGTGTTTATGCGGCTTTACAGCCACTTGACTCACTTCCAGAGAGATATCAATACATAGGTTTTAAGATTCTTACTAGTCAGATATATTCTTGTGCGGTGAATAGGGGGTGTTGAGTCCAGTTCACTGAGCAAGGAGTAGGTCTTTCTATTACATATTGGGTTTATGGAACGGTATCTGAGCTCATTTGAAACCCTTGTTTTATTCATCACCCCACCCCACCTTTCCCGTTAAGCAGCCATAGTGTGTTTTGTAAACGTGTGACTCTGTTCTGTTTTGTAATTCAGTTCAAGTGTAGCGGTTTTTACATTCCCTCTATAAGTGATAGCTTATGATAAGTGTCTTTTTCTGTGTGACTTATTTCACTTAGAATCGTCGTAGCTAAAGCCACTCATCATGCTGCTACTAGCCTTATGACATTGATTTCATGGCTGAGTGATATTCCATTGTACATAAGGACCACCACTTCTTTATCCATTTTTCTCTTTCCTGGGATATTTAAGGTGTCATGAAGTGGAGGTTCTTGTCAACAGAGCAGCCCTAAACTTTCGGGTGCCTGTGTCTTGCTGATTTTTAGTTTTCCCAATTTATACGCCCATGAGTGGAAGTGCCCTATGCGCTCTAAGCTGTGTTTTTTTGATGTTTCAGGACACACCGTACACTTCTCCAGAGTGGCTGTTGGCAATTTACATCCCGCCCATCAGCGTAGCAAGGCTCCCATTTCTCCATGGCCTGTTCTGCATTTCTGGTTTTGACACTTTTTTCCGCATGGCCCTTTTGACCGATGGGAAGCGAGACTTCTTTGTAGCGCTGATTTGCCTTTCCAGGTTGCTTGGTTGGCCAAAAAGGGCGTATGCGTTTTTTCCTGAATATATTCAGGAAAAAACGCATACGCCCTTTTTGGCCAAGGGCATCATTGTTGACGTTTTGCCACTTTTCATGTGCTTTAAAGGCGATTCGAATCGACCTCCTGAAATCTGTTTCCTGCAATTCTGCCTTGCTTTCAGATCCTCTTCGGTGCCTTCCCTCAATATATTTGTGGACGAGAGTTATCATTTATAACTCTGCAGGTTTGTGAATTGCAGTGCCCCTGAGCTCCATTTTTCAACTCGCTTTTTTGGGAGCTGGCCGCAAAAGCGCAGGATCGCCTCAGGCCCTATTCTGCTTCTGGGTGGCAGGCTGAGCCTGTGGTTAATTCTTCTTCCTGATGGGAAAATAGAGTGACCTGTGCCTGTCCCAACACCTAGAGCTAGTCTCTCATTGGCTCCCCCTCTTCCCGTTCATCCTCAGGACAAATTGCAAGCTGTACGGAACGGGAGGTTAAAGGTGCTGATTCTCCAAGGAGGGAGATTGCTAGTAAAGCAGCTGGAATGGCGAACCCGAGCACAAGGAGATGAGAAATGAGGTGCGTTTTAGAAACCTTTCCCGATCACACGGTGTACCACCTTCTGGGTTTCTCATGCATGTTTTCGAGGTAGGAAGATGCCCTTGAACCTGGAGATTTGGGACCCATGGGATGGGTAACAGGCAGTATTACTTTAAAGGGTCTGCGTTTGCTCCCCCAACCTCACCAAACCTCTCAGCCCCGAGAGTGTCCACCCTTATGTCTCCTCCAGCTATGGGTCTAGATATGGTCAATCCAGGTTGCATCACAGCCCCTGAACGAATTTTGTAAGAATTTCTCTCTCTTTCACTGTCTTTGTTTCACGGGTTTTTAAAAGGAATTTATTTTTATAATGGGGTTTAGCTGCTGCTTTTCACGGCTGTGTTTCTGCCGCTTTACAACCACTTGACTCACTTCCAGAGAGATATCAATACATAGGTTTTAAGATTCTTACTAGTCAGATATATTCTTGTGCGGTGAATAGGGGGTGTTGAGTCCAGTTCACTGAGCAAGGAGTAGGTCTTTCTATTACATATGGGGTTTATGGAACGGTATCTGAGCTCATTTGAAACCCTTGTTTTATGCATCACCCCACCCCACCTTTCCCGTTAAGCAGCCATAATGTGTTTTCTAAACGTGTGACTCTGTTCTGTTTTGTAATTCAGTTCAAGTGTAGCGGTTTTTACATTCCCTCTATAAGTGATAGCTTATAATAAGTGTGTTTTTCTGTATGACTTATTTCACTTAGAATCGTCGTGGCTAAAGCCACTCATCATGCTGCTACTAGCCTTATGACATTGATTTCATGGCTGAGTGATATTCCATTGTACATAAGGACCACCACTTCTTTATCCATTTTTCTCTTTCCTGGGATATTTAAGGTGTCAAGAAGTGGAGGTTCTTGTCAACAAAGCAGCCCCAAACTTTGGGGTGCCTGTGTCTTGCTGATTTTTAGTTTTCCCAATTTATACGCCCATGAGTGGAAGTGCCCTATGCGCTCTAAGCTGTGTTTTTTCGATGTTTCAGGACACACCATAAATTCTCCAGAGTGGCTGTTGGCAATTTACATCCCGCCCATCAGCGTAACAAGGCTCCCATTTCTCCATGGCCTGTTCTGCATTTCTGGTTTTGACACTTTTTTCCGCATGGCCCTTTTGACCGATGGGAAGCGAGACTTCTTTGTAGCGCTGATTTGCCTTTCCAGGTTGCTTGGTTGGCCAAAAAGGGCGTATGCGTTTTTTCCTGAATATATTCAGGAAAAAACGCATACGCCCTTTTTGGCCAAGGGCATCATTGTCGACGTTTTGCCGCTTTTCATGTGCTTTAAAGGCGATTCGAATCGACCTCCTGAAATCTGTTTCCTGCAATTCTGCCTTGCTTTCAGATCCTCTTCGTTGCCTTCCCTCAATATATTTGTGGACGAGAGTTATCATTTATAACTCTGCAGGTTTGTGAATTGCAGTGCCCCTGAGCTCCATTTTTCAACTCGCTTTTTTGGGAGCTGGCCGCAAAAGCGCAGGATCGCCTCAGGCCCTATTCTGCTTCCGGGCGGCAGGCTGAGCCTGTGGTTAATTCTTCTTCCTGATGGGAAAATAGAGTGACCTGTGCCTGTCCCAACACCTAGAGCTAGTCTCTCATTGGCTCCCCCTCTTCCCGTTCATCCTCAGGACAAATTGCAAGCTGTACGGAACGGGAGGTTAAAGGTGCTGATTCTCCAAGGAGGGAGATTGCTAGTAAAGCGGCTGGAATGGCGAACCCGAGCACAAGGAGATGAGAAATGAGGTGCGTTTTAGAAACCTTTCCCGATCACACGGTGTACCACCTTCTGGGTTTCTCATGCATGTTTTCGAGGTAGGAAGATGCCCTTGAACCTGGAGATTTGGGACCCATGGGATGGGTAACAGGCAGTATTACTTTAAAGGCTCTGCGTTTGCTCCCCCAACCTCACCAAACCTCTCAGCCCCGAGAATGTCCACCCTTATGTCTCATCCAGCTGTGTGTCTAGATATGGTCAATCCAAGTTGCATCACAGCCCCTGAACGAATTTTGTAAGAATTTCTCTCTCTTTCACTGTCTTTGTTTCACGGGTTTTTAAAAGGAATTTATTTTTATAATGGGGTTTAGCTGCTTTTCACGGCTGTGTTTCTGCCGCTTTACAGCCACTTGACTCACTTCCAGAGAGATATCAATACATAGGTTTTAAGATTCTTACTAGTCAGATATATTCTTGTGCGGTGAATAGGGGGTGTTGAGTCCAGTTCACTGAGCAAGGAGTAGGTCTTTCTATTACATATGGGGTTTATGGAACGGTATCTGAGCTCATTTGAAACCCTTGTTTTATGCATCACCCCACCCCACCTTTCCCGTTAAGCAGCCATAGTGTGTTTTGTAAACGTGTGACTCTGTTCTGTTTTGTAATTCAGTTCAAGTGTAGCGGTTTTTACATTCCCTCTATAAGTGATAGCTTATAATAAGTGTGTTTTTCTGTATGACTTATTTCACTTAGAATCGTCGTAGCTAAATCCACTCATCATGCTGCTACTAGCCTTATGACATTGATTTCATGGCTGAGTGATATTCCATTGTACATAAGGACCACCACTTCTTTATCCATTTTTCTCTTTCCTGGGATATTTAAGGTGTCACGAAGTGGAGGTTCTTGTCAATAGAGGAGCCCCAAACTTTGGGGTGCCTGTGTCTTGCTGATTTTTAGTTTTCCCAATTTATACGCCCATGAGTGGAAGTGCCCTATGCGCTCTAAGCTGTGTTTTTTCGATGTTTCAGGACACACCGTACACTTCTCCAGAGTGGCTGTTGGCAATTTACATCCCGCCCATCAGCGTAACAAGGCTCCCATTTCTCCATGGCCTGTTCTGCATTTCTGGTTTTGACACTTTTTTCCGCATGGCCCTTTTGACCGATGGGAAGCGAGACTTCTTTGTAGCGCTGATTTGCCTTTCCAGGTTGCTTGGTTGGCCAAAAAGGGCGTATGCGTTTTTTCCTGAATATATTCAGGAAAAAACGCATACGCCCTTTTTGGCCAAGGGCATCATTGTCGACGTTTTGCCGCTTTTCATGTGCTTTAAAGGCGATTCGAATCGACCTCCTGAAATCTGTTTCCTGCAATTCTGCCTTGCTTTCAGATCCTCTTCGTTGCCTTCCCTCAATATATTTGTGGACGAGAGTTATCATTTATAACTCTGCAGGTTTGTGAATTGCAGTGCCCCTGAGCTCCATTTTTCAACTCGCTTTTTTGGGAGCTGGCCGCAAAAGCGCAGGATCGCCTCAGGCCCTATTCTGCTTCCGGGCGGCAGGCTGAGCCTGTGGTTAATTCTTCTTCCTGATGGGAAAATAGAGTGACCTGTGCCTGTCCCAACACCTAGAGCTAGTCTCTCATTGGCTCCCCCTCTTCCCGTTCATCCTCAGGACAAATTGCAAGCTGTACGGAACGGGAGGTTAAAGGTGCTGATTCTCCAAGGAGGGAGATTGCTAGTAAAGCGGCTGGAATGGCGAACCCGAGCACAAGGAGATGAGAAATGAGGTGCGTTTTAGAAACCTTTCCCGATCACACGGTGTACCACCTTCTGGGTTTCTCATGCATGTTTTCGAGGTAGGAAGATGCCCTTGAACCTGGAGATTTGGGACCCATGGGATGGGTAACAGGCAGTATTACTTTAAAGGCTCTGCGTTTGCTCCCCCAACCTCACCAAACCTCTCAGCCCCGAGAGTGTCCACCCTTATGTCTCCTCCAGCTGTGGGTCTAGATATGGTCAATCCAGGTTGCATCACAGCCCCTGAACGAATTTTGTAAGAAATTGTCTCTCTTTCACTGTCTTTGTTTCACGGGTTTTTAAAAGTAATTTATTTTTATAATGGGGTTTAGCTGTTTTTCACGGCTGTGTTTATGCGGCTTTACAGCCACTTGACTCACTTCCAGAGAGATATCAATACATAGGTTTTAAGATTCTTACTAGTCAGATATATTCTTGTGTGGTGAATAGGGGGTGTTGAGTCCAGTTCACTGAGCAAGGAGTAGGTCTTTCTATTACATATGGGGTTTATGGAACGGTATCTGAGCTCATTTGAAACCCTTGTTTTATTCATCACCCCACCCCACCTTTCCCGTTAAGCAGCCATAGTGTGTTTTGTAAACGTGTGACTCTGTTCTGTTTTGTAATTCAGTTCAAGTGTAGCGGTTTTTACATTCCCTCTATAAGTGATAGCTTATGATAAGTGTCTTTTTCTGTGTGACTTATTTCACTTAGAATCGTCGTAGCTAAAGCCACTCATCATGCTGCTACTAGCCTTATGACATTGATTTCATGGCTGAGTGATATTCCATTGTACATAAGGACCACCACTTCTTTATCCATTTTTCTCTTTCCTGGGATATTTAAGGTGTCATGAAGTGGAGGTTCTTGTCAACAGAGCAGCCCTAAACTTTCGGGTGCCTGTGTCTTGCTGATTTTTAGTTTTCCCAATTTATACGCCCATGAGTGGAAGTGCCCTATGCGCTCTAAGCTGTGTTTTTTTGATGTTTCAGGACACACCGTACACTTCTCCAGAGTGGCTGTTGGCAATTTACATCCCGCCCATCAGCGTAGCAAGGCTCCCATTTCTCCATGGCCTGTTCTGCATTTCTGGTTTTGACACTTTTTTCCGCATGGCCCTTTTGACCGATGGGAAGCGAGACTTCTTTGTAGCGCTGATTTGCCTTTCCAGGTTGCTTGGTTGGCCAAAAAGGGCGTATGCGTTTTTTCCTGAATATATTCAGGAAAAAACGCATACGCCCTTTTTGGCCAAGGGCATCATTGTTGACGTTTTGCCACTTTTCATGTGCTTTAAAGGCGATTCGAATCGACCTCCTGAAATCTGTTTCCTGCAATTCTGCCTTGCTTTCAGATCCTCTTCGGTGCCTTCCCTCAATATATTTGTGGACGAGAGTTATCATTTATAACTCTGCAGGTTTGTGAATTGCAGTGCCCCTGAGCTCCATTTTTCAACTCGCTTTTTTGGGAGCTGGCCGCAAAAGCGCAGGATCGCCTCAGGCCCTATTCTGCTTCTGGGTGGCAGGCTGAGCCTGTGGTTAATTCTTCTTCCTGATGGGAAAATAGAGTGACCTGTGCCTGTCCCAACACCTAGAGCTAGTCTCTCATTGGCTCCCCCTCTTCCCGTTCATCCTCAGGACAAATTGCAAGCTGTACGGAACGGGAGGTTAAAGGTGCTGATTCTCCAAGGAGGGAGATTGCTAGTAAAGCAGCTGGAATGGCGAACCCGAGCACAAGGAGATGAGAAATGAGGTGCGTTTTAGAAACCTTTCCCGATCACACGGTGTACCACCTTCTGGGTTTCTCATGCATGTTTTCGAGGTAGGAAGATGCCCTTGAACCTGGAGATTTGGGACCCATGGGATGGGTAACAGGCAGTATTACTTTAAAGGGTCTGCGTTTGCTCCCCCAACCTCACCAAACCTCTCAGCCCCGAGAGTGTCCACCCTTATGTCTCCTCCAGCTATGGGTCTAGATATGGTCAATCCAGGTTGCATCACAGCCCCTGAACGAATTTTGTAAGAATTTCTCTCTCTTTCACTGTCTTTGTTTCACGGGTTTTTAAAAGGAATTTATTTTTATAATGGGGTTTAGCTGCTGCTTTTCACGGCTGTGTTTCTGCCGCTTTACAACCACTTGACTCACTTCCAGAGAGATATCAATACATAGGTTTTAAGATTCTTACTAGTCAGATATATTCTTGTGCGGTGAATAGGGGGTGTTGAGTCCAGTTCACTGAGCAAGGAGTAGGTCTTTCTATTACATATGGGGTTTATGGAACGGTATCTGAGCTCATTTGAAACCCTTGTTTTATGCATCACCCCACCCCACCTTTCCCGTTAAGCAGCCATAATGTGTTTTCTAAACGTGTGACTCTGTTCTGTTTTGTAATTCAGTTCAAGTGTAGCGGTTTTTACATTCCCTCTATAAGTGATAGCTTATAATAAGTGTGTTTTTCTGTATGACTTATTTCACTTAGAATCGTCGTGGCTAAAGCCACTCATCATGCTGCTACTAGCCTTATGACATTGATTTCATGGCTGAGTGATATTCCATTGTACATAAGGACCACCACTTCTTTATCCATTTTTCTCTTTCCTGGGATATTTAAGGTGTCACGAAGTGGAGGTTCTTGTCAACAAAGCAGCCCCAAACTTTGGGGTGCCTGTGTCTTGCTGATTTTTAGTTTTCCCAATTTATACGCCCATGAGTGGAAGTGCCCTATGCGCTCTAAGCTGTGTTTTTTCGATGTTTCAGGACACACCATAAATTCTCCAGAGTGGCTGTTGGCAATTTACATCCCGCCCATCAGCGTAACAAGGCTCCCATTTCTCCATGGCCTGTTCTGCATTTCTGGTTTTGACACTTTTTTCCGCATGGCCCTTTTGACCGATGGGAAGCGAGACTTCTTTGTAGCGCTGATTTGCCTTTCCAGGTTGCTTGGTTGGCCAAAAAGGGCGTATGCGTTTTTTCCTGAATATATTCAGGAAAAAACGCATACGCCCTTTTTGGCCAAGGGCATCATTGTCGACGTTTTGCCGCTTTTCATGTGCTTTAAAGGCGATTCGAATCGACCTCCTGAAATCTGTTTCCTGCAATTCTGCCTTGCTTTCAGATCCTCTTCGTTGCCTTCCCTCAATATATTTGTGGACGAGAGTTATCATTTATAACTCTGCAGGTTTGTGAATTGCAGTGCCCCTGAGCTCCATTTTTCAACTCGCTTTTTTGGGAGCTGGCCGCAAAAGTGCAGGATTGCCTCAGGCCCTATTCTGCTTCCGGGCGGCAGGCTGAGCCTGTGGTTAATTCTTCTTCCTGATGGGAAAATAGAGTGACCTGTGCCTGTCCCAACACCTAGAGCTAGTCTCTCATTGGCTCCCCCTCTTCCCGTTCATCCTCAGGACAAATTGCAAGCTGTACGGAACGGGAGGTTAAAGGTGCTGATTCTCCAAGGAGGGAGATTGCTAGTAAAGCGGCTGGAATGGCGAACCCGAGCACAAGGAGATGAGAAATGAGGTGCGTTTTAGAAACCTTTCCCGATCACACGGTGTACCACCTTCTGGGTTTCTCATGCATGTTTTCGAGGTAGGAAGATGCCCTTGAACCTGGAGATTTGGGACCCATGGGATGGGTAACAGGCAGTATTACTTTAAAGGCTCTGCGTTTGCTCCCCCAACCTCACCAAACCTCTCAGCCCCGAGAATGTCCACCCTTATGTCTCATCCAGCTGTGTGTCTAGATATGGTCAATCCAAGTTGCATCACAGCCCCTGAACG
The DNA here is from genome assembly GCF_028023285.1 of Balaenoptera ricei. Classification (NCBI taxonomy): domain Eukaryota; kingdom Metazoa; phylum Chordata; class Mammalia; order Artiodactyla; family Balaenopteridae; genus Balaenoptera; species Balaenoptera ricei. Next base: position 44,613,756 of record NC_082642.1, on the reverse strand, counting down.
AATTTTGTAAGAATTTCTCTCTCTTTCACTGTCTTTGTTTCACGGGTTTTTAAAAGGAATTTATTTTTATAATGGGGTTTAGCTGCTTTTCACGGCTGTGTTTCTGCCGCTTTACAGCCACTTGACTCACTTCCAGAGAGATATCAATACATAGGTTTTAAGATTCTTACTAGTCAGATATATTCTTGTGCGGTGAATAGGGGGTGTTGAGTCCAGTTCACTGAGCAAGGAGTAGGTCTTTCTATTACATATGGGGTTTATGGAACGGTATCTGAGCTCATTTGAAACCCTTGTTTTATGCATCACCCCACCCCACCTTTCCCGTTAAGCAGCCATAGTGTGTTTTGTAAACGTGTGACTCTGTTCTGTTTTGTAATTCAGTTCAAGTGTAGCAGTTTTTACATTCCCTCTATAAGTGATAGCTTATAATAAGTGTGTTTTTCTGTATGACTTATTTCACTTAGAATCGTCGTAGCTAAATCCACTCATCATGCTGCTACTAGCCTTATGACATTGATTTCATGGCTGAGTGATATTCCATTGTACATAAGGACCACCACTTCTTTATCCATTTTTCTCTTTCCTGGGATATTTAAGGTGTCACGAAGTGGAGGTTCTTGTCAATAGAGGAGCCCCAAACTTTGGGGTGCCTGTGTCTTGCTGATTTTTAGTTTTCCCAATTTATACGCCCATGAGTGGAAGTGCCCTATGCGCTCTAAGCTGTGTTTTTTCGATGTTTCAGGACACACCGTACACTTCTCCAGAGTGGCTGTTGGCAATTTACATCCCGCCCATCAGCGTAACAAGGCTCCCATTTCTCCATGGCCTGTTCTGCATTTCTGGTTTTGACACTTTTTTCCGCATGGCCCTTTTGACCGATGGGAAGCGAGACTTCTTTGTAGCGCTGATTTGCCTTTCCAGGTTGCTTGGTTGGCCAAAAAGGGCGTATGCGTTTTTTCCTGAATATATTCAGGAAAAAACGCATACGCCCTTTTTGGCCAAGGGCATCATTGTCGACGTTTTGCCGCTTTTCATGTGCTTTAAAGGCGATTCGAATCGACCTCCTGAAATCTGTTTCCTGCAATTCTGCCTTGCTTTCAGATCCTCTTCGTTGCCTTCCCTCAATATATTTGTGGACGAGAGTTATCATTTATAACTCTGCAGGTTTGTGAATTGCAGTGCCCCTGAGCTCCATTTTTCAACTCGCTTTTTTGGGAGCTGGCCGCAAAAGCGCAGGATCGCCTCAGGCCCTATTCTGCTTCCGGGCGGCAGGCTGAGCCTGTGGTTAATTCTTCTTCCTGATGGGAAAATAGAGTGACCTGTGCCTGTCCCAACACCTAGAGCTAGTCTCTCATTGGCTCCCCCTCTTCCCGTTCATCCTCAGGACAAATTGCAAGCTGTACGGAACGGGAGGTTAAAGGTGCTGATTCTCCAAGGAGGGAGATTGCTAGTAAAGCGGCTGGAATGGCGAACCCGAGCACAAGGAGATGAGAAATGAGGTGCGTTTTAGAAACCTTTCCCGATCACACGGTGTACCACCTTCTGGGTTTCTCATGCATGTTTTCGAGGTAGGAAGATGCCCTTGAACCTGGAGATTTGGGACCCATGGGATGGGTAACAGGCAGTATTACTTTAAAGGCTCTGCGTTTGCTCCCCCAACCTCACCAAACCTCTCAGCCCCGAGAATGTCCACCCTTATGTCTCATCCAGCTGTGTGTCTAGATATGGTCAATCCAAGTTGCATCACAGCCCCTGAACGAATTTTGTAAGAATTTCTCTCTCTTTCACTGTCTTTGTTTCACGGGTTTTTAAAAGGAATTTATTTTTATAATGGGGTTTAGCTGCTTTTCACGGCTGTGTTTCTGCCGCTTTACAGCCACTTGACTCACTTCCAGAGAGATATCAATACATAGGTTTTAAGATTCTTACTAGTCAGATATATTCTTGTGCGGTGAATAGGGGGTGTTGAGTCCAGTTCACTGAGCAAGGAGTAGGTCTTTCTATTACATATGGGGTTTATGGAACGGTATCTGAGCTCATTTGAAACCCTTGTTTTATGCATCACCCCACCCCACCTTTCCCGTTAAGCAGCCATAGTGTGTTTTGTAAACGTGTGACTCTGTTCTGTTTTGTAATTCAGTTCAAGTGTAGCGGTTTTTACATTCCCTCTATAAGTGATAGCTTATAATAAGTGTGTTTTTCTGTATGACTTATTTCACTTAGAATCGTCGTAGCTAAATCCACTCATCATGCTGCTACTAGCCTTATGACATTGATTTCATGGCTGAGTGATATTCCATTGTACATAAGGACCACCACTTCTTTATCCATTTTTCTCTTTCCTGGGATATTTAAGGTGTCACGAAGTGGAGGTTCTTGTCAATAGAGGAGCCCCAAACTTTGGGGTGCCTGTGTCTTGCTGAATTTTAGTTTTCCCAATTTATACGCCCATGAGTGGAAGTGCCCTATGCGCTCTAAGCTGTGTTTTTTCGATGTTTCAGGACACACCGTACACTTCTCCAGAGTGGCTGTTGGCAATTTACATCCCGCCCATCAGCGTAGCAAGGCTCCCATTTCTCCATGGCCTGTTCTGCATTTCTGGTTTTGACACTTTTTTCCGCATGGCCCTTTTGACCGATGGGAAGCGAGACTTCTTTGTAGCGCTGATTTGCCTTTCCAGGTTGCTTGGTTGGCCAAAAAGGGCGTATGCGTTTTTTCCTGAATATATTCAGGAAAAAACGCATACGCCCTTTTTGGCCAAGGGCATCATTTTTGACGTTTTGCCGCTTTTCATGTGCTTTAAAGGCGATTCGAATCGACCTCCTGAAATCTGTTTCCTGCAATTCTGCCTTGCTTTCAGATCCTCTTCGTTGCCTTCCCTCAATATATTTGTGGACGAGAGTTATCATTTATAACTCTGCAGGTTTGTGAATTGCAGTGCCCCTGAGCTCCATTTTTCAACTCGCTTTTTTGGGAGCTGGCCGCAAAAGCGCAGGATCGCCTCAGGCCCTATTCTGCTTCCGGGCGGCAGGCTGAGCCTGTGGTTAATTCTTCTTCCTGATGGGAAAATAGAGTGACCTGTGCCTGTCCCAACACCTGGAGCTAGTCTCTCATTGGCTCCCCCTCTTCCCGTTCATCCTCAGGACAAATTGCAAGCTGTACGGAACGGGAGGTTAAAGGTGCTGATTCTCCAAGGAGGGAGATTGCTAGTAAAGCGGCTGGAATGGCAAACCCGAGCACAAGGAGATGAGAAATGAGGTGCGTTTTAGAAACCTTTCCCGATCACATGGTGTACCACCTTCTGGGTTTCTCATGCATCTTTTCGAGGTAGGAAGATGCCCTTGAACCTGGAGATTTGGGACCCATGGGATGGGTAACAGGCAGTATTACTTTAAAGGCTCTGCGTTTGCTCCCCCAACCTCACCAAACCTCTCAGCCCCGAGAGTGTCCACCCTTATGTCTCATCCAGCTGTGGGTCTAGATATGGTCAATCCAGGTTGCATCACAGCCCCTGAACGAATTTTGTAAGAAATTGTCTCTCTTTCACTGTCTTTGTTTCACGGGTTTTTAAAAGTAATTTATTTTTATAATGGGGTTTAGCTGTTTTTCACGGCTGTGTTTATGCGGCTTTACAGCCACTTGACTCACTTCCAGAGAGATATCAATACATAGGTTTTAAGATTCTTACTAGTCAGATATATTCTTGTGCGGTGAATAGGGGGTGTTGAGTCCAGTTCACTGAGCAAGGAGTAGGTCTTTCTATTACATATTGGGTTTATGGAACGGTATCTGAGCTCATTTGAAACCCTTGTTTTATTCATCACCCCACCCCACCTTTCCCGTTAAGCAGCCATAGTGTGTTTTGTAAACGTGTGACTCTGTTCTGTTTTGTAATTCAGTTCAAGTGTAGCGGTTTTTACATTCCCTCTATAAGTGATAGCTTATGATAAGTGTCTTTTTCTGTGTGACTTATTTCACTTAGAATCGTCGTAGCTAAAGCCACTCATCATGCTGCTACTAGCCTTATGACATTGATTTCATGGCTGAGTGATATTCCATTGTACATAAGGACCACCACTTCTTTATCCATTTTTCTCTTTCCTGGGATATTTAAGGTGTCATGAAGTGGAGGTTCTTGTCAACAGAGCAGCCCTAAACTTTCGGGTGCCTGTGTCTTGCTGATTTTTAGTTTTCCCAATTTATACGCCCATGAGTGGAAGTGCCCTATGCGCTCTAAGCTGTGTTTTTTTGATGTTTCAGGACACACCGTACACTTCTCCAGAGTGGCTGTTGGCAATTTACATCCCGCCCATCAGCGTAGCAAGGCTCCCATTTCTCCATGGCCTGTTCTGCATTTCTGGTTTTGACACTTTTTTCCGCATGGCCCTTTTGACCGATGGGAAGCGAGACTTCTTTGTAGCGCTGATTTGCCTTTCCAGGTTGCTTGGTTGGCCAAAAAGGGCGTATGCGTTTTTTCCTGAATATATTCAGGAAAAAACGCATACGCCCTTTTTGGCCAAGGGCATCATTGTTGACGTTTTGCCACTTTTCATGTGCTTTAAAGGCGATTCGAATCGACCTCCTGAAATCTGTTTCCTGCAATTCTGCCTTGCTTTCAGATCCTCTTCGGTGCCTTCCCTCAATATATTTGTGGACGAGAGTTATCATTTATAACTCTGCAGGTTTGTGAATTGCAGTGCCCCTGAGCTCCATTTTTCAACTCGCTTTTTTGGGAGCTGGCCGCAAAAGCGCAGGATCGCCTCAGGCCCTATTCTGCTTCTGGGCGGCAGGCTGAGCCTGTGGTTAATTCTTCTTCCTGATGGGAAAATAGAGTGACCTGTGCCTGTCCCAACACCTAGAGCTAGTCTCTCATTGGCTCCCCCTCTTCCCGTTCATCCTCAGGACAAATTGCAAGCTGTACGGAACGGGAGGTTAAAGGTGCTGATTCTCCAAGGAGGGAGATTGCTAGTAAAGCGGCTGGAATGGCGAACCCGAGCACAAGGAGATGAGAAATGAGGTGCGTTTTAGAAACCTTTCCCGAACACACGGTGTACCACCTTCTGGGTTTCTCATGCATGTTTTCGAGGTAGGAAGATGCCCTTGAACCTGGAGATTTGGGACCCATGGGATGGGTAACAGGCAGTATTACTTTAAAGGCTCTGCGTTTGCTCCCCCAACCTCACCAAACCTCTCAGCCCCGAGAGTGTCCACCCTTATGTCTCCTCCAGCTGTGGGTCTAGATATGGTCAATCCAGGTTGCATCACAGCCCCTGAACGAATTTTGTAAGAATTTCTCTCTCTTTCACTGTCTTTGTTTCATGGGTTTTTAAAAGGAATTTATTTTTATAATGGGGTTTAGCTGCTTTTCACGGCTGTGTTTCTGCCGCTTTACAGCCACTTGACTCACTTCCAGAGAGATATCAATACATAGGTTTTAAGATTCTTACTAGTCAGATATATTCTTGTGCGGTGAATAGGGGGTGTTGAGTCCAGTTCACTGAGCAAGGAGTAGGTCTTTCTATTACATATTGGGTTTATGGAACGGTATCTGAGCTCATTTGAAACCCTTGTTTTATGCATCACCCCACCCCACCTTTCCCGTTAAGCAGCCATAATGTGTTTTCTAAACGTGTGACTCTGTTCTGTTTTGTAATTCAGTTCAAGTGTAGCGGTTTTTACATTCCCTCTATAAGTGATAGCTTATAATAAGTGTGTTTTTCTGTATGACTTATTTCACTTAGAATCGTCGTAGCTAAAGCCACTCATCATGCTGCTACTAGCCTTATGACATTGATTTCATGGCTGAGTGATATTCCATTGTACATAAGGACCACCACATCTTTATCCATTTTTCTCTTTCCTGGGATATTTAAGGTGTCACGAAGTGGAGGTTCTTGTCAACAGAGCAGCCCCAAACTTTGGGGTGCCTGTGTCTTGCTGATTTTTAGTTTTCCCAATTTATACGCCCATGAGTGGAAGTGCCCTATGCACTCTAAGCTGTGCTTTTTCGATGTTTCAGGACACACCGTACACTTCTCCAGAGTGGCTGTTGGCAATTTACATCCCGCCCATCAGCGTAGCAAGGCTCCCATTTCTCCATGGCCTGTTCTGCATTTCTGGTTTTGACACTTTTTTCCGCATGGCCCTTTTGACCGATGGGAAGCGAGACTTCTTTGTAGCGCTGATTTGCCTTTCAGGTTGCTTGGTTGGCCAAAAAGGGCGTATGCGTTTTTTCCTGAATATATTCAGGAAAAAACGCATACGCCCTTTTTGGCCAAGGGCATCATTGTCGACGTTTTGCCGCTTTTCATGTGCTTTAAAAGCGATTCGAATCGACCTCCTGAAATCTGTTTCCTGCAATTCTGCCTTGCTTTCAGATCCTCTTCGTTGCCTTCCCTCAATATATTTGTGGACGAGAGTTATCATTTATAACTCTGCAGGTTTGTGAATTGCAGTGCCCCTGAGCTCCATTTTTCAACTCGCTTTTTAGGGAGCTGGCCGCAAAAGCGCAGGATTGCCTCAGGCCCTATTCTGCTTCCGGGCGGCAGGCTGAGCCTGTGGTTAATTCTTCTTCCTGATGGGAAAATAGAGTGACCTGTGCCTGTCCCAACACCTAGAGCTAGTCTCTCATTGGCTCCCCCTCTTCCCGTTCATCCTCAGGACAAATTGCAAGCTGTACGGAACGGGAGGTTAAAGGTGCTGATTCTCCAAGGAGGGAGATTGCTAGTAAAGCGGCTGGAATGGCGAACCCGAGCACAAGGAGATGAGAAATGAGGTGCGTTTTAGAAACTTTTCCCGATCACACGGTGTACCACCTTCTGGGTTTCTCATGCATGTTTTCGAGGTAGGAAGATGCCCTTGAACCTGGAGATTTGGGACCCATGGGATGGGTAACAGGCAGTATTACTTTAAAGGCTCTGCGTTTGCTCCCCTAACCTCACCAAACCTCTCAGCCCCGAGAATGTCCACCCTTATGTCTCCTCCAGCTGTGGGTCTAGATATGGTCAATCCAGGTTGCATCACAGCCCCTGAACGAATTTTGTAAGAATTTCTCTCTCTTTCACTGTCTTTGTTTCACGGGTTTTTAAAAGTAATTTATTTTTATAATGGGGTTTAGCTGCTTTTCACGGCTGTGTTTCTGCCGCTTTACAGCCACTTGACTCACTTCCAGAGAGATATCAATACATAGGTTTTAAGATTCTTACTAGTCAGATATATTCTTGTGCGGTGAATAGGGGGTGTTGAGTCCAGTTCACTGAGCAAGGAGTAGGTCTTTCTATTACATATTGGGTTTATGGAACGGTATCTGAGCTCATTTGAAACCCTTGTTTTATGCATCACCCCACCCCACCTTTCCCATTAAGCAGCCATAGTGTGTTTTGTAAACTTGTTACTCTGTTCTGTTTTTTAAACGTGTGACTCTGTTCTGTTTTGTAATTCAGTTCAAGTGTAGCGGTTTTTACATTCCCTCTATAAGTGATAGCTTATGATAAGTGTCTTTTTCTGTGTGACTTATTTCACTTAGAATCGTCGTAGCTAAAGCCACTCATCATGCTGCTACTAGCCTTATGACATTGATTTCATGGCTGAGTGATATTCCATTGTACATAAGGACCACCACTTCTTTATCCATTTTTCTCTTTCCTGGGATATTTAAGGTGTCACGAAGTGGAGGTTCTTGTCAACAGAGCAGCCCCAAACTTTGGGGTGCCTGTGTCTTGCTGATTTTTAGTTTTCCCAATTTATACGCCCATGAGTGGAAGTGCCCTATGCGCTCTAAGCTGTGTTTTTTTGATGTTTCAGGACACACCGTACACTTCTCCAGAGTGGCTGTTGGCAATTTACATCCCGCCCATCAGCGTAGCAAGGCTCCCATTTCTCCATGGCCTGTTCTGCATTTCTGGTTTTGACACTTTTTTCCGCATGGCCCTTTTGACCGATGGGAAGCGAGACTTCTTTGTAGCGCTGATTTGCCTTTCCAGGTTGCTTGGTTGGCCAAAAAGGGCGTATGCGTTTTTTCCTGAATATATTCAGGAAAAAACGCATACGCCCTTTTTGGCCAAGGGCATCATTGTCGACGTTTTGCCGCTTTTCATGTGCTTTAAAGGCGATTCGAATCGACCTCCTGAAATCTGTTTCCTGCAATTCTGCCTTGCTTTCAGATCCTCTTCGTTGCCTTCCCTCAATATATTTGTGGACGAGAGTTATCATTTATAACTCTGCAGGTTTGTGAATTGCAGTGCCCCTGAGCTCCATTTTTCAACTCGCTTTTTTGGGAGCTGGCCGCAAAAGCGCAGGATTGCCTCAGGCCCTATTCTGCTTCCGGGCGGCAGGCTGAGCCTGTGGTTAATTCTTCTTCCTGATGGGAAAATAGAGTGACCTGTGCCTGTCCCAACACCTAGAGCTAGTCTCTCATTGGCTCCCCCTCTTCCCGTTCATCCTCAGGACAAATTGCAAGCTGTACGGAACGGGAGGTTAAAGGTGCTGATTCTCCAAGGAGGGAGATTGCTAGTAAAGCGGCTGGAATGGCGAACCCGAGCACAAGGAGATGAGAAATGAGGTGCGTTTTAGAAACCTTTCCCGATCACACGGTGTACCACCTTCTGGGTTTCTCATGCATGTTTTCGAGGTAGGAAGATGCCCTTGAACCTGGAGATTTGGGACCCATGGGATGGGTAACAGGCAGTATTACTTTAAAGGCTCTGCGTTTGCTCCCCCAACCTCACCAAACCTCTCAGCCCCGAGAGTGTCCACCCTTATGGCTCCTCCAGCTGTGGGTCTAGATATGGTCAATCCAGGTTGCATCACAGCCCCTGAACGAATTTTGTAAGAATTTCTCTCTCTTTCACTGTCTTTGTTTCACGGGTTTTTAAAAGGAATTTATTTTTATAATGGGGTTTAGCTGCTTTTCACGGCTGTGTTTCTGCCGCTTTACAGCCACTTGACTCACTTCCAGAGAGATATCAATACATAGGTTTTAAGATTCTTACTAGTCAGATATATTCTTGTGCGGTGAATAGGGGGTGTTGAGTCCAGTTCACTGAGCAAGGAGTAGGTCTTTCTATTACATATGGGGTTTATGGAACGGTATCTGAGCTCATTTGAAACCCTTGTTTTATGCATCACCCCACCCCACCTTTCCCGTTAAGCAGCCATAGTGTGTTTTGTAAACGTGTGACTCTGTTCTGTTTTGTAATTCAGTTCAAGTGTAGCAGTTTTTACATTCCCTCTATAAGTGATAGCTTATAATAAGTGTGTTTTTCTGTATGACTTATTTCACTTAGAATCGTCGTAGCTAAATCCACTCATCATGCTGCTACTAGCCTTATGACATTGATTTCATGGCTGAGTGATATTCCATTGTACATAAGGACCACCACTTCTTTATCCATTTTTCTCTTTCCTGGGATATTTAAGGTGTCACGAAGTGGAGGTTCTTGTCAATAGAGGAGCCCCAAACTTTGGGGTGCCTGTGTCTTGCTGATTTTTAGTTTTCCCAATTTATACGCCCATGAGTGGAAGTGCCCTATGCGCTCTAAGCTGTGTTTTTTCGATGTTTCAGGACACACCGTACACTTCTCCAGAGTGGCTGTTGGCAATTTACATCCCGCCCATCAGCGTAACAAGGCTCCCATTTCTCCATGGCCTGTTCTGCATTTCTGGTTTTGACACTTTTTTCCGCATGGCCCTTTTGACCGATGGGAAGCGAGACTTCTTTGTAGCGCTGATTTGCCTTTCCAGGTTGCTTGGTTGGCCAAAAAGGGCGTATGCGTTTTTTCCTGAATATATTCAGGAAAAAACGCATACGCCCTTTTTGGCCAAGGGCATCATTGTCGACGTTTTGCCGCTTTTCATGTGCTTTAAAGGCGATTCGAATCGACCTCCTGAAATCTGTTTCCTGCAATTCTGCCTTGCTTTCAGATCCTCTTCGTTGCCTTCCCTCAATATATTTGTGGACGAGAGTTATCATTTATAACTCTGCAGGTTTGTGAATTGCAGTGCCCCTGAGCTCCATTTTTCAACTCGCTTTTTTGGGAGCTGGCCGCAAAAGCGCAGGATCGCCTCAGGCCCTATTCTGCTTCCGGGCGGCAGGCTGAGCCTGTGGTTAATTCTTCTTCCTGATGGGAAAATAGAGTGACCTGTGCCTGTCCCAACACCTAGAGCTAGTCTCTCATTGGCTCCCCCTCTTCCCGTTCATCCTCAGGACAAATTGCAAGCTGTACGGAACGGGAGGTTAAAGGTGCTGATTCTCCAAGGAGGGAGATTGCTAGTAAAGCGGCTGGAATGGCGAACCCGAGCACAAGGAGATGAGAAATGAGGTGCGTTTTAGAAACCTTTCCCGATCACACGGTGTACCACCTTCTGGGTTTCTCATGCATGTTTTCGAGGTAGGAAGATGCCCTTGAACCTGGAGATTTGGGACCCATGGGATGGGTAACAGGCAGTATTACTTTAAAGGCTCTGCGTTTGCTCCCCCAACCTCACCAAACCTCTCAGCCCCGAGAATGTCCACCCTTATGTCTCATCCAGCTGTGTGTCTAGATATGGTCAATCCAAGTTGCATCACAGCCCCTGAACGAATTTTGTAAGAATTTCTCTCTCTTTCACTGTCTTTGTTTCACGGGTTTTTAAAAGGAATTTATTTTTATAATGGGGTTTAGCTGCTTTTCACGGCTGTGTTTCTGCCGCTTTACAGCCACTTGACTCACTTCCAGAGAGATATCAATACATAGGTTTTAAGATTCTTACTAGTCAGATATATTCTTGTGCGGTGAATAGGGGGTGTTGAGTCCAGTTCACTGAGCAAGGAGTAGGTCTTTCTATTACATATGGGGTTTATGGAACGGTATCTGAGCTCATTTGAAACCCTTGTTTTATGCATCACCCCACCCCACCTTTCCCGTTAAGCAGCCATAGTGTGTTTTGTAAACGTGTGACTCTGTTCTGTTTTGTAATTCAGTTCAAGTGTAGCGGTTTTTACATTCCCTCTATAAGTGATAGCTTATAATAAGTGTGTTTTTCTGTATGACTTATTTCACTTAGAATCGTCGTAGCTAAATCCACTCATCATGCTGCTACTAGCCTTATGACATTGATTTCATGGCTGAGTGATATTCCATTGTACATAAGGACCACCACTTCTTTATCCATTTTTCTCTTTCCTGGGATATTTAAGGTGTCACGAAGTGGAGGTTCTTGTCAATAGAGGAGCCCCAAACTTTGGGGTGCCTGTGTCTTGCTGAATTTTAGTTTTCCCAATTTATACGCCCATGAGTGGAAGTGCCCTATGCGCTCTAAGCTGTGTTTTTTCGATGTTTCAGGACACACCGTACACTTCTCCAGAGTGGCTGTTGGCAATTTACATCCCGCCCATCAGCGTAGCAAGGCTCCCATTTCTCCATGGCCTGTTCTGCATTTCTGGTTTTGACACTTTTTTCCGCATGGCCCTTTTGACCGATGGGAAGCGAGACTTCTTTGTAGCGCTGATTTGCCTTTCCAGGTTGCTTGGTTGGCCAAAAAGGGCGTATGCGTTTTTTCCTGAATATATTCAGGAAAAAACGCATACGCCCTTTTTGGCCAAGGGCATCATTTTTGACGTTTTGCCGCTTTTCATGTGCTTTAAAGGCGATTCGAATCGACCTCCTGAAATCTGTTTCCTGCAATTCTGCCTTGCTTTCAGATCCTCTTCGTTGCCTTCCCTCAATATATTTGTGGACGAGAGTTATCATTTATAACTCTGCAGGTTTGTGAATTGCAGTGCCCCTGAGCTCCATTTTTCAACTCGCTTTTTTGGGAGCTGGCCGCAAAAGCGCAGGATCGCCTCAGGCCCTATTCTGCTTCCGGGCGGCAGGCTGAGCCTGTGGTTAATTCTTCTTCCTGATGGGAAAATAGAGTGACCTGTGCCTGTCCCAACACCTGGAGCTAGTCTCTCATTGGCTCCCCCTCTTCCCGTTCATCCTCAGGACAAATTGCAAGCTGTACGGAACGGGAGGTTAAAGGTGCTGATTCTCCAAGGAGGGAGATTGCTAGTAAAGCGGCTGGAATGGCAAACCCGAGCACAAGGAGATGAGAAATGAGGTGCGTTTTAGAAACCTTTCCCGATCACATGGTGTACCACCTTCTGGGTTTCTCATGCATCTTTTCGAGGTAGGAAGATGCCCTTGAACCTGGAGATTTGGGACCCATGGGATGGGTAACAGGCAGTATTACTTTAAAGGCTCTGCGTTTGCTCCCCCAACCTCACCAAACCTCTCAGCCCCGAGAGTGTCCACCCTTATGTCTCATCCAGCTGTGGGTCTAGATATGGTCAATCCAGGTTGCATCACAGCCCCTGAACGAATTTTGTAAGAAATTGTCTCTCTTTCACTGTCTTTGTTTCACGGGTTTTTAAAAGTAATTTATTTTTATAATGGGGTTTAGCTGTTTTTCACGGCTGTGTTTATGCGGCTTTACAGCCACTTGACTCACTTCCAGAGAGATATCAATACATAGGTTTTAAGATTCTTACTAGTCAGATATATTCTTGTGCGGTGAATAGGGGGTGTTGAGTCCAGTTCACTGAGCAAGGAGTAGGTCTTTCTATTACATATTGGGTTTATGGAACGGTATCTGAGCTCATTTGAAACCCTTGTTTTATTCATCACCCCACCCCACCTTTCCCGTTAAGCAGCCATAGTGTGTTTTGTAAACGTGTGACTCTGTTCTGTTTTGTAATTCAGTTCAAGTGTAGCGGTTTTTACATTCCCTCTATAAGTGATAGCTTATGATAAGTGTCTTTTTCTGTGTGACTTATTTCACTTAGAATCGTCGTAGCTAAAGCCACTCATCATGCTGCTACTAGCCTTATGACATTGATTTCATGGCTGAGTGATATTCCATTGTACATAAGGACCACCACTTCTTTATCCATTTTTCTCTTTCCTGGGATATTTAAGGTGTCATGAAGTGGAGGTTCTTGTCAACAGAGCAGCCCTAAACTTTCGGGTGCCTGTGTCTTGCTGATTTTTAGTTTTCCCAATTTATACGCCCATGAGTGGAAGTGCCCTATGCGCTCTAAGCTGTGTTTTTTTGATGTTTCAGGACACACCGTACACTTCTCCAGAGTGGCTGTTGGCAATTTACATCCCGCCCATCAGCGTAGCAAGGCTCCCATTTCTCCATGGCCTGTTCTGCATTTCTGGTTTTGACACTTTTTTCCGCATGGCCCTTTTGACCGATGGGAAGCGAGACTTCTTTGTAGCGCTGATTTGCCTTTCCAGGTTGCTTGGTTGGCCAAAAAGGGCGTATGCGTTTTTTCCTGAATATATTCAGGAAAAAACGCATACGCCCTTTTTGGCCAAGGGCATCATTGTTGACGTTTTGCCACTTTTCATGTGCTTTAAAGGCGATTCGAATCGACCTCCTGAAATCTGTTTCCTGCAATTCTGCCTTGCTTTCAGATCCTCTTCGGTGCCTTCCCTCAATATATTTGTGGACGAGAGTTATCATTTATAACTCTGCAGGTTTGTGAATTGCAGTGCCCCTGAGCTCCATTTTTCAACTCGCTTTTTTGGGAGCTGGCCGCAAAAGCGCAGGATCGCCTCAGGCCCTATTCTGCTTCTGGGCGGCAGGCTGAGCCTGAGGTTAATTCTTCTTCCTGATGGGAAAATAGAGTGACCTGTGCCTGTCCCAACACCTAGAGCTAGTCTCTCATTGGCTCCCCCTCTTCCCGTTCATCCTCAGGACAAATTGCAAGCTGTACGGAACGGGAGGTTAAAGGTGCTGATTCTCCAAGGAGGGAGATTGCTAGTAAAGCGGCTGGAATGGCGAACCCGAGCACAAGGAGATGAGAAATGAGGTGCGTTTTAGAAACCTTTCCCGAACACACGGTGTACCACCTTCTGGGTTTCTCATGCATGTTTTCGAGGTAGGAAGATGCCCTTGAACCTGGAGATTTGGGACCCATGGGATGGGTAACAGGCAGTATTACTTTAAAGGCTCTGCGTTTGCTCCCCCAACCTCACCAAACCTCTCAGCCCCGAGAGTGTCCACCCTTATGTCTCCTCCAGCTGTGGGTCTAGATATGGTCAATCCAGGTTGCATCACAGCCCCTGAACGAATTTTGTAAGAATTTCTCTCTCTTTCACTGTCTTTGTTTCATGGGTTTTTAAAAGGAATTTATTTTTATAATGGGGTTTAGCTGCTTTTCACGGCTGTGTTTCTGCCGCTTTACAGCCACTTGACTCACTTCCAGAGAGATATCAATACATAGGTTTTAAGATTCTTACTAGTCAGATATATTCTTGTGCGGTGAATAGGGGGTGTTGAGTCCAGTTCACTGAGCAAGGAGTAGGTCTTTCTATTACATATTGGGTTTATGGAACGGTATCTGAGCTCATTTGAAACCCTTGTTTTATGCATCACCCCACCCCACCTTTCCCGTTAAGCAGCCATAATGTGTTTTCTAAACGTGTGACTCTGTTCTGTTTTGTAATTCAGTTCAAGTGTAGCGGTTTTTACATTCCCTCTATAAGTGATAGCTTATAATAAGTGTGTTTTTCTGTATGACTTATTTCACTTAGAATCGTCGTAGCTAAAGCCACTCATCATGCTGCTACTAGCCTTATGACATTGATTTCATGGCTGAGTGATATTCCATTGTACATAAGGACCACCACATCTTTATCCATTTTTCTCTTTCCTGGGATATTTAAGGTGTCACGAAGTGGAGGTTCTTGTCAACAGAGCAGCCCCAAACTTTGGGGTGCCTGTGTCTTGCTGATTTTTAGTTTTCCCAATTTATACGCCCATGAGTGGAAGTGCCCTATGCACTCTAAGCTGTGCTTTTTCGATGTTTCAGGACACACCGTACACTTCTCCAGAGTGGCTGTTGGCAATTTACATCCCGCCCATCAGCGTAGCAAGGCTCCCATTTCTCCATGGCCTGTTCTGCATTTCTGGTTTTGACACTTTTTTCCGCATGGCCCTTTTGACCGATGGGAAGCGAGACTTCTTTGTAGCGCTGATTTGCCTTTCAGGTTGCTTGGTTGGCCAAAAAGGGCGTATGCGTTTTTTCCTGAATATATTCAGGAAAAAACGCATACGCCCTTTTTGGCCAAGGGCATCATTGTCGACGTTTTGCCGCTTTTCATGTGCTTTAAAAGCGATTCGAATCGACCTCCTGAAATCTGTTTCCTGCAATTCTGCCTTGCTTTCAGATCCTCTTCGTTGCCTTCCCTCAATATATTTGTGGACGAGAGTTATCATTTATAACTCTGCAGGTTTGTGAATTGCAGTGCCCCTGAG
This sequence comes from Balaenoptera ricei, assembly GCF_028023285.1. Taxonomy (NCBI): domain Eukaryota; kingdom Metazoa; phylum Chordata; class Mammalia; order Artiodactyla; family Balaenopteridae; genus Balaenoptera; species Balaenoptera ricei. The sequence continues at coordinate 44,598,471 of NC_082642.1, read as the reverse complement.
CTCCATTTTTCAACTCGCTTTTTAGGGAGCTGGCCGCAAAAGCGCAGGATTGCCTCAGGCCCTATTCTGCTTCCGGGCGGCAGGCTGAGCCTGTGGTTAATTCTTCTTCCTGATGGGAAAATAGAGTGACCTGTGCCTGTCCCAACACCTAGAGCTAGTCTCTCATTGGCTCCCCCTCTTCCCGTTCATCCTCAGGACAAATTGCAAGCTGTACGGAACGGGAGGTTAAAGGTGCTGATTCTCCAAGGAGGGAGATTGCTAGTAAAGCGGCTGGAATGGCGAACCCGAGCACAAGGAGATGAGAAATGAGGTGCGTTTTAGAAACTTTTCCCGATCACACGGTGTACCACCTTCTGGGTTTCTCATGCATGTTTTCGAGGTAGGAAGATGCCCTTGAACCTGGAGATTTGGGACCCATGGGATGGGTAACAGGCAGTATTACTTTAAAGGCTCTGCGTTTGCTCCCCTAACCTCACCAAACCTCTCAGCCCCGAGAATGTCCACCCTTATGTCTCCTCCAGCTGTGGGTCTAGATATGGTCAATCCAGGTTGCATCACAGCCCCTGAACGAATTTTGTAAGAATTTCTCTCTCTTTCACTGTCTTTGTTTCACGGGTTTTTAAAAGTAATTTATTTTTATAATGGGGTTTAGCTGCTTTTCACGGCTGTGTTTCTGCCGCTTTACAGCCACTTGACTCACTTCCAGAGAGATATCAATACATAGGTTTTAAGATTCTTACTAGTCAGATATATTCTTGTGCGGTGAATAGGGGGTGTTGAGTCCAGTTCACTGAGCAAGGAGTAGGTCTTTCTATTACATATTGGGTTTATGGAACGGTATCTGAGCTCATTTGAAACCCTTGTTTTATGCATCACCCCACCCCACCTTTCCCATTAAGCAGCCATAGTGTGTTTTGTAAACTTGTTACTCTGTTCTGTTTTTTAAACGTGTGACTCTGTTCTGTTTTGTAATTCAGTTCAAGTGTAGCGGTTTTTACATTCCCTCTATAAGTGATAGCTTATGATAAGTGTCTTTTTCTGTGTGACTTATTTCACTTAGAATCGTCGTAGCTAAAGCCACTCATCATGCTGCTACTAGCCTTATGACATTGATTTCATGGCTGAGTGATATTCCATTGTACATAAGGACCACCACTTCTTTATCCATTTTTCTCTTTCCTGGGATATTTAAGGTGTCACGAAGTGGAGGTTCTTGTCAACAGAGCAGCCCCAAACTTTGGGGTGCCTGTGTCTTGCTGATTTTTAGTTTTCCCAATTTATACGCCCATGAGTGGAAGTGCCCTATGCGCTCTAAGCTGTGTTTTTTTGATGTTTCAGGACACACCGTACACTTCTCCAGAGTGGCTGTTGGCAATTTACATCCCGCCCATCAGCGTAGCAAGGCTCCCATTTCTCCATGGCCTGTTCTGCATTTCTGGTTTTGACACTTTTTTCCGCATGGCCCTTTTGACCGATGGGAAGCGAGACTTCTTTGTAGCGCTGATTTGCCTTTCCAGGTTGCTTGGTTGGCCAAAAAGGGCGTATGCGTTTTTTCCTGAATATATTCAGGAAAAAACGCATACGCCCTTTTTGGCCAAGGGCATCATTGTCGACGTTTTGCCGCTTTTCATGTGCTTTAAAGGCGATTCGAATCGACCTCCTGAAATCTGTTTCCTGCAATTCTGCCTTGCTTTCAGATCCTCTTCGTTGCCTTCCCTCAATATATTTGTGGACGAGAGTTATCATTTATAACTCTGCAGGTTTGTGAATTGCAGTGCCCCTGAGCTCCATTTTTCAACTCGCTTTTTTGGGAGCTGGCCGCAAAAGCGCAGGATTGCCTCAGGCCCTATTCTGCTTCCGGGCGGCAGGCTGAGCCTGTGGTTAATTCTTCTTCCTGATGGGAAAATAGAGTGACCTGTGCCTGTCCCAACACCTAGAGCTAGTCTCTCATTGGCTCCCCCTCTTCCCGTTCATCCTCAGGACAAATTGCAAGCTGTACGGAACGGGAGGTTAAAGGTGCTGATTCTCCAAGGAGGGAGATTGCTAGTAAAGCGGCTGGAATGGCGAACCCGAGCACAAGGAGATGAGAAATGAGGTGCGTTTTAGAAACCTTTCCCGAACACACGGTGTACCACCTTCTGGGTTTCTCATGCATGTTTTCGAGGTAGGAAGATGCCCTTGAACCTGGAGATTTGGGACCCATGGGATGGGTAACAGGCAGTATTACTTTAAAGGCTCTGCGTTTGCTCCCCCAACCTCACCAAACCTCTCAGCCCCGAGAGTGTCCACCCTTATGTCTCCTCCAGCTGTCGGTCTACATATGGTCAATCCAGGTTGCATCACAGCCCCTGAACGAATTTTGTAAGAATTTCTCTCTCTTTCACTGTCTTTGTTTCATGGGTTTTTAAAAGGAATTTATTTTTATAATGGGGTTTAGCTGCTTTTCACGGCTGTGTTTCTGCCGCTTTACAGCCACTTGACTCACTTCCAGAGAGATATCAATACATAGGTTTTAAGATTCTTACTAGTCAGATATATTCTTGTGCGGTGAATAGGGGGTGTTGAGTCCAGTTCACTGAGCAAGGAGTAGGTCTTTCTATTACATATTGGGTTTATGGAACGGTATCTGAGCTCATTTGAAACCCTTGTTTTATGCATCACCCCACCCCACCTTTCCCGTTAAGCAGCCATAATGTGTTTTCTAAACGTGTGACTCTGTTCTGTTTTGTAATTCAGTTCAAGTGTAGCGGTTTTTACATTCCCTCTATAAGTGATAGCTTATAATAAGTGTGTTTTTCTGTATGACTTATTTCACTTAGAATCGTCGTAGCTAAAGCCACTCATCATGCTGCTACTAGCCTTATGACATTGATTTCATGGCTGAGTGATATTCCATTGTACATAAGGACCACCACATCTTTATCCATTTTTCTCTTTCCTGGGATATTTAAGGTGTCACGAAGTGGAGGTTCTTGTCAACAGAGCAGCCCCAAACTTTGGGGTGCCTGTGTCTTGCTGATTTTTAGTTTTCCCAATTTATACGCCCATGAGTGGAAGTGCCCTATGCACTCTAAGCTGTGCTTTTTCGATGTTTCAGGACACACCGTACACTTCTCCAGAGTGGCTGTTGGCAATTTACATCCCGCCCATCAGCGTAGCAAGGCTCCCATTTCTCCATGGCCTGTTCTGCATTTCTGGTTTTGACACTTTTTTCCGCATGGCCCTTTTGACCGATGGGAAGCGAGACTTCTTTGTAGCGCTGATTTGCCTTTCCAGGTTGCTTGGTTGGCCAAAAAGGGCGTATTCGTTTTTTCCTGAATATATTCAGGAAAAAACGCATACGCCCTTTTTGGCCAAGGGCATCATTGTCGACGTTTTGCCGCTTTTCATGTGCTTTAAAAGCGATTCGAATCGACCTCCTGAAATCTGTTTCCTGCAATTCTGCCTTGCTTTCAGATCCTCTTCGTTGCCTTCCCTCAATATATTTGTGGACGAGAGTTATCATTTATAACTCTGCAGGTTTGTGAATTGCAGTGCCCCTGAGCTCCATTTTTCAACTCGCTTTTTAGGGAGCTGGCCACAAAAGCGCAGGATTGCCTCAGGCCCTATTCTGCTTCCGGGCGGCAGGCTGAGCCTGTGGTTAATTCTTCTTCCTGATGGGAAAATAGAGTGACCTGTGCCTGTCCCAACACCTAGAGCTAGTCTCTCATTGGCTCCCCCTCTTCCCGTTCATCCTCAGGACAAATTGCAAGCTGTACGGAACGGGAGGTTAAAGGTGCTGATTCTCCAAGGAGGGAGATTGCTAGTAAAGCGGCTGGAATGGCGAACCCGAGCACAAGGAGATGAGAAATGAGGTGCGTTTTAGAAACTTTTCCCGATCACACGGTGTACCACCTTCTGGGTTTCTCATGCATGTTTTCGAGGTAGGAAGATGCCCTTGAACCTGGAGATTTGGGACCCATGGGATGGGTAACAGGCAGTATTACTTTAAAGGCTCTGCGTTTGCTCCCCTAACCTCACCAAACCTCTCAGCCCCGAGAATGTCCACCCTTATGTCTCCTCCAGCTGTGGGTCTAGATATGGTCAATCCAGGTTGCATCACAGCCCCTGAACGAATTTTGTAAGAATTTCTCTCTCTTTCACTGTCTTTGTTTCACGGGTTTTTAAAAGTAATTTATTTTTATGATGGGGTTTAGCTGCTTTTCACGGCTGTGTTTCTGCCGCTTTACAGCCACTTGACTCACTTCCAGAGAGATATCAATACATAGGTTTTAAGATTCTTACTAGTCAGATATATTCTTGTGCGGTGAATAGGGGGTGTTGAGTCCAGTTCACTGAGCAAGGAGTAGGTCTTTCTATTACATATTGGGTTTATGGAACGGTATCTGAGCTCATTTGAAACCCTTGTTTTATGCATCACCCCACCCCACCTTTCCCATTAAGCAGCCATAGTGTGTTTTGTAAACTTGTTACTCTGTTCTGTTTTGTAAACGTGTGACTCTGTTCTGTTTTGTAATTCAGTTCAAGTGTAGCGGTTTTTACATTCCCTCTATAAGTGATAGCTTATAATAAGTGTGTTTTTCTGTATGACTTATTTCACTTAGAATCGTTGTAGCTAAAGCCACTCATCATGCTGCTACTAGCCTTATGACATTGATTTCATGGCTGAGTGATATTCCATTGTACATAAGGACCACCACTTCTTTATCCATTTTTCTCTTTCCTGGGATATTTAAGGTGTCACGAAGTGGAGGTTCTTGTCAACAGAGCAGCCCCAAACTTTGGGGTGCCTGTGTCTTGCTGATTTTTAGTTTTCCCAATTTATACGCCCATGAGTGGAAGTGCCCTATGCGCTCTAAGCTGTGCTTTTTCGATGTTTCAGGACACACCGTACACTTCTCCAGAGTGGCTGTTGGCAATTTACATCCCGCCCATCAGCGTAGCAAGGCTCCCATTTCTCCATGGCCTGTTCTGCATTTCTGGTTTTGACACTTTTTTCCGCATGGCCCTTTTGACCGATGGGAAGCGAGACTTCTTTGTAGCGCTGATTTGCCTTTCCAGGTTGCTTGGTTGGCCAAAAAGGGCGTATGCGTTTTTTCCTGAATATATTCAGGAAAAAACGCATACGCCCTTTTTGGCCAAGGGCATCATTGTCGACGTTTTGCCGCTTTTCATGTGCTTTAAAAGCGATTCGAATCGACCTCCTGAAATCTGTTTCCTGCAATTCTGCCTTGCTTTCAGATCCTCTTCGTTGCCTTCCCTCAATATATTTGTGGACGAGAGTTATCATTTATAACTCTGCAGGTTTGTGAATTGCAGTGCCCCTGAGCTCCATTTTTCAACTCGCTTTTTTGGGAGCTGGCCACAAAAGCGCAGGATTGCCTCAGGCCCTATTCTGCTTCTGGGCGGCAGGCTGAGCCTGTGGTTAATTCTTCTTCCTGATGGGAAAATAGAGTGACCTGTGCCTGTCCCAACACCTAGAGCTAGTCTCTCATTGGCTCCCCCTCTTCCCGTTCATCCTCAGGACAAATTGCAAGCTGTACGGAACGGGAGGTTAAAGGTGCTGATTCTCCAAGGAGGGAGATTGCTAGTAAAGCGGCTGGAATGGTGAACCCGAGCACAAGGAGATGAGAAATGAGGTGCGTTTTAGAAACTTTTCCCGATCACACGGTGTACCACCTTCTGGGTTTCTCATGCATGTTTTCGAGGTAGGAAGATGCCCTTGAACCTGGAGATTTGGGACCCATGGGATGGGTAACAGGCAGTATTACTTTAAAGGCTCTGCGTTTGCTCCCCTAACCTCACCAAACCTCTCAGCCCCGAGAATGTCCACCCTTATGTCTCCTCCAGCTGTGGGTCTAGATATGGTCAATCCAGGTTGCATCACAGCCCCTGAACGAATTTTGTAAGAATTTCTCTCTCTTTCACTGTCTTTGTTTCACGGGTTTTTAAAAGTAATTTATTTTTATAATGGGGTTTAGCTGCTTTTCACGGCTGTGTTTCTGCCGCTTTACAGCCACTTGACTCACTTCCAGAGAGATATCAATACATAGGTTTTAAGATTCTTACTAGTCAGATATATTCTTGTGCGGTGAATAGGGGGTGTTGAGTCCAGTTCACTGAGCAAGGAGTAGGTCTTTCTATTACATATTGGGTTTATGGAACGGTATCTGAGCTCATTTGAAACCCTTGTTTTATGCATCACCCCACCCCACCTTTCCCATTAAGCAGCCATAGTGTGTTTTGTAAACTTGTTACTCTGTTCTGTTTTGTAAACGTGTGACTCTGTTCTGTTTTGTAATTCAGTTCAAGTGTAGCGGTTTTTACATTCCCTCTATAAGTGATAGCTTATGATAAGTGTCTTTTTCTGTGTGACTTATTTCACTTAGAATCGTCGTAGCTAAAGCCACTCATCATGCTGCTACTAGCCTTATGACATTGATTTCATGGCTGAGTGATATTCCATTGTACATAAGGACCACCACTTCTTTATCCATTTTTCTCTTTCCTGGGATATTTAAGGTGTCACGAAGTGGAGGTTCTTGTCAACAGAGCAGCCCCAAACTTTGGGGTGCCTGTGTCTTGCTGATTTTTAGTTTTCCCAATTTATACGCCCATGAGTGGAAGTGCCCTATGCTCTCTAAGCTGTGTTTTTTCGATGTTTCAGGACACACCGTACACTTCTCCAGAGTGGCTGTTGGCAATTTACATCCCGCCCATTAGCTTACCAAGGCTCCCATTTCTCCATGGCCTGTTCTGCATTTCTGGTTTTGACACTTTTTTCCGCATGGCCCTTTTGACCGATGGGAAGCGAGACTTCTTTGTAGCGCTGATTTGCCTTTCCAGGTTGCTTGGTTGGCCAAAAAGGGCGTATGCGTTTTTTCCTGAATATATTCAGGAAAAAACGCATACGCCCTTTTTGGCCAAGGGCATCATTGTCGACGTTTTGCCGCTTTTCATGTGCTTTAAAGGCGATTCGAATCGACCTCCTGAAATCTGTTTCCTGCAATTCTGCCTTGCTTTCAGATCCTCTTCGTTGCCTTCCCTCAATATATTTGTGGACGAGAGTTATCATTTATAACTCTGCAGGTTTGTGAATTGCAGTGACCCTGAGCTCCATTTTTCAACTCGCTTTTTTGGGAGCTGGCCGCAAAAGCGCAGGATTGCCTCAGGCCCTATTCTGCTTCCGGGCGGCAGGCTGAGCCTGTGGTTAATTCTTCTTCCTGATGGGAAAATAGAGTGACCTGTGCCTGTCCCAACACCTAGAGCTAGTCTCTCATTGGCTCCCCCTCTTCCCGTTCATCCTCAGGACAAATTGCAAGCTGTACGGAACGGGAGGTTAAAGGTGCTGATTCTCCAAGGAGGGAGATTGCTAGTAAAGTGGCTGGAATGGCGAACCCGAGCACAAGGAGATGAGAAATGAGGTGCGTTTTGGAAACCTTTCCCGATCACACGGTGTACCACCTTCTGGGTTTCTCATGCATGTTTTCGAGGTAGGAAGATGCCCTTGAACCTGGAGATTTGGGACCCATGGGATGGGTAACAGGCAGTATTACTTTAAAGGCTCTGCGTTTGCTCCCCCAACCTCACCAAACCTCTCAGCCACGAGAGTGTCCACCCTTATGTCTCATCCAGCTGTGGGTCTAGATATGGTCAATCCAGGTTGCATCACAGCCCCTGAACGAATTTTGTAAGAAATTGTCTCTCTTTCACTGTCTTTGTTTCACGGGTTTTTAAAAGTAATTTATTTTTATAATGGGGTTTAGCTGTTTTTCACGGCTGTGTTTATGCGGCTTTACAGCCACTTGACTCACTTCCAGAGAGATATCAATACATAGGTTTTAAGTTTCTTACTAGTCAGATATATTCTTGTGTGGTGAATAGGGGGTGTTGAGTCCAGTTCACTGAGCAAGGAGTAGGTCTTTCTATTACATATTGGGTTTATGGAACGGTATCTGAGCTCATTTGAAACCCTTGTTTTATGCATCACCCCACCCGACCTTTCCCGTTAAGCAGCCATAGTGTGTTTTGTAAACGTGTGACTCTGTTCTGTTTTGTAATTCAGTTCAAGTGTAGCGGTTTTTACATTCCCTCTATAAGTGATAGCTTATAATAAGTGTGTTTTTCTGTATGACTTATTTCACTTAGAATCGTCGTAGCTAAAGCCACTCATCATGCTGCTACTAGCCTTATGGCATTGATTTCATGGCTGAGTGATATTCCATTGTACATAAGGACCACCACTTCTTTATCCATTTTTCTCTTTCCTGGGATATTTAAGGTGTCACGAAGTGGAGGTTCTTGTCAACAGAGGAGCCCCAAACTTTGGGGTGCCTGTGTCTTGCTGATTTTTAGTTTTCCCAATTTATACGCCCATGAGTGGAAGTGCCCTATGCGCTCTAAGCTGTGTTTTTTCGATGTTTCAGGACACACCGTACACTTCTCCAGAGTGGCTGTTGGCAATTTACATCCCGCCCATCAGCGTAGCAAGGCTCCCATTTCTCCATGGCCTGTTCTGCATTTCTGGTTTTGACACTTTTTTCCGCATGGCCCTTTTGACCGATGGGAAGCGAGACTTCTTTGTAGCGCTGATTTGCCTTTCCAGGTTGCTTGGTTGGCCAAAAAGGGCGTATGCGTTTTTTCCTGAATATATTCAGGAAAAAACGCATACGCCCTTTTTGGCCAAGGGCATCATTGTCGACGTTTTGCCGCTTTTCATGTGCTTTAAAGGCGATTCGAATCGACCTCCTGAAATCTGTTTCCTGCAATTCTGCCTTGCTTTCAGATCCTCTTCGTTGCCTTCCCTCAATATATTTGTGGACGAGAGTTATCATTTATAACTCTGCAGGTTTGTGAATTGCAGTGCCCCTGAGCTCCATTTTTCAACTCGCTTTTTTGGGAGCTGGCCGCCAAAGCGCAGGATCGCCTCAGGCCCTATTCTGCTTCCGGGCGGCAGGCTGAGCCTGTGGTTAATTCTTCTTCCTGATGGGAAAATAGAGTGACCTGTGCCTGTCCCAACACCTAGAGCTAGTCTCTCATTGGCTCCCCCTCTTCCCGTTCATCCTCAGGACAAATTGCAAGCTGTACGGAACGGGAGGTTAAAGGTGCTGATTCTCCAAGGAGGGAGATTGCTAGTAAAGCGGCTGGAATGGCGAACCCGAGCACAAGGAGATGAGAAATGAGGTGCGTTTTAGAAACCTTTCCCAATCACACGGTGTACCACCTTCTGGGTTTCTCATGCATGTTTTCGAGGTAGGAAGATGCCCTTGAACCTGGAGATTTGGGACCCATGGGATGGGTAACAGGCAGTATTACTTTAAAGGCTCTGCGTTTGCTCCCCCAACCTCACCAAACCTCTCAGCCCCGAGAGTGTCCACCCTTATGTCTCCTCCAGCTGTGGGTCTAGATATGGTCAATCCAGGTTGCATCACAGCCCCTGAACGAATTTTGTAAGAAATTCTCTCTCTTTCACTGTCTTTGTTTCACGGGTTTTTAAAAGTAATTTATTTTTATAATGGGGTTTAGCTGTTTTTCACGGCTGTGTTTATGCGGCTTTACAGCCACTTGACTCACTTCCAGAGAGATATCAATACATAGGTTTTAAGATTCTTACTAGTCAGATATATTCTTGTGCGGTGAATAGGGGGTGTTGAGTCCAGTTCACTGAGCAAGGAGTAGGTCTTTCTATTACATATTGGGTTTATGGAACGGTATCTGAGCTCATTTGAAACCCTTGTTTTATGCATCACCCCACCCCACCTTTCCCGTTAAGCAGCCATAGTGTGTTTTGTAAACGTGTGACTCTGTTCTGTTTTGTAATTCAGTTCAAGTGTAGCGGTTTTTACATTCCCTCTATAAGTGATAGCTTATGATAAGTGTCTTCTTCTGTGAGACTTATTTCACTTAGAATCGTCGTAGCTAAAGCCACTCATCATGCTGCTACTAGCCTTATGACATTGATTTCATGGCTGAGTGATATTCCATTGTACATAAGGACCACCACTTCTTTATCCATTTTTCTCTTTCCTGGGATATTTAAGGTGTCATGAAGTGGAGGTTCTTGTCAACAGAGCAGCCCTAAACTTTCGGGTGCCTGTGTCTTGCTGATTTTTAGTTTTCCCAATTTATACGCCCATGAGTGGAAGTGCCCTATGCGCTCTAAGCTGTGTTTTTTTGATGTTTCAGGACACACCGTACACTTCTCCAGAGTGGCTGTTGGCCATTTACATCCCGCCCATCAGCGTAGCAAGGCTCCCATTTCTCCATGGCCTGTTCTGCATTTCTGGTTTTGACACTTTTTTCCGCATGGCCCTTTTGACCGATGGGAAGCCAGACTTCTTTGTAGCGCTGATTTGCCTTTCCAGGTTGCTTGGATGGCCAAAAAGGGCGTATGCGTTTTTTCCTGAATATATTCAGGAAAAAACGCATACGCCCTTTTTGGCCAAGGGCATCATTGTCGACGTTTTGCCGCTTTTCATGTGCTTTAAAGGCGATTCGAATCGACCTCCTGAAATCTGTTTCCTGCAATTCTGCCTTGCTTTCAGATCCTCTTCGTTGCCTTCCCTCAATATATTTGTGGACGAGAGTTATCATTTATAACTCTGCAGGTTTGTGAATTGCAGTGCCCCTGAGCTCCATTTTTCAACTCGCTTTTTTGGGAGCTGGCCGCAAAAGCGCAGGATCGCCTCAGGCCCTATTCTGCTTCCGGGCGGCAGGCTGAGCCTGTGGTTAATTCTTCTTCCTGATGGGAAAATAGAGTGACCTGTGCCTGTCCCAACACCTAGAGCTAGTCTCTCATTGGCTCCCCCTCTTCCCGTTCATCCTCAGGACAAATTGCAAGCTGTACGGAACGGGAGGTTAAAGGTGCTGATTCTCCAAGGAGGGAGATTGCTAGTAAAGCGGCTGGAATGGCGAACCCGAGCACAAGGAGATGAGAAATGAGGTGCGTTTTAGAAACCTTTCCCGATCACACGGTGTACCACCTTCTGGGTTTCTCATGCATGTTTTCGAGGTAGGAAGATGCCCTTGAACCTGGAGATTTGGGACCCATGGGATGGGTAACAGGCAGTATTACTTTAAAGGCTCTGCGTTTGCTCCCCCAACCTCACCAAACCTCTCAGCCGCGAGAGTGTCCACCCTTATGTCTCCTCCAGCTGTGGGTCTAGATATGATCAATCCAGGTTGCATCACAGCCCCTGAACGAATTTTGTAAGAATTTCTCTCTCTTTCACTGTCTTTGTTTCACGGGTTTTTAAAAGGAATTTATTTTTATAATGGGGTTTAGCTGTTTTTCACGGCTGTGTTTCTGCCGCTTTACACCCACTTGACTCACTTCCAGAGAGATATCAATACATAGGTTTTAAGATTCTTATTAGTCAGATATATTCTTGTGTGGTGAATAGGGGGTGTTGAGTCCAGTTCACTGAGCAAGGAGTAGGTCTTTCTATTACATATTGGGTTTATGGAACGGTATCTGAGCTCATTTGAAACCCTTGTTTTATGCATCACCCCACCCCACCTTTCCCGTTAAGCAGCCATAGTGTGTTTTGTAAACGTGTGACTCTGTTCTGTTTTGTAATTCAGTTCAAGTGTAGCGGTTTTTACATTCCCTCTATAAGTGATAGCTTATAATAAGTGTGTTTTTCTGTATGACTTATTTCACTTAGAATCGTCGTAGCTAAAGCCACTCATCATGCTGCTACTAGCCTTATGACATTGATTTCATGGCTGAGGGATATTCCATTGTACATAAGGACCACCACTTCTTTATCCATTTTTCTCTTTCCTGGGATATTTAAGGTGTCACGAAGTGGAGGTTCTTGTCAACAGAGGAGCCCCAAACTTTGGGGTGCCTGTGTCTTGCTGATTTTTAGTTTTCCCAATTTATACGCCCATGAGTGGAAGTGCCCTATGCGCTCTAAGCTGTGTTTTTTCGATGTTTCAGGACACACCGTACACTTCTCCAGAGTGGCTGTTGGCAATTTACATCCCGCCCATCAGCGTAGCAAGGCTCCCATTTCTCCATGGCCTGTTCTGCATTTCTGGTTTTGACACTTTTTTCCGCATGGCCCTTTTGACCGATGGGAAGCGAGACTTCTTTGTAGCGCTGATTTGCCTTTCCAGGTTGCTTGGTTGGCCAAAAAGGGCGTATGCGTTTTTTCCTGAATATATTCAGGAAAAAACGCATACGCCCTTTTTGGCCAAGGGCATCATTGTCGACGTTTTGCCGCTTTTCATGTGCTTTAAAGGCGATTCGAATCGACCTCCTGAAATCTGTTTCCTGCAATTCTGCCTTGCTTTCAGATCCTCTTCGTTGCCTTCCCTCAATATATTTGTGGACGAGAGTTATCATTTATAACTCTGCAGGTTTGTGAATTGCAGTGCCCCTGAGCTCCATTTTTCAACTCGCTTTTTTGGGAGCTGGCCGCAAAAGCGCAGGATTGCCTCAGGCCCTATTCTGCTTCCGGGCGGCAGGCTGAGCCTGTGGTTAATTCTTCTTCCTGATGGGAAAATAGAGTGACCTGTGCCTGTCCCAACACCTAGAGCTAGTCTCTCATTGGCTCCCCCTCTTCCCTTTCATCCTCAGGACATATTGCAAGCTGTACGGAATGGGAGGTTAAAGGTGCTGATTCTCCAAGGAGGGAGATTGCTAGTAAAGCGGCTGGAATGGCGAACCCGAGCACAAGGAGATGAGAAATGAGGTGCGTTTTAGAAACCTTTCCCGATCACACGGTGTACCACCTTCTGGGTTTCTCATGCATGTTTTCGAGGTAGGAAGATGCCCTTGAACCTGGAGATTTGGGACCCATGGGATGGGTAACAGGCAGTATTACTTTAAAGGCTCTGCGTTTGCTCCCCCAACCTCACCAAACCTCTCAGCCCCGAGAGTGTCCACCCTTATGTCTCCTCCAGCTGTGGGTCTAGATATGGTCAATCCAGGTTGCATCACAGCCCCTGAACGAATTTTGTAAGAATTTCTCTCTCTTTCACTGTCTTTGTTTCACGGGTTTTTAAAAGGAATTTATTTTTATAATGGGGTTTAGCTGTTTTTCACGGCTGTGTTTCTGCCGCTTTACAGCCACTTGACTCACTTCCAGAGAGATATCAATACATAGGTTTTAAGATTCTTACTAGTCAGATATATTCTTGTGCGGTGAATAGGGGGTGTTGAGTCCAGTTCACTGAGCAAGGAGTAGGTCTTTCTATTACATATTGGGTTTATGGAACGGTATCTGAGCTCATTTGAAACCCTTGTTTTATGCATCACCCCACCCCACCTTTCCCGTTAAGCAGCCATAGTGTGTTTTGTAAACGTGTGACTCTGTTCTGTTTTGTAATTCAGTTCAAGTGTAGCGGTTTTTACATTCCCTCTATAAGTGATAGCTTATAATAAGTGTGTTTTTCTGTATGACTTATTTCACTTAGAATCGTCGTAGCTAAAGCCACTCATCATGCTGCTACTAGCCTTATGACATTGATTTCATGGCTGAGTGATATTCCATTGTACATAAGGACCACCACTTCTTTATCCATTTTTCTCTTTCCTGGGATATTTAAGGTGTCACGAAGTGGAGGTTCTTGTCAACAGAGGAGCCCCAAACTTTGGGGTGCCTGTGTCTTGCTGATTTTTAGTTTTCCCAATTTATACGCCCATGAGTGGAAGTGCCCTATGCGCTCTAAGCTGTGTTTTTTCGATGTTTCAGGACACACCGTACACTTCTCCAGAGTGGCTGTTGGCAATTTACATCCCGCCCATCAGCGTAGCAAGGCTCCCATTTCTCCATGGCCTGTTCTGCATTTCTGGTTTTGACACTTTTTTCCGCATGGCCCTTTTGACCGATGGGAAGCGAGACTTCTTTGTAGCGCTGATTTGCCTTTCCAGGTTGCTTGGTTGGCCAAAAAGGGCGTATGCGTTTTTTCCTGAATATATTCAGGAAAAAACGCATACGCCCTTTTTGGCCAAGGGCATCATTGTCGACGTTTTGCCACTTTTCATGTGCTTTAAAGGCGATTCGAATCGACCTCCTGAAATCTGTTTCCTGCAATTCTGCCTTGCTTTCAGATCCTCTTCGTTGCCTTCCCTCAATATATTTGTGGACGAGAGTTATCATTTATAACTCTGCAGGTTTGTGAATTGCAGTGCCCCTGAGCTCCATTTTTCAACTCGCTTTTTTGGGAGCTGGCCGCAAAAGCGCAGGATCGCCTCAGGCCCTATTCTGCTTCCGGGCGGAAGGCTGAGCCTGTGGTTAATTCTTCTTCCTGATGGGAAAATAGAGTGACCTGTGCCTGTCCCAACACCTAGAGCTAGTCTCTCATTGGCTCCCCCTCTTCCCGTTCATCCTCAGGACAAATTGCAAGCTGTACGGAACGGGAGGTTAAAGGTGCTGATTCTCCAAGGAGGGAGATTGCTAGTAAAGCGGCTGGAATGGCGAACCCGAGCACAAGGAGATGAGAAATGAGGTGCGTTTTAGAAACCTTTCCCAATCACACGGTGTACCACCTTCTGGGTTTCTCATGCATGTTTTCGAGGTAGGAAGATGCCCTTGAACCTGGAGATTTGGGACCCATGGGATGGGTAACAGGCAGTATTACTTTAAAGGCTCTGCGTTTGCTACCCCAACCTCACCAAACCTCTCAGCCCCGAGAGTGTCCACCCTTATGTCTCATCCAGCTGTGGGTCTAGATATGGTCAATCCAGGTTGCATCACAGCCCCTGAACGAATTTTGTAAGAAATTCTCTCTCTTTCACTGTCTTTGTTTCACGGGTTTTTAAAAGTAATTTATTTTTATAATGGGGTTTAGCTGTTTTTCACGGCTGTGTTTATGCGGCTTTACAGCCACTTGACTCACTTCCAGAGAGATATCAATACATAGGTTTTAAGATTCTTACTAGTCAGATATATTCTTGTGCGGTGAATAGGGGGTGTTGAGTCCAGTTCACTGAGCAAGGAGTAGGTCTTTCTATTACATATTGGGTTTATGGAACGGTATCTGAGCTCATTTGAAACCCTTGTTTTATTCATCACCCCACCCCACCTTTCCCGTTAAGCAGCCATAGTGTGTTTTGTAAACGTGTGACTCTGTTCTGTTTTGTAATTCAGTTCAAGTGTAGCGGTTTTTACATTCCCTCTATAAGTGATAGCTTATGATAAGTGTCTTCTTCTGTGAGACTTATTTCACTTAGAATCGTCGTAGCTAAAGCCACTCATCATGCTGCTACTAGCCTTATGACATTGATTTCATGGCTGAGTGATATTCCATTTTACATAAGGACCACCACTTCTTTATCCATTTTTCTCTTTCCTGGGATATTTAAGGTGTCATGAAGTGGAGGTTCTTGTCAACAGAGCAGCCCTAAACTTTCGGGTGCCTGTGTCTTGCTGATTTTTAGTTTTCCCAATTTATACGCCCATGAGTGGAAGTGCCCTATGCGCTCTAAGCTGTGTTTTTTTGATGTTTCAGGACACACCGTACACTTCTCCAGAGTGGCTGTTGGCCATTTACATCCCGCCCATCAGCGTAGCAAGGCTCCCATTTCTCCATGGCCTGTTCTGCATTTCTGGTTTTGACACTTTTTTCCGCATGGCCCTTTTGACCGATGGGAAGCGAGACTTCTTTGTAGCGCTGATTTGCCTTTCCAGGTTGCTTGGTTGGCCAAAAAGGGCGTATGCGTTTTTTCCTGAATATATTCAGGAAAAAACGCATACGCCCTTTTTGGCCAAGGGCATCATTGTCGACGTTTTGCCGCTTTTCATGTGCTTTAAAGGCGATTCGAATCGACCTCCTGAAATCTGTTTCCTGCAATTCTGCCTTGCTTTCAGATCCTCTTCGTTGCCTTCCCTCAATATATTTGTGGACGAGAGTTATCATTTATAACTCTGCAGGTTTGTGAATTGCAGTGCCCCTGAGCTCCATTTTTCAACTCGCTTTTTTGGGAGCTGGCCGCAAAAGCGCAGGATCGCCTCAGGCCCTATTCTGCTTCCGGGCGGAAGGCTGAGCCTGTGGTTAATTCTTCTTCCTGATGGGAAAATAGAGTGACCTGTGCCTGTCCCAACACCTAGAGCTAGTCTCTCATTGGCTCCCCCTCTTCCCGTTCATCCTCAGGACAAATTGCAAGCTGTACGGAACGGGAGGTTAAAGGTGCTGATTCTCCAAGGAGGGAGATTGCTAGTAAAGCGGCTGGAATGGCGAACCCGAGCACAAGGAGATGAGAAATGAGGTGCGTTTTAGAAACCTTTCCCAATCACACGGTGTACCACCTTCTGGGTTTCTCATGCATGTTTTCGAGGTAGGAAGATGCCCTTGAACCTGGAGATTTGGGACCCATGGGATGGGTAACAGGCAGTATTACTTTAAAGGCTCTGCGTTTGCTACCCCAACCTCACCAAACCTCTCAGCCCCGAGAGTGTCCACCCTTATGTCTCATCCAGCTGTGGGTCTAGATATGGTCAATCCAGGTTGCATCACAGCCCCTGAACGAATTTTGTAAGAAATTCTCTCTCTTTCACTGTCTTTGTTTCACGGGTTTTTAAAAGTAATTTATTTTTATAATGGGGTTTAGCTGTTTTTCACGGCTGTGTTTATGCGGCTTTACAGCCACTTGACTCACTTCCAGAGAGATATCAATACATAGGTTTTAAGATTCTTACTAGTCAGATATATTCTTGTGCGGTGAATAGGGGGTGTTGAGTCCAGTTCACTGAGCAAGGAGTAGGTCTTTCTATTACATATTGGGTTTATGGAACGGTATCTGAGCTCATTTGAAACCCTTGTTTTATTCATCACCCCACCCCACCTTTCCCGTTAAGCAGCCATAGTGTGTTTTGTAAACGTGTGACTCTGTTCTGTTTTGTAATTCAGTTCAAGTGTAGCGGTTTTTACATTCCCTCTATAAGTGATAGCTTATGATAAGTGTCTTCTTCTGTGAGACTTATTTCACTTAGAATCGTCGTAGCTAAAGCCACTCATCATGCTGCTACTAGCCTTATGACATTGATTTCATGGCTGAGTGATATTCCATTTTACATAAGGACCACCACTTCTTTATCCATTTTTCTCTTTCCTGGGATATTTAAGGTGTCATGAAGTGGAGGTTCTTGTCAACAGAGCAGCCCTAAACTTTCGGGTGCCTGTGTCTTGCTGATTTTTAGTTTTCCCAATTTATACGCCCATGAGTGGAAGTGCCCTATGCGCTCTAAGCTGTGTTTTTTTGATGTTTCAGGACACACCGTACACTTCTCCAGAGTGGCTGTTGGCCATTTACATCCCGCCCATCAGCGTAGCAAGGCTCCCATTTCTCCATGGCCTGTTCTGCATTTCTGGTTTTGACACTTTTTTCCGCATGGCCCTTTTGACCGATGGGAAGCCAGACTTCTTTGTAGCGCTGATTTGCCTTTCCAGGTTGCTTGGTTGGCCAAAAAGGGCGTATGCGTTTTTTCCTGAATATATTCAGGAAAAAACGCATACGCCCTTTTTGGCCAAGGGCATCATTGTCGACGTTTTGCCGCTTTTCATGTGCTTTAAAGGCGATTCGAATCGACCTCCTGAAATCTGTTTCCTGCAATTCTGCCTTGCTTTCAGATCCTCTTCGTTGCCTTCCCTCAATATATTTGTGGACGAGAGTTATCATTTATAACTCTGCAGGTTTGTGAATTGCAGTGCCCCTGAGCTCCATTTTTCAACTCGCTTTTTTGGGAGCTGGCCGCAAAAGCACAGGATCGCCTCAGGCCCTATTCTGCTTCCGGGCGGCAGGCTGAGCCTGTGGTTAATTCTTCTTCCTGATGGGAAAATAGAGTGACCTGTGCCTGTCCCAACACCTAGAGCTAGTCTCTCATTGGCTCCCCCTCTTCCCGTTCATCCTCAGGACAAATTGCAAGCTGTACGGAACGGGAGGTTAAAGGTGCTGATTCTCCAAGGAGGGAGATTGCTAGTAAAGTGGCTGGAATGGCGAACCCGAGCACAAGGAGATGAGAAATGAGGTGCGTTTTAGAAACCTTTCCCGATCACACGGTGTACCACCTTCTGGGTTTCTCATGCATGTTTTCGAGGTAGGAAGATGCCCTTGAACCTGGAGATTTGGGACCCATGGGATGGGTAACAGGCAGTATTACTTTAAAGGCTCTGCGTTTGCTCCCCCAACCTCACCAAACCTCTCAGCCCCGAGAATGTCCACCCTTATGTCTCCTCCAGCTGTGGGTCTAGATATGGTCAATCCAGGTTGCATCACAGCCCCTGAACGAATTTTGTAAGAATTTCTCTCTCTTTCACTGTCTTTGTTTCACGGGTTTTTAAAAGGAATTTATTTTTATAATGGGGTTTAGCTGTTTTTCACGGCTGTGTTTCTGCCGCTTTACACCCACTTGACTCACTTCCAGAGAGATATCAATACATAGGTTTTAAGATTCTTACTAGTCAGATATATTCTTGTGCGGTGAATAGGGGGTGTTGAGTCCAGTTCACTGAGCAAGGAGTAGGTCTTTCTATTACATATTGGGTTTATGGAACGGTATCTGAGCTCATTTGAAACCCTTGTTTTATGCATCACCCCACCCCACCTTTCCCGTTAAGCAGCCATAGTGTGTTTTGTAAAAGTGTGACTCTGTTCTGTTTTGTAATTCAGTTCAAGTGTAGCGGTTTTTACATTCCCTCTATAAGTGATAGCTTATAATAAGTGTGTTTTTCTGTATGACTTATTTCACTTAGAATCGTCGTAGCTAAAGCCACTCATCATGCTGCTACTAGCCTTATGGCATTGATTTCATGGCTGAGTGATATTCCATTGTACATAAGGACCACCACTTCTTTATCCATTTTTCTCTTTCCTGGGATATTTAAGGTGTCACGAAGTGGAGGTTCTTGTCAACAGAGGAGCCCCAAACTTTGGGGTGCCTGTGTCTTGCTGATTTTTAGTTTTCCCAATTTATACGCCCATGAGTGGAAGTGCCCTATGCGCTCTAAGCTGTGTTTTTTCGATGTTTCAGGACACACCGTACACTTCTCCAGAGTGGCTGTTGGCAATTTACATCCCGCCCATCAGCGTAGCAAGGCTCCCATTTCTCCATGGCCTGTTCTGCATTTCTGGTTTTGACACTTTTTTCCGCATGGCCCTTTTGACCGATGGGAAGCGAGACTTCTTTGTAGCGCTGATTTGCCTTTCCAGGTTGCTTGGTTGGCCAAAAAGGGCGTATGCGTTTTTTCCTGAATATATTCAGGAAAAAACGCATACGCCCTTTTTGGCCAAGGGCATCATTGTCGACGTTTTGCCGCTTTTCATGTGCTTTAAAGGCGATTCGAATCGACCTCCTGAAATCTGTTTCCTGCAATTCTGCCTTGCTTTCAGATCCTCTTCGTTGCCTTCCCTCAATATATTTGTGGACGAGAGTTATCATTTATAACTCTGCAGGTTTGTGAATTGCAGTGCCCCTGAGCTCCATTTTTCAACTCGCTTTTTTGGGAGCTGGCCGCAAAAGCGCAGGATCGCCTCAGGCCCTATTCTGCTTCCGGGCGGCAGGCTGAGCCTGTGGTTAATTCTTCTTCCTGATGGGAAAATAGAGTGACCTGTGCCTGTCCCAACACCTAGAGCTAGTCTCTCATTGGCTCCCCCTCTTCCCGTTCATCCTCAGGACAAATTGCAAGCTGTACGGAACGGGAGGTTAAAGGTGCTGATTCTCCAAGGAGGGAGATTGCTAGTAAAGCGGCTGGAATGGCGAACCCGAGCACAAGGAGATGAGAAATGAGGTGCGTTTTAGAAACCTTTCCCAATCACACGGTGTACCACCTTCTGGGTTTCTCATGCATGTTTTCGAGGTAGGAAGATGCCCTTGAACCTGGAGATTTGGGACCCATGGGATGGGTAACAGGCAGTATTACTTTAAAGGCTCTGCGTTTGCTCCCCCAACCTCACCAAACCTCTCAGCCCCGAGAGTGTCCACCCTTATGTCTCCTCCAGCTGTGGGTCTAGATATGGTCAATCCAGGTTGCATCACAGCCCCTGAACGAATTTTGTAAGAATTTCTCTCTCTTTCACTGTCTTTGTTTCACGGGTTTTTAAAAGGAATTTATTTTTATAATGGGGTTTAGCTGTTTTTCACGGCTGTGTTTCTGCCGCTTTACACCCACTTGACTCACTTCCAGAGAGATATCAATACATAGGTTTTAAGATTCTTACTAGTCAGATATATTCTTGTGCGGTGAATAGGGGGTGTTGAGTCCAGTTCACTGAGCAAGGAGTAGGTCTTTCTATTACATATTGGGTTTATGGAACGGTATCTGAGCTCATTTGAAACCCTTGTTTTATGCATCACCCCACCCCACCTTTCCCGTTAAGCAGCCATAGTGTGTTTTGTAAACGTGTGACTCTGTTCTGTTTTGTAATTCAGTTCAAGTGTAGCGGTTTTTACATTCCCTCTATAAGTGATAGCTTATAATAAGTGTGTTTTTCTGTATGACTTATTTCACTTAGAATCGTCGTAGCTAAAGCCACTCATCATGCTGCTACTAGCCTTATGGCATTGATTTCATGGCTGAGTGATATTCCATTGTACATAAGGACCACCACTTCTTTATCCATTTTTCTCTTTCCTGGGATATTTAAGGTGTCACGAAGTGGAGGTTCTTGTCAACAGAGGAGCCCCAAACTTTGGGGTGCCTGTGTCTTGCTGATTTTTAGTTTTCCCAATTTATACGCCCATGAGTGGAAGTGCCCTATGCGCTCTAAGCTGTGTTTTTTCGATGTTTCAGGACACACCGTACACTTCTCCAGAGTGGCTGTTGGCAATTTACATCCCGCCCATCAGCGTAGCAAGGCTCCCATTTCTCCATGGCCTGTTCTGCATTTCTGGTTTTGACACTTTTTTCCGCATGGCCCTTTTGACCGATGGGAAGCGAGACTTCTTTGTAGCGCTGATTTGCCTTTCCAGGTTGCTTGGTTGGCCAAAAAGGGCGTATGCGTTTTTTCCTGAATATATTCAGGAAAAAACGCATACGCCCTTTTTGGCCAAGGGCATCATTGTCGACGTTTTGCCGCTTTTCATGTGCTTTAAAGGCGATTCGAATCGACCTCCTGAAATCTGTTTCCTGCAATTCTGCCTTGCTTTCAGATCCTCTTCGTTGCCTTCCCTCAATATATTTGTGGACGAGAGTTATCATTTATAACTCTGCAGGTTTGTGAATTGCAGTGCCCCTGAGCTCCATTTTTCAACTCGCTTTTTTGGGAGCTGGCCGCAAAAGCGCAGGATCGCCTCAGGCCCTATTCTGCTTCCGGGCGGCAGGCTGAGCCTGTGGTTAATTCTTCTTCCTGATGGGAAAATAGAGTGACCTGTGCCTGTCCCAACACCTAGAGCTAGTCTCTCATTGGCTCCCCCTCTTCCCGTTCATCCTCAGGACAAATTGCAAGCTGTACGGAACGGGAGGTTAAAGGTGCTGATTCTCCAAGGAGGGAGATTGCTAGTAAAGCGGCTGGAATGGCGAACCCGAGCACAAGGAGATGAGAAATGAGGTGCGTTTTAGAAACCTTTCCCAATCACACGGTGTACCACCTTCTGGGTTTCTCATGCATGTTTTCGAGGTAGGAAGATGCCCTTGAACCTGGAGATTTGGGACCCATGGGATGGGTAACAGGCAGTATTACTTTAAAGGCTCTGCGTTTGCTCCCCCAACCTCACCAAACCTCTCAGCCCCGAGAGTGTCCACCCTTATGTCTCCTCCAGCTGTGGGTCTAGATATGGTCAATCCAGGTTGCATCACAGCCCCTGAACGAATTTTGTAAGAAATTCTCTCTCTTTCACTGTCTTTGTTTCACGGGTTTTTAAAAGTAATTTATTTTTATAATGGGGTTTAGCTGTTTTTCACGGCTGTGTTTATGCGGCTTTACAGCCACTTGACTCACTTCCAGAGAGATATCAATACATAGGTTTTAAGATTCTTACTAGTCAGATATATTCTTGTGCGGTGAATAGGGGGTGTTGAGTCCAGTTCACTGAGCAAGGAGTAGGTCTTTCTATTACATATTGGGTTTATGGAACGGTATCTGAGCTCATTTGAAACCCTTGTTTTATTCATCACCCCACCCCACCTTTCCCGTTAAGCAGCCATAGTGTGTTTTGTAAACGTGTGACTCTGTTCTGTTTTGTAATTCAGTTCAAGTGTAGCGGTTTTTACATTCCCTCTATAAGTGATAGCTTATGATAAGTGTCTTCTTCTGTGAGACTTATTTCACTTAGAATCGTCGTTGCTAAAGCCACTCATCATGCTGCTACTAGCCTTATGACATTGATTTCATGGCTGAGTGATATTCCATTTTACATAAGGACCACCACTTCTTTATCCATTTTTCTCTTTCCTGGGATATTTAAGGTGTCATGAAGTGGAGGTTCTTGTCAACAGAGCAGCCCTAAACTTTCGGGTGCCTGTGTCTTGCTGATTTTTAGTTTTCCCAATTTATACGCCCATGAGTGGAAGTGCCCTATGCGCTCTAAGCTGTGTTTTTTTGATGTTTCAGGACACACCGTACACTTCTCCAGAGTGGCTGTTGGCCATTTACATCCCGCCCATCAGCGTAGCAAGGCTCCCATTTCTCCATGGCCTGTTCTGCATTTCTGGTTTTGACACTTTTTTCCGCATGTCCCTTTTGACCGATGGGAAGCCAGACTTCTTTGTAGCGCTGATTTGCCTTTCCAGGTTGCTTGGTTGGCCAAAAAGGGCGTATGCGTTTTTTCCTGAATATATTCAGGAAAAAACGCATACGCCCTTTTTGGCCAAGGGCATCATTGTCGACGTTTTGCCGCTTTTCATGTGCTTTAAAGGCGATTCGAATCGACCTCCTGAAATCTGTTTCCTGCAATTCTGCCTTGCTTTCAGATCCTCTTCGTTGCCTTCCCTCAATATATTTGTGGACGAGAGTTATCATTTATAACTCTGCAGGTTTGTGAATTGCAGTGCCCCTGAGCTCCATTTTTCAACTCGCTTTTTTGGGAGCTGGCCGCAAAAGCGCAGGATCGCCTCAGGCCCTATTCTGCTTCCGGGCGGCAGGCTGAGCCTGTGGTTAATTCTTCTTCCTGATGGGAAAATAGAGTGACCTGTGCCTGTCCCAACACCTAGAGCTAGTCTCTCATTGGCTCCCCCTCTTCCCGTTCATCCTCAGGACAAATTGCAAGCTGTACGGAATGGGAGGTTAAAGGTGCTGATTCTCCAAGGAGGGAGATTGCTAGTAAAGCGGCTGGAATGGCGAACCCGAGCACAAGGAGATGAGAAATGAGGTGCGTTTTAGAAACCTTTCCCGATCACACGGTGTACCACCTTCTGGGTTTCTCATGCATGTTTTCGAGGTAGGAAGATGCCCTTGAACCTGGAGATTTGGGACCCATGGGATGGGTAACAGGCAGTATTACTTTAAAGGCTCTGCGTTTGCTCCCCCAACCTCACCAAACCTCTCAGCCCCGAGAGTGTCCACCCTTATGTCTCCTCCAGCTGTGGGTCTAGATATGGTCAATCCAGGTTGCATCACAGCCCCTGAACGAATTTTGTAAGAATTTCTCTCTCTTTCACTGTCTTTGTTTCACGGGTTTTTAAAAGGAATTTATTTTTATAATGGTGTTTAGCTGTTTTTCACGGCTGTGTTTCTGCCGCTTTACACCCACTTGACTCACTTCCAGAGAGATATCAATACATAGGTTTTAAGATTCTTACTAGTCAGATATATTCTTGTGCGGTGAATAGGGGGTGTTGAGTCCAGTTCACTGAGCAAGGAGTAGGTCTTTCTATTACATATTGGGTTTATGGAACGGTATCTGAGCTCATTTGAAACCCTTGTTTTATGCATCACCCCACCCCACCTTTCCCGTTAAGCAGCCATAGTGTGTTTTGTAAACGTGTGACTCTGTTCTGTTTTGTAATTCAGTTCAAGTGTAGCGGTTTTTACATTCCCTCTATAAGTGATAGCTTATGATAAGTGTCTTCTTCTGTGAGACTTATTTCACTTAGAATCGTCGTAGCTAAAGCCACTCATCATGCTGCTACTAGCCTTATGACATTGATTTCATGGCTGAGTGATATTCCATTTTACATAAGGACCACCACTTCTTTATCCATTTTTCTCTTTCCTGGGATATTTAAGGTGTCATGAAGTGGAGGTTCTTGTCAACAGAGCAGCCCTAAACTTTCGGGTGCCTGTGTCTTGCTGATTTTTAGTTTTCCCAATTTATACGCCCATGAGTGGAAGTGCCCTATGCGCTCTAAGCTGTGTTTTTTTGATGTTTCAGGACACACTGTACACTTCTCCAGAGTGGCTGTTGGCCATTTACATCCCGCCCATCAGCGTAGCAAGGCTCCCATTTCTCCATGGCCTGTTCTGCATTTCTGGTTTTGACACTTTTTTCCGCATGGCCCTTTTGACCGATGGGAAGCCAGACTTCTTTGTAGCGCTGATTTGCCTTTCCAGGTTGCTTGGTTGGCCAAAAAGGGCGTATGCGTTTTTTCCTGAATATATTCAGGAAAAAACGCATACGCCCTTTTTGGCCAAGGGCATCATTGTCGACGTTTTGCCGCTTTTCATGTGCTTTAAAGGCGATTCGAATCGACCTCCTGAAATCTGTTTCCTGCAATTCTGCCTTGCTTTCAGATCCTCTTCGTTGCCTTCCCTCAATATATTTGTGGACGAGAGTTATCATTTATAACTCTGCAGGTTTGTGAATTGCAGTGCCCCTGAGCTCCATTTTTCAACTCGCTTTTTTGGGAGCTGGCCGCAAAAGCGCAGGATCGCCTCAGGCCCTATTCTGCTTCCGGGCGGCAGGCTGAGCCTGTGGTTAATTCTTCTTCCTGATGGGAAAATAGAGTGACCTGTGCCTGTCCCAACACCTAGAGCTAGTCTCTCATTGGCTCCCCCTCTTCCCGTTCATCCTCAGGACAAATTGCAAGCTGTACGGAATGGGAGGTTAAAGGTGCTGATTCTCCAAGGAGGGAGATTGCTAGTAAAGCGGCTGGAATGGCGAACCCGAGCACAAGGAGATGAGAAATGAGGTGCGTTTTAGAAACCTTTCCCGATCACACGGTGTACCACCTTCTGGGTTTCTCATGCATGTTTTCGAGGTAGGAAGATGCCCTTGAACCTGGAGATTTGGGACCCATGGGATGGGTAACAGGCAGTATTACTTTAAAGGCTCTGCGTTTGCTCCCCCAACCTCACCAAACCTCTCAGCCCCGAGAGTGTCCACCCTTATGTCTCCTCCAGCTGTCGGTCTAGATATGGTCAATCCAGGTTGCATCACAGCCCCTGAACGAATTTTGTAAGAATTTCTCTCTCTTTCACTGTCTTTGTTTCACGGGTTTTTAAAAGGAATTTACTTTTATAATGGGGTTTAGCTGTTTTTCACGGCTGTGTTTCTGCCGCTTTACACCCACTTGACTCACTTCCAGAGAGATATCAATACATAGGTTTTAAGATTCTTATTAGTCAGATATATTCTTGTGTGGTGAATAGGGGGTGTTGAGTCCAGTTCACTGAGCAAGGAGTAGGTCTTTCTATTACATATTGGGTTTATGGAACGGTATCTGAGCTCATTTGAAACCCTTGTTTTATGCATCACCCCACCCCACCTTTCCCGTTAAGCAGCCATAGTGTGTTTTGTAAACGTGTGACTCTGTTCTGTTTTGTAATTCAGTTCAAGTGTAGCGGTTTTTACATTCCCTCTATAAGTGATAGCTTATGATAAGTGTCTTTTTCTGTGTGACTTATTTCACTTAGAAACGTCGTAGCTAAAGCCACTCATCATGCTGCTACTAGCCTTATGGCATTGATTTCATGGCTGAGTGATATTCCATTGTACATAAGGACCACCACTTCTTTATCCATTTTTCTCTTTCCTGGGATATTTAAGGTGTCATGAAGTGGAGGTTCTTGTCAACAGAGCAGCCCTAAACTTTCGGGTGCCTGTGTCTTGCTGATTTTTAGTTTTCCCAATTTATACGCCCATGAGTGGAAGTGCCCTATGCGCTCTAAGCTGTGTTTTTTTGATGTTTCAGGACACACCGTACACTTCTCCAAAGTGGCTGTTGGCCATTTACATCCCACCCATCAGCGTAGCAAGGCTCCCATTTCTCCATGGCCTGTTCTGCATTTCTGGTTTTGACACTTTTTTCCGCATGGCCCTTTTGACCGATGGGAAGCGAGACTTCTTTGTAGCGCTGATTTGCCTTTCCAGGTTGCTTGGTTGGCTAAAAAGGGCGTATGCGTTTTTTCCTGAATATATTCAGGAAAAAACGCATACGCCCTTTTTGGCCAAGGGCATCATTGTCGACGTTTTGCCACTTTTCATGTGCTTTAAAGGCGATTCGAATCGACCTCCTGAAATCTGTTTCCTGCAATTCTGCCTTGCTTTCAGATCCTCTTCGGTGCCTTCCCTCAATATATTTGTAGACGAGAGTTATCATTTATAACTCTGCAGGTTTGTGAATTGCAGTGCCCCTGAGCTCCATTTTTCAACTCGCTTTTTTGGGAGCTGGCCGCAAAAGCGCAGGATCGCCTCAGGCCCTATTCTGCTTCCGGGCGGCAGGCTGAGCCTGTGGTTAATTCTTCTTCCTGATGGGAAAATAGAGTGACCTGTGCCTGTCCCAACACCTAGAGCTAGTCTCTCATTGGCTCCCCCTCTTCCCGTTCATCCTCAGGACAAATTGCAAGCTGTACGGAACGGGAGGTTAAAGGTGCTGATTCTCCAAGGAGGGAGATTGCTAGTAAAGCGGCTGGAATGGCGAACCCGAGCACAAGGAGATGAGAAATGAGGTGCGTTTTAGAAACCTTTCCCGATCACACGGTGTACCACCTTCTGGGTTTCTCATGCATGTTTTCGAGGTAGGAAGATGCCCTTGAACCTGGAGATTTGGGACCCATGGGATGGGTAACAGGCAGTATTACTTGAAAGGCTCTGCATTTGCTCCCCCAACCTCACCAAACCTCTCAGCCGCGAGAGTGTCCACCCTTATGTCTCCTCCAGCTGTGGGTCTAGATATGGTCAATCCAGGTTGCATCACAGCCCCTGAACGAATTTTGTAAGAATTTCTCTCTCTTTCACTGTCTTTGTTTCACGGGTTTTTAAAAGTAATTTATCTTTATAATGGGGTTTAGCTGCTTTTCACGGCTGTGTTTCTGCCGCTTTACAGCCACTTGACTCACTTCCAGAGAGATATCAATACATAGGTTTTAAGATTCTTACTAGTCAGATATATTCTTGTGCGGTGAATAGGGGGTGTTGAGTCCAGTTCACTGAGCAAGGAGTAGGTCTTTCTATTACATATGGGGTTTATGGAACGGTATCTGAGCTCATTTGAAACCCTTGTTTTATGCATCACCCCACCCCACCTTTCCCGTTAAGAAGCCATAATGTGTTTTCTAAACGTGTGACTCTGTTCTGTCTTGTAATTCAGTTCAAGTGTAGCGGTTTTTACATATCCTCTATAAGTGATAGCTTATAATAAGTGTGTTTTTCTGTATGACTTATTTCACTTAGAATCGTCGTAGCTAAAGCCACTCATCATGCTGCTACTAGCCTTATGACATTGATTTCATGGCTGAGTGATATTCCATTGTACAAAAGACCACCACTTCTTTATCCATTTTTCTCTTTCCTGGGATATTTAAGGTGTCACGAAGTGGAGGTTCTTGTCAACAGAGGAGCCCCAAACTTTGGGGTGCCTGTGTCTTGCTGATTTTTAGTTTTCCCAATTTATACGCCCATGAGTGGAAGTGCCCTATGCGCTCTAAGCTGTGTTTTTTCGATGTTTCAGGACACACCGTACACTTCTCCAGAGTGGCTGTTGGCAATTTACATCCCGCCCATCAGCGTAGCAAGGCTCCCATTTCTCCATGGCCTGTTCTGCATTTCTGGTTTTGACACTTTTTTCCGCATGGCCCTTTTGACCGATGGGAAGTGAGACTTCTTTGTAGCGCTGATTTGCCTTTCCAGGTTGCTTTGTTGGCCAAAAAGGGCGTATGCGTTTTTTCCTGAATATATTCAGGAAAAAACGCATACGCCCTTTTTGGCCAAGGGCATCATTGTCGACGTTTTGCCGCTTTTCATGTGCTTTAAAGGCGATTCGAATCGACCTCCTGAAATCTGTTTCCTGCAATTCTGCCTTGCTTTCAGATCCTCTTCGTTGCCTTCCCTCAATATATTTGTGGACGAGAGTTATCATTTATAACTCTGCAGGTTTGTGAATTGCAGTGCCCCTGAGCTCCATTTTTCAACTCGCTTTTTTGGGAGCTGGCCGCAAAAGCGCAGGATTGCCTCAGGCCCTATTCTGCTTCCGGGCGGCAGGCTGAGCCTGTGGTTAATTCTTCTTCCTGATGGGAAAATAGAGTGACCTGTGCCTGTCCCAACACCTAGAGCTAGTCTCTCATTGGCTCCCCCTCTTCCCTTTCATCCTCAGGACATATTGCAAGCTGTACGGAATGGGAGGTTAAAGGTGCTGATTCTCCAAGGAGGGAGATTGCTAGTAAAGCGGCTGGAATGGCGAACCCGAGCACAAGGAGATGAGAAATGAGGTGCGTTTTAGAAACCTTTCCCGATCACACGGTGTACCACCTTCTGGGTTTCTCATGCATGTTTTCGAGGTAGGAAGATGCCCTTGAACCTGGAGATTTGGGACCCATGGGATGGGTAACAGGCAGTATTACTTTAAAGGCTCTGCGTTTGCTCCCCCAACCTCACCAAACCTCTCAGCCCCGAGAGTGTCCACCCTTATGTCTCCTCCAGCTGTGGGTCTAGATATGGTCAATCCAGGTTGCATCACAGCCCCTGAACGAATTTTGTAAGAATTTCTCTCTCTTTCACTGTCTTTGTTTCACGGGTTTTTAAAAGGAATTTATTTTTATAATGGGGTTTAGCTGTTTTTCACGGCTGTGTTTCTGCCGCTTTACACCCACTTGACTCACTTCCAGAGAGATATCAATACATAGGTTTTAAGATTCTTACTAGTCAGATATATTCTTGTGCGGTGAATAGGGGGTGTTGAGTCCAGTTCACTGAGCAAGGAGTAGGTCTTTCTATTACATATTGGGTTTATGGAACGGTATCTGAGCTCATTTGAAACCCTTGTTTTATGCATCACCCCACCCCACCTTTCCCGTTAAGCAGCCATAGTGTGTTTTGTAAACGTGTGACTCTGTTCTGTTTTGTAATTCAGTTCAAGTGTAGCGGTTTTTACATTCCCTCTATAAGTGATAGCTTATAATAAGTGTGTTTTTCTGTATGACTTATTTCACTTAGAATCGTCGTAGCTAAAGCCACTCATCATGCTGCTACTAGCCTTATGACATTGATTTCATGGCTGAGTGATATTCCATTGTACATAAGGACCACCACTTCTTTATCCATTTTTCTCTTTCCTGGGATATTTAAGGTGTCACGAAGTGGAGGTTCTTGTCAACAGAGGAGCCCCAAACTTTGGGGTGCCTGTGTCTTGCTGATTTTTAGTTTTCCCAATTTATACGCCCATGAGTGGAAGTGCCCTATGCGCTCTAAGCTGTGTTTTTTCGATGTTTCAGGACACACCGTACACTTCTCCAGAGTGGCTGTTGGCAATTTACATCCCGCCCATCAGCGTAGCAAGGCTCCCATTTCTCCATGGCCTGTTCTGCATTTCTGGTTTTGACACTTTTTTCCGCATGGCCCTTTTGACCGATGGGAAGCGAGACTTCTTTGTAGCGCTGATTTGCCTTTCCAGGTTGCTTGGTTGGCCAAAAAGGGCGTATGCGTTTTTTCCTGAATATATTCAGGAAAAAACGCATACGCCCTTTTTGGCCAAGGGCATCATTGTCGACGTTTTGCCGCTTTTCATGTGCTTTAAAGGCGATTCGAATCGACCTCCTGAAATCTGTTTCCTGCAATTCTGCCTTGCTTTCAGATCCTCTTCGTTGCCTTCCCTCAATATATTTGTGGACGAGAGTTATCATTTATAACTCTGCAGGTTTGTGAATTGCAGTGCCCCTGAGCTCCATTTTTCAACTCGCTTTTTTGGGAGCTGGCCGCAAAAGCGCAGGATTGCCTCAGGCCCTATTCTGCTTCCGGGCGGCAGGCTGAGCCTGTGGTTAATTCTTCTTCCTGATGGGAAAATAGAGTGACCTGTGCCTGTCCCAACACCTAGAGCTAGTCTCTCATTGGCTCCCCCTCTTCCCGTTCATCCTCAGGACAAATTGCAAGCTGTACGGAATGGGAGGTTAAAGGTGCTGATTCTCCAAGGAGGGAGATTGCTAGTAAAGCGGCTGGAATGGCGAACCCGAGCACAAGGAGATGAGAAATGAGGTGCGTTTTAGAAACCTTTCCCAATCACACGGTGTACCACCTTCTGGGTTTCTCATGCATGTTTTCGAGGTAGGAAGATGCCCTTGAACCTGGAGATTTGGGACCCATGGGATGGGTAACAGGCAGTATTACTTTAAAGGCTCTGCGTTTGCTACCCCAACCTCACCAAACCTCTCAGCCCCGAGAGTGTCCACCCTTATGTCTCATCCAGCTGTGGGTCTAGATATGGTCAATCCAGGTTGCATCACAGCCCCTGAACGAATTTTGTAAGAAATTCTCTCTCTTTCACTGTCTTTGTTTCACGGGTTTTTAAAAGTAATTTATTTTTATAATGGGGTTTAGCTGTTTTTCACGGCTGTGTTTATGCGGCTTTACAGCCACTTGACTCACTTCCAGAGAGATATCAATACATAGGTTTTAAGATTCTTACTAGTCAGATATATTCTTGTGCGGTGAATAGGGGGTGTTGAGTCCAGTTCACTGAGCAAGGAGTAGGTCTTTCTATTACATATTGGGTTTATGGAACGGTATCTGAGCTCATTTGAAACCCTTGTTTTATTCATCACCCCACCCCACCTTTCCCGTTAAGCAGCCATAGTGTGTTTTGTAAACGTGTGACTCTGTTCTGTTTTGTAATTCAGTTCAAGTGTAGCGGTTTTTACATTCCCTCTATAAGTGATAGCTTATGATAAGTGTCTTCTTCTGTGAGACTTATTTCACTTAGAATCGTCGTAGCTAAAGCCACTCATCATGCTGCTACTAGCCTTATGACATTGATTTCATGGCTGAGTGATATTCCATTTTACATAAGGACCACCACTTCTTTATCCATTTTTCTCTTTCCTGGGATATTTAAGGTGTCATGAAGTGGAGGTTCTTGTCAACAGAGCAGCCCTAAACTTTCGGGTGCCTGTGTCTTGCTGATTTTTAGTTTTCCCAATTTATACGCCCATGAGTGGAAGTGCCCTATGCGCTCTAAGCTGTGTTTTTTTGATGTTTCAGGACACACCGTACACTTCTCCAGAGTGGCTGTTGGCCATTTACATCCCGCCCATCAGCGTAGCAAGGCTCCCATTTCTCCATGGCCTGTTCTGCATTTCTGGTTTTGACACTTTTTTCCGCATGGCCCTTTTGACCGATGGGAAGCCAGACTTCTTTGTAGCGCTGATTTGCCTTTCCAGGTTGCTTGGTTGGCCAAAAAGGGCGTATGCGTTTTTTCCTGAATATATTCAGGAAAAAACGCATACGCCCTTTTTGGCCAAGGGCATCATTGTCGACGTTTTGCCGCTTTTCATGTGCTTTAAAGGCGATTCGAATCGACCTCCTGAAATCTGTTTCCTGCAATTCTGCCTTGCTTTCAGATCCTCTTCGTTGCCTTCCCTCAATATATTTGTGGACGAGAGTTATCATTTATAACTCTGCAGGTTTGTGAATTGCAGTGCCCCTGAGCTCCATTTTTCAACTCGCTTTTTTGGGAGCTGGCCGCAAAAGCACAGGATCGCCTCAGGCCCTATTCTGCTTCCGGGCGGCAGGCTGAGCCTGTGGTTAATTCTTCTTCCTGATGGGAAAATAGAGTGACCTGTGCCTGTCCCAACACCTAGAGCTAGTCTCTCATTGGCTCCCCCTCTTCCCGTTCATCCTCAGGACAAATTGCAAGCTGTACGGAACGGGAGGTTAAAGGTGCTGATTCTCCAAGGAGGGAGATTGCTAGTAAAGTGGCTGGAATGGCGAACCCGAGCACAAGGAGATGAGAAATGAGGTGCGTTTTAGAAACCTTTCCCGATCACACGGTGTACCACCTTCTGGGTTTCTCATGCATGTTTTCGAGGTAGGAAGATGCCCTTGAACCTGGAGATTTGGGACCCATGGGATGGGTAACAGGCAGTATTACTTTAAAGGCTCTGCGTTTGCTCCCCCAACCTCACCAAACCTCTCAGCCCCGAGAGTGTCCACCCTTATGTCTCATCCAGCTGTGGGTCTAGATATGGTCAATCCAGGTTGCATCACAGCCCCTGAACGAATTTTGTAAGAATTTCTCTCTCTTTCACTGTCTTTGTTTCACGGGTTTTTAAAAGGAATTTATTTTTATAATGGGGTTTAGCTGTTTTTCACGGCTGTGTTTCTGCCGCTTTACAGCCACTTGACTCACTTCCAGAGAGATATCAATACATAGGTTTTAAGATTCTTACTAGTCAGATATATTCTTGTGCGGTGAATAGGGGGTGTTGAGTCCAGTTCACTGAGCAAGGAGTAGGTCTTTCTATTACATATTGGGTTTATGGAACGGTATCTGAGCTCATTTGAAACCCTTGTTTTATGCATCACCCCACCCCACCTTTCCCGTTAAGCAGCCATAGTGTGTTTTGTAAACGTGTGACTCTGTTCTGTTTTGTAATTCAGTTCAAGTGTAGCGGTTTTTACATTCCCTCTATAAGTGATAGCTTATAATAAGTGTGTTTTTCTGTATGACTTATTTCACTTAGAATCGTCGTAGCTAAAGCCACTCATCATGCTGCTACTAGCCTTATGGCATTGATTTCATGGCTGAGTGATATTCCATTGTACATAAGGACCACCACTTCTTTATCCATTTTTCTCTTTCCTGGGATATTTAAGGTGTCACGAAGTGGAGGTTCTTGTCAACAGAGGAGCCCCAAACTTTGGGGTGCCTGTGTCTTGCTGATTTTTAGTTTTCCCAATTTATACGCCCATGAGTGGAAGTGCCCTATGCGCTCTAAGCTGTGTTTTTTCGATGTTTCAGGACACACCGTACACTTCTCCAGAGTGGCTGTTGGCAATTTACATCCCGCCCATCAGCGTAGCAAGGCTCCCATTTCTCCATGGCCTGTTCTGCATTTCTGGTTTTGACACTTTTTTCCGCATGGCCCTTTTGACCGATGGGAAGCCAGACTTCTTTGTAGCGCTGATTTGCCTTTCCAGGTTGCTTGGTTGGCCAAAAAGGGCGTATGCGTTTTTTCCTGAATATATTCAGGAAAAAACGCATACGCCCTTTTTGGCCAAGGGCATCATTGTCGACGTTTTGCCGCTTTTCATGTGCTTTAAAGGCGATTCGAATCGACCTCCTGAAATCTGTTTCCTGCAATTCTGCCTTGCTTTCAGATCCTCTTCGTTGCCTTCCCTCAATATATTTGTGGACGAGAGTTATCATTTATAACTCTGCAGGTTTGTGAATTGCAGTGCCCCTGAGCTCCATTTTTCAACTCGCTTTTTTGGGAGCTGGCCGCAAAAGCGCAGGATCGCCTCAGGCCCTATTCTGCTTCCGGGCGGCAGGCTGAGCCTGTGGTTAATTCTTCTTCCTGATGGGAAAATAGAGTGACCTGTGCCTGTCCCAACACCTAGAGCTAGTCTCTCATTGGCTCCCCCTCTTCCCGTTCATCCTCAGGACAAATTGCAAGCTGTACGGAACGGGAGGTTAAAGGTGCTGATTCTCCAAGGAGGGAGATTGCTAGTAAAGCGGCTGGAATGGCGAACCCGAGCACAAGGAGATGAGAAATGAGGTGCGTTTTAGAAACCTTTCCCAATCACACGGTGTACCACCTTCTGGGTTTCTCATGCATGTTTTCGAGGTAGGAAGATGCCCTTGAACCTGGAGATTTGGGACCCATGGGATGGGTAACAGGCAGTATTACTTTAAAGGCTCTGCGTTTGCTCCCCCAACCTCACCAAACCTCTCAGCCCCGAGAGTGTCCACCCTTATGTCTCCTCCAGCTGTGGGTCTAGATATGGTCAATCCAGGTTGCATCACAGCCCCTGAACGAATTTTGTAAGAAATTCTCTCTCTTTCACTGTCTTTGTTTCACGGGTTTTTAAAAGTAATTTATTTTTATAATGGGGTTTAGCTGTTTTTCACGGCTGTGTTTATGCGGCTTTACAGCCACTTGACTCACTTCCAGAGAGATATCAATACATAGGTTTTAAGATTCTTACTAGTCAGATATATTCTTGTGCGGTGAATAGGGGGTGTTGAGTCCAGTTCACTGAGCAAGGAGTAGGTCTTTCTATTACATATTGGGTTTATGGAACGGTATCTGAGCTCATTTGAAACCCTTGTTTTATTCATCACCCCACCCCACCTTTCCCGTTAAGCAGCCATAGTGTGTTTTGTAAACGTGTGACTCTGTTCTGTTTTGTAATTCAGTTCAAGTGTAGCGGTTTTTACATTCCCTCTATAAGTGATAGCTTATGATAAGTGTCTTCTTCTGTGAGACTTATTTCACTTAGAATCGTCGTTGCTAAAGCCACTCATCATGCTGCTACTAGCCTTATGACATTGATTTCATGGCTGAGTGATATTCCATTTTACATAAGGACCACCACTTCTTTATCCATTTTTCTCTTTCCTGGGATATTTAAGGTGTCATGAAGTGGAGGTTCTTGTCAACAGAGCAGCCCTAAACTTTCGGGTGCCTGTGTCTTGCTGATTTTTAGTTTTCCCAATTTATACGCCCATGAGTGGAAGTGCCCTATGCGCTCTAAGCTGTGTTTTTTTGATGTTTCAGGACACACCGTACACTTCTCCAGAGTGGCTGTTGGCCATTTACATCCCGCCCATCAGCGTAGCAAGGCTCCCATTTCTCCATGGCCTGTTCTGCATTTCTGGTTTTGACACTTTTTTCCGCATGGCCCTTTTGACCGATGGGAAGCCAGACTTCTTTGTAGCGCTGATTTGCCTTTCCAGGTTGCTTGGTTGGCCAAAAAGGGCGTATGCGTTTTTTCCTGAATATATTCAGGAAAAAACGCATACGCCCTTTTTGGCCAAGGGCATCATTGTCGACGTTTTGCCGCTTTTCATGTGCTTTAAAGGCGATTCGAATCGACCTCCTGAAATCTGTTTCCTGCAATTCTGCCTTGCTTTCAGATCCTCTTCGTTGCCTTCCCTCAATATATTTGTGGACGAGAGTTATCATTTATAACTCTGCAGGTTTGTGAATTGCAGTGCCCCTGAGCTCCATTTTTCAACTCGCTTTTTTGGGAGCTGGCCGCAAAAGCGCAGGATCGCCTCAGGCCCTATTCTGCTTCCGGGCGGCAGGCTGAGCCTGTGGTTAATTCTTCTTCCTGATGGGAAAATAGAGTGACCTGTGCCTGTCCCAACACCTAGAGCTAGTCTCTCATTGGCTCCCCCTCTTCCCGTTCATCCTCAGGACAAATTGCAAGCTGTACGGAACGGGAGGTTAAAGGTGCTGATTCTCCAAGGAGGGAGATTGCTAGTAAAGCGGCTGGAATGGCGAACCCGAGCACAAGGAGATGAGAAATGAGGTGCGTTTTAGAAACCTTTCCCAATCACACGGTGTACCACCTTCTGGGTTTCTCATGCATGTTTTCGAGGTAGGAAGATGCCCTTGAACCTGGAGATTTGGGACCCATGGGATGGGTAACAGGCAGTATTACTTTAAAGGCTCTGCGTTTGCTCCCCCAACCTCACCAAACCTCTCAGCCCCGAGAGTGTCCACCCTTATGTCTCCTCCAGCTGTCGGTCTAGATATGGTCAATCCAGGTTGCATCACAGCCCCTGAACGAATTTTGTAAGAAATTCTCTCTCTTTCACTGTCTTTGTTTCACGGGTTTTTAAAAGGAATTTATTTTTATAATGGGGTTTAGCTGTTTTTCACGGCTGTGTTTATGCGGCTTTACAGCCACTTGACTCACTTCCAGAGAGATATCAATACATAGGTTTTAAGATTCTTACTAGTCAGATATATTCTTGTGCGGTGAATAGGGGGTGTTGAGTCCAGTTCACTGAGCAAGGAGTAGGTCTTTCTATTACATATTGGGTTTATGGAACGGTATCTGAGCTCATTTGAAACCCTTGTTTTATTCATCACCCCACCCCACCTTTCCCGTTAAGCAGCCATAGTGTGTTTTGTAAACGTGTGACTCTGTTCTGTTTTGTAATTCAGTTCAAGTGTAGCGGTTTTTACATTCCCTCTATAAGTGATAGCTTATGATAAGTGTCTTCTTCTGTGAGACTTATTTCACTTAGAATCGTCGTAGCTAAAGCCACTCATCATGCTGCTACTAGCCTTATGACATTGATTTCATGGCTGAGTGATATTCCATTTTACATAAGGACCACCACTTCTTTATCCATTTTTCTCTTTCCTGGGATATTTAAGGTGTCATGAAGTGGAGGTTCTTGTCAACAGAGCAGCCCTAAACTTTCGGGTGCCTGTGTCTTGCTGATTTTTAGTTTTCCCAATTTATACGCCCATGAGTGGAAGTGCCCTATGCGCTCTAAGCTGTGTTTTTTTGATGTTTCAGGACACACCGTACACTTCTCCAGAGTGGCTGTTGGCCATTTACATCCCGCCCATCAGTGTAGCAAGGCTCCCATTTCTCCATGGCCTGTTCTGCATTTCTGGTTTTGACACTTTTTTCCGCATGGCCCTTTTGACCGATGGGAAGCCAGACTTCTTTGTAGCGCTGATTTGCCTTTCCAGGTTGCTTGGTTGGCCAAAAAGGGCGTATGCGTTTTTTCCTGAATATATTCAGGAAAAAACGCATACGCCCTTTTTGGCCAAGGGCATCATTGTCGACGTTTTGCCGCTTTTCATGTGCTTTAAAGGCGATTCGAATCGACCTCCTGAAATCTGTTTCCTGCAATTCTGCCTTGCTTTCAGATCCTCTTCGTTGCCTTCCCTCAATATATTTGTGGACGAGAGTTATCATTTATAACTCTGCAGGTTTGTGAATTGCAGTGCCCCTGAGCTCCATTTTTCAACTCGCTTTTTTGGGAGCTGGCCGCAAAAGCACAGGATCGCCTCAGGCCCTATTCTGCTTCCGGGCGGCAGGCTGAGCCTGTGGTTAATTCTTCTTCCTGATGGGAAAATAGAGTGACCTGTGCCTGTCCCAACACCTAGAGCTAGTCTCTCATTGGCTCCCCCTCTTCCCGTTCATCCTCAGGACAAATTGCAAGCTGTACGGAACGGGAGGTTAAAGGTGCTGATTCTCCAAGGAGGGAGATTGCTAGTAAAGTGGCTGGAATGGCGAACCCGAGCACAAGGAGATGAGAAATGAGGTGCGTTTTAGAAACCTTTCCCGATCACACGGTGTACCACCTTCTGGGTTTCTCATGCATGTTTTCGAGGTAGGAAGATGCCCTTGAACCTGGAGATTTGGGACCCATGGGATGGGTAACAGGCAGTATTACTTTAAAGGCTCTGCGTTTGCTCCCCCAACCTCAGCAAACCTCTCAGCCCCGAGAGTGTCCACCCTTATGTCTCCTCCAGCTGTGGGTCTAGATATGGTCAATCCAGGTTGCATCACAGCCCCTGAACGAATTTTGTAAGAATTTCTCTCTCTTTCACTGTCTTTGTTTCACGGGTTTTTAAAAGGAATTTATTTTTATAATGGGGTTTAGCTGTTTTTCACGGCTGTGTTTCTGCCGCTTTACACCCACTTGACTCACTTCCAGAGAGATATCAATACATAGGTTTTAAGATTCTTACTAGTCAGATATATTCTTGTGCGGTGAATAGGGGGTGTTGAGTCCAGGTCACTGAGCAAGGAGTAGGTCTTTCTATTACATATTGGGTTTATGGAACGGTATCTGAGCTCATTTGAAACCCTTGTTTTATGCATCACCCCACCCCACCTTTCCCGTTAAGCAGCCATAGTGTGTTTTGTAAACGTGTGACTCTGTTCTGTTT
Source organism: Balaenoptera ricei (assembly GCF_028023285.1). Classification (NCBI taxonomy): domain Eukaryota; kingdom Metazoa; phylum Chordata; class Mammalia; order Artiodactyla; family Balaenopteridae; genus Balaenoptera; species Balaenoptera ricei. The sequence continues at coordinate 44,560,514 of NC_082642.1, read as the reverse complement.
TGTAATTCAGTTCAAGTGTAGCGGTTTTTACATTCCCTCTATAAGTGATAGCTTATAATAAGTGTGTTTTTCTGTATGACTTATTTCACTTAGAATCGTCGTAGCTAAAGCCACTCATCATGCTGCTACTAGCCTTATGGCATTGATTTCATGGCTGAGTGATATTCCATTGTACATAAGGACCACCACTTCTTTATCCATTTTTCTCTTTCCTGGGATATTTAAGGTGTCACGAAGTGGAGGTTCTTGTCAACAGAGGAGCCCCAAACTTTGGGGTGCCTGTGTCTTGCTGATTTTTAGTTTTCCCAATTTATACGCCCATGAGTGGAAGTGCCCTATGCGCTCTAAGCTGTGTTTTTTCGATGTTTCAGGACACACCGTACACTTCTCCAGAGTGGCTGTTGGCAATTTACATCCCGCCCATCAGCGTAGCAAGGCTCCCATTTCTCCATGGCCTGTTCTGCATTTCTGGTTTTGACACTTTTTTCCGCATGGCCCTTTTGACCGATGGGAAGCGAGACTTCTTTGTAGCGCTGATTTGCCTTTCCAGGTTGCTTGGTTGGCCAAAAAGGGCGTATGCGTTTTTTCCTGAATATATTCAGGAAAAAACGCATACGCCCTTTTTGGCCAAGGGCATCATTGTCGACGTTTTGCCGCTTTTCATGTGCTTTAAAGGCGATTCGAATCGACCTCCTGAAATCTGTTTCCTGCAATTCTGCCTTGCTTTCAGATCCTCTTCGTTGCCTTCCCTCAATATATTTGTGGACGAGAGTTATCATTTATAACTCTGCAGGTTTGTGAATTGCAGTGCCCCTGAGCTCCATTTTTCAACTCGCTTTTTTGGGAGCTGGCCGCAAAAGCGCAGGATCGCCTCAGGCCCTATTCTGCTTCCGGGCGGCAGGCTGAGCCTGTGGTTAATTCTTCTTCCTGATGGGAAAATAGAGTGACCTGTGCCTGTCCCAACACCTAGAGCTAGTCTCTCATTGGCTCCCCCTCTTCCCGTTCATCCTCAGGACAAATTGCAAGCTGTACGGAACGGGAGGTTAAAGGTGCTGATTCTCCAAGGAGGGAGATTGCTAGTAAAGCGGCTGGAATGGCGAACCCGAGCACAAGGAGATGAGAAATGAGGTGCGTTTTAGAAACCTTTCCCAATTACACGGTGTACCACCTTCTGGGTTTCTCATGCATGTTTTCGAGGTAGGAAGATGCCCTTGAACCTGGAGATTTGGGACCCATGGGATGGGTAACAGGCAGTATTACTTTAAAGGCTCTGCGTTTGCTCCCCCAACCTCACCAAACCTCTCAGCCCCGAGAGTGTCCACCCTTATGTCTCCTCCAGCTGTCGGTCTAGATATGGTCAATCCAGGTTGCATCACAGCCCCTGAACGAATTTTGTAAGAAATTCTCTCTCTTTCACTGTCTTTGTTTCACGGGTTTTTAAAAGGAATTTATTTTTATAATGGGGTTTAGCTGTTTTTCACGGCTGTGTTTATGCGGCTTTACAGCCACTTGACTCACTTCCAGAGAGATATCAATACATAGGTTTTAAGATTCTTACTAGTCAGATATATTCTTGTGCGGTGAATAGGGGGTGTTGAGTCCAGTTCACTGAGCAAGGAGTAGGTCTTTCTATTACATATTGGGTTTATGGAACGGTATCTGAGCTCATTTGAAACCCTTGTTTTATTCATCACCCCACCCCACCTTTCCCGTTAAGCAGCCATAGTGTGTTTTGTAAACGTGTGACTCTGTTCTGTTTTGTAATTCAGTTCAAGTGTAGCGGTTTTTACATTCCCTCTATAAGTGATAGCTTATGATAAGTGTCTTCTTCTGTGAGACTTATTTCACTTAGAATCGTCGTAGCTAAAGCCACTCATCATGCTGCTACTAGCCTTATGACATTGATTTCATGGCTGAGTGATATTCCATTTTACATAAGGACCACCACTTCTTTATCCATTTTTCTCTTTCCTGGGATATTTAAGGTGTCATGAAGTGGAGGTTCTTGTCAACAGAGCAGCCCTAAACTTTCGGGTGCCTGTGTCTTGCTGATTTTTAGTTTTCCCAATTTATACGCCCATGAGTGGAAGTGCCCTATGCGCTCTAAGCTGTGTTTTTTTGATGTTTCAGGACACACCGTACACTTCTCCAGAGTGGCTGTTGGCCATTTACATCCCGCCCATCAGTGTAGCAAGGCTCCCATTTCTCCATGGCCTGTTCTGCATTTCTGGTTTTGACACTTTTTTCCGCATGGCCCTTTTGACCGATGGGAAGCCAGACTTCTTTGTAGCGCTGATTTGCCTTTCCAGGTTGCTTGGTTGGCCAAAAAGGGCGTATGCGTTTTTTCCTGAATATATTCAGGAAAAAACGCATACGCCCTTTTTGGCCAAGGGCATCATTGTCGACGTTTTGCCGCTTTTCATGTGCTTTAAAGGCGATTCGAATCGACCTCCTGAAATCTGTTTCCTGCAATTCTGCCTTGCTTTCAGATCCTCTTCGTTGCCTTCCCTCAATATATTTGTGGACGAGAGTTATCATTTATAACTCTGCAGGTTTGTGAATTGCAGTGCCCCTGAGCTCCATTTTTCAACTCGCTTTTTTGGGAGCTGGCCGCAAAAGCACAGGATCGCCTCAGGCCCTATTCTGCTTCCGGGCGGCAGGCTGAGCCTGTGGTTAATTCTTCTTCCTGATGGGAAAATAGAGTGACCTGTGCCTGTCCCAACACCTAGAGCTAGTCTCTCATTGGCTCCCCCTCTTCCCGTTCATCCTCAGGACAAATTGCAAGCTGTACGGAACGGGAGGTTAAAGGTGCTGATTCTCCAAGGAGGGAGATTGCTAGTAAAGTGGCTGGAATGGCGAACCCGAGCACAAGGAGATGAGAAATGAGGTGCGTTTTAGAAACCTTTCCCGATCACACGGTGTACCACCTTCTGGGTTTCTCATGCATGTTTTCGAGGTAGGAAGATGCCCTTGAACCTGGAGATTTGGGACCCATGGGATGGGTAACAGGCAGTATTACTTTAAAGGCTCTGCGTTTGCTCCCCCAACCTCAGCAAACCTCTCAGCCCCGAGAGTGTCCACCCTTATGTCTCCTCCAGCTGTGGGTCTAGATATGGTCAATCCAGGTTGCATCACAGCCCCTGAACGAATTTTGTAAGAATTTCTCTCTCTTTCACTGTCTTTGTTTCACGGGTTTTTAAAAGGAATTTATTTTTATAATGGGGTTTAGCTGTTTTTCACGGCTGTGTTTCTGCCGCTTTACACCCACTTGACTCACTTCCAGAGAGATATCAATACATAGGTTTTAAGATTCTTACTAGTCAGATATATTCTTGTGCGGTGAATAGGGGGTGTTGAGTCCAGTTCACTGAGCAAGGAGTAGGTCTTTCTATTACATATTGGGTTTATGGAACGGTATCTGAGCTCATTTGAAACCCTTGTTTTATGCATCACCCCACCCCACCTTTCCCGTTAAGCAGCCATAGTGTGTTTTGTAAACGTGTGACTCTGTTCTGTTTTGTAATTCAGTTCAAGTGTAGCGGTTTTTACATTCCCTCTATAAGTGATAGCTTATAATAAGTGTGTTTTTCTGTATGACTTATTTCACTTAGAATCGTCGTAGCTAAAGCCACTCATCATGCTGCTACTAGCCTTATGGCATTGATTTCATGGCTGAGTGATATTCCATTGTACATAAGGACCACCACTTCTTTATCCATTTTTCTCTTTCCTGGAATATTTAAGGTGTCACGAAGTGGAGGTTCTTGTCAACAGAGGAGCCCCAAACTTTGGGGTGCCTGTGTCTTGCTGATTTTTAGTTTTCCCAATTTATACGCCCATGAGTGGAAGTGCCCTATGCGCTCTAAGCTGTGTTTTTTCGATGTTTCAGGACACACCGTACACTTCTCCAGAGTGGCTGTTGGCAATTTACATCCCGCCCATCAGCGTAGCAAGGCTCCCATTTCTCCATGGCCTGTTCTGCATTTCTGGTTTTGACACTTTTTTCCGCATGGCCCTTTTGACCGATGGGAAGCGAGACTTCTTTGTAGCGCTGATTTGCCTTTCCAGGTTGCTTGGTTGGCCAAAAAGGGCGTATGCGTTTTTTCCTGAATATATTCAGGAAAAAACGCATACGCCCTTTTTGGCCAAGGGCATCATTGTCGACGTTTTGCCGCTTTTCATGTGCTTTAAAGGCGATTCGAATCGACCTCCTGAAATCTGTTTCCTGCAATTCTGCCTTGCTTTCAGATCCTCTTCGTTGCCTTCCCTCAATATATTTGTGGACGAGAGTTATCATTTATAACTCTGCAGGTTTGTGAATTGCAGTGCCCCTGAGCTCCATTTTTCAACTCGCTTTTTTGGGAGCTGGCCGCAAAAGCGCAGGATCGCCTCAGGCCCTATTCTGCTTCCGGGCGGCAGGCTGAGCCTGTGGTTAATTCTTCTTCCTGATGGGAAAATAGAGTGACCTGTGCCTGTCCCAACACCTAGAGCTAGTCTCTCATTGGCTCCCCCTCTTCCCGTTCATCCTCAGGACAAATTGCAAGCTGTACGGAACGGGAGGTTAAAGGTGCTGATTCTCCAAGGAGGGAGATTGCTAGTAAAGCGGCTGGAATGGCGAACCCGAGCACAAGGAGATGAGAAATGAGGTGCGTTTTAGAAACCTTTCCCAATCACACGGTGTACCAACTTCTGGGTTTCTCATGCATGTTTTCGAGGTAGGAAGATGCCCTTGAACCTGGAGATTTGGGACCCATGGGATGGGTAACAGGCAGTATTACTTTAAAGGCTCTGCGTTTGCTCCCCCAACCTCACCAAACCTCTCAGCCCCGAGAGTGTCCACCCTTATGTCTCCTCCAGCTGTGGGTCTAGATATGGTCAATCCAGGTTGCATCACAGCCCCTGAACGAATTTTGTAAGAAATTCTCTCTCTTTCACTGTCTTTGTTTCACGGGTTTTTAAAAGTAATTTATTTTTATAATGGGGTTTAGCTGTTTTTCACGGCTGTGTTTATGCGGCTTTACAGCCACTTGACTCACTTCCAGAGAGATATCAATACATAGGTTTTAAGATTCTTACTAGTCAGATATATTCTTGTGCGGTGAATAGGGGGTGTTGAGTCCAGTTCACTGAGCAAGGAGTAGGTCTTTCTATTACATATTGGGTTTATGGAACGGTATCTGAGCTCATTTGAAACCCTTGTTTTATTCATCACCCCACCCCACCTTTCCCGTTAAGCAGCCATAGTGTGTTTTGTAAACGTGTGACTCTGTTCTGTTTTGTAATTCAGTTCAAGTGTAGCGGTTTTTACATTCCCTCTATAAGTGATAGCTTATGATAAGTGTCTTCTTCTGTGAGACTTATTTCACTTAGAATCGTCGTTGCTAAAGCCACTCATCATGCTGCTACTAGCCTTATGACATTGATTTCATGGCTGAGTGATATTCCATTTTACATAAGGACCACCACTTCTTTATCCATTTTTCTCTTTCCTGGGATATTTAAGGTGTCATGAAGTGGAGGTTCTTGTCAACAGAGCAGCCCTAAACTTTCGGGTGCCTGTGTCTTGCTGATTTTTAGTTTTCCCAATTTATACGCCCATGAGTGGAAGTGCCCTATGCGCTCTAAGCTGTGTTTTTTTGATGTTTCAGGACACACCGTACACTTCTCCAGAGTGGCTGTTGGCCATTTACATCCCGCCCATCAGCGTAGCAAGGCTCCCATTTCTCCATGGCCTGTTCTGCATTTCTGGTTTTGACACTTTTTTCCGCATGGCCCTTTTGACCGATGGGAAGCCAGACTTCTTTGTAGCGCTGATTTGCCTTTCCAGGTTGCTTGGTTGGCCAAAAAGGGCGTATGCGTTTTTTCCTGAATATATTCAGGAAAAAACGCATACGCCCTTTTTGGCCAAGGGCATCATTGTCGACGTTTTGCCGCTTTTCATGTGCTTTAAAGGCGATTCGAATCGACCTCCTGAAATCTGTTTCCTGCAATTCTGCCTTGCTTTCAGATCCTCTTCGTTGCCTTCCCTCAATATATTTGTGGACGAGAGTTATCATTTATAACTCTGCAGGTTTGTGAATTGCAGTGCCCCTGAGCTCCATTTTTCAACTCGCTTTTTTGGGAGCTGGCCGCAAAAGCGCAGGATCGCCTCAGGCCCTATTCTGCTTCCGGGCGGCAGGCTGAGCCTGTGGTTAATTCTTCTTCCTGATGGGAAAATAGAGTGACCTGTGCCTGTCCCAACACCTAGAGCTAGTCTCTCATTGGCTCCCCCTCTTCCCGTTCATCCTCAGGACAAATTGCAAGCTGTACGGAATGGGAGGTTAAAGGTGCTGATTCTCCAAGGAGGGAGATTGCTAGTAAAGCGGCTGGAATGGCGAACCCGAGCACAAGGAGATGAGAAATGAGGTGCGTTTTAGAAACCTTTCCCGATCACACGGTGTACCACCTTCTGGGTTTCTCATGCATGTTTTCGAGGTAGGAAGATGCCCTTGAACCTGGAGATTTGGGACCCATGGGATGGGTAACAGGCAGTATTACTTTAAAGGCTCTGCGTTTGCTCCCCCAACCTCACCAAACCTCTCAGCCCCGAGAGTGTCCACCCTTATGTCTCCTCCAGCTGTGGGTCTAGATATGGTCAATCCAGGTTGCATCACAGCCCCTGAACGAATTTTGTAAGAATTTCTCTCTCTTTCACTGTCTTTGTTTCACGGGTTTTTAAAAGGAATTTATTTTTATAATGGGGTTTAGCTGTTTTTCACGGCTGTGTTTCTGCCGCTTTACACCCACTTGACTCACTTCCAGAGAGATATCAATACATAGGTTTTAAGATTCTTACTAGTCAGATATATTCTTGTGCGGTGAATAGGGGGTGTTGAGTCCAGTTCACTGAGCAAGGAGTAGGTCTTTCTATTACATATTGGGTTTATGGAACGGTATCTGAGCTCATTTGAAACCCTTGTTTTATGCATCACCCCACCCCACCTTTCCCGTTAAGCAGCCATAGTGTGTTTTGTAAACGTGTGACTCTGTTCTGTTTTGTAATTCAGTTCAAGTGTAGCGGTTTTTACATTCCCTCTATAAGTGATAGCTTATAATAAGTGTGTTTTTCTGTATGACTTATTTCACTTAGAATCGTCGTAGCTAAAGCCACTCATCATGCTGCTACTAGCCTTATGGCATTGATTTCATGGCTGAGTGATATTCCATTGTACATAAGGACCACCACTTCTTTATCCATTTTTCTCTTTCCTGGAATATTTAAGGTGTCACGAAGTGGAGGTTCTTGTCAACAGAGGAGCCCCAAACTTTGGGGTGCCTGTGTCTTGCTGATTTTTAGTTTTCCCAATTTATACGCCCATGAGTGGAAGTGCCCTATGCGCTCTAAGCTGTGTTTTTTCGATGTTTCAGGACACACCGTACACTTCTCCAGAGTGGCTGTTGGCAATTTACATCCCGCCCATCAGCGTAGCAAGGCTCCCATTTCTCCATGGCCTGTTCTGCATTTCTGGTTTTGACACTTTTTTCCGCATGGCCCTTTTGACCGATGGGAAGCGAGACTTCTTTGTAGCGCTGATTTGCCTTTCCAGGTTGCTTGGTTGGCCAAAAAGGGCGTATGCGTTTTTTCCTGAATATATTCAGGAAAAAACGCATACGCCCTTTTTGGCCAAGGGCATCATTGTCGACGTTTTGCCGCTTTTCATGTGCTTTAAAGGCGATTCGAATCGACCTCCTGAAATCTGTTTCCTGCAATTCTGCCTTGCTTTCAGATCCTCTTCGTTGCCTTCCCTCAATATATTTGTGGACGAGAGTTATCATTTATAACTCTGCAGGTTTGTGAATTGCAGTGCCCCTGAGCTCCATTTTTCAACTCGCTTTTTTGGGAGCTGGCCGCAAAAGCGCAGGATCGCCTCAGGCCCTATTCTGCTTCCGGGCGGCAGGCTGAGCCTGTGGTTAATTCTTCTTCCTGATGGGAAAATAGAGTGACCTGTGCCTGTCCCAACACCTAGAGCTAGTCTCTCATTGGCTCCCCCTCTTCCCGTTCATCCTCAGGACAAATTGCAAGCTGTACGGAACGGGAGGTTAAAGGTGCTGATTCTCCAAGGAGGGAGATTGCTAGTAAAGCGGCTGGAATGGCGAACCCGAGCACAAGGAGATGAGAAATGAGGTGCGTTTTAGAAACCTTTCCCAATCACACGGTGTACCAACTTCTGGGTTTCTCATGCATGTTTTCGAGGTAGGAAGATGCCCTTGAACCTGGAGATTTGGGACCCATGGGATGGGTAACAGGCAGTATTACTTTAAAGGCTCTGCATTTGCTCCCCCAACCTCACCAAACCTCTCAGCCCCGAGAGTGTCCACCCTTATGTCTCCTCCAGCTGTGGGTCTAGATATGGTCAATCCAGGTTGCATCACAGCCCCTGAACGAATTTTGTAAGAAATTCTCTCTCTTTCACTGTCTTTGTTTCACGGGTTTTTAAAAGTAATTTATTTTTATAATGGGGTTTAGCTGTTTTTCACGGCTGTGTTTATGCGGCTTTACAGCCACTTGACTCACTTCCAGAGAGATATCAATACATAGGTTTTAAGATTCTTACTAGTCAGATATATTCTTGTGCGGTGAATAGGGGGTGTTGAGTCCAGTTCACTGAGCAAGGAGTAGGTCTTTCTATTACATATTGGGTTTATGGAACGGTATCTGAGCTCATTTGAAACCCTTGTTTTATTCATCACCCCACCCCACCTTTCCCGTTAAGCAGCCATAGTGTGTTTTGTAAACGTGTGACTCTGTTCTGTTTTGTAATTCAGTTCAAGTGTAGCGGTTTTTACATTCCCTCTATAAGTGATAGCTTATGATAAGTGTCTTCTTCTGTGAGACTTATTTCACTTAGAATCGTCGTAGCTAAAGCCACTCATCATGCTGCTACTAGCCTTATGACATTGATTTCATGGCTGAGTGATATTCCATTTTACATAAGGACCACCACTTCTTTATCCATTTTTCTCTTTCCTGGGATATTTAAGGTGTCATGAAGTGGAGGTTCTTGTCAACAGAGCAGCCCTAAACTTTCGGGTGCCTGTGTCTTGCTGATTTTTAGTTTTCCCAATTTATACGCCCATGAGTGGAAGTGCCCTATGCGCTCTAAGCTGTGTTTTTTTGATGTTTCAGGACACACCGTACACTTCTCCAGAGTGGCTGTTGGCCATTTACATCCCGCCCATCAGCGTAGCAAGGCTCCCATTTCTCCATGGCCTGTTCTGCATTTCTGGTTTTGACACTTTTTTCCGCATGGCCCTTTTGACCGATGGGAAGCCAGACTTCTTTGTAGCGCTGATTTGCCTTTCCAGGTTGCTTGGTTGGCCAAAAAGGGCGTATGCGTTTTTTCCTGAATATATTCAGGAAAAAACGCATACGCCCTTTTTGGCCAAGGGCATCATTGTCGACGTTTTGCCGCTTTTCATGTGCTTTAAAGGCGATTCGAATCGACCTCCTGAAATCTGTTTCCTGCAATTCTGCCTTGCTTTCAGATCCTCTTCGTTGCCTTCCCTCAATATATTTGTGGACGAGAGTTATCATTTATAACTCTGCAGGTTTGTGAATTGCAGTGCCCCTGAGCTCCATTTTTCAACTCGCTTTTTTGGGAGCTGGCCGCAAAAGCGCAGGATCGCCTCAGGCCCTATTCTGCTTCCGGGCGGCAGGCTGAGCCTGTGGTTAATTCTTCTTCCTGATGGGAAAATAGAGTGACCTGTGCCTGTCCCAACACCTAGAGCTAGTCTCTCATTGGCTCCCCCTCTTCCCGTTCATCCTCAGGACAAATTGCAAGCTGTACGGAATGGGAGGTTAAAGGTGCTGATTCTCCAAGGAGGGAGATTGCTAGTAAAGCGGCTGGAATGGCGAACCCGAGCACAAGGAGATGAGAAATGAGGTGCGTTTTAGAAACCTTTCCCGATCACACGGTGTACCACCTTCTGGGTTTCTCATGCATGTTTTCGAGGTAGGAAGATGCCCTTGAACCTGGAGATTTGGGACCCATGGGATGGGTAACAGGCAGTATTACTTTAAAGGCTCTGCGTTTGCTCCCCCAACCTCACCAAACCTCTCAGCCCCGAGAGTGTCCACCCTTATGTCTCCTCCAGCTGTGGGTCTAGATATGGTCAATCCACGTTGCATCACAGCCCCTGAACGAATTTTGTAAGAATTTCTCTCTCTTTCACTGCCTTTGTTTCACGGGTTTTTAAAAGGAATTTATTTTTATAATGGGGTTTAGCTGTTTTTCACGGCTGTGTTTCTGCCGCTTTACACCCACTTGACTCACTTCCAGAGAGATATCAATACATAGGTTTTAAGATTCTTATTAGTCAGATATATTCTTGTGTGGTGAATAGGGGGTGTTGAGTCCAGTTCACTGAGAAAGGAGTAGGTCTTTCTATTACATATTGGGTTTATGGAACGGTATCTGAGCTCATTTGAAACCCTTGTTTTATGCATCACCCCACCCCACCTTTCCCGTTAAGCAGCCATAGTGTGTTTTGTAAACGTGTGACTCTGTTCTGTTTTGTAATTCAGTTCAAGTGTAGCGGTTTTTACATTCCCTCTATAAGTGATAGCTTATAATAAGTGTGTTTTTCTGTATGACTTATTTCACTTAGAATCGTCGTGGCTAAAGCCACTCATCATGCTGCTACTAGCCTTATGACATTGATTTCATGGCTGAGGGATATTCCATTGTACATAAGGACCACCACTTCTTTATCCATTTTTCTCTTTCCTGGGATATTTAAGGTGTCACGAAGTGGAGGTTCTTGTCAACAGAGGAGCCCCAAACTTTGGGGTGCCTGTGTCTTGCTGATTTTTAGTTTTCCCAATTTATACGCCCATGAGTGGAAGTGCCCTATGCGCTCTAAGCTGTGTTTTTTCGATGTTTCAGGACACACCGTACACTTCTCCAGAGTGGCTGTTGGCAATTTACATCCCGCCCATCAGCGTAGCAAGGCTCCCATTTCTCCATGGCCTGTTCTGCATTTCTGGTTTTGACACTTTTTTCCGCATGGCCCTTTTGACCGATGGGAAGCGAGACTTCTTTGTAGCGCTGATTTGCCTTTCCAGGTTGCTTGGTTGGCCAAAAAGGGCGTATGCGTTTTTTCCTGAATATATTCAGGAAAAAACGCATACGCCCTTTTTAGCCAAGGGCATCATTGTCGACGTTTTGCCGCTTTTCATGTGCTTTAAAGGCGATTCGAATCGACCTCCTGAAATCTGTTTCCTGCAATTCTGCCTTGCTTTCAGATCCTCTTCGTTGCCTTCCCTCAATATATTTGTGGACGAGAGTTATCATTTATAACTCTGCAGGTTTGTGAATTGCAGTGCCCCTGAGCTCCATTTTTCAACTCGCTTTTTTGGGAGCTGGCCGCAAAAGCGCAGGATCGCCTCAGGCCCTATTCTGCTTCCGGGCGGCAGGCTGAGCCTGTGGTTAATTCTTCTTCCTGATGGGAAAATAGAGTGACCTGTGCCTGTCCCAACACCTAGAGCTAGTCTCTCATTGGCTCCCCCTCTTCCCGTTCATCCTCAGGACAAATTGCAAGCTGTACGGAATGGGAGGTTAAAGGTGCTGATTCTCCAAGGAGGGAGATTGCTAGTAAAGCGGCTGGAATGGCGAACCCGAGCACAAGGAGATGAGAAATGAGGTGCGTTTTAGAAACCTTTCCCGATCACACGGTGTACCACCTTCTGGGTTTCTCATGCATGTTTTCGAGGTAGGAAGATGCCCTTGAACCTGGAGATTTGGGACCCATGGGATGGGTAACAGGCAGTATTACTTTAAAGGCTCTGCGTTTGCTCCCCCAACCTCACCAAACCTCTCAGCCCCGAGAGTGTCCACCCTTATGTCTCCTCCAGCTGTCGGTCTAGATATGGTCAATCCAGGTTGCATCACAGCCCCTGAACGAATTTTGTAAGAATTTCTCTCTCTTTCACTGTCTTTGTTTCACGGGTTTTTAAAAGGAATTTATTTTTATAATGGGGTTTAGCTGCTTTTCACGGCTGTGTTTCTGCCGCTTTACAGCCACTTGACTCACTTCCAGAGAGATATCAATACATAGGTTTTAAGATTCTTACTAGTCAGATATATTCTTGTGCGGTGAATAGGGGGTGTTGAGTCCAGTTCACTGAGCAAGGAGTAGGTCTTTCTATTACATATTGGGTTTATGGAACGGTATCTGAGCTCATTTGAAACCCTTGTTTTATTCATCACCCCACCCCACCTTTCCCGTTAAGCAGCCATAGTGTGTTTTGTAAACGTGTGACTCTGTTCTGTTTTGTAATTCAGTTCAAGTGTAGCGGTTTTTACATTCCCTCTATAAGTGATAGCTTATGATAAGTGTCTTCTTCTGTGAGACTTATTTCACTTAGAATCGTCGTAGCTAAAGCCACTCATCATGCTGCTACTAGCCTTATGACATTGATTTCATGGCTGAGTGATATTCCATTGTACATAAGGACCACCACTTCTTTATCCATTTTTCTCTTTCCTGGGATATTTAAGGTGTCACGAAGTGGAGGTTCTTGTCAACAGAGGAGCCCCAAACTTTGGGGTGCCTGTGTCTTGCTGATTTTTAGTTTTCCCAATTTATACGCCCATGAGTGGAAGTGCCCTATGCGCTCTAAGCTGTGTTTTTTCGATGTTTCAGGACACACCGTACACTTCTCCAGAGTGGCTGTTGGCAATTTACATCCCGCCCATCAGCGTAGCAAGGCTCCCATTTCTCCATGGCCTGTTCTGCATTTCTGGTTTTGACACTTTTTTCCGCATGGCCCTTTTGACCGATGGGAAGCGAGACTTCTTTGTAGCGCTGATTTGCCTTTCCAGGTTGCTTGGTTGGCCAAAAAGGGCGTATGCGTTTTTTCCTGAATATATTCAGGAAAAAACGCATACGCCCTTTTTGGCCAAGGGCATCATTGTCGACGTTTTGCCGCTTTTCATGTGCTTTAAAGGCGATTCGAATCGACCTCCTGAAATCTGTTTCCTGCAATTCTGCCTTGCTTTCAGATCCTCTTCGTTGCCTTCCCTCAATATATTTGTGGACGAGAGTTATCATTTATAACTCTGCAGGTTTGTGAATTGCAGTGCCCCTGAGCTCCATTTTTCAACTCGCTTTTTTGGGAGCTGGCCGCAAAAGCGCAGGATTGCCTCAGGCCCTATTCTGCTTCCGGGCGGCAGGCTGAGCCTGTGGTTAATTCTTCTTCCTGATGGGAAAATAGAGTGACCTGTGCCTGTCCCAACACCTAGAGCTAGTCTCTCATTGGCTCCCCCTCTTCCCTTTCATCCTCAGGACATATTGCAAGCTGTACGGAATGGGAGGTTAAAGGTGCTGATTCTCCAAGGAGGGAGATTGCTAGTAAAGCGGCTGGAATGGCGAACCCGAGCACAAGGAGATGAGAAATGAGGTGCGTTTTAGAAACCTTTCCCGATCACACGGTGTACCACCTTCTGGGTTTCTCATGCATGTTTTCGAGGTAGGAAGATGCCCTTGAACCTGGAGATTTGGGACCCATGGGATGGGTAACAGGCAGTATTACTTTAAAGGCTCTGCGTTTGCTCCCCCAACCTCACCAAACCTCTCAGCCCCGAGAGTGTCCACCCTTATGTCTCCTCCAGCTGTGGGTCTAGATATGGTCAATCCAGGTTGCATCACAGCCCCTGAACGAATTTTGTAAGAATTTCTCTCTCTTTCACTGTCTTTGTTTCACGGGTTTTTAAAAGGAATTTATTTTTATAATGGGGTTTAGCTGCTTTTCACGGCTGTGTTTCTGCCGCTTTACAGCCACTTGACTCACTTCCAGAGAGATATCAATACATAGGTTTTAAGATTCTTACTAGTCAGATATATTCTTGTGCGGTGAATAGGGGGTGTTGAGTCCAGTTCACTGAGCAAGGAGTAGGTCTTTCTATTACATATTGGGTTTATGGAACGGTATCTGAGCTCATTTGAAACCCTTGTTTTATTCATCACCCCACCCCACCTTTCCCGTTAAGCAGCCATAGTGTGTTTTGTAAACGTGTGACTCTGTTCTATTTTGTAATTCAGTTCAAGTGTAGCGGTTTTTACGTTCCCTCTATAAGTGATAGCTTATGATAAGTGTCTTTTTCTGTGTGACTTATTTCACTTAGAAACGTCGTAGCTAAAGCCACTCATCATGCTGCTACTAGCCTTATGACATTGATTTCATGGCTGAGTGATATTCCATTGTACATAAGGATCACCACTTCTTTATCCATTTTTCTCTTTCCTGGGATATTTAAGGTGTCATGAAGTGGAGGTTCTTGTCAACAGAGCAGCCCTAAACATTCGGGTGCCTGTGTCTTGCTGATTTTTAGTTTTCCCAATTTATACGCCCATGAGTGGAAGTGCCCTATGCGCTCTAAGCTGTGTTTTTTTGATGTTTCAGGACACACCGTACACTTCTCCAGAGTGGCTGTTGGCAATTTACATCCCGCCCATCAGCGTAGGAAGGCTCCCATTTCTCCATGGCCTGTCCTGCATTTCTGGTTTTGACACTTTTTTCCGCATGGCCCTTTGACCGATGGGAAGCGAGACTTCTTTGTAGCGCTGATTTGCCTTTCCAGGTTGCTTGGTTGGCCAAAAAGGGCGTATGCGTTTTTTCCTGAATATATTCAGGAAAAAACGCATACGCCCTTTTTGGCCAAGGGCATCATTGTCGACGTTTTGCCGCTTTTCATGTGCTTTAAAGGCGATTCGAATCGACCTCCTGAAATCTGTTTCCTGCAATTCTGCCTTGCTTTCAGATCCTCTTCGTTGCCTTCCCTCAATATATTTGTGGACGAGAGTTATCATTTATAACTCTGCAGGTTTGTGAATTGCAGTGCCCCTGAGCTCCATTTTTCAACTCGCTTTTTTGGGAGCTGGCGGCAAAAGCGCAGGATCGCCTCAGGCCCTATTCTGCTTCTGGGCGGCAGGCTGAGCCTGTGGTTAATTCTTCTTCCTGATGGGAAAATAGAGTGACCTGTGCCTGTCCCAACACCTAGAGCTAGTCTCTCATTGGCTCCCCCTCTTCCCGTTCATCCTCAGGACAAATTGCAAGCTGTACGGAACGGGAGGTTAAAGGTGCTGATTCTCCAAGGAGGGAGATTGCTAGTAAAGCGGCTGGAATGGCGAACCCGAGCACAAGGAGATGAGAAATGAGGTGCGTTTTAGAAACCTTTCCCAATCACACGGTGTACCACCTTCTGGGTTTCTCATGCATGTTTTCGAGGTAGGAAGATGCCCTTGAACCTGGAGATTTGGGACCCATGGGATGGGTAACAGGCAGTATTACTTTAAAGGCTCTGCGTTTGCTCCCCCAACCTCACCAAACCTCTCAGCCCCGAGAGTGTCCACCCTTATGTCTCCTCCAGCTGTGGGTCTAGATATGGTCAATCCAGGTTGCATCACAGCCCCTGAACGAATTTTGTAAGAAATTCTCTCTCTTTCACTGTCTTTGTTTCACGGGTTTTTAAAAGTAATTTATTTTTATAATGGGGTTTAGCTGTTTTTCACGGCTGTGTTTATGCGGCTTTACAGCCACTTGACTCACTTCCAGAGAGATATCAATACATAGGTTTTAAGATTCTTACTAGTCAGATATATTCTTGTGCGGTGAATAGGGGGTGTTGAGTCCAGTTTACTGGGCAAGGAGTAGGTCTTTCTATTACATATTGGGTTTATAGAACGGTATCTGAGCTCATTTGAAACCCTTGTTTTATTCATCACCCCACCCCACCTTTCCCGTTAAGCAGCCATAGTGTGTTTTGTAAACGTGTGACTCTGTTCTGTTTTGTAATTCAGTTCAAGTGTAGCGGTTTTTACATTCCCTCTATAAGTGATAGCTTATGATAAGTGTCTTTTTCTGTGTGACTTATTTCACATAGAATCGTCGTAGCTAAAGCCACTCATCATGCTGCTACTAGCCTTATGACATTGATTTCATGGCTGAGTGATATTCCATTGTACATAAGGACCACCACTTCTTTATCCATTTTTCTCTTTCCTGGGATATTTAAGGTGTCACGAAGTGGAGGTTCTTGTCAACAGAGGAGCCCCAAACTTTGGGGTGCCTGTGTCTTGCTGATTTTTAGTTTTCCCAATTTATACGCCCATGAGTGGAAGTGCCCTATGCGCTCTAAGCTGTGTTTTTTTGATGTTTCAGGACACACCGTACACTTCTCCAAAGTGGCTGTTGGCCATTTACATCCCGCCCATCAGCGTAGCAAGGCTCCCATTTCTCCATGGCCTGTTCTGCATTTCTGGTTTTGACACTTTTTTCCGCATGGCCCTTTTGACCGATGGGAAGCGAGACTTCTTTGTAGCGCTGATTTGCCTTTCCAGGTTGCTTGGTTGGCTAAAAAGGGCGTATGCGTTTTTTCCTGAATATATTCAGGAAAAAACGCATACGCCCTTTTTGGCCAAGGGCATCATTGTCGACGTTTTGCCACTTTTCATGTGCTTTAAAGGCGATTCGAATCGACCTCCTGAAATCTGTTTCCTGCAATTCTGCCTTGCTTTCAGATCCTCTTCGGTGCCTTCCCTCAATATATTTGTAGACGAGAGTTATCATTTATAACTCTGCAGGTTTGTGAATTGCAGTGCCCCTGAGCTCCATTTTTCAACTCGCTTTTTTGGGAGCTGGCTGCAAAAGCGCAGGATCGCCTCAGGCCCTATTCTGCTTCCGGGCGGCAGGCTGAGCCTGTGGTTAATTCTTCTTCCTGATGGGAAAATAGAGTGACCTGTGCCTGTCCCAACACCTAGAGCTAGTCTCTCATTGGCTCCCCCTCTTCCCGTTCATCCTCAGGACAAATTGCAAGCTGTACGGAACGGGAGGTTAAAGGTGCTGATTCTCCAAGGAGGGAGATTGCTAGTAAAGCGGCTGGAATGGCGAACCCGAGCACAAGGAGATGAGAAATGAGGTGCGTTTTAGAAACCTTTCCCGATCACACGGTGTACCACCTTCTGGGTTTCTCATGCATGTTTTCGAGGTAGGAAGATGCCCTTGAACCTGGAGATTTGGGACCCATGGGATGGGTAACAGGCAGTATTACTTGAAAGGCTCTGCATTTGCTCCCCCAACCTCACCAAACCTCTCAGCCGCGACATGTCCACCCTTATGTCTCCTCCAGCTGTGGGTCTAGATATGGTCAATCCAGGTTGCATCACAGCCCCTGAACGAATTTTGTAAGAATTTCTCTCTCTTTCACTGTCTTTGTTTCACGGGTTTTTAAAAGTAATTTATTTTTATAATGGGGTTTAGCTGCTTTTCACGGCTGTGTTTCTGCCGCTTTACAGCCACTTGACTCACTTCCAGAGAGATATCAATACATAGGTTTTAAGATTCTTACTAGTCAGATATATTCTTGTGCGGTGAATAGGGGGTGTTGAGTCCAGTTCACTGAGCAAGGAGTAGGTCTTTCTATTACATATGGGGTTTATGGAACGGTATCTGAGCTCATTTGAAACCCTTGTTTTATGCATCACCCCACCCCACCTTTCCCGTTAAGAAGCCATAATGTGTTTTCTAAACGTGTGACTCTGTTCTGTCTTGTAATTCAGTTCAAGTGTAGCGGTTTTTACATATCTTCTATAAGTGATAGCTTATAATAAGTGTGTTTTTCTGTATGACTTATTTCACTTAGAATCGTCGTGGCTAAAGCCACTCATCATGCTGCTACTAGCCTTATGACATTGATTTCATGGCTGAGTGATATTCCATTGTACATAAGGACCACCACTTCTTTATCCATTTTTCTCTTTCCTGGGATATTTAAGGTGTCACGAAGTGGAGGTTCTTGTCAACAGAGGAGCCCCAAACTTTGGGGTGCCTGTGTCTTGCTGATTTTTAGTTTTCCCAATTTATACGCCCATGAGTGGAAGTGCCCTATGCTCTCTAAGCTGTGTTTTTTCGATGTTTCAGGACACACCGTACACTTCTCCAGAGTGGCTGTTGGCAATTTACATCCCGCCCATCAGCGTAGCAAGGCTCCCATTTCTCCATGGCCTGTTCTGCATTTCTGGTTTTGACACTTTTTTCCGCATGGCCCTTTTGACCGATGGGAAGCGAGACTTCTTTGTAGCGCTGATTTGCCTTTCCAGGTTGCTTGGTTGGCCAAAAAGGGCGTATGCGTTTTTTCCTGAATATATTCAGGAAAAAACGCATACGCCCTTTTTGGCCAAGGGCATCATTGTCGACGTTTTGCCGCTTTTCATGTGCTTTAAAGGCGATTCGAATCGACCTCCTGAAATCTGTTTCCTGCAATTCTGCCTTGCTTTCAGATCCTCTTCGTTGCCTTCCCTCAATATATTTGTGGACGAGAGTTATCATTTATAACTCTGCAGGTTTGTGAATTGCAGTGCCCCTGAGCTCCATTTTTCAACTCGCTTTTTTGGGAGCTGGCCGCAAAAGCGCAGGATCGCCTCAGGCCCTATTCTGCTTCCGGGCGGCAGGCTGAGCCTGTGGTTAATTCTTCTTCCTGATGGGAAAATAGAGTGACCTGTGCCTGTCCCAACACCTAGAGCTAGTCTCTCATTGGCTCCCCCTCTTCCCGTTCATCCTCAGGACAAATTGCAAGCTGTACGGAATGGGAGGTTAAAGGTGCTGATTCTCCAAGGAGGGAGATTGCTAGTAAAGCGGCTGGAATGGCGAACCCGAGCACAAGGAGATGAGAAATGAGGTGCGTTTTAGAAACCTTTCCCGATCACACGGTGTACCACCTTCTGGGTTTCTCATGCATGTTTTCGAGGTAGGAAGATGCCCTTGAACCTGGAGATTTGGGACCCATGGGATGGGTAACAGGCAGTATTACTTTAAAGGCTCTGCGTTTGCTCCCCCAACCTCACCAAACCTCTCAGCCCCGAGAGTGTCCACCCTTATGTCTCCTCCAGCTGTGGGTCTAGATATGGTCAATCCAGGTTGCATCACAGCCCCTGAACGAATTTTGTAAGAATTTCTCTCTCTTTCACTGTCTTTGTTTCACGGGTTTTTAAAAGGAATTTATTTTTATAATGGGGTTTAGCTGTTTTTCACGGCTGTGTTTCTGCCGCTTTACAGCCACTTGACTCACTTCCAGAGAGATATCAATACGTAGGTTTTAAGATTCTTATTAGTCAGATATATTCTTGTGTGGTGAATAGGGGGTGTTGAGTCCAGTTCACTGAGCAAGGAGTAGGTCTTTCTATTACATATTGGGTTTATGGAACGGTATCTGAGCTCATTTGAAACCCTTGTTTTATGCATCACCCCACCCCACCTTTCCCGTTAAGCAGCCATAGTGTGTTTTGTAAACGTGTGACTCTGTTCTGTTTTGTAATTCAGTTCAAGTGTAGCGGTTTTTACATATCCTCTATAAGTGATAGCTTATAATAAGTGTGTTTTTCTGTATGACTTATTTCACTTAGAATCGTCGTAGCTAAAGCCACTCATCATGCTGCTACTAGCCTTATGACATTGATTTCATGGCTGAGTGATATTCCATTGTACATAAGGACCACCACTTCTTTATCCATTTTTCTCTTTCCTGGGATATTTAAGGTGTCATGAAGTGGAGGTTCTTGTCAACAGAGCAGCCCTAAACTTTCGGGTGCCTGTGTCTTGCTGATTTTTAGTTTTCCCAATTTATACGCCCATGAGTGGAAGTGCCCTATGCGCTCTAAGCTGTGTTTTTTTGATGTTTCAGGACACACCGTACACTTCTCCAAAGTGGCTGTTGGCCATTTACATCCCGCCCATCAGCGTAGCAAGGCTCCCATTTCTCCATGGTCTGTTCTGCATTTCTGGTTTTGACACTTTTTTCCGCATGGCCCTTTTGACCGATGGGAAGCGAGACTTCTTTGTAGCGCTGATTTGCCTTTCCAGGTTGCTTGGTTGGCTAAAAAGGGCGTATGCGTTTTTTCCTGAATATATTCAGGAAAAAACGCATACGCCCTTTTTGGCCAAGGGCATCATTGTCGACGTTTTGCCACTTTTCATGTGCTTTAAAGGCGATTCGAATCGACCTCCTGAAATCTGTTTCCTGCAATTCTGCCTTGCTTTCAGATCCTCTTCGGTGCCTTCCCTCAATATATTTGTAGACGAGAGTTATCATTTATAACTCTGCAGGTTTGTGAATTGCAGTGCCCCTGAGCTCCATTTTTCAACTCGCTTTTTTGGGAGCTGGCCGCAAAAGCGCAGGATCGCCTCAGGCCCTATTCTGCTTCCGGGCGGCAGGCTGAGCCTGTGGTTAATTCTTCTTCCTGATGGGAAAATAGAGTGACCTGTGCCTGTCCCAACACCTAGAGCTAGTCTCTCATTGGCTCCCCCTCTTCCCGTTCATCCTCAGGACAAATTGCAAGCTGTACGGAACGGGAGGTTAAAGGTGCTGATTCTCCAAGGAGGGAGATTGCTAGTAAAGCGGCTGGAATGGCGAACCCGAGCACAAGGAGATGAGAAATGAGGTGCGTTTTAGAAACATTTCCCGATCACACGGTGTACCACCTTCTGGGTTTCTCATGCATGTTTTCGAGGTAGGAAGATGCCCTTGAACCTGGAGATTTGGGACCCATGGGATGGGTAACAGGCAGTATTACTTTAAAGGCTCTGCGTTTGCTCCCCCAACCTCACCAAACCTCTCAGCCCCGAGAGTGTCCACCCTTATGTCTCCTCCAGCTGTGGGTCTAGATATGGTCAATCCAGGTTGCATCACAGCCCCTGAACGAATTTTGTAAGAATTTCTCTCTCTTTCACTGTCTTTGTTTCATGGGTTTTTCAAAGTAATTTATTTTTATAATGGGGTTTAGCTGCTTTTCACGGCTGTGTTTCTGCCGCTTTACAGCCACTTGACTCACTTCCAGAGAGATATCAATACATAGCTTTTAAGATTCTTACTAGTCAGATATATTCTTGTGCGGTGAATAGGGGGTGTTGAGTCCAGTTCACTGAGCAAGGAGTAGGTCTTTCTATTACATATTGGGTTTATGGAACGGTATCTGAGCTCATTTGAAACCCTTGTTTTATTCATCACCCCACCCCACCTTTCCCGTTAAGCAGCCATAGTGTGTTTTGTAAACGTGTGACTCTGTTCTGTTTTGTAATTCAGTTCAAGTGTAGCGGTTTTTACGTTCCCTCTATAAGTGATAGCTTATGATAAGTGTCTTTTTCTGTGTGACTTATTTCACTTAGAAACGTCGTAGCTAAAGCCACTCATCATGCTGCTACTAGCCTTATGACATTGATTTCATGGCTGAGTGATATTCCATTGTACATAAGGATCACCACTTCTTTATCCATTTTTCTCTTTCCTGGGATATTTAAGGTGTCATGAAGTGGAGGTTCTTGTCAACAGAGCAGCCCTAAACATTCGGGTGCCTGTGTCTTGCTGATTTTTAGTTTTCCCAATTTATACGCCCATGAGTGGAAGTGCCCTATGCGCTCTAAGCTGTGTTTTTTTGATGTTTCAGGACACACCGTACACTTCTCCAGAGTGGCTGTTGGCAATTTACATCCCGCCCATCAGCGTAGGAAGGCTCCCATTTCTCCATGGCCTGTCCTGCATTTCTGGTTTTGACACTTTTTTCCGCATGGCCCTTTGACCGATGGGAAGCGAGACTTCTTTGTAGCGCTGATTTGCCTTTCCAGGTTGCTTGGTTGGCCAAAAAGGGCGTATGCGTTTTTTCCTGAATATATTCAGGAAAAAACGCATACGCCCTTTTTGGCCAAGGGCATCATTGTCGACGTTTTGCCGCTTTTCATGTGCTTTAAAGGCGATTCGAATCGACCTCCTGAAATCTGTTTCCTGCAATTCTGCCTTGCTTTCAGATCCTCTTCGTTGCCTTCCCTCAATATATTTGTGGACGAGAGTTATCATTTATAACTCTGCAGGTTTGTGAATTGCAGTGCCCCTGAGCTCCATTTTTCAACTCGCTTTTTTGGGAGCTGGCGGCAAAAGCGCAGGATCGCCTCAGGCCCTATTCTGCTTCTGGGCGGCAGGCTGAGCCTGTGGTTAATTCTTCTTCCTGATGGGAAAATAGAGTGACCTGTGCCTGTCCCAACACCTAGAGCTAGTCTCTCATTGGCTCCCCCTCTTCCCGTTCATCCTCAGGACAAATTGCAAGCTGTACGGAATGGGAGGTTAAAGGTGCTGATTCTCCAAGGAGGGAGATTGCTAGTAAAGCGGCTGGAATGGCGAACCCGAGCACAAGGAGATGAGAAATGAGGTGCGTTTTAGAAACCTTTCCCGATCACACGGTGTACCACCTTCTGGGTTTCTCATGCATGTTTTCGAGGTAGGAAGATGCCCTTGAACCTGGAGATTTGGGACCCATGGGATGGGTAACAGGCAGTATTACTTTAAAGGCTCTGCGTTTGCTCCCCCAACCTCACCAAACCTCTCAGCCCCGAGAGTGTCCACCCTTATGTCTCCTCCAGCTGTCGGTCTAGATATGGTCAATCCAGGTTGCATCACAGCCCCTGAACGAATTTTGTAAGAATTTCTCTCTCTTTCACTGTCTTTGTTTCACGGGTTTTTAAAAGGAATTTATTTTCATAATGGGGTTTAGCTGCTTTTCACGGCTGTGTTTCTGCCGCTTTACAGCCACTTGACTCACTTCCAGAGAGATATCAATACATAGGTTTTAAGATTCTTGCTAGTCAGATATATTCTTGTGCGGTGAATAGGGGGTGTTGAGTCCAGTTCACTGAGCAAGGAGTAGGTCTTTCTATTACATATTGGGTTTATGGAACGGTATCTGAGCTCATTTGAAACCCTTGTTTTATTCATCACCCCACCCCACCTTTCCCGTTAAGCAGCCATAGTGTGTTTTGTAAACGTGTGACTCTGTTCTGTTTTGTAATTCAGTTCAAGTGTAGCGGTTTTTACATTCCCTCTATAAGTGATAGCTTATGATAAGTGTCTTCTTCTGTGAGACTTATTTCACTTAGAATCGTCGTAGCTAAAGCCACTCATCATGCTGCTACTAGCCTTATGACATTGATTTCATGGCTGAGTGATATTCCATTTTACATAAGGACCACCACTTCTTTATCCATTTTTCTCTTTCCTGGGATATTTAAGGTGTCATGAAGTGGAGGTTCTTGTCAACAGAGCAGCCCTAAACTTTCGGGTGCCTGTGTCTTGCTGATTTTTAGTTTTCCCAATTTATACGCCCATGAGTGGAAGTGCCCTATGCGCTCTAAGCTGTGTTTTTTTGATGTTTCAGGACACACCGTACACTTCTCCAGAGTGGCTGTTGGCAATTTACATCCCGCCCATCAGCGTAGCAAGGCTCCCATTTCTCCATGGCCTGTTCTGCATTTCTGGTTTTGACACTTTTTTCCGCATGGCCCTTTTGACCGATGGGAAGCCAGACTTCTTTGTAGCGCTGATTTGCCTTTCCAGGTTGCTTGGTTGGCCAAAAAGGGCGTATGCGTTTTTTCCTGAATATATTCAGGAAAAAACGCATACGCCCTTTTTGGCCAAGGGCATCATTGTCGACGTTTTGCCGCTTTTCATGTGCTTTAAAGGCGATTCGAATCGACCTCCTGAAATCTGTTTCCTGCAATTCTGCCTTGCTTTCAGATCCTCTTCGTTGCCTTCCCTCAATATATTTGTGGACGAGAGTTATCATTTATAACTCTGCAGGTTTGTGAATTGCAGTGCCCCTGAGCTCCATTTTTCAACTCGCTTTTTTGGGAGCTGGCCGCAAAAGCGCAGGATCGCCTCAGGCCCTATTCTGCTTCCGGGCGGCAGGCTGAGCCTGTGGTTAATTCTTCTTCCTGATGGGAAAATAGAGTGACCTGTGCCTGTCCCAACACCTAGAGCTAGTCTCTCATTGGCTCCCCCTCTTCCCGTTCATCCTCAGGACAAATTGCAAGCTGTACGGAATGGGAGGTTAAAGGTGCTGATTCTCCAAGGAGGGAGATTGCTAGTAAAGCGGCTGGAATGGCGAACCCGAGCACAAGGAGATGAGAAATGAGGTGCGTTTTAGAAACCTTTCCCGATCACACGGTGTACCACCTTCTGGGTTTCTCATGCATGTTTTCGAGGTAGGAAGATGCCCTTGAACCTGGAGATTTGGGACCCATGGGATGGGTAACAGGCAGTATTACTTTAAAGGCTCTGCGTTTGCTCCCCCAACCTCACCAAACCTCTCAGCCCCGAGAGTGTCCACCCTTATGTCTCCTCCAGCTGTGGGTCTAGATATGGTCAATCCAGGTTGCATCACAGCCCCTGAACGAATTTTGTAAGAATTTCTCTCTCTTTCACTGTCTTTGTTTCACGGGTTTTTAAAAGGAATTTATTTTTATAATGGGGTTTAGCTGTTTTTCACGGCTGTGTTTCTGCCGCTTTACAGCCACTTGACTCACTTCCAGAGAGATATCAATACATAGGTTTTAAGATTCTTATTAGTCAGATATATTCTTGTGTGGTGAATAGGGGGTGTTGAGTCCAGTTCACTGAGCAAGGAGTAGGTCTTTCTATTACATATTGGGTTTATGGAACGGTATCTGAGCTCATTTGAAACCCTTGTTTTATGCATCACCCCACCCCACCTTTCCCGTTAAGCAGCCATAGTGTGTTTTGTAAACGTGTGACTCTGTTCTGTTTTGTAATTCAGTTCAAGTGTAGCGGTTTTTACATTCCCTCTATAAGTGATAGCTTATGATAAGTGTCTTTTTCTGTGTGACTTATTTCACTTAGAATCGTCGTAGCTAAAGCCACTCATCATGCTGCTACTAGCCTTATGACATTGATTTCATTGCTGAGTGATATTCCATTTTACATAAGGACCACCTCTTCTTTATCCATTTTTCTCTTTCCTGGGATAGTTAAGGTGTCATGAAGTGGAGGTTCTTGTCAACAGAGCAGCCCTAAACTTTCGGGTGCCTGTGTCTTGCTGATTTTTAGTTTTCCCAATTTATACGCCCATGAGTGGAAGTGCCCTATGCGCTCTAAGCTGTGTTTTTTTGATGTTTCAGGACACACCGTACACTTCTCCAAAGTGGCTGTTGGCCATTTACATCCCGCCCATCAGCGTAGCAAGGCTCCCGTTTCTCCATGGCCTGTTCTGCATTTCTGGTTTTGACACTTTTTTCCGCATGGCCCTTTTGACCGATGGGAAGCGAGACTTCTTTGTAGCGCTGATTTGCCTTTCCAGGTTGCTTGGTTGGCCGAAAAGGGCGTATGCGTTTTTTCCTGAATATATTCAGGAAAAAACGCATACGCCCTTTTTGGCCAAGGGCATCATTGTCGACGTTTTGCCGCTTTTCATGTGCTTTAAAGGCGATTCGAATCGACCTCCTGAAATCTGTTTCCTGCAATTCTGCCTTGCTTTCAGATCCTCTTCGTTGCCTTCCCTCAATATATTTGTGGACGAGAGTTATCATTTATAACTCTGCAGGTTTGTGAATTGCAGTGCCCCTGAGCTCCATTTTTCAACTCGCTTTTTTGGGAGCTGGCCGCAAAAGCGCAGGATCGCCTCAGGCCCTCTTCTGCTTCCGGGCGGCAGGCTGAGCCTGTGGTTAATTCTTCTTCCTGATGGGAAAATAGAGTGACCTGTGCCTGTCCCAACACCTAGAGCTAGTCTCTCATTGGCTCCCCCTCTTCCCGTTCATCCTCAGGACAAATTGCAAGCTGTACGGAACGAGAGGTTAAAGGTGCTGATTCTCCAAGGAGGGAGATTGCTAGTAAAGCGGCTGGAATGGCGAACCCGAGCACAAGGAGATGAGAAATGAGGTGCGTTTTAGAAACCTTTCCCGATCACACGGTGTACCACCTTCTGGGTTTCTCATGCATGTTTTCGAGGTAGGAAGATGCCCTTGAACCTGGAGATTTGGGACCCATGGGATGGGTAACAGGCAGTATTACTTTAAAGGCTCTGCGTTTGCTCCCCCAACCTCACCAAACCTCTCAGCCCCGAGAGTGTCCACCCTTATGTCTCCTCCAGCTGTGGGTCTAGATATGGTCAATCCAGGTTGCATCACAGCCCCTGAACGAATTTTGTAAGAATTTCTCTCTCTTTCACTGTCTTTGTTTCACGGGTTTTTAAAAGGAATTTATTTTTATAATGGGGTTTAGCTGCTTTTCACGGCTGTGTTTCTGCCGCTTTACACCCACTTGACTCACTTCCAGAGAGATATCAATACATAGGTTTTAAGATTCTTACTAGTCAGATATATTCTTGTGCGGTGAATAGGGGGTGTTGAGTCCAGTTCACTGAGCAAGGAGTAGGTCTTTCTATTACATATGGGGTTTATGGAACGGTATCTGAGCTCATTTGAAACCCTTGTTTTATGCATCACCCCACCCCACCTTTCCCGTTAAGCAGCCATAGTGTGTTTTGTAAACGTGTGACTCTGTTCTGTTTTGTAATTCAGTTCAAGTGTAGCGGTTTTTACATTCCCTCTATAAGTGATAGCTTATAATAAGTGTGTTTTTCTGTATGACTTATTTCACTTAGAATCGTCGTGGCTAAAGCCACTCATCATGCTGCTACTAGCCTTATGACATTGATTTCATGGCTGAGTGATATTCCATTGTACATAAGGACCACCACTTCTTTATCCATTTTTCTCTTTCCTGGGATATTTAAGGTGTCACGAAGTGGAGGTTCTTGTCAACAAAGCAGCCCCAAACTTTGGGGTGCCTGTGTCTTGCTGATTTTTAGTTTTCCCAATTTATACGCCCATGAGTGGAAGTGCCCTATGCGCTCTAAGCTGTGTTTTTTCGATGTTTCAGGACACACCGTACACTTCTCCAGAGTGGCTGTTGGCAATTTACATCCCGCCCATCAGCGTAACAAGGCTCCCATTTCTCCATGGCCTGTTCTGCATTTCTGGTTTTGACACTTTTTTCCGCATGGCCCTTTTGACCGATGGGAAGCGAGACTTCTTTGTAGCGCTGATTTGCCTTTCCAGGTTGCTTGGTTGGCCAAAAAGGGCGTATGCGTTTTTTCCTGAATATATTCAGGAAAAAACGCATACGCCCTTTTTGGCCAAGGGCATCATTGTCGACGTTTTGCCGCTTTTCATGTGCTTTAAAGGCGATTCGAATCGAACTCCTGAAATCTGTTTCCTGCAATTCTGCCTTGCTTTCAGATCCTCTTCGTTGCCTTCCCTCAATATATTTGTGGACGAGAGTTATCATTTATAACTCTGCAGGTTTGTGAATTGCAGTGCCCCTGAGCTCCATTTTTCAACTCGCTTTTTTGGGAGCTGGCCGCAAAAGCGCAGGATCGTCTCAGGCCCTATTCTGCTTCCGGGCGGCAGGCTGAGCCTGTGGTTAATTCTTCTTCCTGATGGGAAAATAGAGTGACCTGTGCCTGTCCCAACACCTAGAGCTAGTCTCTCATTGGCTCCCCCTCTTCCCGTTCATCCTCAGGACAAATTGCAAGCTGTACGGAACAGGAGGTTAAAGGTGCTGATTCTCCAAGGAGGGAGATTGCTAGTAAAGCGGCTGGAATGGCGAACCCGAGCACAAGGAGATGAGAAATGAGGTGCGTTTTAGAAACCTTTCCCGATCACACGGTGTACCACCTTCTGGGTTTCTCATGCATGTTTTCGAGGTAGGAAGATGCCCTTGAACCTGGAGATTTGGGACCCATGGGATGGGTAACAGGCAGTATTACTTGAAAGGCTCTGCATTTGCTCCCCCAACCTCACCAAACCTCTCAGCCGCGAGAGTGTCCACCCTTATGTCTCCTCCAGCTGTGGGTCTAGATATGGTCAATCCAGGTTGCATCACAGCCCCTGAACGAATTTTGTAAGAATTTCTCTCTCTTTCACTGTCTTTGTTTCACGGGTTTTTAAAAGTAATTTATTTTTATAATGGGGTTTAGCTGCTTTTCACGGCTGTGTTTCTGCCGCTTTACAGCCACTTGACTCACTTCCAGAGAGATATCAATACATAGGTTTTAAGATTCTTACTAGTCAGATATATTCTTGTGCGGTGAATAGGGGGTGTTGAGTCCAGTTCACTGAGCAAGGAGTAGGTCTTTCTATTACATATGGGGTTTATGGAACGGTATCTGAGCTCATTTGAAACCCTTGTTTTATGCATCACCCCACCCCACCTTTCCCGTTAAGAAGCCATAATGTGTTTTCTAAACGTGTGACTCTGTTCTGTCTTGTAATTCAGTTCAAGTGTAGCGGTTTTTACATATCCTCTATAAGTGATAGCTTATAATAAGTGTGTTTTTCTGTATGACTTATTTCACTTAGAATCGTCGTGGCTAAAGCCACTCATCATGCTGCTACTAGCCTTATGACATTGATTTCATGGCTGAGTGATATTCCATTGTACATAAGGACCACCACTTCTTTATCCATTTTTCTCTTTCCTGGGATATTTAAGGTGTCACGAAGTGGAGGTTCTTGTCAACAAAGCAGCCCCAAACTTTGGGGTGCCTGTGTCTTGCTGATTTTTAGTTTTCCCAATTTATACGCCCATGAGTGGAAGTGCCCTATGCGCTCTAAGCTGTGTTTTTTCGATGTTTCAGGACACACCGTACACTTCTCCAGAGTGGCTGTTGGCAATTTACATCCCGCCCATCAGCGTAGCAAGGCTCCCATTTCTCCATGGCCTGTTCTGCATTTCTGGTTTTGACACTTTTTTCCGCATGGCCCTTTTGACCGATGGGAAGCGAGACTTCTTTGTAGCGCTGATTTGCCTTTCCAGGTTGCTTGGTTGGCCAAAAAGGGCGTATACGTTTTTTCCTGAATATATTCAGGAAAAAACGCATACGCCCTTTTTGGCCAAGGGCATCATTGTCGAAGTTTTGCCGCTTTTCATGTGCTTTAAAGGCGATTCGAATCGACCTCCTGAAATCTGTTTCCTGCAATTCTGCCTTGCTTTCAGATCCTCTTCGTTGCCTTCCCTCAATATATTTGTGGACGAGAGTTATCATTTATAACTCTGCAGGTTTGTGAATTGCAGTGCCCCTGAGCTCCATTTTTCAACTCGCTTTTTTGGGAGCTGGCCGCAAAAGCGCAGGATCGCCTCAGGCCCTATTCTGCTTCCGGGCGGCAGGCTGAGCCTGTGGTTAATTCTTCTTCCTGATGGGAAAATAGAGTGACCTGTGCCTGTCCCAACACCTAGAGCTAGTCTCTCATTGGCTCCCCCTCTTCCCGTTCATCCTCAGGACAAATTGCAAGCTGTACGGAACGAGAGGTTAAAGGTGCTGATTCTCCAAGGAGGGAGATTGCTAGTAAAGCGGCTGGAATGGCGAACCCGAGCACAAGGAGATGAGAAATGAGGTGCGTTTTAGAAACCTTTCCCGATCACACGGTGTACCACCTTCTGGGTTTCTCATGCATGTTTTTGAGGTAGGAAGATGCCCTTGAACCTGGAGATTTGGGACCCATGGGATGGGTAACAGGCAGTATTACTTTAAAGGCTCTGCGTTTGCTCCCCCAACCTCACCAAACCTCTCAGCCCCGAGAGTGTCCACCCTTATGTCTCCTCCAGCTGTGGGTCTAGATATGGTCAATCCAGGTTGCATCACAGCCCCTGAACGAATTTTGTAAGAAATTCTCTCTCTTTCACTGTCTTTGTTTCACGGGTTTTTAAAAGTAATTTATTTTTATAATGGGGTTTAGCTGCTTTTCACGGCTGTGTTTCTGCCGCTTTACACCCACTTGACTCACTTCCAGAGAGATATCAATACATAGGTTTTAAGATTCTTACTAGTCAGATATATTCTTGTGCGGTGAATAGGGGGTGTTGAGTCCAGTTCACTGAGCAAGGAGTAGGTCTTTCTATTACATATGGGGTTTATGGAACGGTATCTGAGCTCATTTGAAACCCTTGTTTTATGCATCACCCCACCCCACCTTTCCCGTTAAGCAGCCATAGTGTGTTTTGTAAACGTGTGACTCTGTTCTGTTTTGTAATTCAGTTCAAGTGTAGCGGTTTTTACATTCCCTCTATAAGTGATAGCTTATAATAAGTGTGTTTTTCTGTATGACTTATTTCACTTAGAATCGTCGTGGCTAAAGCCACTCATCATGCTGCTACTAGCCTTATGACATTGATTTCATGGCTGAGTGATATTCCATTGTACATAAGGACCACCACTTCTTTATCCATTTTTCTCTTTCCTGGGATATTTAAGGTGTCACGAAGTGGAGGTTCTTGTCAACAAAGCAGCCCCAAACTTTGGGGTGCCTGTGTCTTGCTGATTTTTAGTTTTCCCAATTTATACGCCCATGAGTGGAAGTGCCCTATGCGCTCTAAGCTGTGTTTTTTCGATGTTTCAGGACACACCATAACTTCTCCAGAGTGGCTGTTGGCAATTTACATCCCGCCCATCAGCGTAACAAGGCTCCCATTTCTCCATGGCCTGTTCTGCATTTCTGGTTTTGACACTTTTTTCCGCATGGCCCTTTTGACCGATGGGAAGCGAGACTTCTTTGTAGCGCTGATTTGCCTTTCCAGGTTGCTTGGTTGGCCAAAAAGGGCGTATGCGTTTTTTCCTGAATATATTCAGGAAAAAACGCATACGCCCTTTTTGGCCAAGGGCATCATTGTCGACGTTTTGCCGCTTTTCATGTGCTTTAAAGGCGATTCGAATCGAACTCCTGAAATCTGTTTCCTGCAATTCTGCCTTGCTTTCAGATCCTCTTCGTTGCCTTCCCTCAATATATTTGTGGACGAGAGTTATCATTTATAACTCTGCAGGTTTGTGAATTGCAGTGCCCCTGAGCTCCATTTTTCAACTCGCTTTTTTGGGAGCTGGCCGCAAAAGCGCAGGATCGCCTCAGGCCCTATTCTGCTTCCGGGCGGCAGGCTGAGCCTGTGGTTAATTCTTCTTCCTGATGGGAAAATAGAGTGACCTGTGCCTGTCCCAACACCTAGAGCTAGTCTCTCATTGGCTCCCCCTCTTCCCGTTCATCCTCAGGACAAATTGCAAGCTGTACGGAACGGGAGGTTAAAGGTGCTGATTCTCCAAGGAGGGAGATTGCTAGTAAAGCGGCTGGAATGGCGAACCCGAGCACAAGGAGATGAGAAATGAGGTGCGTTTTAGAAACCTTTCCCGATCACACGGTGTACCACCTTCTGGGTTTCTCATGCATGTTTTCGAGGTAGGAAGATGCCCTTGAACCTGGAGATTTGGGACCCATGGGATGGGTAACAGGCAGTATTACTTGAAAGGCTCTGCATTTGCTCCCCCAACCTCACCAAAACTCTCAGCCGCGAGAGTGTCCACCCTTATGTCTCCTCCAGCTGTGGGTCTAGATATGGTCAATCCAGGTTGCATCACAGCCCCTGAACGAATTTTGTAAGAATTTCTCTCTCTTTCACTGTCTTTGTTTCACGGGTTTTTAAAAGTAATTTATTTTTATAATGGGGTTTAGCTGCTTTTCACGGCTGTGTTTCTGCCGCTTTACAGCCACTTGACTCACTTCCAGAGAGATATCAATACATAGGTTTTAAGATTCTTACTAGTCAGATATATTCTTGTGCGGTGAATAGGGGGTGTTGAGTCCAGTTCACTGAGCAAGGAGTAGGTCTTTCTATTACATATGGGGTTTATGGAACGGTATCTGAGCTCATTTGAAACCCTTGTTTTATGCATCACCCCACCCCACCTTTCCCGTTAAGAAGCCATAATGTGTTTTCTAAACGTGTGACTCTGTTCTGTCTTGTAATTCAGTTCAAGTGTAGCGGTTTTTACATATCCTCTATAAGTGATAGCTTATAATAAGTGTGTTTTTCTGTATGACTTATTTCACTTAGAATCGTCGTGGCTAAAGCCACTCATCATGCTGCTACTAGCCTTATGACATTGATTTCATGGCTGAGTGATATTCCATTGTACATAAGGACCACCACTTCTTTATCCATTTTTCTCTTTCCTGGGATATTTAAGGTGTCACGAAGTGGAGGTTCTTGTCAACAAAGCAGCCCCAAACTTTGGGGTGCCTGTGTCTTGCTGATTTTTAGTTTTCCCAATTTATACGCCCATGAGTGGAAGTGCCCTATGCGCTCTAAGCTGTGTTTTTTCGATGTTTCAGGACACACCGTACACTTCTCCAGAGTGGCTGTTGGCAATTTACATCCCGCCCATCAGCGTAGCAAGGCTCCCATTTCTCCATGGCCTGTTCTGCATTTCTGGTTTTGACACTTTTTTCTGCATGGCCCTTTTGACCGATGGGAAGCGAGACTTCTTTGTAGCGCTGATTTGCCTTTCCAGGTTGCTTGGTTGGCCAAAAAGGGCGTATACGTTTTTTCCTGAATATATTCAGGAAAAAACGCATACGCCCTTTTTGGCCAAGGGCATCATTGTCGACGTTTTGCCGCTTTTCATGTGCTTTAAAGGCGATTCGAATCGACCTCCTGAAATCTGTTTCCTGCAATTCTGCCTTGCTTTCAGATCCTCTTCGTTGCCTTCCCTCAATATATTTGTGGACGAGAGTTATCATTTATAACTCTGCAGGTTTGTGAATTGCAGTGCCCCTGAGCTCCATTTTTCAACTCGCTTTTTTGGGAGCTGGCCGCAAAAGCGCAGGATTGCCTCAGGCCCTATTCTGCTTCCGGGCGGCAGGCTGAGCCTGTGGTTAATTCTTCTTCCTGATGGGAAAATAGAGTGACCTGTGCCTGTCCCAACACCTAGAGCTAGTCTCTCATTGGCTCCCCCTCTTCCCGTTCATCCTCAGGACATATTGCAAGCTGTACGGAATGGGAGGTTAAAGGTGCTGATTCTCCAAGGAGGGAGATTGCTAGTAAAGCGGCTGGAATGGCGAACCCGAGCACAAGGAGATGAGAAATGAGGTGCGTTTTAGAAACCTTTCCCGATCACACGGTGTACCACCTTCTGGGTTTCTCATGCATGTTTTCGAGGTAGGAAGATGCCCTTGAACCTGGAGATTTGGGACCCATGGGATGGGTAACAGGCAGTATTACTTTAAAGGCTCTGCGTTTGCTCCCCCAACCTCACCAAACCTCTCAGCCCCGAGAGTGTCCACCCTTATGTCTCATCCAGCTGTGGGTCTAGATATGGTCAATCCAGGTTGCATCACAGCCCCTGAACGAATTTTGTAAGAAATTCTCTCTCTTTCACTGTCTTTGTTTCACGGGTTTTTAAAAGTAATTTATTTTTATAATGGGGTTTAGCTGTTTTTCACGGCTGTGTTTATGCGGCTTTACAGCCACTTGACTCACTTACAGAGAGATATCAATACATAGGTTTTAAGATTCTTAGTAGTCAGATATATTCTTGTGCGGTGAATAGGGGGTGTTGAGTCCAGTTCACTGAGCAAGGAGTAGGTCTTTCTATTACATATTGGGTTTATGGAACGGTATCTGAGCTCATTTGAAACCCTTGTTTTATTCATCACCCCACCCCACCTTTCCCGTTAAGCAGCCATAGTGTGTTTTGTAAACGTGTGACTCTGTTCTGTTTTGTAATTCAGTTCAAGTGTAGCGGTTTTTACATTCCCTCTATAAGTGATAGCTTATGATAAGTGTCTTTTTCTGTGTGACTTATTTCACTTAGAATCGTCGTAGCTAAAGCCACTCATCATGCTGCTACTAGCCTTATGACATTGATTTCATTGCTGAGTGATATTCCATTTTACATAAGGACCACCTCTTCTTTATCCATTTTTCTCTTTCCTGGGATAGTTAAGGTGTCATGAAGTGGAGGTTCTTGTCAACAGAGCAGCCCTAAACTTTCGGGTGCCTGTGTCTTGCTGATTTTTAGTTTTCCCAATTTATACGCCCATGAGTGGAAGTGCCCTATGCGCTCTAAGCTGTGTTTTTTTGATGTTTCAGGACACACCGTACACTTCTCCAGAGTGGCTGTTGGCCATTTACATCCCGCCCATCAGCGTAGCAAGGCTCCCGTTTCTCCATGGCCTGTTCTGCATTTCTGGTTTTGACACTTTTTTCCGCATGGCCCTTTTGACCGATGGGAAGCGAGACTTCTTTGTAGCGCTGATTTGCCTTTCCAGGTTGCTTGGTTGGCCGAAAAGGGCGTATGCGTTTTTTCCTGAATATATTCAGGAAAAAACGCATACGCCCTTTTTGGCCAAGGGCATCATTGTCGACGTTTTGCCGCTTTTCATGTGCTTTAAAGGCGATTCGAATCGACCTCCTGAAATCTGTTTCCTGCAATTCTGCCTTGCTTTCAGATCCTCTTCGTTGCCTTCCCTCAATATATTTGTGGACGAGAGTTATCATTTATAACTCTGCAGGTTTGTGAATTGCAGTGCCCCTGAGCTCCATTTTTCAACTCGCTTTTTTGGGAGCTGGCCGCAAAAGCGCAGGATCGCCTCAGGCCCTATTCTGCTTCCGGGCGGCAGGCTGAGCCTGTGGTTAATTCTTCTTCCTGATGGGAAAATAGAGTGACCTGTGCCTGTCCCAACACCTAGAGCTAGTCTCTCATTGGCTCCCCCTCTTCCCGTTCATCCTCAGGACAAATTGCAAGCTGTACGGAACGAGAGGTTAAAGGTGCTGATTCTCCAAGGAGGGAGATTGCTAGTAAAGCGGCTGGAATGGCGAACCCGAGCACAAGGAGATGAGAAATGAGGTGCGTTTTAGAAACCTTTCCCGATCACACGGTGTACCACCTTCTGGGTTTCTCATGCATGTTTTCGAGGTAGGAAGATGCCCTTGAACCTGGAGATTTGGGACCCATGGGATGGGTAACAGGCAGTATTACTTTAAAGGCTCTGCGTTTGCTCCCCCAACCTCACCAAACCTCTCAGCCCCGAGAGTGTCCACCCTTATGTCTCCTCCAGCTGTGGGTCTAGATATGGTCAATCCAGGTTGCATCACAGCCCCTGAACGAATTTTGTAAGAATTTCTCTCTCTTTCACTGTCTTTGTTTCACGGGTTTTTAAAAGGAATTTATTTTTATAATGGGGTTTAGCTGCTTTTCACGGCTGTGTTTCTGCCGCTTTACACCCACTTGACTCACTTCCAGAGAGATATCAATACATAGGTTTTAAGATTCTTACTAGTCAGATATATTCTTGTGCGGTGAATAGGGGGTGTTGAGTCCAGTTCACTGAGCAAGGAGTAGGTCTTTCTATTACATATGGGGTTTATGGAACGGTATCTGAGCTCATTTGAAACCCTTGTTTTATGCATCACCCCACCCCACCTTTCCCGTTAAGCAGCCATAGTGTGTTTTGTAAACGTGTGACTCTGTTCTGTTTTGTAATTCAGTTCAAGTGTAGCGGTTTTTACATTCCCTCTATAAGTGATAGCTTATAATAAGTGTGTTTTTCTGTATGACTTATTTCACTTAGAATCGTCGTG
This sequence comes from Balaenoptera ricei, assembly GCF_028023285.1. Lineage (NCBI taxonomy): Eukaryota > Metazoa > Chordata > Mammalia > Artiodactyla > Balaenopteridae > Balaenoptera > Balaenoptera ricei. The sequence goes on along the minus strand of NC_082642.1, from coordinate 44,525,235 downwards.
GCTAAAGCCACTCATCATGCTGCTACTAGCCTTATGACATTGATTTCATGGCTGAGTGATATTCCATTGTACATAAGGACCACCACTTCTTTATCCATTTTTCTCTTTCCTGGGATATTTAAGGTGTCACGAAGTGGAGGTTCTTGTCAACAAAGCAGCCCCAAACTTTGGGGTGCCTGTGTCTTGCTGATTTTTAGTTTTCCCAATTTATACGCCCATGAGTGGAAGTGCCCTATGCGCTCTAAGCTGTGTTTTTTCGATGTTTCAGGACACACCATAACTTCTCCAGAGTGGCTGTTGGCAATTTACATCCCGCCCATCAGCGTAACAAGGCTCCCATTTCTCCATGGCCTGTTCTGCATTTCTGGTTTTGACACTTTTTTCCGCATGGCCCTTTTGACCGATGGGCAGCCAGACTTCTTTGTAGCGCTGATTTGCCTTTCCAGGTTGCTTGGTTGGCCAAAAAGGGCGTATGCGTTTTTTCCTGAATATATTCAGGAAAAAACGCATACGCCCTTTTTGGCCAAGGGCATCATTGTCGACGTTTTGCCGCTTTTCATGTGCTTTAAAGGCGATTCGAATCGAACTCCTGAAATCTGTTTCCTGCAATTCTGCCTTGCTTTCAGATCCTCTTCGTTGCCTTCCCTCAATATATTTGTGGACGAGAGTTATCATTTATAACCCTGCAGGTTTGTGAATTGCAGTGCCCCTGAGCTCCATTTTTCAACTCGCTTTTTTGGGAGCTGGCCGCAAAAGCGCAGGATCGCCTCAGGCCCTATTCTGCTTCCGGGCGGCAGGCTGAGCCTGTGGTTAATTCTTCTTCCTGATGGGAAAATAGAGTGACCTGTGCCTGTCCCAACACCTAGAGCTAGTCTCTCATTGGCTCCCCCTCTTCCCGTTCATCCTCAGGACAAATTGCAAGCTGTACGGAACGGGAGGTTAAAGGTGCTGATTCTCCAAGGAGGGAGATTGCTAGTAAAGCGGCTGGAATGGCGAACCCGAGCACAAGGAGATGAGAAATGAGGTGCGTTTTAGAAACCTTTCCCGATCACACGGTGTACCACCTTCTGGGTTTCTCATGCATGTTTTCGAGGTAGGAAGATGCCCTTGAACCTGGAGATTTGGGACCCATGGGATGGGTAACAGGCAGTATTACTTGAAAGGCTCTGCATTTGCTCCCCCAACCTCACCAAACCTCTCAGCCGCGAGAGTGTCCACCCTTATGTCTCCTCCAGCTGTGGGTCTAGATATGGTCAATCCAGGTTGCATCACAGCCCCTGAACGAATTTTGTAAGAATTTCTCTCTCTTTCACTGTCTTTGTTTCACGGGTTTTTAAAAGTAATTTATTTTTATAATGGGGTTTAGCTGCTTTTCACGGCTGTGTTTCTGCCGCTTTACAGCCACTTGACTCACTTCCAGAGAGATATCAATACATAGGTTTTAAGATTCTTACTAGTCAGATATATTCTTGTGCGGTGAATAGGGGGTGTTGAGTCCAGTTCACTGAGCAAGGAGTAGGTCTTTCTATTACATATGGGGTTTATGGAACGGTATCTGAGCTCATTTGAAACCCTTGTTTTATGCATCACCCCACCCCACCTTTCCCGTTAAGAAGCCATAATGTGTTTTCTAAACGTGTGACTCTGTTCTGTCTTGTAATTCAGTTCAAGTGTAGCGGTTTTTACATATCCTCTATAAGTGATAGCTTATAATAAGTGTGTTTTTCTGTATGACTTATTTCACTTAGAATCGTCGTGGCTAAAGCCACTCATCATGCTGCTACTAGCCTTATGACATTGATTTCATGGCTGAGTGATATTCCATTATACATAAGGACCACCACTTCTTTATCCATTTTTCTCTTTCCTGGGATATTTAAGGTGTCATGAAGTGGAGGTTCTTGTCAACAAAGCAGCCCCAAACTTTGGGGTGCCTGTGTCTTGCTGATTTTTAGTTTTCCCAATTTATACGCCCATGAGTGGAAGTGCCCTATGCGCTCTAAGCTGTGTTTTTTCGATGTTTCAGGACACACCGTACACTTCTCCAGAGTGGCTGTTGGCAATTTACATCCCGCCCATCAGCGTAGCAAGGCTCCCATTTCTCCATGGCCTGTTCTGCATTTCTGGTTTTGACACTTTTTTCCGCATGGCCCTTTTGACCGATGGGAAGCGAGACTTCTTTGTAGCGCTGATTTGCCTTTCCAGGTTGCTTGGTTGGCCAAAAAGGGCGTATACGTTTTTTCCTGAATATATTCAGGAAAAAACGCATACGCCCTTTTTGGCCAAGGGCATCATTGTCGACGTTTTGCCGCTTTTCATGTGCTTTAAAGGCGATTCGAATCGACCTCCTGAAATCTGTTTCCTGCAATTCTGCCTTGCTTTCAGATCCTCTTCGTTGCCTTCCCTCAATATATTTGTGGACGAGAGTTATCATTTATAACTCTGCAGGTTTGTGAATTGCAGTGCCCCTGAGCTCCATTTTTCAACTCGCTTTTTTGGGAGCTGGCCGCAAAAGCGCAGGATTGCCTCAGGCCCTATTCTGCTTCCGGGCGGCAGGCTGAGCCTGTGGTTAATTCTTCTTCCTGATGGGAAAATAGAGTGACCTGTGCCTGTCCCAACACCTAGAGCTAGTCTCTCATTGGCTCCCCCTCTTCCCGTTCATCCTCAGGACATATTGCAAGCTGTACGGAATGGGAGGTTAAAGGTGCTGATTCTCCAAGGAGGGAGATTGCTAGTAAAGCGGCTGGAATGGCGAACCCGAGCACAAGGAGATGAGAAATGAGGTGCGTTTTAGAAACCTTTCCCGATCACACGGTGTACCACCTTCTGGGTTTCTCATGCATGTTTTCGAGGTAGGAAGATGCCCTTGAACCTGGAGATTTGGGACCCATGGGATGGGTAACAGGCAGTATTACTTTAAAGGCTCTGCGTTTGCTCCCCCAACCTCACCAAACCTCTCAGCCCCGAGAGTGTCCACCCTTATGTCTCATCCAGCTGTGGGTCTAGATATGGTCAATCCAGGTTGCATCACAGCCCCTGAACGAATTTTGTAAGAAATTCTCTCTCTTTCACTGTCTTTGTTTCACGGGTTTTTAAAAGTAATTTATTTTTATAATGGGGTTTAGCTGTTTTTCACGGCTGTGTTTATGCGGCTTTACAGCCACTTGACTCACTTACAGAGAGATATCAATACATAGGTTTTAAGATTCTTAGTAGTCAGATATATTCTTGTGCGGTGAATAGGGGGTGTTGAGTCCAGTTCACTGAGCAAGGAGTAGGTCTTTCTATTACATATTGGGTTTATGGAACGGTATCTGAGCTCATTTGAAACCCTTGTTTTATTCATCACCCCACCGCACCTTTCCCGTTAAGCAGCCATAGTGTGTTTTCTAAACGTGTGACTCTGTTCTGTTTTGTAATTCAGTTCAAGTGTAGCGGTTTTTACATTCCCTCTATAAGTGATAGCTTATGATAAGTGTCTTTTTCTGTGTGACTTATTTCACTTAGAATCGTCGTAGCTAAAGCCACTCATCATGCTGCTACTAGCCTTATGACATTGATTTCATTGCTGAGTGATATTCCATTTTACATAAGGACCACCTCTTCTTTATCCATTTTTCTCTTTCCTGGGATAGTTAAGGTGTCATGAAGTGGAGGTTCTTGTCAACAGAGCAGCCCTAAACTTTCGGGTGCCTGTGTCTTGCTGATTTTTAGTTTTCCCAATTTATACGCCCATGAGTGGAAGTGCCCTATGCGCTCTAAGCTGTGTTTTTTTGATGTTTCAGGACACACCGTACACTTCTCCAGAGTGGCTGTTGGCCATTTACATCCCGCCCATCAGCGTAGCAAGGCTCCCGTTTCTCCATGGCCTGTTCTGCATTTCTGGTTTTGACACTTTTTTCCGCATGGCCCTTTTGACCGATGGGAAGCGAGACTTCTTTGTAGCGCTGATTTGCCTTTCCAGGTTGCTTGGTTGGCCGAAAAGGGCGTATGCGTTTTTTCCTGAATATATTCAGGAAAAAACGCATACGCCCTTTTTGGCCAAGGGCATCATTGTCGACGTTTTGCCGCTTTTCATGTGCTTTAAAGGCGATTCGAATCGACCTCCTGAAATCTGTTTCCTGCAATTCTGCCTTGCTTTCAGATCCTCTTCGTTGCCTTCCCTCAATATATTTGTGGACGAGAGTTATCATTTATAACTCTGCAGGTTTGTGAATTGCAGTGCCCCTGAGCTCCATTTTTCAACTCGCTTTTTTGGGAGCTGGCCGCAAAAGCGCAGGATCGCCTCAGGCCCTATTCTGCTTCCGGGCGGCAGGCTGAGCCTGTGGTTAATTCTTCTTCCTGATGGGAAAATAGAGTGACCTGTGCCTGTCCCAACACCTAGAGCTAGTCTCTCATTGGCTCCCCCTCTTCCCGTTCATCCTCAGGACAAATTGCAAGCTGTACGGAACGAGAGGTTAAAGGTGCTGATTCTCCAAGGAGGGAGATTGCTAGTAAAGGGGCTGGAATGGCGAACCCGAGCACAAGGAGATGAGAAATGAGGTGCGTTTTAGAAACCTTTCCCGATCACACGGTGTACCACCTTCTGGGTTTCTCATGCATGTTTTCGAGGTAGGAAGATGCCCTTGAACCTGGAGATTTGGGACCCATGGGATGGGTAACAGGCAGTATTACTTTAAAGGCTCTGCGTTTGCTCCCCCAACCTCACCAAACCTCTCAGCCCCGAGAGTGTCCACCCTTATGTCTCCTCCAGCTGTGGGTCTAGATATGGTCAATCCAGGTTGCATCACAGCCCCTGAACGAATTTTGTAAGAATTTCTCTCTCTTTCACTGTCTTTGTTTCACGGGTTTTTAAAAGGAATTTATTTTTATAATGGGGTTTAGCTGCTTTTCACGGCTGTGTTTCTGCCGCTTTACACCCACTTGACTCACTTCCAGAGAGATATCAATACATAGGTTTTAAGATTCTTACTAGTCAGATATATTCTTGTGCGGTGAATAGGGGGTGTTGAGTCCAGTTCACTGAGCAAGGAGTAGGTCTTTCTATTACATATGGGGTTTATGGAACGGTATCTGAGCTCATTTGAAACCCTTGTTTTATGCATCACCCCACCCCACCTTTCCCGTTAAGCAGCCATAGTGTGTTTTGTAAACGTGTGACTCTGTTCTGTTTTGTAATTCAGTTCAAGTGTAGCGGTTTTTACATTCCCTCTATAAGTGATAGCTTATAATAAGTGTGTTTTTCTGTATGACTTATTTCACTTAGAATCGTCGTGGCTAAAGCCACTCATCATGCTGCTACTAGCCTTATGACATTGATTTCATGGCTGAGTGATATTCCATTGTACATAAGGACCACCACTTCTTTATCCATTTTTCTCTTTCCTGGGATATTTAAGGTGTCACGAAGTGGAGGTTCTTGTCAACAAAGCAGCCCCAAACTTTGGGGTGCCTGTGTCTTGCTGATTTTTAGTTTTCCCAATTTATACGCCCATGAGTGGAAGTGCCCTATGCGCTCTAAGCTGTGTTTTTTCGATGTTTCAGGACACACCATAACTTCTCCAGAGTGGCTGTTGGCAATTTACATCCCGCCCATCAGCGTAACAAGGCTCCCATTTCTCCATGGCCTGTTCTGCATTTCTGGTTTTGACACTTTTTTCCGCATGGCCCTTTTGACCGATGGGAAGCGAGACTTCTTTGTAGCGCTGATTTGCCTTTCCAGGTTGCTTGGTTGGCCAAAAAGGGCGTATGCGTTTTTTCCTGAATATATTCAGGAAAAAACGCATACGCCCTTTTTGGCCAAGGGCATCATTGTCGACGTTTTGCCGCTTTTCATGTGCTTTAAAGGCGATTCGAATCGAACTCCTGAAATCTGTTTCCTGCAATTCTGCCTTGCTTTCAGATCCTCTTCGTTGCCTTCCCTCAATATATTTGTGGACGAGAGTTATCATTTATAACTCTGCAGGTTTGTGAATTGCAGTGCCCCTGAGCTCCATTTTTCAACTCGCTTTTTTGGGAGCTGGCCGCAAAAGCGCAGGATCGCCTCAGGCCCTATTCTGCTTCCGGGCGGCAGGCTGAGCCTGTGGTTAATTCTTCTTCCTGATGGGAAAATAGAGTGACCTGTGCCTGTCCCAACACCTAGAGCTAGTCTCTCATTGGCTCCCCCTCTTCCCGTTCATCCTCAGGACAAATTGCAAGCTGTACGGAACGGGAGGTTAAAGGTGCTGATTCTCCAAGGAGGGAGATTGCTAGTAAAGCGGCTGGAATGGCGAACCCGAGCACAAGGAGATGAGAAATGAGGTGCGTTTTAGAAACCTTTCCCGATCACACGGTGTACCACCTTCTGGGTTTCTCATGCATGTTTTCGAGGTAGGAAGATGCCCTTGAACCTGGAGATTTGGGACCCATGGGATGGGTAACAGGCAGTATTACTTGAAAGGCTCTGCATTTGCTCCCCCAACCTCACCAAACCTCTCAGCCGCGAGAGTGTCCACCCTTATGTCTCCTCCAGCTGTGGGTCTAGATATGGTCAATCCAGGTTGCATCACAGCCCCTGAACGAATTTTGTAAGAATTTCTCTCTCTTTCACTGTCTTTGTTTCACGGGTTTTTAAAAGTAATTTATTTTTATAATGGGGTTTAGCTGCTTTTCACGGCTGTGTTTCTGCCGCTTTACAGCCACTTGACTCACTTCCAGAGAGATATCAATACATAGGTTTTAAGATTCTTACTAGTCAGATATATTCTTGTGCGGTGAATAGGGGGTGTTGAGTCCAGTTCACTGAGCAAGGAGTAGGTCTTTCTATTACATATGGGGTTTATGGAACGGTATCTGAGCTCATTTGAAACCCTTGTTTTATGCATCACCCCACCCCACCTTTCCCGTTAAGAAGCCATAATGTGTTTTCTAAACGTGTGACTCTGTTCTGTCTTGTAATTCAGTTCAAGTGTAGCGGTTTTTACATATCCTCTATAAGTGATAGCTTATAATAAGTGTGTTTTTCTGTATGACTTATTTCACTTAGAATCGTCGTGGCTAAAGCCACTCATCATGCTGCTACTAGCCTTATGACATTGATTTCATGGCTGAGTGATATTCCATTGTACATAAGGACCACCACTTCTTTATCCATTTTTCTCTTTCCTGGGATATTTAAGGTGTCACGAAGTGGAGGTTCTTGTCAACAAAGCAGCCCCAAACTTTGGGGTGCCTGTGTCTTGCTGATTTTTAGTTTTCCCAATTTATACGCCCATGAGTGGAAGTGCCCTATGCGCTCTAAGCTGTGTTTTTTCGATGTTTCAGGACACACCGTACACTTCTCCAGAGTGGCTGTTGGCAATTTACATCCCGCCCATCAGCGTAGCAAGGCTCCCATTTCTCCATGGCCTGTTCTGCATTTCTGGTTTTGACACTTTTTTCCGCATGGCCCTTTTGACCGATGGGAAGCGAGACTTCTTTGTAGCGCTGATTTGCCTTTCCAGGTTGCTTGGTTGGCCAAAAAGGGCGTATACGTTTTTTCCTGAATATATTCAGGAAAAAACGCATACGCCCTTTTTGGCCAAGGGCATCATTGTCGACGTTTTGCCGCTTTTCATGTGCTTTAAAGGCGATTCGAATCGACCTCCTGAAATCTGTTTCCTGCAATTCTGCCTTGCTTTCAGATCCTCTTCGTTGCCTTCCCTCAATATATTTGTGGACGAGAGTTATCATTTATAACTCTGCAGGTTTGTGAATTGCAGTGCCCCTGAGCTCCATTTTTCAACTCGCTTTTTTGGGAGCTGGCCGCAAAAGCGCAGGATCGCCTCAGGCCCTATTCTGCTTCCGGGCGGCAGGCTGAGCCTGTGGTTAATTCTTCTTCCTGATGGGAAAATAGAGTGACCTGTGCCTGTCCCAACACCTAGAGCTAGTCTCTCATTGGCTCCCCCTCTTCCCGTTCATCCTCAGGACAAATTGCAAGCTGTACGGAACGGGAGGTTAAAGGTGCTGATTCTCCAAGGAGGGAGATTGCTAGTAAAGCGGCTGGAATGGCGAACCCGAGCACAAGGAGATGAGAAATGAGGTGCGTTTTAGAAACCTTTCCCGATCACACGGTGTACCACCTTCTGGGTTTCTCATGCATGTTTTCGAGGTAGGAAGATGCCCTTGAACCTGGAGATTTGGGACCCATGGGATGGGTAACAGGCAGTATTACTTGAAAGGCTCTGCATTTGCTCCCCCAACCTCACCAAACCTCTCAGCCCCGAGAGTGTCCACCCTTATGTCTCCTCCAGCTGTGGGTCTAGATATGGTCAATCCAGGTTGCATCACAGCCCCTGAACGAATTTTGTAAGAAATTCTCTCTCTTTCACTGTCTTTGTTTCACGGGTTTTTAAAAGTAATTTATTTTTATAATGGGGTTTAGCTGTTTTTCACGGCTGTGTTTATGCGGCTTTACAGCCACTTGACTCACTTCCAGAGAGATATCAATACATAGGTTTTAAGATTCTTACTAGTCAGATATATTCTTGTGCGGTGAATAGGGGGTGTTGAGTCCAGTTCACTGAGCAAGGAGTAGGTCTTTCTATTACATATTGGGTTTATGGAACGGTATCTGAGCTCATTTGAAACCCTTGTTTTATTCATCACCCCACCCCACCTTTCCCGTTAAGCAGCCATAGTGTGTTTTGTAAACGTGTGACTCTGTTCTGTTTTGTAATTCAGTTCAAGTGTAGCGGTTTTTACATTCCCTCTATAAGTGATAGCTTATGATAAGTGTCTTTTTCTGTGTGACTTATTTCACTTAGAATCGTCATAGCTAAAGCCACTCATCATGCTGCTACTAGCCTTATGACATTGATTTCATGGCTGAGTGATATTCCATTGTACATAAGGACCACCACTTCTTTATACATTTTTCTCTTTCCTGGGATATTTAAGGTGTCATGAAGTGGAGGTTCTTGTCAACAGAGCAGCCCTAAACTTTCGGGTGCCTGTGTCTTGCTGATTTTTAGTTTTCCCAATTTATACGCCCATGAGTGGAAGTGCCCTATGCGCTCTAAGCTGTGTTTTTTTGATGTTTCAGGACACACCGTACACTTCTCCAGGGTGGCTGTTGGCCATTTACATCCCGCCCATCAGCGTAGCAAGGCTCCCATTTCTCCATGGCCTGTTCTGCATTTCTGGTTTTGACACTTTTTTCCGCATGGCCCTTTTGACCGATGGGAAGCGAGACTTCTTTGTAGCGCTGATTTGCCTTTCCAGGTTGCTTGGTTGGCCGAAAAGAGCGTATGTGTTTTTTCCTGAATATATTCAGGAAAAAACGCATACGCCCTTTTTGGCCAAGGGCATCATTGTCGACGTTTTGCCACTTTTCATGTGCTTTAAAGGCGATTCGAATCGACCTCCTGAAATCTGTTTCCTGCAATTCTGCCTTGCTTTCAGATCCTCTTCGGTGCCTTCCCTCAATATATTTGTGGACGAGAGTTATCATTTATAACTCTGCAGGTTTGTGAATTGCAGTGCCCCTGAGCTCCATTTTTCAACTCGCTTTTTTGGGAGCTGGCCGCAAAAGCGCAGGATCGCCTCAGGCCCTATTCTGCTTCTGGGCGGCAGGCTGAGCCTGTGGTTAATTCTTCTTCCTGATGGGAAAATAGAGTGACCTGTGCCTGTCCCAACACCTACAGCTAGTCTCTCATTGGCTCCCCCTCTTCCCGTTCATCCTCAGGACAAATTGCAAGCTGTACGGAACGGGAGGTTAAAGGTGCTGATTCTCCAAGGAGGGAGATTGCTAGTAAAGCGGCTGGAATGGCGAACCCGAGCACAAGGAGATGAGAAATGAGGTGCGTTTTAGAAACCTTTCCCAATCACACGGTGTACCACCTTCTGGGTTTCTCATGCATGTTTTCGAGGTAGGAAGATGCCCTTGAACCTGGAGATTTGGGACCCATGGGATGGGTAACAGGCAGTATTACTTTAAAGGCTCTGCGTTTGCTCCCCAACCTCACCAAACCTCTCAGCCGCGAGAGTGTCCACGCTTATGTCTCCTCCAGCTGTGGGTCTAGATATGGTTAATCCAGGTTGCATCACAGCCCCTGAACGAATTTTGTAAGAATTTCTCTCTCTTTCACTGTCTTTGTTTCACGGGTTTTTAAAAGGAATTTATTTTTATAATGGGGTTTAGCTGCTTTTCACGGCTGTGTTTCTGCCGCTTTACAGCCACTTGACTCACTTCCAGAGAGATATCAATACATAGGTTTTAAGATTCTTACTAGTCAGATATATTCTTGTGCGGTGAATAGGCGGTGTTGAGTCCAGTTCACTGAGCAAGGAGTAGGTCTTTCTATTACATATTGGGTTTATGGAACGGTATCTGAGCTCATTTGAAACCCTTGTTTTATGCATCACCCCACCCCACCTTTCCCGTTAAGCAGCCATAATGTGTTTTCTAAACGTGTGACTCTGTTCTGTTTTGTAATTCAGTTCAAGTGTAGCGGTTTTTACATTCCCTCTATAAGTGATAGCTTATAATAAGTGTGTTTTTCTGTATGACTTATTTCACTTAGAATCGTCGTAGCTAAAGCCACTCATCATGCTGCTACTAGCCTTATGACATTGATTTCATGGCTGAGTGATATTCCATTGTACATAAGGACCACCACTTCTTTATCCATTTTTCTCTTTCCTGGGATATTTAAGGTGTCACGAAGTGGAGGTTCTTGTCAACAGAGCAGCCCCAAACTTTGGGGTGCCTGTGTCTTGCTGATTTTTAGTTTTCCCAATTTATACGCCCATGAGTGGAAGTGCCCTATGCGCTCTAAGCTATGCTTTTTCGATGTTTCAGGACACACCGTACACTTCTCCAGAGTGGCTGTTGGCAATTTACATCCCGCCCATCAGCATAGCAAGGCTCCCATTTCTCCATGGCCTGTTCTGCATTTCTGGTTTTGACACTTTTTTCCGCATGGCCCTTTTGACCGATGGGAAGCCAGACTTCTTTGTAGCGCTGATTTGCCTTTCCAGGTTGCTTGGTTGGCCAAAAAGGGCGTATGCGTTTTTTCCTGAATATATTCAGGAAAAAACGCATGCGCCCTTTTTGGCCAAGGGCATCATTGTCGACGTTTTGCCGCTTTTCATGTGCTTTAAAGGCGATTCGAATCGACCTCCTGAAATCTGTTTCCTGCAATTCTGCCTTGCTTTCAGATCCTCTTCGTTGCCTTCCCTCAATATATTTGTGGACGAGAGTTATCATTTATAACTCTGCAGGTTTGTGAATTGCAGTGCCCCTGAGCTCCATTTTTCAACTCGCTTTTTTGGGAGCTGGCCGCAAAAGCGCAGGATCGCCTCAGGCCCTATTCTGCTTCCGGGCGGCAGGCTGAGCCTGTGGTTAATTCTTCTTCCTGATGGGAAAATAGAGTGACCTGTGCCTGTCCCAACACCTAGAGCTAGTCTCTCATTGGCTCCCCCTCTTCCCGTTCATCCTCAGGACAAATTGCAAGCTGTACGGAACGGGAGGTTAAAGGTGCTGATTCTCCAAGGAGGGAGATTGCTAGTAAAGCGGCTGGAATGGCGAACCCGAGCACAAGGAGATGAGAAATGAGGTGCGTTTTAGAAACCTTTCCCAATCACACGGTGTACCACCTTCTGGGTTTCTCATGCATGTTTTCGAGGTAGGAAGATGCCCTTGAACCTGGAGATTTGGGACCCATGGGATGGGTAACAGGCAGTATTACTTTAAAGGCTCTGCGTTTGCTCCCCCAACCTCACCAAACCTCTCAGCCCCGAGAGTGTCCACCCTTATGTCTCATCCAGCTGTGGGTCTAGATATGGTCAATCCAGGTTGCATCACAGCCCCTGAACGAATTTTGTAAGAAATTCTCTCTCTTTCACTGTGTTTGTTTCACGGGTTTTTAAAAGTAATTTATTTTTATAATGGGGTTTAGCTGTTTTTCACGGCTGTGTTTATGCGGCTTTACAGCCACTTGACTCACTTCCAGAGAGATATCAATACATAGGTTTTAAGATTCTTACTAGTCAGATATATTCTTGTGCGGTGAATAGGGGGTGTTGAGTCCAGTTCACTGAGCAAGGAGTAGGTCTTTCTATTACATATTGGGTTTATGGAACGGTATCTGAGCTCATTTGAAACCCCTGTTTTATTCATCACCCCACCCCACCTTTCCCGTTAAGCAGCCATAGTGTGTTTTGTAAACGTGTGACTCTGTTCTGTTTTGTAATTCAGTTCAAGTGTAGCGGTTTTTACATTCCCTCTATAAGTGATAGCTTATGATAAGTGTCTTTTTCTGTGTGACTTATTTCACTTAGAATCGTCGTAGCTAAAGCCACTCATCATGCTGCTACTAGCCTTATGACATTGATTTCATGGCTGAGTGATATTCCATTTTACATAAGGACCACCACTTCTTTATCCATTTTTCTCTTTCCTGGGATATTTAAGGTGTCATGAAGTGGAGGTTCTTGTAAACAGAGCAGCCCTAAACTTTCGGGTGCCTGTGTCTTGCTGATTTTTAGTTTTCCCAATTTATACGCCCATGAGTGGAAGTGCCCTATGCGCTCTAAGCTGTGTTTTTTTGATGTTTCAGGACACACCGTACACTTCTCCAGAGTGGCTGTTGGCCATTTACATCCCGCCCATCAGCGTAGCAAGGCTCCCATTTCTCCATGGCCTGTTCTGCATTTCTGGTTTTGACACTTTTTTCCGCATGGCCCTTTTGACCGATGGGAAGCGAGACATCTTTGTAGTGCTGATTTGCCTTTCCAGGTTGCTTGGTTGGCCAAAAAGGGCGTATGCGTTTTTTCCTGAATATATTCAGGAAAAAACGCATACGCCCTTTTTGGCCAAGGGCATCATTGTCGACGTTTTGCCGCTTTTCATGTGCTTTAAAGGCGATTCGAATCGACCTCCTGAAATCTGTTTCCTGCAATTCTGCCTTGCTTTCAGATCCTCTTCGTTGCCTTCCCTCAATATATTTGTGGACGAGAGTTATCATTTATAACTCTGCAGGTTTGTGAATTGCAGTGCCCCTGAGCTCCATTTTTCAACTCGCTTTTTTGGGAGCTGGCCCCAAAAGCGCAGGATCGCCTCAGGCCCTAATCTGGTTCCGGGCGGCAGGCTGAGCCTGTGGTTAATTCTTCTTCCTGATGGGAAAATAGAGTGACCTGTGCCTGTCCCAACACCTAGAGCTAGTCTCTCATTGGCTCCCCCTCTTCCCGTTCATCCTCAGGACAAATTGCAAGCTGTACGGAACGGGAGGTTAAAGGTGCTGATTCTCCAAGGAGGGAGATTGCTAGTAAAGCGGCTGGAATGGCGAACCCGAGCACAAGGAGATGAGAAATGAGGTGCGTTTTAGAAACCTTTCCCGATCACACGGTGTACCACCTTCTGGGTTTCTCATGCATGTTTTCGAGGTAGGAAGATGCCCTTGAACCTGGAGATTTGGGACCCATGGGATGGGTAACAGGCAGTATTACTTTAAAGGGTCTGCGTTTGCTCCCCCAACCTCACCAAACCTCTCAGCCCCGAGAGTGTCCACCCTTATGTCTCCTCCAGCTGTGGGTCTAGATATGGTCAATCCAGGTTGCATCACAGCCCCTGAACGAATTTTGTAAGAATTTCTCTCTCTTTCACTGTCTTTGTTTCACGGGTTTTTAAAAGGAATTTATTTTTATAATGGGGTTTAGCTGCTTTTCACGGCTGTGTTTCTGCCGCTTTACAGCCACTTGACTCACTTCCAGAGAGATATCAATACATAGGTTTTAAGATTCTTACTAGTCAGATATATTCTTGTGCGGTGAATAGGGGGTGTTGAGTCCAGTTCACTGAGCAAGGAGTAGGTCTTTCTATTACATATGGGGTTTATGGAACGGTATCTGAGCTCATTTGAAACCCTTGTTTTATGCATCACCCCACCCCACCTTTCCCGTTAAGCAGCCATAGTGTGTTTTGTAAACGTGTGACTCTGTTCTGTTTTGTAATTCAGTTCAAGTGTAGCGGTTTTTACATTCCCTCTATAAGTGATAGCTTATAATAAGTGTGTTTTTCTGTATGACTTATTTCACTTAGAATCGTCGTAGCTAAATCCACTCATCATGCTGCTACTAGCCTTATGACATTGATTTCATGGCTGAGGGATATTCCATTGTACATAAGGACCACCACTTCTTTATCCATTTTTCTCTTTCCTGGGATATTTAAGGTGTCACGAAGTGGAGGTTCTTTTCAACAGAGCAGCCCCAAACTTTGGGGTGCCTGTGTCTTGCTGATTTTTAGTTTTCCCAATTTATACGCCCATGAGTGGAAGTGCCCTATGCGCTCTAAGCTGTGTTTTTTCGATGTTTCAGGACACACCGTACACTTCTCCAGAGTGGCTGTTGGCAATTTACATCCCGCCCATCAGCGTAGCAAGGCTCCCATTTCTCCATGGCCTGTTCTGCATTTCTGGTTTTGACACTTTTTTCCGCATGGCCCTTTTGACCGATGGGAAGCGAGACTTCTTTGTAGCGCTGATTTGCCTTTCCAGGTTGCTTGGTTGGCCAAAAAGGGCGTATGCGTTTTTTCCTGAATATATTCAGGAAAAAACGCATACGCCCTTTTTGGCCAAGGGCATCATTGTCGACGTTTTGCCGCTTTTCATGTGCTTTAAAGGCGATTCGAATCGACCTCCTGAAATCTGTTTCCTGCAATTCTGCCTTGCTTTCAGATCCTCTTCGTTGCCTTCCCTCAATATATTTGTGGACGAGAGTTATCATTTATAACTCTGCAGGTTTGTGAATTGCAGTGCCCCTGAGCTCCATTTTTCAACTCGCTTTTTTGGGAGCTGGCCGCAAAAGCGCAGGATCGCCTCAGGCCCTATTCTGCTTCCGGGCGGCAGGCTGAGCCTGTGGTTAATTCTTCTTCCTGATGGGAAAATAGAGTGACCTGTGCCTGTCCCAACACCTAGAGCTAGTCTCTCATTGGCTCCCCCTCTTCCCGTTCATCCTCAGGACAAATTGCAAGCTGTACGGAACGAGAGGTTAAAGGTGCTGATTCTCCAAGGAGGGAGATTGCTAGTAAAGCGGCTGGAATGGCGAACCCGAGCACAAGGAGATGAGAAATGAGGTGCGTTTTAGAAACCTTTCCCGATCACACGGTGTACCACCTTCTGGGTTTCTCATGCATGTTTTCGAGGTAGGAAGATGCCCTTGAACCTGGAGATTTGGGACCCATGGGATGGGTAACAGGCAGTATTACTTTAAAGGCTCTGCGTTTGCTCCCCCAACCTCACCAAACCTCTCAGCCCCGAGAGTGTCCACCCTTATGTCTCCTCCAGCTGTGGGTCTAGATATGGTCAATCCAGGTTGCATCACAGCCCCTGAACGAATTTTGTAAGAATTTCTCTCTCTTTCACTGTCTTTGTTTCACGGGTTTTTAAAAGGAATTTATTTTTATAATGGGGTTTAGCTGCTTTTCACGGCTGTGTTTCTGCCGCTTTACACCCACTTGACTCACTTCCAGAGAGATATCAATACATAGGTTTTAAGATTCTTACTAGTCAGATATATTCTTGTGCGGTGAATAGGGGGTGTTGAGTCCAGTTCACTGAGCAAGGAGTAGGTCTTTCTATTACATATGGGGTTTATGGAACGGTATCTGAGCTCATTTGAAACCCTTGTTTTATGCATCACCCCACCCCACCTTTCCCGTTAAGCAGCCATAGTGTGTTTTGTAAACGTGTGACTCTGTTCTGTTTTGTAATTCAGTTCAAGTGTAGCGGTTTTTACATTCCCTCTATAAGTGATAGCTTATAATAAGTGTGTTTTTCTGTATGACTTATTTCACTTAGAATCGTCGTAGCTAAATCCACTCATCATGCTGCTACTAGCCTTATGACATTGATTTCATGGCTGAGTGATATTCCATTGTACATAAGGACCACCACTTCTTTATCCATTTTTCTCTTTCCTGGGATATTTAAGGTGTCACGAAGTGGAGGTTCTTGTCAATAGAGGAGCCCCAAACTTTGGGGTGCCTGTGTCTTGCTGATTTTTAGTTTTCCCAATTTATACGCCCATGAGTGGAAGTGCCCTATGCGCTCTAAGCTGTGTTTTTTCGATGTTTCAGGACACACCGTACACTTCTCCAGAGTGGCTGTTGGCAATTTACATCCCGCCCATCAGCGTAGCAAGGCTCCCATTTCTCCATGGCCTGTTCTGCATTTCTGGTTTTGACACTTTTTTCCGCATGGCCCTTTTGACCGATGGGAAGCGAGACTTCTTTGTAGCGCTGATTTGCCTTTCCAGGTTGCTTGGTTGGCCAAAAAGGGCGTATGCGTTTTTTCCTGAATATATTCAGGAAAAAACGCATACGCCCTTTTTGGCCAAGGGCATCATTGTTGACGTTTTGCCGCTTTTCATGTGCTTTAAAGGCGATTCGAATCGACCTCCTGAAATCTGTTTCCTGCAATTCTGCCTTGCTTTCAGATCCTCTTCGTTGCCTTCCCTCAATATATTTGTGGACGAGAGTTATCATTTATAACTCTGCAGGTTTGTGAATTGCAGTGCCCCTGAGCTCCATTTTTCAACTCGCTTTTTTGGGAGCTGGCCGCAAAAGCGCAGGATCGCCTCAGGCCCTATTCTGCTTCCGGGCGGCAGGCTGAGCCTGTGGTTAATTCTTCTTCCTGATGGGAAAATAGAGTGACCTGTGCCTGTCCCAACACCTAGAGCTAGTCTCTCATTGGCTCCCCCTCTTCCCGTTCATCCTCAGGACAAATTGCAAGCTGTACGGAACGGGAGGTTAAAGGTGCTGATTCTCCAAGGAGGGAGATTGCTAGTAAAGCGGCTGGAATGGCAAACCCGAGCACAAGGAGATGAGAAATGAGGTGCGTTTTAGAAACCTTTCCCGATCACATGGTGTACCACCTTCTGGGTTTCTCATGCATGTTTTCGAGGTAGGAAGATGCCCTTGAACCTGGAGATTTGGGACCCATGGGATGGGTAACAGGCAGTATTACTTTAAAGGCTCTGCGTTTGCTCCCCCAACCTCACCAAACCTCTCAGCCCCGAGAGTGTCCACCCTTATGTCTCATCCAGCTGTGGGTCTAGATATGGTCAATCCAGGTTGCATCACAGCCCCTGAACGAATTTTGTAAGAAATTCTCTCTCTTTCACTGTCTTTGTTTCACGGGTTTTTAAAAGGAATTTATTTTTATAATGGGGTTTAGCTGTTTTTCACGGCTGTGTTTATGCGGCTTTACAGCCACATGACTCACTTCCAGAGAGATATCAATACATAGGTTTTAAGATTCTTACTAGTCAGATATATTCTTGTGCGGTGTATAGGGGGTGTTGAGTCCAGTTCACTGAGCAAGGAGTAGGTCTTTCTATTACATATTGGGTTTATGGAACGGTATCTGAGCTCATTTGAAACCCTTGTTTTATTCATCACCCCACCCCACCTTTCCCGTTAAGCAGCCATAGTGTGTTTTCTAAACGTGTGACTCTGTTCTGTTTTGTAATTCAGTTCAAGTGTAGCGGTTTTTACATTCCCTCTATAAGTGATAGCTTATGATAAGTGTCTTTTTCTGTGTGACTTATTTCACTTAGAATCGTCATAGCTAAAGCCACTCATCATGCTGCTACTAGCCTTATGACATTGATTTCATGGCTGAGTGATATTCCATTGTACATAAGGACCACCACTTCTTTATCCATTTTTCTCTTTCCTGGGATATTTAAGGTGTCATGAAGTGGAGGTTCTTGTCAACAGAGCAGCCCTAAACTTTCGGGTGCCTGTGTCTTGCTGATTTTTAGTTTTCCCAATTTATACGCCCATGAGTGGAAGTGCCCTATGCGCTCTAAGCTGTGTTTTTTTGATGTTTCAGGACACACCGTACACTTCTCCAGAGTGGCTGTTGGCAATTTACATCCCGCCCATCAGCGTAGCAAGGCTCCCATTTCTCCATGGCCTGTTCTGCATTTCTGGTTTTGACACTTTTTTCCGCATGGCCCTTTTGACCGATGGGAAGCGAGACTTCTTTGTAGCGCTGATTTGCCTTTCCAGGTTGCTTGGTTGGCCAAAAAGGGCGTATGCGTTTTTTCCTGAATATATTCAGGAAAAAACGCATACGCCCTTTTTGGCCAAGGGCATCATTGTCGAAGTTTTGCCGCTTTTCATGTGCTTTAAAGGCGATTCGAATCGACCTCCTGAAATCTGTTTCCTGCAATTCTGCCTTGCTTTCAGATCCTCTTCGTTGCCTTCCCTCAATATATTTGTGGACGAGAGTTATCATTTATAACTCTGCAGGTTTGTGAATTGCAGTGCCCCTGAGCTCCATTTTTCAACTCGCTTTTTTGGGAGCTGGCCGCAAAAGTGCAGGATCGCCTCAGGCCCTATTCTGCTTCCGGGCGGCAGGCTGAGCCTGTGGTTAATTCTTCTTCCTGATGGGAAAATAGAGTGACCTGTGCCTGTCCCAACACCTAGAGCTAGTCTCTCATTGGCTCCCCCTCTTCCCGTTCATCCTCAGGACAAATTGCAAGCTGTACGGAACGGGAGGTTAAAGGTGCTGATTCTCCAAGGAGGGAGATTGCTAGTAAAGCGGCTGGAATGGCGAACCCGAGCACAAGGAGATGAGAAATGAGGTGCGTTTTAGAAACCTTTCCCGATCACACGGTGTACCACCTTCTGGGTTTCTCATGCATGTTTTCGAGGTAGGAAGATGCCCTTGAACCTGGAGATTTGGGACCCATGGGATGGGTAACAGGCAGTATTACTTTAAAGGCTCTGCGTTTGCTCCCCCAACCTCACCAAACCTCTCAGCCCCGAGAGTGTCCACCCTTATGTCTCCTCCAGCTGTGGGTCTAGATATGGTCAATCCAGGTTGCATCACAGCCCCTGAACGAATTTTGTAAGAAATTCTCTCTCTTTCACTGTCTTTGTTTCACGGGTTTTTAAAAGTAATTTATTTTTATAATGGGGTTTAGCTGTTTTTCACGGCTGTGTTTATGCGGCTTTACAGCCACTTGACTCACTTCCAGAGAGATATCAATACATAGGTTTTAAGATTCTTACTAGTCAGATATATTCTTGTGCGGTGAATAGGGCGTGTTGAGTCCAGTTCACTGAGCAAGGAGTAGGTCTTTCTATTACATATTGGGTTTATGGAACGGTATCTGAGCTCATTTGAAACCCTTGTTTTATTCATCACCCCACCCCACCTTTCCCGTTAAGCAGCCATAGTGTGTTTTCTAAACGTGTGACTCTGTTCTGTTTTGTAATTCAGTTCAAGTGTAGCGGTTTTTACATTCCCTCTATAAGTGATAGCTTATGATAAGTGTCTTTTTCTGTGTGACTTATTTCACTTAGAATCGTCATAGCTAAAGCCACTCATCATGCTGCTACTAGCCTTATGACATTGATTTCATGGCTGAGTGATATTCCATTGTACATAAGGACCACCACTTCTTTATCCATTTTTCTCTTTCCTGGGATATTTAAGGTGTCACGAAGTGGAGGTTCTTGTCAACAGAGCAGCCCTAAACTTTCGGGTGCCTGTGTCTTGCTGATTTTTAGTTTTCCCAATTTATACGCCCATGAGTGGAAGTGCCCTATGCGCTCTAAGCTGTGTTTTTTTGATGTTTCAGGACACACCGTACACTTCTCCAGAGTGGCTGTTGGCAATTTACATCCCGCCCATCAGCGTAGCAAGGCTCCCATTTCTCCATGGCCTGTTCTGCATTTCTGGTTTTGACACTTTTTTCCGCATGGCCCTTTTGACCGATGGGAAGCGAGACTTCTTTGTAGCGCTGATTTGCCTTTCCAGGTTGCTTGGTTGGCCAAAAAGGGCGTATGCGTTTTTTCCTGAATATATTCAGGAAAAAACGCATACGCCCTTTTTGGCCAAGGGCATCATTGTTGACGTTTTGCCACTTTTCATGTGCTTTAAAGGCGATTCGAATCGACCTCCTGAAATCTGTTTCCTGCAATTCTGCCTTGCTTTCAGATCCTCTTCGGTGCCTTCCCTCAATATATTTGTGGACGAGAGTTATCATTTATAACTCTGCAGGTTTGTGAATTGCAGTGCCCCTGAGCTCCATTTTTCAACTCGCTTTTTTGGGAGCTGGCCGCAAAAGCGCAGGATCGCCTCAGGCCCTATTATGCTTCTGGGCAGCAGGCTGAGCCTGTGGTTAATTCTTCTTCCTGATGGGAAAATAGAGTGACCTGTGCCTGTCCCAACACCTAGAGCTAGTCTCTCATTGGCTCCCCCTCTTCCCGTTCATCCTCAGGACAAATTGCAAGCTGTACGGAACGGGAGGTTAAAGGTGCTGATTCTCCAAGGAGGGAGATTGCTAGTAAAGCGGCTGGAATGGCGAACCCTAGCACAAGGAGATGAGAAATGAGGTGCGTTTTAGAAACCTTTCCCGATCACACGGTGTACCACCTTCTGGGTTTCTCATGCATGTTTTCGAGGTAGGAAGATGCCCTTGAACCTGGAGATTTGGGACCCATGGGATGGGTAACAGGCAGTATTACTTTAAAGGCTCTGCGTTTGCTCCCCCAACCTCACCAAACCTCTCAGCCCCGAGAGTGTCCACCCTTATGTCTCCTCCAGCTATGGGTCTAGATATGGTCAATCCAGGTTGCATCACAGCCCCTGAACGAATTTTGTAAGAATTTCTCTCTCTTTCACTGTCTTTGTTTCACGGGTTTTTAAAAGTAATTTATTTTTATAATGGGGTTTAGCTGCTTTTCACGGCTGTGTTTCTGCCGCTTTACAGCCACTTGACTCACTTCCAGAGAGATATCAATACATAGGTTTTAAGATTCTTACTAGTCAGATATATTCTTGTGCGGTGAATAGGGGGTGTTGAGTCCAGTTCACTGAGCAAGGAGTAGGTCTTTCTATTACATATGGGGTTTATGGAACGGTATCTGAGCTCATTTGAAACCCTTGTTTTATGCATCACCCTACCCCACCTTTCCCGTTAAGCAGCCATAATGTGTTTTCTAAACGTGTGACTCTGTTCTGTTTTGTAATTCAGTTCAAGTGTAGCGGTTTTTACATTCCCTCTATAAGTGATAGCTTATAATAAGTGTGTTTTTCTGTATGACTTATTTCACTTAGAATCGTCGTGGCTAAAGCCACTCATCATGCTGCTACTAGCCTTATGACATTGATTTCATGGCTGAGTGATATTCCATTGTACATAAGGACCACCACTTCTTTATCCATTTTTCTCTTTCCTGGGATATTTAAGGTGTCACGAAGTGGAGGTTCTTGTCAACAAAGCAGCCCCAAACTTTGGGGTGCCTGTGTCTTGCTGATTTTTAGTTTTCCCAATTTATACGCCCATGAGTGGAAGTGCCCTATGCGCTCTAAGCTGTGTTTTTTCGATGTTTCAGGACACACCATAACTTCTCCAGAGTGGCTGTTGGCAATTTACATCCCGCCCATCAGCGTAGCAAGGCTCCCATTTCTCCATGGCCTGTTCTGCATTTCTGGTTTTGACACTTTTTTCCGCATGGCCCTTTTGACCGATGGGAAGCGAGACTTCTTTGTAGCGCTGATTTGCCTTTCCAGGTTGCTTGGTTGGCCAAAAAGGGCGTATGCGTTTTTTCCTGAATATATTCAGGAAAAAACGCATACGCCCTTTTTGGCCAAGGGCATCATTGTTGACGTTTTGCCGCTTTTCATGTGCTTTAAAGGCGATTCGAATCGACCTCCTGAAATCTGTTTCCTGCAATTCTGCCTTGCTTTCAGATCCTCTTCGTTGCCTTCCCTCAATATATTTGTGGACGAGAGTTATCATTTATAACTCTGCAGGTTTGTGAATTGCAGTGCCCCTGAGCTCCATTTTTCAACTCGCTTTTTTGGGAGCTGGCCGCAAAAGTGCAGGATCGCCTCAGGCCCTATTCTGCTTCCGGGCGGCAGGCTGAGCCTGTGGTTAATTCTTCTTCCTGATGGGAAAATAGAGTGACCTGTGCCTGTCCCAACACCTAGAGCTAGTCTCTCATTGGCTCCCCCTCTTCCCGTTCATCCTCAGGACAAATTGCAAGCTGTACGGAACGGGAGGTTAAAGGTGCTGATTCTCCAAGGAGGGAGATTGCTAGTAAAGCGGCTGGAATGGCGAACCCGAGCACAAGGAGATGAGAAATGAGGTGCGTTTTAGAAACCTTTCCCGATCACACGGTGTACCACCTTCTGGGTTTCTCATGCATGTTTTCGAGGTAGGAAGATGCCCTTGAACCTGGAGATTTGGGACCCATGGGATGGGTAACAGGCAGTATTACTTTAAAGGCTCTGCGTTTGCTCCCCCAACCTCACCAAACCTCTCAGCCCCGAGAATGTCCACCCTTATGTCTCATCCAGCTGTGTGTCTAGATATGGTCAATCCAAGTTGCATCACAGCCGCTGAACGAATTTTGTAAGAATTTCTCTCTCTTTCACTGTCTTTGTTTCACGGGTTTTTAAAAGGAATTTATTTTTATAATGGGGTTTAGCTGCTTTTCTCGGCTGTGTTTCTGCCGCTTTACACCCACTTGACTCACTTCCAGAGAGATATCAATACATAGGTTTTAAGATTCTTACTAGTCAGATATATTCTTGTGCGGTGAATAGGGGGTGTTGAGTCCAGTTCACTGAGCAAGGAGTAGGTCTTTCTATTACATATGGGGTTTATGGAACGGTATCTGAGCTCATTTGAAACCCTTGTTTTATGCATCACCCCACCCCACCTTTCCCGTTAAGCAGCCATAGTGTGTTTTGTAAACGTGTGACTCTGTTCTGTTTTGTAATTCAGTTCAAGTGTAGCGGTTTTTACATTCCCTCTATAAGTGATAGCTTATGATAAGTGTGTTTTTCTGTATGACTTATTTCACTTAGAATCGTCGTAGCTAAATCCACTCATCATGCTGCTACTAGCCTTATGACATTGATTTCATGGCTGAGTGATATTCCATTGTACATAAGGACCACCACTTCTTTATCCATTTTTCTCTTTCCTGGGATATTTAAGGTGTCACGAAGTGGAGGTTCTTGTCAATAGAGGAGCCCCAAACTTTGGGGTGCCTGTGTCTTGCTGATTTTTAGTTTTCCCAATTCATACGCCCATGAGTGGAAGTGCCCTATGCGCTCTAAGCTGTGTTTTTTCGATGTTTCAGGACACACCGTACACTTCTCCAGAGTGGCTGTTGGCAATTTACATCCCGCCCATCAGCGTAGCAAGGCTCCCATTTCTCCATGGCCTGTTCTGCATTTCTGGTTTTGACACTTTTTTCCGCATGGCCCTTTTGACCGATGGGAAGCGAGACTTCTTTGTAGCGCTGATTTGCCTTTCCAGGTTGCTTGGTTGGCCAAAAAGGGCGTATGCGTTTTTTCCTGAATATATTCAGGAAAAAACGCATACGCCCTTTTTGGCCAAGGGCATCATTGTTGACGTTTTGCCGCTTTTCATGTGCTTTAAAGGCGATTCGAATCGACCTCCTGAAATCTGTTTCCTGCAATTCTGCCTTGCTTTCAGATCCTCTTCGTTGCCTTCCCTCAATATATTTGTGGACGAGAGTTATCATTTATAACTCTGCAGGTTTGTGAATTGCAGTGCCCCTGAGCTCCATTTTTCAACTCGCTTTTTTGGGAGCTGGCCGCAAAAGCGCAGGATCGCCTCAGGCCCTATTCTGCTTCCGGGCGGCAGGCTGAGCCTGTGGTTAATTCTTCTTCCTGATGGGAAAATAGAGTGACCTGTGCCTGTCCCAACACCTAGAGCTAGTCTCTCATTGGCTCCCCCTCTTCCCGTTCATCCTCAGGACAAATTGCAAGCTGTACGGAACGGGAGGTTAAAGGTGCTGATTCTCCAAGGAGGGAGATTGCTAGTAAAGCGGCTGGAATGGCAAACCCGAGCACAAGGAGATGAGAAATGAGGTGCGTTTTAGAAACCTTTCCCGATCACATGGTGTACCACCTTCTGGGTTTCTCATGCATGTTTTCGAGGTAGGAAGATGCCCTTGAACCTGGAGATTTGGGACCCATGGGATGGGTAACAGGCAGTATTACTTTAAAGGCTCTGCGTTTGCTCCCCCAACCTCACCAAACCTCTCAGCCCCAAGAGTGTCCACCCTTATGTCTCATCCAGCTGTGGGTCTAGATATGGTCAATCCAGGTTGCATCACAGCCCCTGAACGAATTTTGTAAGAAATTCTCTCTCTTTAACTGTCTTTGTTTCACGGGTTTTTAAAAGGAATTTATTTTTATAATGGGGTTTAGCTGTTTTTCACGGCTGTGTTTATGCGGCTTTACAGCCACTTGACTCACTTCCAGAGAGATATCAATACATAGGTTTTAAGATTCTTACTAGTCAGATATATTCTTGTGCGGTGAATAGGGCGTGTTGAGTCCAGTTCACTGAGCAAGGAGTAGGTCTTTCTATTACATATTGGGTTTATGGAACGGTATCTGAGCTCATTTGAAACCCTTGTTTTATTCATCACCCCACCCCACCTTTCCCGTTAAGCAGCCATAGTGTGTTTTCTAAACGTGTGACTCTGTTCTGTTTTGTAATTCAGTTCAAGTGTAGCGGTTTTTACATTCCCTCTATAAGTGATAGCTTATGATAAGTGTCTTTTTCTGTGTGACTTATTTCACTTAGAATCGTCATAGCTAAAGCCACTCATCATGCTGCTACTAGCCTTATGACATTGATTTCATGGCTGAGTGATATTCCATTGTACATAAGGACCACCACTTCTTTATCCATTTTTCTCTTTCCTGGGATATTTAAGGTGTCATGAAGTGGAGGTTCTTGTCAACAGAGCAGCCCTAAACTTTCGGGTGCCTGTGTCTTGCTGATTTTTAGTTTTCCCAATTTATACGCCCATGAGTGGAAGTGCCCTATGCGCTCTAAGCTGTGTTTTTTTGATGTTTCAGGACACACCGTACACTTCTCCAGAGTGGCTGTTGGCAATTTACATCCCGCCCATCAGCGTAGCAAGGCTCCCATTTCTCCATGGCCTGTTCTGCATTTCTGGTTTTGACACTTTTTTCCGCATGGCCCTTTTGACCGATGGGAAGCGAGACTTCTTTGTAGCGCTGATTTGCCTTTCCAGGTTGCTTGGTTGGCCAAAAAGGGCGTATGCGTTTTTTCCTGAATATATTCAGGAAAAAACGCATACGCCCTTTTTGGCCAAGGGCATCATTGTTGACGTTTTGCCACTTTTCATGTGCTTTAAAGGCGATTCGAATCGACCTCCTGAAATCTGTTTCCTGCAATTCTGCCTTGCTTTCAGATCCTCTTCGGTGCCTTCCCTCAATATATTTGTGGACGAGAGTTATCATTTATAACTCTGCAGGTTTGTGAATTGCAGTGCCCCTGAGCTCCATTTTTCAACTCGCTTTTTTGGGAGCTGGCCGCAAAAGCGCAGGATCAACTCAGGCCCTATTATGCTTCTGGGCGGCAGGCTGAGCCTGTGGTTAATTCTTCTTCCTGATGGGAAAATAGAGTGACCTGTGCCTGTCCCAACACCTAGAGCTAGTCTCTCATTGGCTC
This sequence comes from Balaenoptera ricei, assembly GCF_028023285.1. Taxonomy (NCBI): domain Eukaryota; kingdom Metazoa; phylum Chordata; class Mammalia; order Artiodactyla; family Balaenopteridae; genus Balaenoptera; species Balaenoptera ricei. The sequence goes on along the minus strand of NC_082642.1, from coordinate 44,499,726 downwards.
CCCCTCTTCCCGTTCATCCTCAGGACAAATTGCAAGCTGTACGGAACGGGAGGTTAAAGGTGCTGATTCTCCAAGGAGGGAGATTGCTAGTAAAGCGGCTGGAATGGCGAACCCGAGCACAAGGAGATGAGAAATGAGGTGCGTTTTAGAAACCTTTCCCGATCACACGGTGTACCACCTTCTGGGTTTCTCATGCATGTTTTCGAGGTAGGAAGATGCCCTTGAACCTGGAGATTTGGGACCCATGGGATGGGTAACAGGCAGTATTACTTTAAAGGGTCTGCGTTTGCTCCCCCAACCTCACCAAACCTCTCAGCCCCGAGAGTGTCCACCCTTATGTCTCCTCCAGCTATGGGTCTAGATATGGTCAATCCAGGTTGCATCACAGCCCCTGAACGAATTTTGTAAGAATTTCTCTCTCTTTCACTGTCTTTGTTTCACGGGTTTTTAAAAGTAATTTATTTTTATAATGGGGTTTAGCTGCTTTTCACGGCTGTGTTTCTGCCGCTTTACACCCACTTGACTCACTTCCAGAGAGATATCAATACATAGGTTTTAAGATTCTTACTAGTCAGATATATTCTTGTGCGGTGAATAGGGGGTGTTGAGTCCAGTTCACTGAGCAAGGAGTAGGTCTTTCTATTACATATGGGGTTTATGGAACGGTATCTGAGCTCATTTGAAACCCTTGTTTTATGCATCACCCTACCCCACCTTTCCCGTTAAGCAGCCATAATGTGTTTTCTAAACGTGTGACTCTGTTCTGTTTTGTAATTCAGTTCAAGTGTAGCGGTTTTTACATTCCCTCTATAAGTGATAGCTTATAATAAGTGTGTTTTTCTGTATGACTTATTTCACTTAGAATCGTCGTGGCTAAAGCCACTCATCATGCTGCTACTAGCCTTATGACATTGATTTCATGGCTGAGTGATATTCCATTGTACATAAGGACCACCACTTCTTTATCCATTTTTCTCTTTCCTGGGATATTTAAGGTGTCACGAAGTGGAGGTTCTTGTCAACAAAGCAGCCCCAAACTTTGGGGTGCCTGTGTCTTGCTGATTTTTAGTTTTCCCAATTTATACGCCCATGAGTGGAAGTGCCCTATGCGCTCTAAGCTGTGTTTTTTCGATGTTTCAGGACACACCATAACTTCTCCAGAGTGGCTGTTGGCAATTTACATCCCGCCCATCAGCGTAACAAGGCTCCCATTTCTCCATGGCCTGTTCTGCATTTCTGGTTTTGACACTTTTTTCCGCATGGCCCTTTTGACCGATGGGAAGCGAGACTTCTTTGTAGCGCTGATTTGCCTTTCCAGGTTGCTTGGTTGGCCAAAAAGGGCGTATGCGTTTTTTCCTGAATATATTCAGGAAAAAACGCATACGCCCTTTTTGGCCAAGGGCATCATTGTCGACGTTTTGCCGCTTTTCATGTGCTTTAAAGGCGATTCGAATCGACCTCCTGAAATCTGTTTCCTGCAATTCTGCCTTGCTTTCAGATCCTCTTCGTTGCCTTCCCTCAATATATTTGTGGACGAGAGTTATCATTTATAACTCTGCAGGTTTGTGAATTGCAGTGCCCCTGAGCTCCATTTTTCAACTCGCTTTTTTGGGAGCTGGCCGCAAAAGTGCAGGATCGCCTCAGGCCCTATTCTGCTTCCGGGCGGCAGGCTGAGCCTGTGGTTAATTCTTCTTCCTGATGGGAAAATAGAGTGACCTGTGCCTGTCCCAACACCTAGAGCTAGTCTCTCATTGGCTCCCCCTCTTCCCGTTCATCCTCAGGACAAATTGCAAGCTGTACGGAACGGGAGGTTAAAGGTGCTGATTCTCCAAGGAGGGAGATTGCTAGTAAAGCGGCTGGAATGGCGAACCCGAGCACAAGGAGATGAGAAATGAGGTGCGTTTTAGAAACCTTTCCCGATCACACGGTGTACCACCTTCTGGGTTTCTCATGCATGTTTTCGAGGTAGGAAGATGCCCTTGAACCTGGAGATTTGGGACCCATGGGATGGGTAACAGGCAGTATTACTTTAAAGGCTCTGCGTTTGCTCCCCCAACCTCACCAAACCTCTCAGCCCCGAGAGTGTCCACCCTTATGTCTCCTCCAGCTGTGGGTCTAGATATGGTCAATCCAGGTTGCATCACAGCCCCTGAACGAATTTTGTAAGAATTTCTCTCTCTTTCACTGTCTTTGTTTCACGGGTTTTTAAAAGGAATTTATTTTTATAATGGGGTTTAGCTGCTTTTCACGGCTGTGTTTCTGCCGCTTTACACCCACTTGACTCACTTCCAGAGAGATATCAATACATAGGTTTTAAGATTCTTACTAGTCAGATATATTCTTGTGCGGTGAATAGGGGGTGTTGAGTCCAGTTCACTGAGCAAGGAGTAGGTCTTTCTATTACATATGGGGTTTATGGAACGGTATCTGAGCTCATTTGAAACCCTTGTTTTATGCATCACCCCACCCCACCTTTCCCGTTAAGCAGCCATAGTGTGTTTTGTAAACGTGTGACTCTGTTCTGTTTTGTAATTCAGTTCAAGTGTAGCGGTTTTTACATTCCCTCTATAAGTGATAGCTTATAATAAGTGTGTTTTTCTGTATGACTTATTTCACTTAGAATCGTCGTAGCTAAATCCACTCATCATGCTGCTACTAGCCTTATGACATTGATTTCATGGCTGAGTGATATTCCATTGTACATAAGGACCACCACTTCTTTATCCATTTTTCTCTTTCCTGGGATATTTAAGGTGTCACGAAGTGGAGGTTCTTGTCAATAGAGGAGCCCCAAACTTTGGGGTGCCTGTGTCTTGCTGATTTTTAGTTTTCCCAATTTATACGCCCATGAGTGGAAGTGCCCTATGCGCTCTAAGCTGTGTTTTTTCGATGTTTCAGGACACACCGTACACTTCTCCAGAGTGGCTGTTGGCAATTTACATCCCGCCCATCAGCGTAGCAAGGCTCCCATTTCTCCATGGCCTGTTCTGCATTTCTGGTTTTGACACTTTTTTCCGCATGGCCCTTTTGACCGATGGGAAGCGAGACTTCTTTGTAGCGCTGATTTGCCTTTCCAGGTTGCTTGGTTGGCCAAAAAGGGCGTATGCGTTTTTTCCTGAATATATTCAGGAAAAAACGCATACGCCCTTTTTGGCCAAGGGCATCATTGTTGACGTTTTGCCGCTTTTCATGTGCTTTAAAGGCGATTCGAATCGACCTCCTGAAATCTGTTTCCTGCAATTCTGCCTTGCTTTCAGATCCTCTTCGTTGCCTTCCCTCAATATATTTGTGGACGAGAGTTATCATTTATAACTCTGCAGGTTTGTGAATTGCAGTGCCCCTGAGCTCCATTTTTCAACTCGCTTTTTTGGGAGCTGGCCGCAAAAGCGCAGGATCGCCTCAGGCCCTATTCTGCTTCCGGGCGGCAGGCTGAGCCTGTGGTTAATTCTTCTTCCTGATGGGAAAATAGAGTGACCTGTGCCTGTCCCAACACCTAGAGCTAGTCTCTCATTGGCTCCCCCTCTTCCCGTTCATCCTCAGGACAAATTGCAAGCTGTACGGAACGGGAGGTTAAAGGTGCTGATTCTCCAAGGAGGGAGATTGCTAGTAAAGCGGCTGGAATGGCAAACCCGAGCACAAGGAGATGAGAAATGAGGTGCGTTTTAGAAACCTTTCCCGATCACATGGTGTACCACCTTCTGGGTTTCTCATGCATGTTTTCGAGGTAGGAAGATGCCCTTGAACCTGGAGATTTGGGACCCATGGGATGGGTAACAGGCAGTATTACTTTAAAGGCTCTGCGTTTGCTCCCCCAACCTCACCAAACCTCTCAGCCCCGAGAGTGTCCACCCTTATGTCTCATCCAGCTGTGGGTCTAGATATGGTCAATCCAGGTTGCATCACAGCCCCTGAACGAATTTTGTAAGAAATTCTCTCTCTTTCACTGTCTTTGTTTCACGGGTTTTTAAAAGGAATTTATTTTTATAATGGGGTTTAGCTGTTTTTCACGGCTGTGTTTATGCGGCTTTACAGCCACATGACTCACTTCCAGAGAGATATCAATACATAGGTTTTAAGATTCTTACTAGTCAGATATATTCTTGTGCGGTGAATAGGGGGTGTTGAGTCCAGTTCACTGAGCAAGGAGTAGGTCTTTCTATTACATATTGGGTTTATGGAACGGTATCTGAGCTCATTTGAAACCCTTGTTTTATTCATCACCCCACCCCACCTTTCCCGTTAAGCAGCCATAGTGTGTTTTCTAAACGTGTGACTCTGTTCTGTTTTGTAATTCAGTTCAAGTGTAGCGGTTTTTACATTCCCTCTATAAGTGATAGCTTATGATAAGTGTCTTTTTCTGTGTGACTTATTTCACTTAGAATCGTCATAGCTAAAGCCACTCATCATGCTGCTACTAGCCTTATGACATTGATTTCATGGCTGAGTGATATTCCATTGTACATAAGGACCACCACTTCTTTATCCATTTTTCTCTTTCCTGGGATATTTAAGGTGTCATGAAGTGGAGGTTCTTGTCAACAGAGCAGCCCTAAACTTTCGGGTGCCTGTGTCTTGCTGATTTTTAGTTTTCCCAATTTATACGCCCATGAGTGGAAGTGCCCTATGCGCTCTAAGCTGTGTTTTTTTGATGTTTCAGGACACACCGTACACTTCTCCAGAGTGGCTGTTGGCAATTTACATCCCGCCCATCAGCGTAGCAAGGCTCCCATTTCTCCATGGCCTGTTCTGCATTTCTGGTTTTGACACTTTTTTCCGCATGGCCCTTTTGACCGATGGGAAGCGAGACTTCTTTGTAGCGCTGATTTGCCTTTCCAGGTTGCTTGGTTGGCCAAAAAGGGCGTATGCGTTTTTTCCTGAATATATTCAGGAAAAAACGCATACGCCCTTTTTGGCCAAGGGCATCATTGTCGACGTTTTGCCGCTTTTCATGTGCTTTAAAGGCGATTCGAATCGACCTCCTGAAATCTGTTTCCTGCAATTCTGCCTTGCTTTCAGATCCTCTTCGTTGCCTTCCCTCAATATATTTGTGGACGAGAGTTATCATTTATAACTCTGCAGGTTTGTGAATTGCAGTGCCCCTGAGCTCCATTTTTCAACTCGCTTTTTTGGGAGCTGGCCGCAAAAGTGCAGGATCGCCTCAGGCCCTATTCTGCTTCCGGGCGGCAGGCTGAGCCTGTGGTTAATTCTTCTTCCTGATGGGAAAATAGAGTGACCTGTGCCTGTCCCAACACCTAGAGCTAGTCTCTCATTGGCTCCCCCTCTTCCCGTTCATCCTCAGGACAAATTGCAAGCTGTACGGAACGGGAGGTTAAAGGTGCTGATTCTCCAAGGAGGGAGATTGCTAGTAAAGCGGCTGGAATGGCGAACCCGAGCACAAGGAGATGAGAAATGAGGTGCGTTTTAGAAACCTTTCCCGATCACACGGTGTACCACCTTCTGGGTTTCTCATGCATGTTTTCGAGGTAGGAAGATGCCCTTGAACCTGGAGATTTGGGACCCATGGGATGGGTAACAGGCAGTATTACTTTAAAGGCTCTGCGTTTGCTCCCCCAACCTCACCAAACCTCTCAGCCCCGAGAGTGTCCACCCTTATGTCTCCTCCAGCTGTGGGTCTAGATATGGTCAATCCAGGTTGCATCACAGCCCCTGAACGAATTTTGTAAGAAATTCTCTCTCTTTCACTGTCTTTGTTTCACGGGTTTTTAAAAGTAATTTATTTTTATAATGGGGTTTAGCTGTTTTTCACGGCTGTGTTTATGCGGCTTTACAGCCACTTGACTCACTTCCAGAGAGATATCAATACATAGGTTTTAAGATTCTTACTAGTCAGATATATTCTTGTGCGGTGAATAGGGCGTGTTGAGTCCAGTTCACTGAGCAAGGAGTAGGTCTTTCTATTACATATTGGGTTTATGGAACGGTATCTGAGCTCATTTGAAACCCTTGTTTTATTCATCACCCCACCCCACCTTTCCCGTTAAGCAGCCATAGTGTGTTTTCTAAACGTGTGACTCTGTTCTGTTTTGTAATTCAGTTCAAGTGTAGCGGTTTTTACATTCCCTCTATAAGTGATAGCTTATGATAAGTGTCTTTTTCTGTGTGACTTATTTCACTTAGAATCGTCATAGCTAAAGCCACTCATCATGCTGCTACTAGCCTTATGACATTGATTTCATGGCTGAGTGATATTCCATTGTACATAAGGACCACCACTTCTTTATCCATTTTTCTCTTTCCTGGGATATTTAAGGTGTCACGAAGTGGAGGTTCTTGTCAACAGAGCAGCCCTAAACTTTCGGGTGCCTGTGTCTTGCTGATTTTTAGTTTTCCCAATTTATACGCCCATGAGTGGAAGTGCCCTATGCGCTCTAAGCTGTGTTTTTTTGATGTTTCAGGACACACCGTACACTTCTCCAGAGTGGCTGTTGGCAATTTACATCCCGCCCATCAGCGTAGCAAGGCTCCCATTTCTCCATGGCCTGTTCTGCATTTCTGGTTTTGACACTTTTTTCCGCATGGCCCTTTTGACCGATGGGAAGCGAGACTTCTTTGTAGCGCTGATTTGCCTTTCCAGGTTGCTTGGTTGGCCAAAAAGGGCGTATGCGTTTTTTCCTGAATATATTCAGGAAAAAACGCATACGCCCTTTTTGGCCAAGGGCATCATTGTTGACGTTTTGCCACTTTTCATGTGCTTTAAAGGCGATTCGAATCGACCTCCTGAAATCTGTTTCCTGCAATTCTGCCTTGCTTTCAGATCCTCTTCGGTGCCTTCCCTCAATATATTTGTGGACGAGAGTTATCATTTATAACTCTGCAGGTTTGTGAATTGCAGTGCCCCTGAGCTCCATTTTTCAACTCGCTTTTTTGGGAGCTGGCCGCAAAAGCGCAGGATCGCCTCAGGCCCTATTATGCTTCTGGGCAGCAGGCTGAGCCTGTGGTTAATTCTTCTTCCTGATGGGAAAATAGAGTGACCTGTGCCTGTCCCAACACCTAGAGCTAGTCTCTCATTGGCTCCCCCTCTTCCCGTTCATCCTCAGGACAAATTGCAAGCTGTACGGAACGGGAGGTTAAAGGTGCTGATTCTCCAAGGAGGGAGATTGCTAGTAAAGCGGCTGGAATGGCGAACCCTAGCACAAGGAGATGAGAAATGAGGTGCGTTTTAGAAACCTTTCCCGATCACACGGTGTACCACCTTCTGGGTTTCTCATGCATGTTTTCGAGGTAGGAAGATGCCCTTGAACCTGGAGATTTGGGACCCATGGGATGGGTAACAGGCAGTATTACTTTAAAGGCTCTGCGTTTGCTCCCCCAACCTCACCAAACCTCTCAGCCCCGAGAGTGTCCACCCTTATGTCTCCTCCAGCTATGGGTCTAGATATGGTCAATCCAGGTTGCATCACAGCCCCTGAACGAATTTTGTAAGAATTTCTCTCTCTTTCACTGTCTTTGTTTCACGGGTTTTTAAAAGTAATTTATTTTTATAATGGGGTTTAGCTGCTTTTCACGGCTGTGTTTCTGCCGCTTTACAGCCACTTGACTCACTTCCAGAGAGATATCAATACATAGGTTTTAAGATTCTTACTAGTCAGATATATTCTTGTGCGGTGAATAGGGGGTGTTGAGTCCAGTTCACTGAGCAAGGAGTAGGTCTTTCTATTACATATGGGGTTTATGGAACGGTATCTGAGCTCATTTGAAACCCTTGTTTTATGCATCACCCTACCCCACCTTTCCCGTTAAGCAGCCATAATGTGTTTTCTAAACGTGTGACTCTGTTCTGTTTTGTAATTCAGTTCAAGTGTAGCGGTTTTTACATTCCCTCTATAAGTGATAGCTTATAATAAGTGTGTTTTTCTGTATGACTTATTTCACTTAGAATCGTCGTGGCTAAAGCCACTCATCATGCTGCTACTAGCCTTATGACATTGATTTCATGGCTGAGTGATATTCCATTGTACATAAGGACCACCACTTCTTTATCCATTTTTCTCTTTCCTGGGATATTTAAGGTGTCACGAAGTGGAGGTTCTTGTCAACAAAGCAGCCCCAAACTTTGGGGTGCCTGTGTCTTGCTGATTTTTAGTTTTCCCAATTTATACGCCCATGAGTGGAAGTGCCCTATGCGCTCTAAGCTGTGTTTTTTCGATGTTTCAGGACACACCATAACTTCTCCAGAGTGGCTGTTGGCAATTTACATCCCGCCCATCAGCGTAGCAAGGCTCCCATTTCTCCATGGCCTGTTCTGCATTTCTGGTTTTGACACTTTTTTCCGCATGGCCCTTTTGACCGATGGGAAGCGAGACTTCTTTGTAGCGCTGATTTGCCTTTCCAGGTTGCTTGGTTGGCCAAAAAGGGCGTATGCGTTTTTTCCTGAATATATTCAGGAAAAAACGCATACGCCCTTTTTGGCCAAGGGCATCATTGTTGACGTTTTGCCGCTTTTCATGTGCTTTAAAGGCGATTCGAATCGACCTCCTGAAATCTGTTTCCTGCAATTCTGCCTTGCTTTCAGATCCTCTTCGTTGCCTTCCCTCAATATATTTGTGGACGAGAGTTATCATTTATAACTCTGCAGGTTTGTGAATTGCAGTGCCCCTGAGCTCCATTTTTCAACTCGCTTTTTTGGGAGCTGGCCGCAAAAGTGCAGGATCGCCTCAGGCCCTATTCTGCTTCCGGGCGGCAGGCTGAGCCTGTGGTTAATTCTTCTTCCTGATGGGAAAATAGAGTGACCTGTGCCTGTCCCAACACCTAGAGCTAGTCTCTCATTGGCTCCCCCTCTTCCCGTTCATCCTCAGGACAAATTGCAAGCTGTACGGAACGGGAGGTTAAAGGTGCTGATTCTCCAAGGAGGGAGATTGCTAGTAAAGCGGCTGGAATGGCGAACCCGAGCACAAGGAGATGAGAAATGAGGTGCGTTTTAGAAACCTTTCCCGATCACACGGTGTACCACCTTCTGGGTTTCTCATGCATGTTTTCGAGGTAGGAAGATGCCCTTGAACCTGGAGATTTGGGACCCATGGGATGGGTAACAGGCAGTATTACTTTAAAGGCTCTGCGTTTGCTCCCCCAACCTCACCAAACCTCTCAGCCCCGAGAGTGTCCACCCTTATGTCTCCTCCAGCTGTGGGTCTAGATATGGTCAATCCAGGTTGCATCACAGCCCCTGAACGAATTTTGTAAGAAATTCTCTCTCTTTCACTGTCTTTGTTTCACGGGTTTTTAAAAGTAATTTATTTTTATAATGGGGTTTAGCTGTTTTTCACGGCTGTGTTTATGCGGCTTTACAGCCACTTGACTCACTTCCAGAGAGATATCAATACATAGGTTTTAAGATTCTTACTAGTCAGATATATTCTTGTGCGGTGAATAGGGCGTGTTGAGTCCAGTTCACTGAGCAAGGAGTAGGTCTTTCTATTACATATTGGGTTTATGGAACGGTATCTGAGCTCATTTGAAACCCTTGTTTTATTCATCACCCCACCCCACCTTTCCCGTTAAGCAGCCATAGTGTGTTTTCTAAACGTGTGACTCTGTTCTGTTTTGTAATTCAGTTCAAGTGTAGCGGTTTTTACATTCCCTCTATAAGTGATAGCTTATGATAAGTGTCTTTTTCTGTGTGACTTATTTCACTTAGAATCGTCATAGCTAAAGCCACTCATCATGCTGCTACTAGCCTTATGACATTGATTTCATGGCTGAGTGATATTCCATTGTACATAAGGACCACCACTTCTTTATCCATTTTTCTCTTTCCTGGGATATTTAAGGTGTCACGAAGTGGAGGTTCTTGTCAACAGAGCAGCCCTAAACTTTCGGGTGCCTGTGTCTTGCTGATTTTTAGTTTTCCCAATTTATACGCCCATGAGTGGAAGTGCCCTATGCGCTCTAAGCTGTGTTTTTTTGATGTTTCAGGACACACCGTACACTTCTCCAGAGTGGCTGTTGGCAATTTACATCCCGCCCATCAGCGTAGCAAGGCTCCCATTTCTCCATGGCCTGTTCTGCATTTCTGGTTTTGACACTTTTTTCCGCATGGCCCTTTTGACCGATGGGAAGCGAGACTTCTTTGTAGCGCTGATTTGCCTTTCCAGGTTGCTTGGTTGGCCAAAAAGGGCGTATGCGTTTTTTCCTGAATATATTCAGGAAAAAACGCATACGCCCTTTTTGGCCAAGGGCATCATTGTTGACGTTTTGCCACTTTTCATGTGCTTTAAAGGCGATTCGAATCGACCTCCTGAAATCTGTTTCCTGCAATTCTGCCTTGCTTTCAGATCCTCTTCGGTGCCTTCCCTCAATATATTTGTGGACGAGAGTTATCATTTATAACTCTGCAGGTTTGTGAATTGCAGTGCCCCTGAGCTCCATTTTTCAACTCGCTTTTTTGGGAGCTGGCCGCAAAAGCGCAGGATCGCCTCAGGCCCTATTATGCTTCTGGGCAGCAGGCTGAGCCTGTGGTTAATTCTTCTTCCTGATGGGAAAATAGAGTGACCTGTGCCTGTCCCAACACCTAGAGCTAGTCTCTCATTGGCTCCCCCTCTTCCCGTTCATCCTCAGGACAAATTGCAAGCTGTACGGAACGGGAGGTTAAAGGTGCTGATTCTCCAAGGAGGGAGATTGCTAGTAAAGCGGCTGGAATGGCGAACCCTAGCACAAGGAGATGAGAAATGAGGTGCGTTTTAGAAACCTTTCCCGATCACACGGTGTACCACCTTCTGGGTTTCTCATGCATGTTTTCGAGGTAGGAAGATGCCCTTGAACCTGGAGATTTGGGACCCATGGGATGGGTAACAGGCAGTATTACTTTAAAGGCTCTGCGTTTGCTCCCCCAACCTCACCAAACCTCTCAGCCCCGAGAGTGTCCACCCTTATGTCTCCTCCAGCTATGGGTCTAGATATGGTCAATCCAGGTTGCATCACAGCCCCTGAACGAATTTTGTAAGAATTTCTCTCTCTTTCACTGTCTTTGTTTCACGGGTTTTTAAAAGTAATTTATTTTTATAATGGGGTTTAGCTGCTTTTCACGGCTGTGTTTCTGCCGCTTTACAGCCACTTGACTCACTTCCAGAGAGATATCAATACATAGGTTTTAAGATTCTTACTAGTCAGATATATTCTTGTGCGGTGAATAGGGGGTGTTGAGTCCAGTTCACTGAGCAAGGAGTAGGTCTTTCTATTACATATGGGGTTTATGGAACGGTATCTGAGCTCATTTGAAACCCTTGTTTTATGCATCACCCTACCCCACCTTTCCCGTTAAGCAGCCATAATGTGTTTTCTAAACGTGTGACTCTGTTCTGTTTTGTAATTCAGTTCAAGTGTAGCGGTTTTTACATTCCCTCTATAAGTGATAGCTTATAATAAGTGTGTTTTTCTGTATGACTTATTTCACTTAGAATCGTCGTGGCTAAAGCCACTCATCATGCTGCTACTAGCCTTATGACATTGATTTCATGGCTGAGTGATATTCCATTGTACATAAGGACCACCACTTCTTTATCCATTTTTCTCTTTCCTGGGATATTTAAGGTGTCACGAAGTGGAGGTTCTTGTCAACAAAGCAGCCCCAAACTTTGGGGTGCCTGTGTCTTGCTGATTTTTAGTTTTCCCAATTTATACGCCCATGAGTGGAAGTGCCCTATGCGCTCTAAGCTGTGTTTTTTCGATGTTTCAGGACACACCATAACTTCTCCAGAGTGGCTGTTGGCAATTTACATCCCGCCCATCAGCGTAGCAAGGCTCCCATTTCTCCATGGCCTGTTCTGCATTTCTGGTTTTGACACTTTTTTCCGCATGGCCCTTTTGACCGATGGGAAGCGAGACTTCTTTGTAGCGCTGATTTGCCTTTCCAGGTTGCTTGGTTGGCCAAAAAGGGCGTATGCGTTTTTTCCTGAATATATTCAGGAAAAAACGCATACGCCCTTTTTGGCCAAGGGCATCATTGTTGACGTTTTGCCGCTTTTCATGTGCTTTAAAGGCGATTCGAATCGACCTCCTGAAATCTGTTTCCTGCAATTCTGCCTTGCTTTCAGATCCTCTTCGTTGCCTTCCCTCAATATATTTGTGGACGAGAGTTATCATTTATAACTCTGCAGGTTTGTGAATTGCAGTGCCCCTGAGCTCCATTTTTCAACTCGCTTTTTTGGGAGCTGGCCGCAAAAGTGCAGGATCGCCTCAGGCCCTATTCTGCTTCCGGGCGGCAGGCTGAGCCTGTGGTTAATTCTTCTTCCTGATGGGAAAATAGAGTGACCTGTGCCTGTCCCAACACCTAGAGCTAGTCTCTCATTGGCTCCCCCTCTTCCCGTTCATCCTCAGGACAAATTGCAAGCTGTACGGAACGGGAGGTTAAAGGTGCTGATTCTCCAAGGAGGGAGATTGCTAGTAAAGCGGCTGGAATGGCGAACCCGAGCACAAGGAGATGAGAAATGAGGTGCGTTTTAGAAACCTTTCCCGATCACACGGTGTACCACCTTCTGGGTTTCTCATGCATGTTTTCGAGGTAGGAAGATGCCCTTGAACCTGGAGATTTGGGACCCATGGGATGGGTAACAGGCAGTATTACTTTAAAGGCTCTGCGTTTGCTCCCCCAACCTCACCAAACCTCTCAGCCCCGAGAATGTCCACCCTTATGTCTCATCCAGCTGTGTGTCTAGATATGGTCAATCCAAGTTGCATCACAGCCCCTGAACGAATTTTGTAAGAATTTCTCTCTCTTTCACTGTCTTTGTTTCACGGGTTTTTAAAAGGAATTTATTTTTATAATGGGGTTTAGCTGCTTTTCACGGCTGTGTTTCTGCCGCTTTACACCCACTTGACTCACTTCCAGAGAGATATCAATACATAGGTTTTAAGATTCTTACTAGTCAGATATATTCTTGTGCGGTGAATAGGGGGTGTTGAGTCCAGTTCACTGAGCAAGGAGTAGGTCTTTCTATTACATATGGGGTTTATGGAACGGTATCTGAGCTCATTTGAAACCCTTGTTTTATGCATCACCCCACCCCACCTTTCCCGTTAAGCAGCCATAGTGTGTTTTGTAAACGTGTGACTCTGTTCTGTTTTGTAATTCAGTTCAAGTGTAGCGGTTTTTACATTCCCTCTATAAGTGATAGCTTATGATAAGTGTGTTTTTCTGTATGACTTATTTCACTTAGAATCGTCGTAGCTAAATCCACTCATCATGCTGCTACTAGCCTTATGACATTGATTTCATGGCTGAGTGATATTCCATTGTACATAAGGACCACCACTTCTTTATCCATTTTTCTCTTTCCTGGGATATTTAAGGTGTCACGAAGTGGAGGTTCTTGTCAATAGAGGAGCCCCAAACTTTGGGGTGCCTGTGTCTTGCTGATTTTTAGTTTTCCCAATTCATACGCCCATGAGTGGAAGTGCCCTATGCGCTCTAAGCTGTGTTTTTTCGATGTTTCAGGACACACCGTACACTTCTCCAGAGTGGCTGTTGGCAATTTACATCCCGCCCATCAGCGTAGCAAGGCTCCCATTTCTCCATGGCCTGTTCTGCATTTCTGGTTTTGACACTTTTTTCCGCATGGCCCTTTTGACCGATGGGAAGCGAGACTTCTTTGTAGCGCTGATTTGCCTTTCCAGGTTGCTTGGTTGGCCAAAAAGGGCGTATGCGTTTTTTCCTGAATATATTCAGGAAAAAACGCATACGCCCTTTTTGGCCAAGGGCATCATTGTTGACGTTTTGCCGCTTTTCATGTGCTTTAAAGGCGATTCGAATCGACCTCCTGAAATCTGTTTCCTGCAATTCTGCCTTGCTTTCAGATCCTCTTCGTTGCCTTCCCTCAATATATTTGTGGACGAGAGTTATCATTTATAACTCTGCAGGTTTGTGAATTGCAGTGCCCCTGAGCTCCATTTTTCAACTCGCTTTTTTGGGAGCTGGCCGCAAAAGCGCAGGATCGCCTCAGGCCCTATTCTGCTTCCGGGCGGCAGGCTGAGCCTGTGGTTAATTCTTCTTCCTGATGGGAAAATAGAGTGACCTGTGCCTGTCCCAACACCTAGAGCTAGTCTCTCATTGGCTCCCCCTCTTCCCGTTCATCCTCAGGACAAATTGCAAGCTGTACGGAACGGGAGGTTAAAGGTGCTGATTCTCCAAGGAGGGAGATTGCTAGTAAAGCGGCTGGAATGGCAAACCCGAGCACAAGGAGATGAGAAATGAGGTGCGTTTTAGAAACCTTTCCCGATCACATGGTGTACCACCTTCTGGGTTTCTCATGCATGTTTTCGAGGTAGGAAGATGCCCTTGAACCTGGAGATTTGGGACCCATGGGATGGGTAACAGGCAGTATTACTTTAAAGGCTCTGCGTTTGCTCCCCCAACCTCACCAAACCTCTCAGCCCCAAGAGTGTCCACCCTTATGTCTCATCCAGCTGTGGGTCTAGATATGGTCAATCCAGGTTGCATCACAGCCCCTGAACGAATTTTGTAAGAAATTCTCTCTCTTTAACTGTCTTTGTTTCACGGGTTTTTAAAAGGAATTTATTTTTATAATGGGGTTTAGCTGTTTTTCACGGCTGTGTTTATGCGGCTTTACAGCCACTTGACTCACTTCCAGAGAGATATCAATACATAGGTTTTAAGATTCTTACTAGTCAGATATATTCTTGTGCGGTGAATAGGGCGTGTTGAGTCCAGTTCACTGAGCAAGGAGTAGGTCTTTCTATTACATATTGGGTTTATGGAACGGTATCTGAGCTCATTTGAAACCCTTGTTTTATTCATCACCCCACCCCACCTTTCCCGTTAAGCAGCCATAGTGTGTTTTCTAAACGTGTGACTCTGTTCTGTTTTGTAATTCAGTTCAAGTGTAGCGGTTTTTACATTCCCTCTATAAGTGATAGCTTATGATAAGTGTCTTTTTCTGTGTGACTTATTTCACTTAGAATCGTCATAGCTAAAGCCACTCATCATGCTGCTACTAGCCTTATGACATTGATTTCATGGCTGAGTGATATTCCATTGTACATAAGGACCACCACTTCTTTATCCATTTTTCTCTTTCCTGGGATATTTAAGGTGTCATGAAGTGGAGGTTCTTGTCAACAGAGCAGCCCTAAACTTTCGGGTGCCTGTGTCTTGCTGATTTTTAGTTTTCCCAATTTATACGCCCATGAGTGGAAGTGCCCTATGCGCTCTAAGCTGTGTTTTTTTGATGTTTCAGGACACACCGTACACTTCTCCAGAGTGGCTGTTGGCAATTTACATCCCGCCCATCAGCGTAGCAAGGCTCCCATTTCTCCATGGCCTGTTCTGCATTTCTGGTTTTGACACTTTTTTCCGCATGGCCCTTTTGACCGATGGGAAGCGAGACTTCTTTGTAGCGCTGATTTGCCTTTCCAGGTTGCTTGGTTGGCCAAAAAGGGCGTATGCGTTTTTTCCTGAATATATTCAGGAAAAAACGCATACGCCCTTTTTGGCCAAGGGCATCATTGTTGACGTTTTGCCACTTTTCATGTGCTTTAAAGGCGATTCGAATCGACCTCCTGAAATCTGTTTCCTGCAATTCTGCCTTGCTTTCAGATCCTCTTCGGTGCCTTCCCTCAATATATTTGTGGACGAGAGTTATCATTTATAACTCTGCAGGTTTGTGAATTGCAGTGCCCCTGAGCTCCATTTTTCAACTCGCTTTTTTGGGAGCTGGCCGCAAAAGCGCAGGATCAACTCAGGCCCTATTATGCTTCTGGGCGGCAGGCTGAGCCTGTGGTTAATTCTTCTTCCTGATGGGAAAATAGAGTGACCTGTGCCTGTCCCAACACCTAGAGCTAGTCTCTCATTGGCTCCCCCTCTTCCCGTTCATCCTCAGGACAAATTGCAAGCTGTACGGAACGGGAGGTTAAAGGTGCTGATTCTCCAAGGAGGGAGATTGCTAGTAAAGCGGCTGGAATGGCGAACCCGAGCACAAGGAGATGAGAAATGAGGTGCGTTTTAGAAACCTTTCCCGATCACACGGTGTACCACCTTCTGGGTTTCTCATGCATGTTTTCGAGGTAGGAAGATGCCCTTGAACCTGGAGATTTGGGACCCATGGGATGGGTAACAGGCAGTATTACTTTAAAGGGTCTGCGTTTGCTCCCCCAACCTCACCAAACCTCTCAGCCCCGAGAGTGTCCACCCTTATGTCTCCTCCAGCTATGGGTCTAGATATGGTCAATCCAGGTTGCATCACAGCCCCTGAACGAATTTTGTAAGAATTTCTCTCTCTTTCACTGTCTTTGTTTCACGGGTTTTTAAAAGTAATTTATTTTTATAATGGGGTTTAGCTGCTTTTCACGGCTGTGTTTCTGCCGCTTTACACCCACTTGACTCACTTCCAGAGAGATATCAATACATAGGTTTTAAGATTCTTACTAGTCAGATATATTCTTGTGCGGTGAATAGGGGGTGTTGAGTCCAGTTCACTGAGCAAGGAGTAGGTCTTTCTATTACATATGGGGTTTATGGAACGGTATCTGAGCTCATTTGAAACCCTTGTTTTATGCATCACCCTACCCCACCTTTCCCGTTAAGCAGCCATAATGTGTTTTCTAAACGTGTGACTCTGTTCTGTTTTGTAATTCAGTTCAAGTGTAGCGGTTTTTACATTCCCTCTATAAGTGATAGCTTATAATAAGTGTGTTTTTCTGTATGACTTATTTCACTTAGAATCGTCGTGGCTAAAGCCACTCATCATGCTGCTACTAGCCTTATGACATTGATTTCATGGCTGAGTGATATTCCATTGTACATAAGGACCACCACTTCTTTATCCATTTTTCTCTTTCCTGGGATATTTAAGGTGTCACGAAGTGGAGGTTCTTGTCAACAAAGCAGCCCCAAACTTTGGGGTGCCTGTGTCTTGCTGATTTTTAGTTTTCCCAATTTATACGCCCATGAGTGGAAGTGCCCTATGCGCTCTAAGCTGTGTTTTTTCGATGTTTCAGGACACACCATAACTTCTCCAGAGTGGCTGTTGGCAATTTACATCCCGCCCATCAGCGTAACAAGGCTCCCATTTCTCCATGGCCTGTTCTGCATTTCTGGTTTTGACACTTTTTTCCGCATGGCCCTTTTGACCGATGGGAAGCGAGACTTCTTTGTAGCGCTGATTTGCCTTTCCAGGTTGCTTGGTTGGCCAAAAAGGGCGTATGCGTTTTTTCCTGAATATATTCAGGAAAAAACGCATACGCCCTTTTTGGCCAAGGGCATCATTGTCGACGTTTTGCCGCTTTTCATGTGCTTTAAAGGCGATTCGAATCGACCTCCTGAAATCTGTTTCCTGCAATTCTGCCTTGCTTTCAGATCCTCTTCGTTGCCTTCCCTCAATATATTTGTGGACGAGAGTTATCATTTATAACTCTGCAGGTTTGTGAATTGCAGTGCCCCTGAGCTCCATTTTTCAACTCGCTTTTTTGGGAGCTGGCCGCAAAAGTGCAGGATCGCCTCAGGCCCTATTCTGCTTCCGGGCGGCAGGCTGAGCCTGTGGTTAATTCTTCTTCCTGATGGGAAAATAGAGTGACCTGTGCCTGTCCCAACACCTAGAGCTAGTCTCTCATTGGCTCCCCCTCTTCCCGTTCATCCTCAGGACAAATTGCAAGCTGTACGGAACGGGAGGTTAAAGGTGCTGATTCTCCAAGGAGGGAGATTGCTAGTAAAGCGGCTGGAATGGCGAACCCGAGCACAAGGAGATGAGAAATGAGGTGCGTTTTAGAAACCTTTCCCGATCACACGGTGTACCACCTTCTGGGTTTCTCATGCATGTTTTCGAGGTAGGAAGATGCCCTTGAACCTGGAGATTTGGGACCCATGGGATGGGTAACAGGCAGTATTACTTTAAAGGCTCTGCGTTTGCTCCCCCAACCTCACCAAACCTCTCAGCCCCGAGAATGTCCACCCTTATGTCTCATCCAGCTGTGTGTCTAGATATGGTCAATCCAAGTTGCATCACAGCCCCTGAACGAATTTTGTAAGAATTTCTCTCTCTTTCACTGTCTTTGTTTCACGGGTTTTTAAAAGGAATTTATTTTTATAATGGGGTTTAGCTGCTTTTCACGGCTGTGTTTCTGCCGCTTTACACCCACTTGACTCACTTCCAGAGAGATATCAATACATAGGTTTTAAGATTCTTACTAGTCAGATATATTCTTGTGCGGTGAATAGGGGGTGTTGAGTCCAGTTCACTGAGCAAGGAGTAGGTCTTTCTATTACATATGGGGTTTATGGAACGGTATCTGAGCTCATTTGAAACCCTTGTTTTATGCATCACCCCACCCCACCTTTCCCGTTAAGCAGCCATAGTGTGTTTTGTAAACGTGTGACTCTGTTCTGTTTTGTAATTCAGTTCAAGTGTAGCGGTTTTTACATTCCCTCTATAAGTGATAGCTTATGATAAGTGTGTTTTTCTGTATGACTTATTTCACTTAGAATCGTCGTAGCTAAATCCACTCATCATGCTGCTACTAGCCTTATGACATTGATTTCATGGCTGAGTGATATTCCATTGTACATAAGGACCACCACTTCTTTATCCATTTTTCTCTTTCCTGGGATATTTAAGGTGTCACGAAGTGGAGGTTCTTGTCAATAGAGGAGCCCCAAACTTTGGGGTGCCTGTGTCTTGCTGATTTTTAGTTTTCCCAATTTATACGCCCATGAGTGGAAGTGCCCTATGCGCTCTAAGCTGTGTTTTTTCGATGTTTCAGGACACACCGTACACTTCTCCAGAGTGGCTGTTGGCAATTTACATCCCGCCCATCAGCGTAGCAAGGCTCCCATTTCTCCATGGCCTGTTCTGCATTTCTGGTTTTGACACTTTTTTCCGCATGGCCCTTTTGACCGATGGGAAGCGAGACTTCTTTGTAGTGCTGATTTGCCTTTCCAGGTTGCTTGGTTGGCCAAAAAGGGCGTATGCGTTTTTTCCTGAATATATTCAGGAAAAAACGCATACGCCCTTTTTGGCCAAGGGCATCATTGTTGACGTTTTGCCGCTTTTCATGTGCTTTAAAGGCGATTCGAATCGACCTCCTGAAATCTGTTTCCTGCAATTCTGCCTTGCTTTCAGATCCTCTTCGTTGCCTTCCCTCAATATATTTGTGGACGAGAGTTATCATTTATAACTCTGCAGGTTTGTGAATTGCAGTGCCCCTGAGCTCCATTTTTCAACTCGCTTTTTTGGGAGCTGGCCGCAAAAGCGCAGGATCGCCTCAGGCCCTATTCTGCTTCCGGGCGGCAGGCTGAGCCTGTGGTTAATTCTTCTTCCTGATGGGAAAATAGAGTGACCTGTGCCTGTCCCAACACCTAGAGCTAGTCTCTCATTGGCTCCCCCTCTTCCCGTTCATCCTCAGGACAAATTGCAAGCTGTACGGAACGGGAGGTTAAAGGTGCTGATTCTCCAAGGAGGGAGATTGCTAGTAAAGCGGCTGGAATGGCAAACCCGAGCACAAGGAGATGAGAAATGAGGTGCGTTTTAGAAACCTTTCCCGATCACATGGTGTACCACCTTCTGGGTTTCTCATGCATGTTTTCGAGGTAGGAAGATGCCCTTGAACCTGGAGATTTGGGACCCATGGGATGGGTAACAGGCAGTATTACTTTAAAGGCTCTGCGTTTGCTCCCCCAACCTCACCAAACCTCTCAGCCCCAAGAGTGTCCACCCTTATGTCTCATCCAGCTGTGGGTCTAGATATGGTCAATCCAGGTTGCATCACAGCCCCTGAACGAATTTTGTAAGAAATTCTCTCTCTTTCACTGTTTTGTTTCACGGGTTTTTAAAAGTAATTTATTTTTATAATGGGGTTTAGCTGTTTTTCACGGCTGTGTTTATGCGGCTTTACAGCCACTTGACTCACTTCCAGAGAGATATCAATACATAGGTTTTAAGATTCTTACTAGTCAGATATATTCTTGTGCGGTGAATAGGGCGTGTTGAGTCCAGTTCACTGAGCAAGGAGTAGGTCTTTCTATTACATATTGGGTTTATGGAACGGTATCTGAGCTCATTTGAAACCCTTGTTTTATTCATCACCCCACCCCACCTTTCCCGTTAAGCAGCCATAGTGTGTTTTCTAAACGTGTGACTCTGTTCTGTTTTGTAATTCAGTTCAAGTGTAGCGGTTTTTACATTCCCTCTATAAGTGATAGCTTATGATAAGTGTCTTTTTCTGTGTGACTTATTTCACTTAGAATCGTCATAGCTAAAGCCACTCATCATGCTGCTACTAGCCTTATGACATTGATTTCATGGCTGAGTGATATTCCATTGTACATAAGGACCACCACTTCTTTATCCATTTTTCTCTTTCCTGGGATATTTAAGGTGTCATGAAGTGGAGGTTCTTGTCAACAGAGCAGCCCTAAACTTTCGGGTGCCTGTGTCTTGCTGATTTTTAGTTTTCCCAATTTATACGCCCATGAGTGGAAGTGCCCTATGCGCTCTAAGCTGTGTTTTTTTGATGTTTCAGGACACACCGTACACTTCTCCAGAGTGGCTGTTGGCAATTTACATCCCGCCCATCAGCGTAGCAAGGCTCCCATTTCTCCATGGCCTGTTCTGCATTTCTGGTTTTGACACTTTTTTCCGCATGGCCCTTTTGACCGATGGGAAGCGAGACTTCTTTGTAGCGCTGATTTGCCTTTCCAGGTTGCTTGGTTGGCCAAAAAGGGCGTATGCGTTTTTTCCTGAATATATTCAGGAAAAAACGCATACGCCCTTTTTGGCCAAGGGCATCATTGTTGACGTTTTGCCACTTTTCATGTGCTTTAAAGGCGATTCGAATCGACCTCCTGAAATCTGTTTCCTGCAATTCTGCCTTGCTTTCAGATCCTCTTCGGTGCCTTCCCTCAATATATTTGTGGACGAGAGTTATCATTTATAACTCTGCAGGTTTGTGAATTGCAGTGCCCCTGAGCTCCATTTTTCAACTCGCTTTTTTGGGAGCTGGCCGCAAAAGCGCAGGATCGACTCAGGCCCTATTATGCTTCTGGGCGGCAGGCTGAGCCTGTGGTTAATTCTTCTTCCTGATGGGAAAATAGAGTGACCTGTGCCTGTCCCAACACCTAGAGCTAGTCTCTCATTGGCTCCCCCTCTTCCCGTTCATCCTCAGGACAAATTGCAAGCTGTACGGAACGGGAGGTTAAAGGTGCTGATTCTCCAAGGAGGGAGATTGCTAGTAAAGCGGCTGGAATGGCGAACCCGAGCACAAGGAGATGAGAAATGAGGTGCGTTTTAGAAACCTTTCCCGATCACACGGTGTACCACCTTCTGGGTTTCTCATGCATGTTTTCGAGGTAGGAAGATGCCCTTGAACCTGGAGATTTGGGACCCATGGGATGGGTAACAGGCAGTATTACTTTAAAGGGTCTGCGTTTGCTCCCCCAACCTCACCAAACCTCTCAGCCCCGAGAGTGTCCACCCTTATGTCTCCTCCAGCTATGGGTCTAGATATGGTCAATCCAGGTTGCATCACAGCCCCTGAACGAATTTTGTAAGAATTTCTCTCTCTTTCACTGTCTTTGTTTCACGGGTTTTTAAAAGTAATTTATTTTTATAATGGGGTTTAGCTGTTTTTCACGGCTGTGTTTATGCGGCTTTACAGCCACTTGACTCACTTCCAGAGAGATATCAATACATAGGTTTTAAGATTCTTACTAGTCAGATATATTCTTGTGCGGTGAATAGGGCGTGTTGAGTCCAGTTCACTGAGCAAGGAGTAGGTCTTTCTATTACATATTGGGTTTATGGAACGGTATCTGAGCTCATTTGAAACCCTTGTTTTATTCATCACCCCACCCCACCTTTCCCGTTAAGCAGCCATAGTGTGTTTTCTAAACGTGTGACTCTGTTCTGTTTTGTAATTCAGTTCAAGTGTAGCGGTTTTTACATTCCCTCTATAAGTGATAGCTTATGATAAGTGTCTTTTTCTGTGTGACTTATTTCACTTAGAATCGTCATAGCTAAAGCCACTCATCATGCTGCTACTAGCCTTATGACATTGATTTCATGGCTGAGTGATATTCCATTGTACATAAGGACCACCACTTCTTTATCCATTTTTCTCTTTCCTGGGATATTTAAGGTGTCATGAAGTGGAGGTTCTTGTCAACAGAGCAGCCCTAAACTTTCGGGTGCCTGTGTCTTGCTGATTTTTAGTTTTCCCAATTTATACGCCCATGAGTGGAAGTGCCCTATGCGCTCTAAGCTGTGTTTTTTTGATGTTTCAGGACACACCGTACACTTCTCCAGAGTGGCTGTTGGCAATTTACATCCCGCCCATCAGCGTAGCAAGGCTCCCATTTCTCCATGGCCTGTTCTGCATTTCTGGTTTTGACACTTTTTTCCGCATGGCCCTTTTGACCGATGGGAAGCGAGACTTCTTTGTAGCGCTGATTTGCCTTTCCAGGTTGCTTGGTTGGCCAAAAAGGGCGTATGCGTTTTTTCCTGAATATATTCAGGAAAAAACGCATACGCCCTTTTTGGCCAAGGGCATCATTGTTGACGTTTTGCCACTTTTCATGTGCTTTAAAGGCGATTCGAATCGACCTCCTGAAATCTGTTTCCTGCAATTCTGCCTTGCTTTCAGATCCTCTTCGGTGCCTTCCCTCAATATATTTGTGGACGAGAGTTATCATTTATAACTCTGCAGGTTTGTGAATTGCAGTGCCCCTGAGCTCCATTTTTCAACTCGCTTTTTTGGGAGCTGGCCGCAAAAGCGCAGGATCGACTCAGGCCCTATTATGCTTCTGGGCGGCAGGCTGAGCCTGTGGTTAATTCTTCTTCCTGATGGGAAAATAGAGTGACCTGTGCCTGTCCCAACACCTAGAGCTAGTCTCTCATTGGCTCCCCCTCTTCCCGTTCATCCTCAGGACAAATTGCAAGCTGTACGGAACGGGAGGTTAAAGGTGCTGATTCTCCAAGGAGGGAGATTGCTAGTAAAGCGGCTGGAATGGCGAACCCGAGCACAAGGAGATGAGAAATGAGGTGCGTTTTAGAAACCTTTCCCGATCACACGGTGTACCACCTTCTGGGTTTCTCATGCATGTTTTCGAGGTAGGAAGATGCCCTTGAACCTGGAGATTTGGGACCCATGGGATGGGTAACAGGCAGTATTACTTTAAAGGGTCTGCGTTTGCTCCCCCAACCTCACCAAACCTCTCAGCCCCGAGAGTGTCCACCCTTATGTCTCCTCCAGCTATGGGTCTAGATATGGTCAATCCAGGTTGCATCACAGCCCCTGAACGAATTTTGTAAGAATTTCTCTCTCTTTCACTGTCTTTGTTTCACGGGTTTTTAAAAGTAATTTATTTTTATAATGGGGTTTAGCTGCTTTTCACGGCTGTGTTTCTGCCGCTTTACAGCCACTTGACTCACTTCCAGAGAGATATCAATACATAGGTTTTAAGATTCTTACTAGTCAGATATATTCTTGTGCGGTGAATAGGGGGTGTTGAGTCCAGTTCACTGAGCAAGGAGTAGGTCTTTCTATTACATATGGGGTTTATGGAACGGTATCTGAGCTCATTTGAAACCCTTGTTTTATGCATCACCCTACCCCACCTTTCCCGTTAAGCAGCCATAATGTGTTTTCTAAACGTGTGACTCTGTTCTGTTTTGTAATTCAGTTCAAGTGTAGCGGTTTTTACATTCCCTCTATAAGTGATAGCTTATAATAAGTGTGTTTTTCTGTATGACTTATTTCACTTAGAATCGTCGTGGCTAAAGCCACTCATCATGCTGCTACTAGCCTTATGACATTGATTTCATGGCTGAGTGATATTCCATTGTACATAAGGACCACCACTTCTTTATCCATTTTTCTCTTTCCTGGGATATTTAAGGTGTCACGAAGTGGAGGTTCTTGTCAACAAAGCAGCCCCAAACTTTGGGGTGCCTGTGTCTTGCTGATTTTTAGTTTTCCCAATTTATACGCCCATGAGTGGAAGTGCCCTATGCGCTCTAAGCTGTGTTTTTTCGATGTTTCAGGACACACCATAACTTCTCCAGAGTGGCTGTTGGCAATTTACATCCCGCCCATCAGCGTAACAAGGCTCCCATTTCTCCATGGCCTGTTCTGCATTTCTGGTTTTGACACTTTTTCCGCATGGCCCTTTTGACCGATGGGAAGCGAGACTTCTTTGTAGCGCTGATTTGCCTTTCCAGGTTGCTTGGTTGGCCAAAAAGGGCGTATGCGTTTTTTCCTGAATATATTCAGGAAAAAACGCATACGCCCTTTTTGGCCAAGGGCATCATTGTCGACGTTTTGCCGCTTTTCATGTGCTTTAAAGGCGATTCGAATCGACCTCCTGAAATCTGTTTCCTGCAATTCTGCCTTGCTTTCAGATCCTCTTCGTTGCCTTCCCTCAATATATTTGTGGACGAGAGTTATCATTTATAACTCTGCAGGTTTGTGAATTGCAGTGCCCCTGAGCTCCATTTTTCAACTCGCTTTTTTGGGAGCTGGCCGCAAAAGTGCAGGATCGCCTCAGGCCCTATTCTGCTTCCGGGCGGCAGGCTGAGCCTGTGGTTAATTCTTCTTCCTGATGGGAAAATAGAGTGACCTGTGCCTGTCCCAACACCTAGAGCTAGTCTCTCATTGGCTCCCCCTCTTCCCGTTCATCCTTAGGACAAATTGCAAGCTGTACGGAACGGGAGGTTAAAGGTGCTGATTCTCCAAGGAGGGAGATTGCTAGTAAAGCGGCTGGAATGGCGAACCCGAGCACAAGGAGATGAGAAATGAGGTGCGTTTTAGAAACCTTTCCCGATCACACGGTGTACCACCTTCTGGGTTTCTCATGCATGTTTTCGAGGTAGGAAGATGCCCTTGAACCTGGAGATTTGGGACCCATGGGATGGGTAACAGGCAGTATTACTTTAAAGGCTCTGCGTTTGCTCCCCCAACCTCACCAAACCTCTCAGCCCCGAGAATGTCCACCCTTATGTCTCATCCAGCTGTGTGTCTAGATATGGTCAATCCAAGTTGCATCACAGCCCCTGAACGAATTTTGTAAGAATTTCTCTCTCTTTCACTGTCTTTGTTTCACGGGTTTTTAAAAGGAATTTATTTTTATAATGGGGTTTAGCTGCTTTTCACGGCTGTGTTTCTGCCGCTTTACACCCACTTGACTCACTTCCAGAGAGATATCAATACATAGGTTTTAAGATTCTTACTAGTCAGATATATTCTTGTGCGGTGAATAGGGGGTGTTGAGTCCAGTTCACTGAGCAAGGAGTAGGTCTTTCTATTACATATGGGGTTTATGGAACGGTATCTGAGCTCATTTGAAACCCTTGTTTTATGCATCACCCCACCCCACCTTTCCCGTTAAGCAGCCATAGTGTGTTTTGTAAACGTGTGACTCTGTTCTGTTTTGTAATTCAGTTCAAGTGTAGCGGTTTTTACATTCCCTCTATAAGTGATAGCTTATGATAAGTGTGTTTTTCTGTATGACTTATTTCACTTAGAATCGTCGTAGCTAAATCCACTCATCATGCTGCTACTAGCCTTATGACATTGATTTCATGGCTGAGTGATATTCCATTGTACATAAGGACCACCACTTCTTTATCCATTTTTCTCTTTCCTGGGATATTTAAGGTGTCACGAAGTGGAGGTTCTTGTCAATAGAGGAGCCCCAAACTTTGGGGTGCCTGTGTCTTGCTGATTTTTAGTTTTCCCAATTTATACGCCCATGAGTGGAAGTGCCCTATGCGCTCTAAGCTGTGTTTTTTCGATGTTTCAGGACACACCGTACACTTCTCCAGAGTGGCTGTTGGCAATTTACATCCCGCCCATCAGCGTAGCAAGGCTCCCATTTCTCCATGGCCTGTTCTGCATTTCTGGTTTTGACACTTTTTTCCGCATGGCCCTTTTGACCGATGGGAAGCGAGACTTCTTTGTAGCGCTGATTTGCCTTTCCAGGTTGCTTGGTTGGCCAAAAAGGGCGTATGCGTTTTTTCCTGAATATATTCAGGAAAAAACGCATACGCCCTTTTTGGCCAAGGGCATCTTTGTTGACGTTTTGCCACTTTTCATGTGCTTTAAAGGCGATTCGAATCGACCTCCTGAAATCTGTTTCCTGCAATTCTGCCTTGCTTTCAGATCCTCTTCGGTGCCTTCCCTCAATATATTTGTGGACGAGAGTTATCATTTATAACTCTGCAGGTTTGTGAATTGCAGTGCCCCTGAGCTCCATTTTTCAACTCGCTTTTTTGGGAGCTGGCCGCAAAAGCGCAGGATCGCCTCAGGCCCTATTCTGCTTCTGGGCGGCAGGCTGAGCCTGTGGTTAATTCTTCTTCCTGATGGGAAAATAGAGTGACCTGTGCCTGTCCCAACACCTAGAGCTAGTCTCTCATTGGCTCCCCCTCTTCCCGTTCATCCTCAGGACAAATTGCAAGCTGTACGGAACGGGAGGTTAAAGGTGCTGATTCTCCAAGGAGGGAGATTGCTAGTAAAGCGGCTGGAATGGCAAACCCGAGCACAAGGAGATGAGAAATGAGGTGCGTTTTAGAAACCTTTCCCGATCACATGGTGTACCACCTTCTGGGTTTCTCATGCATGTTTTCGAGGTAGGAAGATGCCCTTGAACCTGGAGATTTGGGACCCATGGGATGGGTAACAGGCAGTATTACTTTAAAGGCTCTGCGTTTGCTCCCCCAACCTCACCAAACCTCTCAGCCCCGAGAGTGTCCACCCTTATGTCTCATCCAGCTGTGGGTCTAGATATGGTCAATCCAGGTTGCATCACAGCCCCTGAACGAATTTTGTAAGAAATTCTCTCTCTTTCACTGTCTTTGTTTCACGGGTTTTTAAAAGTAATTTATTTTTATAATGGGGTTTAGCTGTTTTTCACGGCTGTGTTTATGCGGCTTTACAGCCACTTGACTCACTTCCAGAGAGATATCAATACATAGGTTTTAAGATTCTTACTAGTCAGATATATTCTTGTGCGGTGAATAGGGGGTGTTGAGTCCAGTTCACTGAGCAAGGAGTAGGTCTTTCTATTACATATGGGGTTTATGGAACGGTATCTGAGCTCATTTGAAACCCTTGTTTTATGCATCACCCCACCCCACCTTTCCCGTTAAGCAGCCATAATGTGTTTTCTAAACGTTTGACTCTGTTCTGTTTTGTAATTCAGTTCAAGTGTAGCGGTTTTTACATTCCCTCTATAAGTGATAGCTTATAATAAGTGTGTTTTTCTGTATGACTTATTTCACTTAGAATCGTCGTGGCTAAAGCCACTCATCATGCTGCTACTAGCCTTATGACATTGATTTCATGGCTGAGTGATATTCCATTGTACATAAGGACCACCACTTCTTTATCCATTTTTCTCTTTCCTGGGATATTTAAGGTGTCATGAAGTGGAGGTTCTTGTCAACAGAGCAGCCCTAAACTTTCGGGTGCCTGTGTCTTGCTGATTTTTAGTTTTCCCAATTTATACGCCCATGAGTGGAAGTGCCCTATGCGCTCTAAGCTGTGTTTTTTTGATGTTTCAGGACACACCGTACACTTCTCCAGAGTGGCTGTTGGCAATTTACATCCCGCCCATCAGCGTAGCAAGGCTCCCATTTCTCCATGGCCTGTTCTGCATTTCTGGTTTTGACACTTTTTTCCGCATGGCCCTTTTGACCGATGGGAAGCGAGACTTCTTTGTAGCGCTGATTTGCCTTTCCAGGTTGCTTGGTTGGCCAAAAAGGGCGTATGCGTTTTTTCCTGAATATATTCAGGAAAAAACGCATACGCCCTTTTTGGCCAAGGGCATCATTGTTGACGTTTTGCCACTTTTCATGTGCTTTAAAGGCGATTCGAATCGACCTCCTGAAATCTGTTTCCTGCAATTCTGCCTTGCTTTCAGATCCTCTTCGGTGCCTTCCCTCAATATATTTGTGGACGAGAGTTATCATTTATAACTCTGCAGGTTTGTGAATTGCAGTGCCCCTGAGCTCCATTTTTCAACTCGCTTTTTTGGGAGCTGGCCGCAAAAGCGCAGGATCGCCTCAGGCCCTATTATGCTTCTGGGCGGCAGGCTGAGCCTGTGGTTAATTCTTCTTCCTGATGGGAAAATAGAGTGACCTGTGCCTGTCCCAACACCTAGAGCTAGTCTCTCATTGGCTCCCCCTCTTCCCGTTCATCCTCAGGACAAATTGCAAGCTGTACGGAACGGGAGGTTAAAGGTGCTGATTCTCCAAGGAGGGAGATTGCTAGTAAAGCGGCTGGAATGGCGAACCCGAGCACAAGGAGATGAGAAATGAGGTGCGTTTTAGAAACCTTTCCCGATCACACGGTGTACCACCTTCTGGGTTTCTCATGCATGTTTTCGAGGTAGGAAGATGCCCTTGAACCTGGAGATTTGGGACCCATGGGATGGGTAACAGGCAGTATTACTTTAAAGGGTCTGCGTTTGCTCCCCCAACCTCACCAAACCTCTCAGCCCCGAGAGTGTCCACCCTTATGTCTCCTCCAGCTATGGGTCTAGATATGGTCAATCCAGGTTGCATCACAGCCCCTGAACGAATTTTGTAAGAATTTCTCTCTCTTTCACTGTCTTTGTTTCACGGGTTTTTAAAAGTAATTTATTTTTATAATGGGGTTTAGCTGTTTTTCACGGCTGTGTTTATGCGGCTTTACAGCCACTTGACTCACTTCCAGAGAGATATCAATACATAGGTTTTAAGATTCTTACTAGTCAGATATATTCTTGTGCGGTGAATAGGGCGTGTTGAGTCCAGTTCACTGAGCAAGGAGTAGGTCTTTCTATTACATATTGGGTTTATGGAACGGTATCTGAGCTCATTTGAAACCCTTGTTTTATTCATCACCCCACCCCACCTTTCCCGTTAAGCAGCCATAGTGTGTTTTCTAAACGTGTGACTCTGTTCTGTTTTGTAATTCAGTTCAAGTGTAGCGGTTTTTACATTCCCTCTATAAGTGATAGCTTATGATAAGTGTCTTTTTCTGTGTGACTTATTTCACTTAGAATCGTCATAGCTAAAGCCACTCATCATGCTGCTACTAGCCTTATGACATTGATTTCATGGCTGAGTGATATTCCATTGTACATAAGGACCACCACTTCTTTATCCATTTTTCTCTTTCCTGGGATATTTAAGGTGTCATGAAGTGGAGGTTCTTGTCAACAGAGCAGCCCTAAACTTTCGGGTGCCTGTGTCTTGCTGATTTTTAGTTTTCCCAATTTATACGCCCATGAGTGGAAGTGCCCTATGCGCTCTAAGCTGTGTTTTTTTGATGTTTCAGGACACACCGTACACTTCTCCAGAGTGGCTGTTGGCAATTTACATCCCGCCCATCAGCGTAGCAAGGCTCCCATTTCTCCATGGCCTGTTCTGCATTTCTGGTTTTGACACTTTTTTCCGCATGGCCCTTTTGACCGATGGGAAGCGAGACTTCTTTGTAGCGCTGATTTGCCTTTCCAGGTTGCTTGGTTGGCCAAAAAGGGCGTATGCGTTTTTTCCTGAATATATTCAGGAAAAAACGCATACGCCCTTTTTGGCCAAGGGCATCATTGTTGACGTTTTGCCACTTTTCATGTGCTTTAAAGGCGATTCGAATCGACCTCCTGAAATCTGTTTCCTGCAATTCTGCCTTGCTTTCAGATCCTCTTCGGTGCCTTCCCTCAATATATTTGTGGACGAGAGTTATCATTTATAACTCTGCAGGTTTGTGAATTGCAGTGCCCCTGAGCTCCATTTTTCAACTCGCTTTTTTGGGAGCTGGCCGCAAAAGCGCAGGATCGACTCAGGCCCTATTATGCTTCTGGGCGGCAGGCTGAGCCTGTGGTTAATTCTTCTTCCTGATGGGAAAATAGAGTGACCTGTGCCTGTCCCAACACCTAGAGCTAGTCTCTCATTGGCTCCCCCTCTTCCCGTTCATCCTCAGGACAAATTGCAAGCTGTACGGAACGGGAGGTTAAAGGTGCTGATTCTCCAAGGAGGGAGATTGCTAGTAAAGCGGCTGGAATGGCGAACCCGAGCACAAGGAGATGAGAAATGAGGTGCGTTTTAGAAACCTTTCCCGATCACACGGTGTACCACCTTCTGGGTTTCTCATGCATGTTTTCGAGGTAGGAAGATGCCCTTGAACCTGGAGATTTGGGACCCATGGGATGGGTAACAGGCAGTATTACTTTAAAGGGTCTGCGTTTGCTCCCCCAACCTCACCAAACCTCTCAGCCCCGAGAGTGTCCACCCTTATGTCTCCTCCAGCTATGGGTCTAGATATGGTCAATCCAGGTTGCATCACAGCCCCTGAACGAATTTTGTAAGAATTTCTCTCTCTTTCACTGTCTTTGTTTCACGGGTTTTTAAAAGTAATTTATTTTTATAATGGGGTTTAGCTGCTTTTCACGGCTGTGTTTCTGCCGCTTTACAGCCACTTGACTCACTTCCAGAGAGATATCAATACATAGGTTTTAAGATTCTTACTAGTCAGATATATTCTTGTGCGGTGAATAGGGGGTGTTGAGTCCAGTTCACTGAGCAAGGAGTAGGTCTTTCTATTACATATGGGGTTTATGGAACGGTATCTGAGCTCATTTGAAACCCTTGTTTTATGCATCACCCTACCCCACCTTTCCCGTTAAGCAGCCATAATGTGTTTTCTAAACGTGTGACTCTGTTCTGTTTTGTAATTCAGTTCAAGTGTAGCGGTTTTTACATTCCCTCTATAAGTGATAGCTTATAATAAGTGTGTTTTTCTGTATGACTTATTTCACTTAGAATCGTCGTGGCTAAAGCCACTCATCATGCTGCTACTAGCCTTATGACATTGATTTCATGGCTGAGTGATATTCCATTGTACATAAGGACCACCACTTCTTTATCCATTTTTCTCTTTCCTGGGATATTTAAGGTGTCACGAAGTGGAGGTTCTTGTCAACAAAGCAGCCCCAAACTTTGGGGTGCCTGTGTCTTGCTGATTTTTAGTTTTCCCAATTTATACGCCCATGAGTGGAAGTGCCCTATGCGCTCTAAGCTGTGTTTTTTCGATGTTTCAGGACACACCATAACTTCTCCAGAGTGGCTGTTGGCAATTTACATCCCGCCCATCAGCGTAACAAGGCTCCCATTTCTCCATGGCCTGTTCTGCATTTCTGGTTTTGACACTTTTTTCCGCATGGCCCTTTTGACCGATGGGAAGCGAGACTTCTTTGTAGCGCTGATTTGCCTTTCCAGGTTGCTTGGTTGGCCAAAAAGGGCGTATGCGTTTTTTCCTGAATATATTCAGGAAAAAACGCATACGCCCTTTTTGGCCAAGGGCATCATTGTCGACGTTTTGCCGCTTTTCATGTGCTTTAAAGGCGATTCGAATCGACCTCCTGAAATCTGTTTCCTGCAATTCTGCCTTGCTTTCAGATCCTCTTCGTTGCCTTCCCTCAATATATTTGTGGACGAGAGTTATCATTTATAACTCTGCAGGTTTGTGAATTGCAGTGCCCCTGAGCTCCATTTTTCAACTCGCTTTTTTGGGAGCTGGCCGCAAAAGTGCAGGATCGCCTCAGGCCCTATTCTGCTTCCGGGCGGCAGGCTGAGCCTGTGGTTAATTCTTCTTCCTGATGGGAAAATAGAGTGACCTGTGCCTGTCCCAACACCTAGAGCTAGTCTCTCATTGGCTCCCCCTCTTCCCGTTCATCCTTAGGACAAATTGCAAGCTGTACGGAACGGGAGGTTAAAGGTGCTGATTCTCCAAGGAGGGAGATTGCTAGTAAAGCGGCTGGAATGGCGAACCCGAGCACAAGGAGATGAGAAATGAGGTGCGTTTTAGAAACCTTTCCCGATCACACGGTGTACCACCTTCTGGGTTTCTCATGCATGTTTTCGAGGTAGGAAGATGCCCTTGAACCTGGAGATTTGGGACCCATGGGATGGGTAACAGGCAGTATTACTTTAAAGGCTCTGCGTTTGCTCCCCCAACCTCACCAAACCTCTCAGCCCCGAGAATGTCCACCCTTATGTCTCATCCAGCTGTGTGTCTAGATATGGTCAATCCAAGTTGCATCACAGCCCCTGAACGAATTTTGTAAGAATTTCTCTCTCTTTCACTGTCTTTGTTTCACGGGTTTTTAAAAGGAATTTATTTTTATAATGGGGTTTAGCTGCTTTTCACGGCTGTGTTTCTGCCGCTTTACACCCACTTGACTCACTTCCAGAGAGATATCAATACATAGGTTTTAAGATTCTTACTAGTCAGATATATTCTTGTGCGGTGAATAGGGGGTGTTGAGTCCAGTTCACTGAGCAAGGAGTAGGTCTTTCTATTACATATGGGGTTTATGGAACGGTATCTGAGCTCATTTGAAACCCTTGTTTTATGCATCACCCCACCTCACCTTTCCCGTTAAGCAGCCATAGTGTGTTTTGTAAACGTGTGACTCTGTTCTGTTTTGTAATTCAGTTCAAGTGTAGCGGTTTTTACATTCCCTCTATAAGTGATAGCTTATGATAAGTGTGTTTTTCTGTATGACTTATTTCACTTAGAATCGTCGTAGCTAAATCCACTCATCATGCTGCTACTAGCCTTATGACATTGATTTCATGGCTGAGTGATATTCCATTGTACATAAGGACCACCACTTCTTTATCCATTTTTCTCTTTCCTGGGATATTTAAGGTGTCACGAAGTGGAGGTTCTTGTCAATAGAGGAGCCCCAAACTTTGGGGTGCCTGTGTCTTGCTGATTTTTAGTTTTCCCAATTTATACGCCCATGAGTGGAAGTGCCCTATGCGCTCTAAGCTGTGTTTTTTCGATGTTTCAGGACACACCGTACACTTCTCCAGAGTGGCTGTTGGCAATTTACATCCCGCCCATCAGCGTAGCAAGGCTCCCATTTCTCCATGGCCTGTTCTGCATTTCTGGTTTTGACACTTTTTTCCGCATGGCCCTTTTGACCGATGGGAAGCGAGACTTCTTTGTAGCGCTGATTTGCCTTTCCAGGTTGCTTGGTTGGCCAAAAAGGGCGTATGCGTTTTTTCCTGAATATATTCAGGAAAAAACGCATACGCCCTTTTTGGCCAAGGGCATCTTTGTTGACGTTTTGCCACTTTTCATGTGCTTTAAAGGCGATTCGAATCGACCTCCTGAAATCTGTTTCCTGCAATTCTGCCTTGCTTTCAGATCCTCTTCGGTGCCTTCCCTCAATATATTTGTGGACGAGAGTTATCATTTATAACTCTGCAGGTTTGTGAATTGCAGTGCCCCTGAGCTCCATTTTTCAACTCGCTTTTTTGGGAGCTGGCCGCAAAAGCGCAGGATCGCCTCAGGCCCTATTCTGCTTCTGGGCGGCAGGCTGAGCCTGTGGTTAATTCTTCTTCCTGATGGGAAAATAGAGTGACCTGTGCCTGTCCCAACACCTAGAGCTAGTCTCTCATTGGCTCCCCCTCTTCCCGTTCATCCTCAGGACAAATTGCAAGCTGTACGGAACGGGAGGTTAAAGGTGCTGATTCTCCAAGGAGGGAGATTGCTAGTAAAGCGGCTGGAATGGCAAACCCGAGCACAAGGAGATGAGAAATGAGGTGCGTTTTAGAAACCTTTCCCGATCACATGGTGTACCACCTTCTGGGTTTCTCATGCATGTTTTCGAGGTAGGAAGATGCCCTTGAACCTGGAGATTTGGGACCCATGGGATGGGTAACAGGCAGTATTACTTTAAAGGCTCTGCGTTTGCTCCCCCAACCTCACCAAACCTCTCAGCCCCGAGAGTGTCCACCCTTATGTCTCATCCAGCTGTGGGTCTAGATATGGTCAATCCAGGTTGCATCACAGCCCCTGAACGAATTTTGTAAGAAATTCTCTCTCTTTCACTGTCTTTGTTTCACGGGTTTTTAAAAGTAATTTATTTTTATAATGGGGTTTAGCTGTTTTTCACGGCTGTGTTTATGCGGCTTTACAGCCACTTGACTCACTTCCAGAGAGATATCAATACATAGGTTTTAAGATTCTTACTAGTCAGATATATTCTTGTGCGGTGAATAGGGGGTGTTGAGTCCAGTTCACTGAGCAAGGAGTAGGTCTTTCTATTACATATGGGGTTTATGGAACGGTATCTGAGCTCATTTGAAACCCTTGTTTTATGCATCACCCCACCCCACCTTTCCCGTTAAGCAGCCATAATGTGTTTTCTAAACGTTTGACTCTGTTCTGTTTTGTAATTCAGTTCAAGTGTAGCGGTTTTTACATTCCCTCTATAAGTGATAGCTTATAATAAGTGTGTTTTTCTGTATGACTTATTTCACTTAGAATCGTCGTGGCTAAAGCCACTCATCATGCTGCTACTAGCCTTATGACATTGATTTCATGGCTGAGTGATATTCCATTGTACATAAGGACCACCACTTCTTTATCCATTTTTCTCTTTCCTGGGATATTTAAGGTGTCATGAAGTGGAGGTTCTTGTCAACAGAGCAGCCCTAAACTTTCGGGTGCCTGTGTCTTGCTGATTTTTAGTTTTCCCAATTTATACGCCCATGAGTGGAAGTGCCCTATGCGCTCTAAGCTGTGTTTTTTTGATGTTTCAGGACACACCGTACACTTCTCCAGAGTGGCTGTTGGCAATTTACATCCCGCCCATCAGCGTAGCAAGGCTCCCATTTCTCCATGGCCTGTTCTGCATTTCTGGTTTTGACACTTTTTTCCGCATGGCCCTTTTGACCGATGGGAAGCGAGACTTCTTTGTAGCGCTGATTTGCCTTTCCAGGTTGCTTGGTTGGCCAAAAAGGGCGTATGCGTTTTTTCCTGAATATATTCAGGAAAAAACGCATACGCCCTTTTTGGCCAAGGGCATCATTGTTGACGTTTTGCCACTTTTCATGTGCTTTAAAGGCGATTCGAATCGACCTCCTGAAATCTGTTTCCTGCAATTCTGCCTTGCTTTCAGATCCTCTTCGGTGCCTTCCCTCAATATATTTGTGGACGAGAGTTATCATTTATAACTCTGCAGGTTTGTGAATTGCAGTGCCCCTGAGCTCCATTTTTCAACTCGCTTTTTTGGGAGCTGGCCGCAAAAGCGCAGGATCGCCTCAGGCCCTATTATGCTTCTGGGCGGCAGGCTGAGCCTGTGGTTAATTCTTCTTCCTGATGGGAAAATAGAGTGACCTGTGCCTGTCCCAACACCTAGAGCTAGTCTCTCATTGGCTCCCCCTCTTCCCGTTCATCCTCAGGACAAATTGCAAGCTGTACGGAACGGGAGGTTAAAGGTGCTGATTCTCCAAGGAGGGAGATTGCTAGTAAAGCGGCTGGAATGGCGAACCCGAGCACAAGGAGATGAGAAATGAGGTGCGTTTTAGAAACCTTTCCCGATCACACGGTGTACCACCTTCTGGGTTTCTCATGCATGTTTTCGAGGTAGGAAGATGCCCTTGAACCTGGAGATTTGGGACCCATGGGATGGGTAACAGGCAGTATTACTTTAAAGGGTCTGCGTTTGCTCCCCCAACCTCACCAAACCTCTCAGCCCCGAGAGTGTCCACCCTTATGTCTCCTCCAGCTATGGGTCTAGATATGGTCAATCCAGGTTGCATCACAGCCCCTGAACGAATTTTGTAAGAATTTCTCTCTCTTTCACTGTCTTTGTTTCACGGGTTTTTAAAAGTAATTTATTTTTATAATGGGGTTTAGCTGCTTTTCACGGCTGTGTTTCTGCCGCTTTACAGCCACTTGACTCACTTCCAGAGAGATATCAATACATAGGTTTTAAGATTCTTACTAGTCAGATATATTCTTGTGCGGTGAATAGGGGGTGTTGAGTCCAGTTCACTGAGCAAGGAGTAGGTCTTTCTATTACATATGGGGTTTATGGAACGGTATCTGAGCTCATTTGAAACCCTTGTTTTATGCATCACCCCACCCCACCTTTCCCGTTAAGCAGCCATAATGTGTTTTCTAAACGTGTGACTCTGTTCTGTTTTGTAATTCAGTTCAAGTGTAGCGGTTTTTACATTCCCTCTATAAGTGATAGCTTATAATAAGTGTGTTTTTCTGTATGACTTATTTCACTTAGAATCGTCGTGGCTAAAGCCACTCATCATGCTGCTACTAGCCTTATGACATTGATTTCATGGCTGAGTGATATTCCATTGTACATAAGGACCACCACTTCTTTATCCATTTTTCTCTTTCCTGGGATATTTAAGGTGTCACGAAGTGGAGGTTCTTGTCAACAAAGCAGCCCCAAACTTTGGGGTGCCTGTGTCTTGCTGATTTTTAGTTTTCCCAATTTATACGCCCATGAGTGGAAGTGCCCTATGCGCTCTAAGCTGTGTTTTTTCGATGTTTCAGGACACACCATAACTTCTCCAGAGTGGCTGTTGGCAATTTACATCCCGCCCATCAGCGTAACAAGGCTCCCATTTCTCCATGGCCTGTTCTGCATTTCTGGTTTTGACACTTTTTTCCGCATGGCCCTTTTGACCGATGGGAAGCGAGACTTCTTTGTAGCGCTGATTTGCCTTTCCAGGTTGCTTGGTTGGCCAAAAAGGGCGTATGCGTTTTTTCCTGAATATATTCAGGAAAAAACGCATACGCCCTTTTTGGCCAAGGGCATCATTGTCGACGTTTTGCCGCTTTTCATGTGCTTTAAAGGCGATTCGAATCGACCTCCTGAAATCTGTTTCCTGCAATTCTGCCTTGCTTTCAGATCCTCTTCGTTGCCTTCCCTCAATATATTTGTGGACGAGAGTTATCATTTATAACCCTGCAGGTTTGTGAATTGCAGTGCCCCTGAGCTCCATTTTTCAACTCGCTTTTTTGGGAGCTGGCCGCAAAAGCGCAGGATCGCCTCAGGCCCTATTCTGCTTCCGGGCGGCAGGCTGAGCCTGTGGTTAATTCTTCTTCCTGATGGGAAAATAGAGTGACCTGTGCCTGTCCCAACACCTAGAGCTAGTCTCTCATTGGCTCCCCCTCTTCCCGTTCATCCTCAGGACAAATTGCAAGCTGTACGGAACGGGAGGTTAAAGGTGCTGATTCTCCAAGGAGGGAGATTGCTAGTAAAGCGGCTGGAATGGCGAACCCGAGCACAAGGAGATGAGAAATGAGGTGCGTTTTAGAAACCTTTCCCGATCACACGGTGTACCACCTTCTGGGTTTCTCATGCATGTTTTCGAGGTAGGAAGATGCCCTTGAACCTGGAGATTTGGGACCCATGGGATGGGTAACAGGCAGTATTACTTTAAAGGCTCTGCGTTTGCTCCCCCAACCTCACCAAACCTCTCAGCCCCGAGAATGTCCACCCTTATGTCTCATCCAGCTGTGTGTCTAGATATGGTCAATCCAAGTTGCATCACAGCCCCTGAACGAATTTTGTAAGAATTTCTCTCTCTTTCACTGTCTTTGTTTCACGGGTTTTTAAAAGGAATTTATTTTTATAATGGGGTTTAGCTGCTTTTCACGGCTGTGTTTCTGCCGCTTTACACCCACTTGACTCACTTCCAGAGAGATATCAATACATAGGTTTTAAGATTCTTACTAGTCAGATATATTCTTGTGTGGTGAATAGGGGGTGTTGAGTCCAGTTCACTGAGCAAGGAGTAGGTCTTTCTATTACATATGGGGTTTATGGAACGGTATCTGAGCTCATTTGAAACCCTTGTTTTATGCATCACCCCACCCCACCTTTCCCGTTAAGCAGCCATAGTGTGTTTTGTAAACGTGTGACTCTGTTCTGTTTTGTAATTCAGTTCAAGTGTAGCGGTTTTTACATTCCCTCTATAAGTGATAGCTTATGATAAGTGTGTTTTTCTGTATGACTTATTTCACTTAGAATCGTCGTAGCTAAATCCACTCATCATGCTGCTACTAGCCTTATGACATTGATTTCATGGCTGAGTGATATTCCATTGTACATAAGGACCACCACTTCTTTATCCATTTTTCTCTTTCCTGGGATATTTAAGGTGTCACGAAGTGGAGGTTCTTGTCAATAGAGGAGCCCCAAACTTTGGGGTGCCTGTGTCTTGCTGATTTTTAGTTTTCCCAATTTATACGCCCATGAGTGGAAGTGCCCTATGCGCTCTAAGCTGTGTTTTTTCGATGTTTCAGGACACACCGTACACTTCTCCAGAGTGGCTGTTGGCAATTTACATCCCGCCCATCAGCGTAGCAAGGCTCCCATTTCTCCATGGCCTGTTCTGCATTTCTGGTTTTGACACTTTTTTCCGCATGGCCCTTTTGACCGATGGGAAGCGAGACTTCTTTGTAGCGCTGATTTGCCTTTCCAGGTTGCTTGGTTGGCCAAAAAGGGCGTATGCGTTTTTTCCTGAATATATTCAGGAAAAAACGCATACGCCCTTTTTGGCCAAGGGCATCATTGTTAACGTTTTGCCGCTTTTCATGTGCTTTAAAGGCGATTCGAATCGACCTCCTGAAATCTGTTTCCTGCAATTCTGCCTTGCTTTCAGATCCTCTTCGTTGCCTTCCCTCAATATATTTGTGGACGAGAGTTATCATTTATAACTCTGCAGGTTTGTGAATTGCAGTGCCCCTGAGCTCCATTTTTCAACTCGCTTTTTTGGGAGCTGGCCGCAAAAGCGCAGGATCGCCTCAGGCCCTATTCTGCTTCCGGGCGGCAGGCTGAGCCTGTGGTTAATTCTTCTTCCTGATGGGAAAATAGAGTGACCTGTGCCTGTCCCAACACCTAGAGCTAGTCTCTCATTGGCTCCCCCTCTTCCCGTTCATCCTCAGGACAAATTGCAAGCTTTACGGAACGGGAGGTTAAAGGTGCTGATTCTCCAAGGAGGGAGATTGCTAGTAAAGCGGCTGGAATGGCAAACCCGAGCACAAGGAGATGAGAAATGAGGTGCGTTTTAGAAACCTTTCCCGATCACATGGTGTACCACCTTCTGGGTTTCTCATGCATGTTTTCGAGGTAGGAAGATGCCCTTGAACCTGGAGATTTGGGACCCATGGGATGGGTAACAGGCAGTATTACTTTAAAGGCTCTGCGTTTGCTCCCCCAACCTCACCAAACCTCTCAGCCCCGAGAGTGTCCACCCTTATGTCTCATCCAGCTGTGGGTCTAGATATGGTCAATCCAGGTTGCATCACAGCCCCTGAACGAATTTTGTAAGAAATTCTCTCTCTTTTACTGTCTTTGTTTCACGGGTTTTTAAAAGGAATTTATTTTTATAATGGGGTTTAGCTGTTTTTCACGGCTGTGTTTATGCGGCTTTACAGCCACTTGACTCACTTCCAGAGAGATATCAATACATAGGTTTTAAGATTCTTACTAGTCAGATATATTCTTGTGCGGTGAATAGGGGGTGTTGAGTCCAGTTCACTGAGCAAGGAGTAGGTCTTTCTATTACATATTGGGTTTATGGAACGGTATCTGAGCTCATTTGAAACCCTTGTTTTATTCATCACCCCACCCCACCTTTCCCGTTAAGCAGCCATAGTGTGTTTTCTAAACGTGTGACTCTGTTCTGTTTTGTAATTCAGTTCAAGTGTAGCGGTTTTTACATTCCCTCTATAAGTGATAGCTTATGATAAGTGTCTTTTTCTGTGTGACTTATTTCACTTAGAATCGTCGTAGCTAAAGCCACTCATCATGCTGCTACTAGCCTTATGACATTGATTTCATGGCTGAGTGATATTCCATTGTACATAAGGACCACCACTTCTTTATCCATTTTTCTCTTTCCTGGGATATTTAAGGTGTCATGAAGTGGAGGTTCTTGTCAACAGAGCAGCCCTAAACTTTCGGGTGCCTGTGTCTTGCTGATTTTTAGTTTTCCCAATTTATACGCCCATGAGTGGAAGTGCCCTATGCGCTCTAAGCTGTGTTTTTTTGATGTTTCAGGACACACCGTACACTTCTCCAGAGTGGCTGTTGGCAATTTACATCCCGCCCATCAGCGTAACAAGGCTCCCATTTCTCCATGGCCTGTTCTGCATTTCTGGTTTTGACACTTTTTTCCGCATGGCCCTTTTGACCGATGGGAAGCGAGACTTCTTTGTAGCGCTGATTTGCCTTTCCAGGTTGCTTGGTTGGCCAAAAAGGGCGTATGCGTTTTTTCCTGAATATATTCAGGAAAAAACGCATACGCCCTTTTTGGCCAAGGGCATCATTGTCGACGTTTTGCCGCTTTTCATGTGCTTTAAAGGCGATTCGAATCGACCTCCTGAAATCTGTTTCCTGCAATTCTGCCTTGCTTTCAGATCCTGTTCGTTGCCTTCCCTCAATATATTTGTGGACGAGAGTTATCATTTATAACTCTGCAGGTTTGTGAATTGCAGTGCCCCTGAGCTCCATTTTTCAACTTGCTTTTTTGGGAGCTGGCCGCAAAAGCGCAGGATCGCCTCAGGCCCTATTCTGCTTCCGGGCGGCAGGCTGAGCCTGTGGTTAATTCTTCTTCCTGATGGGAAAATAGAGTGACCTGTGCCTGTCCCAACACCTAGAGCTAGTCTCTCATTGGCTCCCCCTCTTCCCGTTCATCCTCAGGACAAATTGCAAGCTGTACGGAACGGGAGGTTAAAGGTGCTGATTCTCCAAGGAGGGAGATTGCTAGTAAAGCGGCTGGAATGGCGAACCCGAGCACAAGGAGATGAGAAATGAGGTGCGTTTTAGAAACCTTTCCCGATCACACGGTGTACCACCTTCTGGGTTTCTCATGCATGCTTTCGAGGTAGGAAGATGCCCTTGAACCTGGAGATTTGGGACCCATGGGATGGGTAACAGGCAGTATTACTTTAAAGGCTCTGCGTTTGCTCCCCCAACCTCACCAAACCTCTCAGCCCCGAGAATGTCCACCCTTATGTCTCATCCAGCTGTGTGTCTAGATATGGTCAATCCAAGTTGCATCACAGCCCCTGAACGAATTTTGTAAGAATTTCTCTCTCTTTCACTGTCTTTGTTTCACGGGTTTTTAAAAGGAATTTATTTTTATAATGGGGTTTAGCTGCTTTTCACGGCTGTGTTTCTGCCTCTTTACACCCACTTGACTCACTTCCAGAGAGATATCAATACATAGGTTTTAAGATTCTTACTAGTCAGATATATTCTTGTGCGGTGAATAGGGGGTGTTGAGTCCAGTTCACTGAGCAAGGAGTAGGTCTTTCTATTACATATGGGGTTTATGGAACGGTATCTGAGCTCATTTGAAACCCTTGTTTTATGCATCACCCCACCCCACCTTTCCCGTTAAGCAGCCATAGTGT
Organism: Balaenoptera ricei; assembly: GCF_028023285.1. Classification (NCBI taxonomy): domain Eukaryota; kingdom Metazoa; phylum Chordata; class Mammalia; order Artiodactyla; family Balaenopteridae; genus Balaenoptera; species Balaenoptera ricei. The sequence continues at coordinate 44,458,539 of NC_082642.1, read as the reverse complement.
GTTTTGTAAACGTGTGACTCTGTTCTGTTTTGTAATTCAGTTCAAGTGTAGCGGTTTTTACATTCCCTCTATAAGTGATAGCTTATGGTAAGTGTGTTTTTCTGTATGACTTATTTCACTTAGAATCGTCGTAGCTAAATCCACTCATCATGCTGCTACTAGCCTTATGACATTGATTTCATGGCTGAGTGATATTCCATTGTACATAAGGACCACCACTTCTTTATCCATTTTTCTCTTTCCTGGGATATTTAAGGTGTCACGAAGTGGAGGTTCTTGTCAATAGAGGAACCCCAAACTTTGGGGTGCCTGTGTCTTGCTGATTTTTAGTTTTCCCAATTTATACGCCCATGAGTGGAAGTGCCCTATGCGCTCTAAGCTGTGTTTTTTCGATGTTTCAGGACACACCGTACACTTCTCCAGAGTGGCTGTTGGCAATTTACATCCCGCCCATCAGCGTAGCAAGGCTCCCATTTCTCCATGGCCTGTTCTGCATTTCTGGTTTTGACACTTTTTTCCGCATGGCCCTTTTGACCGATGGGAAGCGAGACTTCTTTGTAGCGCTGATTTGCCTTTCCAGGTTGCTTGGTTGGCCAAAAAGGGCGTATGCGTTTTTTCCTGAATATATTCAGGAAAAAACGCATACGCCCTTTTTGGCCAAGGGCATCATTGTTGACGTTTTGCCGCTTTTCATGTGCTTTAAAGGCGATTCGAATCGACCTCCTGAAATCTGTTTCCTGCAATTCTGCCTTGCTTTCAGATCCTCTTCGTTGCCTTCCCTCAATATATTTGTGGACGAGAGTTATCATTTATAACTCTGCAGGTTTGTGAATTGCAGTGCCCCTGAGCTCCATTTTTCAACTCGCTTTTTTGGGAGCTGGCCGCAAAAGCGCAGGATCGCCTCAGGCCCTATTCTGCTTCCGGGCGGCAGGCTGAGCCTGTGGTTAATTCTTCTTCCTGATGGGAAAATAGAGTGACCTGTGCCTGTCCCAACACCTAGAGCTAGTCTCTCATTGGCTCCCCCTCTTCCCGTTCATCCTCAGGACAAATTGCAAGCTGTACGGAACGGGAGGTTAAAGGTGCTGATTCTCCAAGGAGGGAGATTGCTAGTAAAGCGGCTGGAATGGCAAACCCGAGCACAAGGAGATGAGAAATGAGGTGCGTTTTAGAAACCTTTCCCGATCACATGGTGTACCACCTTCTGGGTTTCTCATGCATGTTTTCGAGGTAGGAAGATGCCCTTGAACCTGGAGATTTGGGACCCATGGGATGGGTAACAGGCAGTATTACTTTAAAGGCTCTGCGTTTGCTCCCCCAACCTCACCAAACCTCTCAGCCCCGAGAGTGTCCACCCTTATGTCTCATCCAGCTGTGGGTCTAGATATGGTCAATCCAGGTTGCATCACAGCCCCTGAACGAATTTTGTAAGAAATTCTCTCTCTTTCACTGTCTTTGTTTCACGGGTTTTTAAAAGTAATTTATTTTTATAATGGGGTTTAGCTGTTTTTCACGGCTGTGTTTATGCGGCTTTACAGCCACTTGACTCACTTCCAGAGAGATATCAATACATAGGTTTTAAGATTCTTACTAGTCAGATATATTCTTGTGCGGTGAATAGGGGGTGTTGAGTCCAGTTCACTGAGCAAGGAGTAGGTCTTTCTATTACATATTGGGTTTATGGAACGGTATCTGAGCTCATTTGAAACCCTTGTTTTATTCATCACCCCACCCCACCTTTCCCGTTAAGCAGCCATAGTGTGTTTTCTAAACGTGTGACTCTGTTCTGTTTTGTAATTCAGTTCAAGTGTAGCGGTTTTTACATTCCCTCTATAAGTGATAGCTTATGATAAGTGTCTTTTTCTGTGTGACTTATTTCACTTAGAATCGTCGTAGCTAAAGCCACTCATCATGCTGCTACTAGCCTTATGACATTGATTTCATGGCTGAGTGATATTCCATTGTACATAAGGACCACCACTTCTTTATCCATTTTTCTCTTTCCTGGGATATTTAAGGTGTCATGAAGTGGAGGTTCTTGTCAACAGAGCAGCCCTAAACTTTCGGGTGCCTGTGTCTTGCTGATTTTTAGTTTTCCCAATTTATACGCCCATGAGTGGAAGTGCCCTATGCGCTCTAAGCTGTGTTTTTTTGATGTTTCAGGACACACCGTACACTTCTCCAGAGTGGCTGTTGGCAATTTACATCCCGCCCATCAGCGTAGCAAGGCTCCCATTTCTCCATGGCCTGTTCTGCATTTCTGGTTTTGACACTTTTTTCCGCATGGCCCTTTTGACCGATGGGAAGCGAGACTTCTTTGTAGCGCTGATTTGCCTTTCCAGGTTGCTTGGTTGGCCAAAAAGGGCGTATGCGTTTTTTCCTGAATATATTCAGGAAAAAACGCATACGCCCTTTTTGGCCAAGGGCATCATTGTCGACGTTTTGCCACTTTTCATGTGCTTTAAAGGCGATTCGAATCGACCTCCTGAAATCTGTTTCCTGCAATTCTGCCTTGCTTTCAGATCCTCTTCGGTGCCTTCCCTCAATATATTTGTGGACGAGAGTTATCATTTATAACTCTGCAGGTTTGTGAATTGCAGTGCCCCTGAGCTCCATTTTTCAACTCGCTTTTTTGGGAGCTGGCCGCAAAAGCGCAGGATCGCCTCAGGCCCTATTCTGCTTCTGGGCGGCAGGCTGAGCCTGTGGTTAATTCTTCTTCCTGATGGGAAAATAGAGTGACCTGTGCCTGTCCCAACACCTAGAGCTAGTCTCTCATTGGCTCCCCCTCTTCCCGTTCATCCTCAGGACAAATTGCAAGCTGTACGGAACGGGAGGTTAAAGGTGCTGATTCTCCAAGGAGGGAGATTGCTAGTAAAGCGGCTGGAATGGCGAACCCGAGCACAAGGAGATGAGAAATGAGGTGCGTTTTAGAAACCTTTCCCGATCACATGGTGTACCACCTTCTGGGTTTCTCATGCATGTTTTCGAGGTAGGAAGATGCCCTTGAACCTGGAGATTTGGGACCCATGGGATGGGTAACAGGCAGTATTACTTTAAAGGCTCTGCGTTTGCTCCCCCAACCTCACCAAACCTCTCAGCCCCGAGAGTGTCCACCCTTATGTCTCATCCAGCTGTGGGTCTAGATATGGTCAATCCAGGTTGCATCACAGCCCCTGAACGAATTTTGTAAGAAATTCTCTCTCTTTCACTGTCTTTGTTTCACGGGTTTTTAAAAGTAATTTATTTTTATAATGGGGTTTAGCTGTTTTTCACGGCTGTGTTTATGCGGCTTTACAGCCACTTGACTCACTTCCAGAGAGATATCAATACATAGGTTTTAAGATTCTTACTAGTCAGATATATTCTTGTGCGGTGAATAGGGGGTGTTGAGTCCAGTTCACTGAGCAAGGAGTAGGTCTTTCTATTACATATGGGGTTTATGGAACGGTATCTTAGCTCATTTGAAACCCTTGTTTTATGCATCACCCCACCCCACCTTTCCCGTTAAGCAGCCATAATGTGTTTTCTAAACGTGTGACTCTGTTCTGTTTTGTAATTCAGTTCAAGTGTAGCGGTTTTTACATTCCCTCTATAAGTGATAGCTTATAATAAGTGTGTTTTTCTGTATGACTTATTTCACTTAGAATCGTCGTGGCTAAAGCCACTCATCATGCTGCTACTAGCCTTATGACATTGATTTCATGGCTGAGTGATATTCCATTGTACATAAGGACCACCACTTCTTTATCCATTTTTCTCTTTCCTGGGATATTTAAGGTGTCACGAAGTGGAGGTTCTTGTCAACAAAGCAGCCCCAAACTTTGGGGTGCCTGTGTCTTGCTGATTTTTAGTTTTCCCAATTTATACGCCCATGAGTGGAAGTGCCCTATGCGCTCTAAGCTGTGTTTATTCGATGTTTCAGGACACACCATAACTTCTCCAGAGTGGCTGTTGGCAATTTACATCCCGCCCATCAGCGTAACAAGGCTCCCATTTCTCCATGGCCTGTTCTGCATTTCTGGTTTTGACACTTTTTTCCGCATGGCCCTTTTGACCGATGGGAAGCGAGACTTCTTTGTAGCGCTGATTTGCCTTTCCAGGTTGCTTGGTTGGCCAAAAAGGGCGTATGCGTTTTTTCCTGAATATATTCAGGAAAAAACGCATACGCCCTTTTTGGCCAAGGGCATCATTGTCGACGTTTTGCCGCTTTTCATGTGCTTTAAAGGCGATTCGAATCGACCTCCTGAAATCTGTTTCCTGCAATTCTGCCTTGCTTTCAGATCCTGTTCGTTGCCTTCCCTCAATATATTTGTGGACGAGAGTTATCATTTATAACTCTGCAGGTTTGTGAATTGCAGTGCCCCTGAGCTCCATTTTTCAACTTGCTTTTTTGGGAGCTGGCCGCAAAAGCGCAGGATCGCCTCAGGCCCTATTCTGCTTCCGGGCGGCAGGCTGAGCCTGTGGTTAATTCTTCTTCCTGATGGGAAAATAGAGTGACCTGTGCCTGTCCCAACACCTAGAGCTAGTCTCTCATTGGCTCCCCCTCTTCCCGTTCATCCTCAGGACAAATTGCAAGCTGTACGGAACGGGAGGTTAAAGGTGCTGATTCTCCAAGGAGGGAGATTGCTAGTAAAGCGGCTGGAATGGCGAACCCGAGCACAAGGAGATGAGAAATGAGGTGCGTTTTAGAAACCTTTCCCGATCACACGGTGTACCACCTTCTGGGTTTCTCATGCATGCTTTCGAGGTAGGAAGATGCCCTTGAACCTGGAGATTTGGGACCCATGGGATGGGTAACAGGCAGTATTACTTTAAAGGCTCTGCGTTTGCTCCCCCAACCTCACCAAACCTCTCAGCCCCGAGAATGTCCACCCTTATGTCTCATCCAGCTGTGTGTCTAGATATGGTCAATCCAAGTTGCATCACAGCCCCTGAACGAATTTTGTAAGAATTTCTCTCTCTTTCACTGTCTTTGTTTCACGGGTTTTTAAAAGTAATTTATTTTTATAATGGGGTTTAGCTGCTTTTCACGGCTGTGTTTCTGCCGCTTTACACCCACTTGACTCACTTCCAGAGAGATATCAATACATAGGTTTTAAGATTCTTACTAGTCAGATATATTCTTGTGCGGTGAATAGGGGGTGTTGAGTCCAGTTCACTGAGCAAGGAGTAGGTCTTTCTATTACATATGGGGTTTATGGAACGGTATCTGAGCTCATTTGAAACCCTTGTTTTATGCATCACCCCACCCCACCTTTCCCGTTAAGCAGCCATAGTGTGTTTTGTAAACGTGTGACTCTGTTCTGTTTTGTAATTCAGTTCAAGTGTAGCGGTTTTTACATTCCCTCTATAAGTGATAGCTTATGATAAGTGTGTTTTTCTGTATGACTTATTTCACTTAGAATCGTCGTAGCTAAATCCACTCATCATGCTGCTACTAGCCTTATGACATTGATTTCATGGCTGAGTGATATTCCATTGTACATAAGGACCACCACTTCTTTATCCATTTTTCTCTTTCCTGGGATATTTAAGGTGTCACGAAGTGGAGGTTCTTGTCAATAGAGGAACCCCAAACTTTGGGGTGCCTGTGTCTTGCTGATTTTTAGTTTTCCCAATTTATACGCCCATGAGTGGAAGTGCCCTATGCGCTCTAAGCTGTGTTTTTTCGATGTTTCAGGACACACCGTACACTTCTCCAGAGTGGCTGTTGGCAATTTACATCCCGCCCATCAGCGTAGCAAGGCTCCCATTTCTCCATGGCCTGTTCTGCATTTCTGGTTTTGACACTTTTTTCCGCATGGCCCTTTTGACCGATGGGAAGCGAGACTTCTTTGTAGCGCTGATTTGCCTTTCCAGGTTGCTTGGTTGGCCAAAAAGGGCGTATGCGTTTTTTCCTGAATATATTCAGGAAAAAACGCATACGCCCTTTTTGGCCAAGGGCATCATTGTTGACGTTTTGCCGCTTTTCATGTGCTTTAAAGGCGATTCGAATCGACCTCCTGAAATCTGTTTCCTGCAATTCTGCCTTGCTTTCAGATCCTCTTCGTTGCCTTCCCTCAATATATTTGTGGACGAGAGTTATCATTTATAACTCTGCAGGTTTGTGAATTGCAGTGCCCCTGAGCTCCATTTTTCAACTCGCTTTTTTGGGAGCTGGCCGCAAAAGCGCAGGATCGCCTCAGGCCCTATTCTGCTTCCGGGCGGCAGGCTGAGCCTGTGGTTAATTCTTCTTCCTGATGGGAAAATAGAGTGACCTGTGCCTGTCCCAACACCTAGAGCTAGTCTCTCATTGGCTCCCCCTCTTCCCGTTCATCCTCAGGACAAATTGCAAGCTGTACGGAACGGGAGGTTAAAGGTGCTGATTCTCCAAGGAGGGAGATTGCTAGTAAAGCGGCTGGAATGGCAAACCCGAGCACAAGGAGATGAGAAATGAGGTGCGTTTTAGAAACCTTTCCCGATCACATGGTGTACCACCTTCTGGGTTTCTCATGCATGTTTTCGAGGTAGGAAGATGCCCTTGAACCTGGAGATTTGGGACCCATGGGATGGGTAACAGGCAGTATTACTTTAAAGGCTCTGCGTTTGCTCCCCCAACCTCACCAAACCTCTCAGCCCCGAGAGTGTCCACCCTTATGTCTCATCCAGCTGTGGGTCTAGATATGGTCAATCCAGGTTGCATCACAGCCCCTGAACGAATTTTGTAAGAAATTCTCTCTCTTTCACTGTCTTTGTTTCACGGGTTTTTAAAAGGAATTTATTTTTATAATGGGGTTTAGCTGTTTTTCACGGCTGTGTTTATGCGGCTTTACAGCCACTTGACTCACTTCCAGAGAGATATCAATACATAGGTTTTAAGATTCTTACTAGTCAGATATATTCTTGTGCGGTGAATAGGGGGTGTTGAGTCCAGTTCACTGAGCAAGGAGTAGGTCTTTCTATTACATATTGGGTTTATGGAACGGTATCTGAGCTCATTTGAAACCCTTGTTTTATTCATCACCCCACCCCACCTTTCCCGTTAAGCAGCCATAGTGTGTTTTCTAAACGTGTGACTCTGTTCTGTTTTGTAATTCAGTTCAAGTGTAGCGGTTTTTACATTCCCTCTATAAGTGATAGCTTATGATAAGTGTCTTTTTCTGTGTGACTTATTTCACTTAGAATCGTCGTAGCTAAAGCCACTCATCATGCTGCTACTAGCCTTATGACATTGATTTCATGGCTGAGTGATATTCCATTGTACATAAGGACCACCACTTCTTTATCCATTTTTCTCTTTCCTGGGATATTTAAGGTGTCACGAAGTGGAGGTTCTTGTCAACAGAGCAGCCCTAAACTTTCGGGTGCCTGTGTCTTGCTGATTTTTAGTTTTCCCAATTTATACGCCCATGAGTGGAAGTGCCCTATGCGCTCTAAGCTGTGTTTTTTTGATGTTTCAGGACACACCGTACACTTCTCCAGAGTGGCTGTTGGCAATTTACATCCCGCCCATCAGCGTAGCAAGGCTCCCATTTCTCCATGGCCTGTTCTGCATTTCTGGTTTTGACACTTTTTTCCGCATGGCCCTTTTGACCGATGGGAAGCGAGACTTCTTTGTAGCGCTGATTTGCCTTTCCAGGTTGCTTGGTTGGCCAAAAAGGGCGTATGCGTTTTTTCCTGAATATATTCAGGAAAAAACGCATACGCCCTTTTTGGCCAAGGGCATCATTGTTGACGTTTTGCCACTTTTCATGTGCTTTAAAGGCGATTCGAATCGACCTCCTGAAATCTGTTTCCTGCAATTCTGCCTTGCTTTCAGATCCTCTTCGGTGCCTTCCCTCAATATATTTGTGGACGAGAGTTATCATTTATAACTCTGCAGGTTTGTGAATTGCAGTGCCCCTGAGCTCCATTTTTCAACTCGCTTTTTTGGGAGCTGGCCGCAAAAGCGCAGGATCGCCTCAGGCCCTATTCTGCTTCTGGGCGGCAGGCTGAGCCTGTGGTTAATTCTTCTTCCTGATGGGAAAATAGAGTGACCTGTGCCTGTCCCAACACCTAGAGCTAGTCTCTCATTGGCTCCCCCTCTTCCCGTTCATCCTCAGGACAAATTGCAAGCTGTACGGAACGGGAGGTTAAAGGTGCTGATTCTCCAAGGAGGGAGATTGCTAGTAAAGCGGCTGGAATGGCGAACCCGAGCACAAGGAGATGAGAAATGAGGTGCGTTTTAGAAACCTTTCCCGATCACACGGTGTACCACCTTCTGGGTTTCTCATGCATGTTTTCGAGGTAGGAAGATGCCCTTGAACCTGGAGATTTGGGACCCATGGGATGGGTAACAGGCAGTATTACTTTAAAGGGTCTGCGTTTGCTCCCCCAACCTCACCAAACCTCTCAGCCCCGAGAGTGTCCACCCTTATGTCTCCTCCAGCTATGGGTCTAGATATGGTCAATCCAGGTTGCATCACAGCCCCTGAACGAATTTTGTAAGAATTTCTCTCTCTTTCACTGTCTTTGTTTCACGGGTTTTTAAAAGGAATTTATTTTTATAATGGGGTTTAGCTGCTTTTCACGGCTGTGTTTCTGCCGCTTTACAGCCACTTGACTCACTTCCAGAGAGATATCAATACATAGGTTTTAAGATTCTTACTAGTCAGATATATTCTTGTGCGGTGAATAGGGGGTGTTGAGTCCAGTTCACTGAGCAAGGAGTAGGTCTTTCTATTACATATGGGGTTTATGGAACGGTATCTGAGCTCATTTGAAACCCTTGTTTTATGCATCACCCCACCCCACCTTTCCCGTTAAGCAGCCATAATGTGTTTTCTAAACGTGTGACTCTGTTCTGTTTTGTAATTCAGTTCAAGTGTAGCGGTTTTTACATTCCCTCTATAAGTGATAGCTTATAATAAGTGTGTTTTTCTGTATGACTTATTTCACTTAGAATCGTCGTGGCTAAAGCCACTCATCATGCTGCTACTAGCCTTATGACATTGATTTCATGGCTGAGTGATATTCCATTGTACATAAGGACCACCACTTCTTTATCCATTTTTCTCTTTCCTGGGATATTTAAGGTGTCACGAAGTGGAGGTTCTTGTCAACAAAGCAGCCCCAAACTTTGGGGTGCCTGTGTCTTGCTGATTTTTAGTTTTCCCAATTTATACGCCCATGAGTGGAAGTGCCCTATGCGCTCTAAGCTGTGTTTTTTCGATGTTTCAGGACACACCATAACTTCTCCAGAGTGGCTGTTGGCAATTTACATCCCGCCCATCAGCGTAACAAGGCTCCCATTTCTCCATGGCCTGTTCTGCATTTCTGGTTTTGACACTTTTTTCCGCATGGCCCTTTTGACCGATGGGAAGCGAGACTTCTTTGTAGCGCTGATTTGCCTTTCCAGGTTGCTTGGTTGGCCAAAAAGGGCGTATGCGTTTTTTCCTGAATATATTCAGGAAAAAACGCATACGCCCTTTTTGGCCAAGGGCATCATTGTCGACGTTTTGCCGCTTTTCATGTGCTTTAAAGGCGATTCGAATCGACCTCCTGAAATCTGTTTCCTGCAATTCTGCCTTGCTTTCAGATCCTCTTCGTTGCCTTCCCTCAATATATTTGTGGACGAGAGTTATCATTTATAACTCTGCAGGTTTGTGAATTGCAGTGCCCCTGAGCTCCATTTTTCAACTCGCTTTTTTGGGAGCTGGCCGCAAAAGCGCAGGATCGCCTCAGGCCCTATTCTGCTTCCGGGCTGCAGGCTGAGCCTGTGGTTAATTCTTCTTCCTGATGGGAAAATAGAGTGACCTGTGCCTGTCCCAACACCTAGAGCTAGTCTCTCATTGGCTCCCCCTCTTCCCGTTCATCCTCAGGACAAATTGCAAGCTGTACGGAACGGGAGGTTAAAGGTGCTGATTCTCCAAGGAGGGAGATTGCTAGTAAAGCGGCTGGAATGGCGAACCCGAGCACAAGGAGATGAGAAATGAGGTGCGTTTTAGAAACCTTTCCCGATCACACGGTGTACCACCTTCTGGGTTTCTCATGCATGTTTTCGAGGTAGGAAGATGCCCTTGAACCTGGAGATTTGGGACCCATGGGATGGGTAACAGGCAGTATTACTTTAAAGGCTCTGCGTTTGCTCCCCCAACCTCACCAAACCTCTCAGCCCCGAGAATGTCCACCCTTATGTCTCATCCAGCTGTGTGTCTAGATATGGTCAATCCAAGTTGCATCACAGCCCCTGAACGAATTTTGTAAGAATTTCTCTCTCTTTCACTGTCTTTGTTTCACGGGTTTTTAAAAGGAATTTATTTTTATAATGGGGTTTAACTGCTTTTCACGGCTGTGTTTCTGCCGCTTTACACCCACTTGACTCACTTCCAGAGAGATATCAATACATAGGTTTTAAGATTCTTACTAGTCAGATATATTCTTGTGCGGTGAATAGGAGGTGTTGAGTCCAGTTCACTGAGCAAGGAGTAGGTCTTTCTATTACATATGGGGTTTATGGAACGGTATCTGAGCTCATTTGAAACCCTTGTTTTATGCATCACCCCACCCCACCTTTCCCGTTAAGCAGCCATAGTGTGTTTTGTAAACGTGTGACTCTGTTCTGTTTTGTAATTCAGTTCAAGTGTAGCGGTTTTTACATTCCCTCTATAAGTGATAGCTTATGATAAGTGTGTTTTTCTGTATGACTTATTTCACTTAGAATCGTCGTAGCTAAATCCACTCATCATGCTGCTACTAGCCTTATGACATTGATTACATGGCTGAGTGATATTCCATTGTACATAAGGACCACCACTTCTTTATCCATTTTTCTCTTTCCTGGGATATTTAAGGTGTCACGAAGTGGAGGTTCTTGTCAATAGAGGAGCCCCAAACTTTGGGGTGCCTGTGTCGTGCTGATTTTTAGTTTTCCCAATTTATACGCCCATGAGTGGAAGTGCCCTATGCGCTCTAAGCTGTGTTTTTTCGATGTTTCAGGACACACCGTACACTTCTCCAGAGTGGCTGTTGGCAATTTACATCCCGCCCATCAGCGTAGCAAGGCTCCCATTTCTCCATGGCCTGTTCTGCATTTCTGGTTTTGACACTTTTTTCCGCATGGCCCTTTTGACCGATGGGAAGCGAGACTTCTTTGTAGCGCTGATTTGCCTTTCCAGGTTGCTTGGTTGGCCAAAAAGGGCGTATGCGTTTTTTCCTGAATATATTCAGGAAAAAACGCATACGCCCTTTTTGGCCAAGGGCATCATTGTTGACGTTTTGCCGCTTTTCATGTGCTTTAAAGGCGATTCGAATCGACCTCCTGAAATCTGTTTCCTGCAATTCTGCCTTGCTTTCAGATCCTCTTCGTTGCCTTCCCTCAATATATTTGTGGACGAGAGTTATCATTTATAACTCTGCAGGTTTGTGAATTGCAGTGCCCCTGAGCTCCATTTTTCAACTCGCTTTTTTGGGAGCTGGCCGCAAAAGCGCAGGATCGCCTCAGGCCCTATTCTGCTTCCGGGCGGCAGGCTGAGCCTGTGGTTAATTCTTCTTCCTGATGGGAAAATAGAGTGACCTGTGCCTGTCCCAACACCTAGAGCTAGTCTCTCATTGGCTCCCCCTCTTCCCGTTCATCCTCAGGACAAATTGCAAGCTGTACGGAACGGGAGGTTAAAGGTGCTGATTCTCCAAGGAGGGAGATTGCTAGTAAAGCGGCTGGAATGGCAAACCCGAGCACAAGGAGATGAGAAATGAGGTGCGTTTTAGAAACCTTTCCCGATCACATGGTGTACCACCTTCTGGGTTTCTCATGCATGTTTTCGAGGTAGGAAGATGCCCTTGAACCTGGAGATTTGGGACCCATGGGATGGGTAACAGGCAGTATTACTTTAAAGGCTCTGCGTTTGCTCCCCCAACCTCACCAAACCTCTCAGCCCCGAGAGTGTCCACCCTTATGTCTCATCCAGCTGTGGGTCTAGATATGGTCAATCCAGGTTGCATCACAGCCCCTGAACGAATTTTGTAAGAAATTCTCTCTCTTTCACTGTCTTTGTTTCACGGGTTTTTAAAAGGAATTTATTTTTATAATGGGGTTTAGCTGTTTTTCACGGCTGTGTTTATGCGGCTTTACAGCCACTTGACTCACTTCCAGAGAGATATCAATACATAGGTTTTAAGATTCTTACTAGTCAGATATATTCTTGTGCGGTGAATAGGGAGTGTTGAGTCCAGTTCACTGAGCAAGGAGTAGGTCTTTCTATTACATATTGGGTTTATGGAACGGTATCTGAGCTCATTTGAAACCCTTGTTTTATTCATCACCCCACCCCACCTTTCCCGTTAAGCAGCCATAGTGTGTTTTCTAAACGTGTGACTCTGTTCTGTTTTGTAATTCAGTTCAAGTGTAGCGGTTTTTACATTCCCTCTATAAGTGATAGCTTATGATAAGTGTCTTTTTCTGTGTGACTTATTTCACTTAGAATCGTCGTAGCTAAAGCCACTCATCATGCTGCTACTAGCCTTATGACATTGATTTCATGGCTGAGTGATATTCCATTGTACATAAGGACCACCACTTCTTTATCCATTTTTCTCTTTCCTGGGATATTTAAGGTGTCATGAAGTGGAGGTTCTTGTCAACAGAGCAGCCCTAAACTTTCGGGTGCCTGTGTCTTGCTGATTTTTAGTTTTCCCAATTTATACGCCCATGAGTGGAAGTGCCCTATGCGCTCTAAGCTGTGTTTTTTTGATGTTTCAGGACACACCGTACACTTCTCCAGAGTGGCTGTTGGCAATTTACATCCCGCCCATCAGCGTAGCAAGGCTCCCATTTCTCCATGGCCTGTTCTGCATTTCTGGTTTTGACACTTTTTTCCGCATGGCCCTTTTGACCGATGGGAAGCGAGACTTCTTTGTAGCGCTGATTTGCCTTTCCAGGTTGCTTGGTTGGCCAAAAAGGGCGTATGCGTTTTTTCCTGAATATATTCAGGAAAAAACGCATACGCCCTTTTTGGCCAAGGGCATCATTGTTGACGTTTTGCCACTTTTCATGTGCTTTAAAGGCGATTCGAATCGACCTCCTGAAATCTGTTTCCTGCAATTCTGCCTTGCTTTCAGATCCTCTTCGGTGCCTTCCCTCAATATATTTGTGGACGAGAGTTATCATTTATAACTCTGCAGGTTTGTGAATTGCAGTGCCCCTGAGCTCCATTTTTCAACTCGCTTTTTTGGGAGCTGGCCGCAAAAGCGCAGGATCGCCTCAGGCCCTATTCTGCTTCTGGGCGGCAGGCTGAGCCTGTGGTTAATTCTTCTTCCTGATGGGAAAATAGAGTGACCTGTGCCTGTCCCAACACCTAGAGCTAGTCTCTCATTGGCTCCCCCTCTTCCCGTTCATCCTCAGGACAAATTGCAAGCTGTACGGAACGGGAGGTTAAAGGTGCTGATTCTCCAAGGAGGGAGATTGCTAGTAAAGCGGCTGGAATGGCGAACCCGAGCACAAGGAGATGAGAAATGAGGTGCGTTTTAGAAACCTTTCCCGATCACACGGTGTACCACCTTCTGGGTTTCTCATGCATGTTTTCGAGGTAGGAAGATGCCCTTGAACCTGGAGATTTGGGACCCATGGGATGGGTAACAGGCAGTATTACTTTAAAGGGTCTGCGTTTGCTCCCCCAACCTCACCAAACCTCTCAGCCCCGAGAGTGTCCACCCTTATGTCTCCTCCAGCTATGGGTCTAGATATGGTCAATCCAGGTTGCATCACAGCCCCTGAACGAATTTTGTAAGAATTTCTCTCTCTTTCACTGTCTTTGTTTCACGGGTTTTTAAAAGGAATTTATTTTTATAATGGGGTTTAGCTGCTTTTCACGGCTGTGTTTCTGCCGCTTTACAGCCACTTGACTCACTTCCAGAGAGATATCAATACATAGGTTTTAAGATTCTTACTAGTCAGATATATTCTTGTGCGGTGAATAGGGGGTGTTGAGTCCAGTTCACTGAGCAAGGAGTAGGTCTTTCTATTACATATGGGGTTTATGGAACGGTATCTGAGCTCATTTGAAACCCTTGTTTTATGCATCACCCCACCCCACCTTTCCCGTTAAGCAGCCATAATGTGTTTTCTAAACGTGTGACTCTGTTCTGTTTTGTAATTCAGTTCAAGTGTAGCGGTTTTTACATTCCCTCTATAAGTGATAGCTTATAATAAGTGTGTTTTTCTGTATGACTTATTTCACTTAGAATCGTCGTGGCTAAAGCCACTCATCATGCTGCTACTAGCCTTATGACATTGATTTCATGGCTGAGTGATATTCCATTGTACATAAGGACCACCACTTCTTTATCCATTTTTCTCTTTCCTGGGATATTTAAGGTGTCACGAAGTGGAGGTTCTTGTCAACAAAGCAGCCCCAAACTTTGGGGTGCCTGTGTCTTGCTGATTTTTAGTTTTCCCAATTTATACGCCCATGAGTGGAAGTGCCCTATGCGCTCTAAGCTGTGTTTTTTCGATGTTTCAGGACACACCATAACTTCTCCAGAGTGGCTGTTGGCAATTTACATCCCGCCCATCAGCGTAACAAGGCTCCCATTTCTCCATGGCCTGTTCTGCATTTCTGGTTTTGACACTTTTTTCCGCATGGCCCTTTTGACCGATGGGAAGCGAGACTTCTTTGTAGCGCTGATTTGCCTTTCCAGGTTGCTTGGTTGGCCAAAAAGGGCGTATGCGTTTTTTCCTGAATATATTCAGGAAAAAACGCATACGCCCTTTTTGGCCAAGGGCATCATTGTCGACGTTTTGCCGCTTTTCATGTGCTTTAAAGGCGATTCGAATCGACCTCCTGAAATCTGTTTCCTGCAATTCTGCCTTGCTTTCAGATCCTCTTCGTTGCCTTCCCTCAATATATTTGTGGACGAGAGTTATCATTTATAACTCTGCAGGTTTGTGAATTGCAGTGCCCCTGAGCTCCATTTTTCAACTCGCTTTTTTGGGAGCTGGCCGCAAAAGCGCAGGATCGCCTCAGGCCCTATTCTGCTTCCGGGCGGCAGGCTGAGCCTGTGGTTAATTCTTCTTCCTGATGGGAAAATAGAGTGACCTGTGCCTGTCCCAACACCTAGAGCTAGTCTCTCATTGGCTCCCCCTCTTCCCGTTCATCCTCAGGACAAATTGCAAGCTGTACGGAACGGGAGGTTAAAGGTGCTGATTCTCCAAGGAGGGAGATTGCTAGTAAAGCGGCTGGAATGGCGAACCCGAGCACAAGGAGATGAGAAATGAGGTGCGTTTTAGAAACCTTTCCCGATCACACGGTGTACCACCTTCTGGGTTTCTCATGCATGTTTTCGAGGTAGGAAGATGCCCTTGAACCTGGAGATTTGGGACCCATGGGATGGGTAACAGGCAGTATTACTTTAAAGGCTCTGCGTTTGCTCCCCCAACCTCACCAAACCTCTCAGCCCCGAGAATGTCCACCCTTATGTCTCATCCAGCTGTGTGTCTAGATATGGTCAATCCAAGTTGCATCACAGCCCCTGAACGAATTTTGTAAGAATTTCTCTCTCTTTCACTGTCTTTGTTTCACGGGTTTTTAAAAGGAATTTATTTTTATAATGGGGTTTAGCTGCTTTTCACGGCTGTGTTTCTGCCGCTTTACACCCACTTGACTCACTTCCAGAGAGATATCAATACATAGGTTTTAAGATTCTTACTAGTCAGATATATTCTTGTGCGGTGAATAGGAGGTGTTGAGTCCAGTTCACTGAGCAAGGAGTAGGTCTTTCTATTACATATGGGGTTTATGGAACGGTATCTGAGCTCATTTGAAACCCTTGTTTTATGCATCACCCCACCCCACCTTTCCCGTTAAGCAGCCATAGTGTGTTTTGTAAACGTGTGACTCTGTTCTGTTTTGTAATTCAGTTCAAGTGTAGCGGTTTTTACATTCCCTCTATAAGTGATAGCTTATGATAAGTGTCTTTTTCTGTGTGACTTATTTCACTTAGAATCGTCGTAGCTAAAGCCACTCATCATGCTGCTACTAGCCTTATGACATTGATTTCATGGCTGAGTGATATTCCATTGTACATAAGGACCACCACTTCTTTATCCATTTTTCTCTTTCCTGGGATATTTAAGGTGCTATGAAGTGGAGGTTCTTGTCAACAGAGCAGCCCTAAACTTTCGGGTGCCTGTGTCTTGCTGATTTTTAGTTTTCCCAATTTATACGCCCATGAGTGGAAGTGCCCTATGCGCTCTAAGCTGTGTTTTTTTGATGTTTCAGGACACACCGTACACTTCTCCAGAGTGGCTGTTGGCAATTTACATCCCGCCCATCAGCGTAGCAAGGCTCCCATTTCTCCATGGCCTGTTCTGCATTTCTGGTTTTGACACTTTTTTCCGCATGGCCCTTTTGACCGATGGGAAGCGAGACTTCTTTGTAGCGCTGATTTGCCTTTCCAGGTTGCTTGGTTGGCCAAAAAGGGCGTATGCGTTTTTTCCTGAATATATTCAGGAAAAAACGCATACGCCCTTTTTGGCCAAGGGCATCATTGTTGACGTTTTGCCACTTTTCATGTGCTTTAAAGGCGATTCGAATCGACCTCCTGAAATCTGTTTCCTGCAATTCTGCCTTGCTTTCAGATCCTCTTCGGTGCCTTCCCTCAATATATTTGTGGACGAGAGTTATCATTTATAACTCTGCAGGTTTGTGAATTGCAGTGCCCCTGAGCTCCATTTTTCAACTCGCTTTTTTGGGAGCTGGCCGCAAAAGCGCAGGATCGCCTCAGGCCCTATTCTGCTTCTGGGCGGCAGGCTGAGCCTGTGGTTAATTCTTCTTCCTGATGGGAAAATAGACTGACCTGTGCCTGTCCCAACACCTAGAGCTAGTCTCTCATTGGCTCCCCCTCTTCCCGTTCATCCTCAGGACAAATTGCAAGCTGTACGGAACGGGAGGTTAAAGGTGCTGATTCTCCAAGGAGGGAGATTGCTAGTAAAGCGGCTGGAATGGCGAACCCGAGCACAAGGAGATGAGAAATGAGGTGCGTTTTAGAAACCTTTCCCGATCACACGGTGTACCACCTTCTGGGTTTCTCATGCATGTTTTCGAGGTAGGAAGATGCCCTTGAACCTGGAGATTTGGGACCCATGGGATGGGTAACAGGCAGTATTACTTTAAAGGGTCTGCGTTTGCTCCCCCAACCTCACCAAACCTCTCAGCCCCGAGAGTGTCCACCCTTATGTCTCCTCCAGCTATGGGTCTAGATATGGTCAATCCAGGTTGCATCACAGCCCCTGAACGAATTTTGTAAGAATTTCTCTCTCTTTCACTGTCTTTGTTTCACGGGTTTTTAAAAGGAATTTATTTTTATAATGGGGTTTAGCTGCTTTTCACGGCTGTGTTTCTGCTGCTTTACAGCCACTTGACTCACTTCCAGAGAGATATCAATACATAGGTTTTAAGATTCTTACTAGTCAGATATATTCTTGTGCGGTGAATAGGGGGTGTTGAGTCCAGTTCACTGAGCAAGGAGTAGGTCTTTCTATTACATATGGGGTTTATGGAACGGTATCTGAGCTCATTTGAAACCCTTGTTTTATGCATCACCCCACCCCACCTTTCCCGTTAAGCAGCCATAATGTGTTTTCTAAACGTGTGACTCTGTTCTGTTTTGTAATTCAGTTCAAGTGTAGCGGTTTTTACATTCCCTCTATAAGTGATAGCTTATAATAAGTGTGTTTTTCTGTATGACTTATTTCACTTAGAATCGTCGTGGCTAAAGCCACTCATCATGCTGCTACTAGCCTTATGACATTGATTTCATGGCTGAGTGATATTCCATTGTACATAAGGACCACCACTTCTTTATCCATTTTTCTCTTTCCTGGGATATTTAAGGTGTCACGAAGTGGAGGTTCTTGTCAACAAAGCAGCCCCAAACTTTGGGGTGCCTGTGTCTTGCTGATTTTTAGTTTTCCCAATTTATACGCCCATGAGTGGAAGTGCCCTATGCGCTCTAAGCTGTGTTTTTTCGATGTTTCAGGACACACCATAACTTCTCCAGAGTGGCTGTTGGCAATTTACATCCCGCCCATCAGCGTAACAAGGCTCCCATTTCTCCATGGCCTGTTCTGCATTTCTGGTTTTGACACTTTTTTCCGCATGGCCCTTTTGACCGATGGGAAGCGAGACTTCTTTGTAGCGCTGATTTGCCTTTCCAGGTTGCTTGGTTGGCCAAAAAGGGCGTATGCGTTTTTTCCTGAATATATTCAGGAAAAAACGCATACGCCCTTTTTGGCCAAGGGCATCATTGTCGACGTTTTGCCGCTTTTCATGTGCTTTAAAGGCGATTCGAATCGACCTCCTGAAATCTGTTTCCTGCAATTCTGCCTTGCTTTCAGATCCTCTTCGTTGCCTTCCCTCAATATATTTGTGGACGAGAGTTATCATTTATAACTCTGCAGGTTTGTGAATTGCAGTGCCCCTGAGCTCCATTTTTCAACTCGCTTTTTTGGGAGCTGGCCGCAAAAGCGCAGGATCGCCTCAGGCCCTATTCTGCTTCCGGGCGGCAGGCTGAGCCTGTGGTTAATTCTTCTTCCTGATGGGAAAATAGAGTGACCTGTGCCTGTCCCAACACCTAGAGCTAGTCTCTCATTGGCTCCCCCTCTTCCCGTTCATCCTCAGGACAAATTGCAAGCTGTACGGAACGGGAGGTTAAAGGTGCTGATTCTCCAAGGAGGGAGATTGCTAGTAAAGCGGCTGGAATGGCGAACCCGAGCACAAGGAGATGAGAAATGAGGTGCGTTTTAGAAACCTTTCCCGATCACACGGTGTACCACCTTCTGGGTTTCTCATGCATGTTTTCGAGGTAGGAAGATGCCCTTGAACCTGGAGATTTGGGACCCATGGGATGGGTAACAGGCAGTATTACTTTAAAGGCTCTGCGTTTGCTCCCCCAACCTCACCAAACCTCTCAGCCCCGAGAATGTCCACCCTTATGTCTCATCCAGCTGTGTGTCTAGATATGGTCAATCCAAGTTGCATCACAGCCCCTGAACGAATTTTGTAAGAATTTCTCTCTCTTTCACTGTCTTTGTTTCACGGGTTTTTAAAAGGAATTTATTTTTATAATGGGGTTTAGCTGCTTTTCACGGCTGTGTTTCTGCCGCTTTACACCCACTTGACTCACTTCCAGAGAGATATCAATACATAGGTTTTAAGATTCTTACTAGTCAGATATATTCTTGTGCGGTGAATAGGGGGTGTTGAGTCCAGTTCACTGAGCAAGGAGTAGGTCTTTCTATTACATATGGGGTTTATGGAACGGTATCTGAGCTCATTTGAAACCCTTGTTTTATGCATCACCCCACCCCACCTTTCCCGTTAAGCAGCCATAGTGTGTTTTGTAAACGTGTGACTCTGTTCTGTTTTGTAATTCAGTTCAAGTGTAGCGGTTTTTACATTCCCTCTATAAGTGATAGCTTATAATAAGTGTGTTTTTCTGTATGACTTATTTCACTTAGAATCGTCGTGGCTAAAGCCACTCATCATGCTGCTACTAGCCTTATGACATTGATTTCATGGCTGAGTGATATTCCATTGTACATAAGGACCACCATTTCTTTATCCATTTTTCTCTTTCCTGGGATATTTAAGGTGTCACGAAGTGGAGGTTCTTGTCAATAGAGGAGCCCCAAACTTTGGGGTGCCTGTGTCTTGCTGATTTTTGTTTTCCCAATTTATACGCCCATGAGTGGAAGTGCCCTATGCGCTCTAAGCTGTGTTTTTTCGATGTTTCAGGACACACCGTACACTTCTCCAGAGTGGCTGTTGGCAATTTACATCCCGCCCATCAGCGTAGCAAGGCTCCCATTTCTCCATGGCCTGTTCTGCATTTCTGGTTTTGACACTTTTTTCCGCATGGCCCTTTTGACCGATGGGAAGCGAGACTTCTTTGTAGCGCTGATTTGCCTTTCCAGGTTGCTTGGTTGGCCAAAAAGGGCGTATGCGTTTTTTCCTGAATATATTCAGGAAAAAACGCATACGCCCTTTTTGGCCAAGGGCATCATTGTTGACGTTTTGCCGCTTTTCATGTGCTTTAAAGGCGATTCGAATCGACCTCCTGAAATCTGTTTCCTGCAATTCTGCCTTGCTTTCAGATCCTCTTCGTTGCCTTCCCTCAATATATTTGTGGACGAGAGTTATCATTTATAACTCTGCAGGTTTGTGAATTGCAGTGCCCCTGAGCTCCATTTTTCAACTCGCTTTTTTGGGAGCTGGCCGCAAAAGCGCAGGATCGCCTCAGGCCCTATTCTGCTTCCGGGCGGCAGGCTGAGCCTGTGGTTAATTCTTCTTCCTGATGGGAAAATAGAGTGACCTGTGCCTGTCCCAACACCTAGAGCTAGTCTCTCATTGGCTCCCCCTCTTCCCGTTCATCCTCAGGACAAATTGCAAGCTGTACGGAACGGGAGGTTAAAGGTGCTGATTCTCCAAGGAGGGAGATTGCTAGTAAAGCGGCTGGAATGGCAAACCCGAGCACAAGGAGATGAGAAATGAGGTGCGTTTTAGAAACCTTTCCCGATCACACGGTGTACCACCTTCTGGGTTTCTCATGCATGTTTTCGAGGTAGGAAGATGCCCTTGAACCTGGAGATTTGGGACCCATGGGATGGGTAACAGGCAGTATTACTTTAAAGGCTCTGCGTTTGCTCCCCCAACCTCACCAAACCTCTCAGCCCCGAGAGTGTCCACCCTTATGTCTCATCCAGCTGTGGGTCTAGATATGGTCAATCCAGGTTGCATCACAGCCCCTGAACGAATTTTGTAAGAAATTCTCTCTCTTTCACTGTCTTTGTTTCACGGGTTTTTAAAAGGAATTTATTTTTATAATGGGGTTTAGCTGTTTTTCACGGCTGTGTTTATGCGGCTTTACAGCCACTTGACTCACTTCCAGAGAGATATCAATACATAGGTTTTAAGATTCTTACTAGTCAGATATATTCTTGTGCGGTGAATAGGGGGTGTTGAGTCCAGTTCACTGAGCAAGGAGTAGGTCTTTCTATTACATATTGGGTTTATGGAACGGTATCTGAGCTCATTTGAAACCCTTGTTTTATTCATCACCCCACCCCACCTTTCCCGTTAAGCAGCCATAGTGTGTTTTCTAAACGTGTGACTCTGTTCTGTTTTGTAATTCAGTTCAAGTGTAGCGGTTTTTACATTCCCTCTATAAGTGATAGCTTATGATAAGTGTCTTTTTCTGTGTGACTTATTTCACTTAGAATCGTCGTAGCTAAAGCCACTCATCATGCTGCTACTAGCCTTATGACATTGATTTCATGGCTGAGTGATATTCCATTGTACATAAGGACCACCACTTCTTTATCCATTTTTCTCTTTCCTGGGATATTTAAGGTGTCATGAAGTGGAGGTTCTTGTCAACAGAGCAGCCCTAAACTTTCGGGTGCCTGTGTCTTGCTGATTTTTAGTTTTCCCAATTTATACGCCCATGAGTGGAAGTGCCCTATGCGCTCTAAGCTGTGTTTTTTTGATGTTTCAGGACACACCGTACACTTCTCCAGAGTGGCTGTTGGCAATTTACATCCTGCCCATCAGCGTAGCAAGGCTCCCATTTCTCCATGGCCTGTTCTGCATTTCTGGTTTTGACACTTTTTTCCGCATGGCCCTTTTGACCAATGGGAAGCGAGACTTCTTTGTAGCGCTGATTTGCCTTTCCAGGTTGCTTGGTTGGCCAAAAAGGGCGTATGCGTTTTTTCCTGAATATATTCAGGAAAAAACGCATACGCCCTTTTTGGCCAAGGGCATCATTGTCGATGTTTTGCCGCTTTTCATGTGCTTTAAAGGCGATTCGAATCGACCTCCTGAAATCTGTTTCCTGCAATTCTGCCTTGCTTTCAGATCCTCTTCGTTGCCTTCCCTCAATATATCTGTGGACGAGAGTTATCATTTATAACTCTGCAGGTTTGTGAATTGCAGTGCCCCTGAGCTCCATTTTTCAACTCGCTTTTTTGGGAGCTGGCCGCAAAAGCGCAGGATCGCCTCAGGCCCTATTCTGCTTCCGGGCGGCAGGCTGAGCCTGTGGTTAATTCTTCTTCCTGATGGGAAAATAGAGTGACCTGTGCCTGTCCCAACACATAGAGCTAGTCTCTCATTGGCTCCCCCTCTTCCCGTTCATCCTCAGGACAAATTGCAAGCTGTACGGAACGAGAGGTTAAAGGTGCTGATTCTCCTAGGAGGGAGATTGCTAGTAAAGCGGCTGGAATGGCGAACCCGAGCACAAGGAGATGAGAAATGAGGTGCGTTTTAGAAACCTTTCCCGATCACACGGTGTACCACCTTCTGGGTTTCTCATGCATGTTTTCGAGGTAGGAAGATGCCCTTGAACCTGGAGATTTGGGACCCATGGGATGGGTAACAGGCAGTATTACTTTAAAGGCTCTGCGTTTGCTCCCCCAACCTCACCAAACCTCTCAGCCCCGAGAGTGTCCACCCTTATGTCTCCTCCAGCTGTGGGTCTAGATATGGTCAATCCAAGTTGCATCACAGCCCCTGAACGAATTTTGTAAGAATTTCTCTCTCTTTCACTGTCTTTGTTTCACGGGTTTTTAAAAGGAATTTATTTTTATAATGGGGTTTAGCTGCTTTTCACGGCTGTGTTTCTGCCGCTTTACAGCCACTTGACTCACTTCCAGAGAGATATCAATACATAGGTTTTAAGATTCTTACTAGTCAGATATATTCTTGTGCGGTGAATAGGGGGTGTTGAGTCCAGTTCACTGAGCAAGGAGTAGGTCTTTCTATTACATATTGGGTTTATGGAACGGTATCTGAGCTCATTTGAAACCCTTGTTTTATGCATCACCCCACCCCACCTTTCGCGTTAAGCAGCCATAGTGTGTTGTGTAAACGTGTGACTCTCTTCTGTTTTGTAATTCAGTTCAAGTGTAGCGGTTTTTA
This sequence comes from Balaenoptera ricei, assembly GCF_028023285.1. Classification (NCBI taxonomy): domain Eukaryota; kingdom Metazoa; phylum Chordata; class Mammalia; order Artiodactyla; family Balaenopteridae; genus Balaenoptera; species Balaenoptera ricei. The sequence goes on along the minus strand of NC_082642.1, from coordinate 44,435,617 downwards.
CATTCCCTCTATAAGTGATAGCTTATAATAAGTGTGTTTTTCTGTATGACTTATTTCACTTAGAATCGTCGTAGCTAAATCCACTCATCATGCTGCTACTAGCCTTATGACATTGATTTCATGGCTGAGTGATATTCCATTGTACATAAGGACCACCACTTCTTTATCCATTTTTCTCTTTCCTGGGATATTTAAGGTGTCACTAAGTGGAGGTTCTTGTCAACAGAGGAGCCCCAAACTTTGGGGTGCCTGTGTCTTGCTGATTTTTAGTTTTCCCAATTTATACGCCCATGAGTGGAAGTGCCCTATGCGCTCTAAGCTGTGTTTTTTCGATGTTTCAGGACACACCGTACACTTCTCCAGAGAGGCTGTTGGCAATTTACATCCCGCCCATCAGCGTAGCAAGGCTCCCATTTCTCCATGGCCTGTTCTGCATTTCTGGTTTTGACACTTTTTTCCGCATGGCCCTTTTGACCGATGGGAAGTGAGACTTCTTTGTAGCGCTGATTTGCCTTTCCAGGTTGCTTGGTTGGCCAAAAAGGGCGTATGCGTTTTTTCCTGAATATATTCAGGAAAAAACGCATACGCCCTTTTTGGCCAAGGGCATCATTGTCGACGTTTTGCCGCTTTTCATGTGCTTTAAAGGCGATTCGAATCGACCTCCTGAAATCTGTTTCCTGCAATTCTGCCTTGCTTTCAGATCCTCTTCGTTGCCTTCCCTCAATATATTTGTGGACGAGAGTTATCATTTATAACTCTGCAGGTTTGTGAATTGCAGTGCCCCTGAACTCCATTTTTCAACTCGCTTTTTTGGGAGCTGGCCGCAAAAGCGCAGGATCGCCTCAGGCCCTATTCTGCTTCCGGGCGGCAGGCTGAGCCTGTGGTTAATTCTTCTTCCTGATGGGAAAATAGAGTGACCTGTGCCTGTCCCAACACCTAGAGCTAGTCTCTCATTGGCTCCCCCTCTTCCCGTTCATCCTCAGGACAAATTGCAAGCTGTACGGAACGGGAGGTTAAAGGTGCTGATTCTCCAAGGAGGGAGATTGCTAGTAAAGCGGCTGGAATGGCGAACCCGAGCACAAGGAGATGAGAAATGAGGTGCGTTTTAGAAACCTTTCCCGATCACACGGTGTACCACCTTCTGGGTTTCTCATGCATGTTTTCGAGGTAGGAAGATGCCCTTGAACCTGGAGATTTGGGACCCATGGGATGGGTAACAGGCAGTATTACTTTAAAGGCTCTGCGTTTGCTCCCCCAACCTCACCAAACCTCTCAGCCCCGAGAGTGTCCACCCTTATGTCTCCTCCAGCTGTGGGTCTAGATATGGTCAATCCAGGTTGCATCACAGCCCCTGAACGAATTTTGTAAGAATTTCTCTCTCTTTCACTGTCTTTGTTTCACGGGTTTTTAAAAGGAATTTATTTTTATAATGGGGTTTAGCTGCTTTTCACGGCTGTGTTTCTGCCGCTTTACAGCCACTTGACTCACTTCCAGAGAGATATCAATACATAGGTTTTAAGATTCTTACTAGTCAGATATATTCTTGTGCGGTGAATAGGGGGTGTTGAGTCCAGTTCACTGAGCAAGGAGTAGGTCTTTCTATTACATATGGGGTTTATGGAACGGTATCTGAGCTCATTTGAAACCCTTGTTTTATGCATCACCCCACCCCACCTTTCCCGTTAAGCAGCCATAGTGTGTTTTGTAAACGTGTGACTCTGTTCTGTTTTGTAATTCAGTTCAAGTGTAGCGGTTTTTACATTCCCTCTATAAGTGATAGCTTATAATAAGTGTGTTTTTCTGTATGACTTATTTCACTTAGAATCGTCGTAGCTAAATCCACTCATCATGCTGCTACTAGCCTTATGACATTGATTTCATGGCTGAGGGATATTCCATTGTACATAAGGACCACCACTTCTTTATCCATTTTTCTCTTTCCTGGGATATTTAAGGTGTCACGAAGTGGAGGTTCTTGTCAACAGAGGAGCCCCAAACTTTGGGGTGCCTGTGTCTTGCTGATTTTTAGTTTTCCCAATTTATACGCCCATGAGTGGAAGTGCCCTATGCGCTCTAAGCTGTGTTTTTTCGATGTTTCAGGACACACCGTACACTTCTCCAGAGTGGCTGTTGGCAATTTACATCCCGCCCATCAGCGTAGCAAGGCTCCCATTTCTCCATGGCCTGTTCTGCATTTCTGGTTTTGACACTTTTTTCCGCATGGCCCTTTTGACCGATGGGAAGCGAGACTTCTTTGTAGCGCTGATTTGCCTTTCCAGGTTGCTTGGTTGGCCAAAACGGGCGTATGCGTTTTTTCCTGAATATATTCAGGAAAAAACGCATACGCCCTTTTTGGCCAAGGGCATCATTGTCGACGTTTTGCCGCTTTTCATGTGCTTTAAAGGCGATTCGAATCGACCTCCTGAAATCTGTTTCCTGCAATTCTGCCTTGCTTTCACATCCTCTTCGTTGCCTTCCCTCAATATATTTGTGGACGAGAGTTATCATTTATAACTCTGCAGGTTTGTGAATTGCAGTGCCCCTGAACTCCATTTTTCAACTCGCTTTTTTGGGAGCTGGCCGCAAAAGCGCAGGATCGCCTCAGGCCCTATTCTGCTTCCGGGCGGCAGGCTGAGCCTGTGGTTAATTCTTCTTCCTGATGGGAAAATAGAGTGACCTGTGCCTGTCCCAACACCTAGAGCTAGTCTCTCATTGGCTCCCCCTCTTCCCGTTCATCCTCAGGACAAATTGCAAGCTGTACGGAACGGGAGGTTAAAGGTGCTGATTCTCCAAGGAGGGAGATTGCTAGTAAAGCGGCTGGAATGGCGAACCCGAGCACAAGGAGATGAGAAATGAGGTGCGTTTTAGAAACCTTTCCCGATCACACGGTGTACCACCTTCTGGGTTTCTCATGCATGTTTTCGAATTAGGAAGATGCCCTTGAACCTGGAGATTTGGGACCCATGGGATGGGTAACAGGCAGTATTACTTTAAAGGCTCTGCGTTTGCTCCCCCAACCACACCAAACCTCTCAGCCCCGAGAGTGTCCACCCTTATGTCTCCTCCAGCTGTGGGTCTAGATATGGTCAATCCAGGTTGCATCACAGCCCCTGAACGAATTTTGTAAGAATTTCTCTCTCTTTCACTGTCTTTGTTTCACGGGTTTTTAAAAGGAATTTATTTTTATAATGGGGTTTAGCTGCTTTTCACGGCTGTGTTTCTGCCGCTTTACACCCACTTGACTCACTTCCAGAGAGATATCAATACATAGGTTTTAAGATTCTTACTAGTCAGATATATTCTTGTGCGGTGAATAGGGGGTGTTGAGTCCAGTTCACTGAGCAAGGAGTAGGTCTTTCTATTACATATGGGGTTTATGGAACGGTATCTGAGCTCATTTGAAACCCTTGTTTTATGCATCAACCCACCCCACCTTTCCCGTTAAGCAGCCATAGTGTGTTTTGTAAACGTGTGACTCTGTTCTGTTTTGTAATTCAGTTCAAGTGTAGCGGTTTTTACATTCCCTCTATAAGTGATAGCTTATAATAAGTGTGTTTTTCTGTATGACTTATTTCACTTAGAATCGTTGTAGCTAAAGCCACTCATCATGCTGCTACTAGCCTTATGACATTGATTTCATGGCTGAGGGATATTCCATTGTACATAAGGACCACCACTTCTTTATCCATTTTTCTCTTTCCTGGGATATTTAAGGTGTCACGAAGTGGAGGTTCTTTTCAACAGAGCAGCCCCAAACTTTGGGGTGCCTGTGTCTTGCTGATTTTTAGTTTTCCCAATTTATACGCCCATGAGTGGAAGTGCCCTATGCGCTCTAAGCTGTGTTTTTTCGATGTTTCAGGACACACCGTACACTTCTCCAGAGTGGCTGTTGGCAATTTACATCCCGCCCATCAGCGTAGCAAGGCTCCCATTTCTCCATGGCCTGTTCTGCATTTCTGGTTTTGACACTTTTTTCCGCATGGCCCTTTTGACCGATGGGAAGTGAGACTTCTTTGTAGCGCTAATTTGCCTTTCCAGGTTGCTTGGTTGGCCAAAAAGGGCGTATGCGTTTTTTCCTGAATATATTCAGGAAAAAACGCATACGCCCTTTTTGGCCAAGGGCATCATTGTCGACGTTTTGCCGCTTTTCATGTGCTTTAAAGGCGATTCGAATCGACCTCCTGAAATCTGTTTCCTGCAATTCTGCCTTGCTTTCAGATCCTCTTCGTTGCCTTCCCTCAATATATTTGTGGACGAGAGTTATCATTTATAACTCTGCAGGTTTGTGAATTGCAGTGCCCCTGAGCTCCATTTTTCAACTCGCTTTTTTGGGAGCTGGCCGCAAAAGCGCAGGATCGCCTCAGGCCCTATTCTGCTTCCGGGCGGCAGGCTGAGCCTGTGGTTAATTCTTCTTCCTGATGGGAAAATAGAGTGATCTGTGCCTGTCCCAACACCTAGAGCTAGTCTCTCATTGGCTCCCCCTCTTCCCGTTCATCCTCAGGACAAATTGCAAGCTGTACGGAACGAGAGGTTAAAGGTGCTGATTCTCCAAGGAGGGAGATTGCTAGTAAAGCGGCTGGAATGGCGAACCCGAGCACAAGGAGATGAGAAATGAGGTGCGTTTTAGAAACCTTTCCCGATCACACGGTGTACCACCTTCTGGGTTTCTCATGCATGTTTTCGAGGTAGGAAGATGCCCTTGAACCTGGAGATTTGGGACCCATGGGATGGGTAACAGGCAGTATTACTTTAAAGGCTCTGCGTTTGCTCCCCCAACCTCACCAAACCTCTCAGCCCCGAGAGTGTCCACCCTTATGTCTCCTCCAGCTGTGGGTCTAGATATGGTCAATCCAGGTTGCATCACAGCCCCTGAACGAATTTTGTAAGAATTTCTCTCTCTTTCACTGTCTTTGTTTCACGGGTTTTTAAAAGGAATTTATTTTTATAATGGGGTTTAGCTGCTTTTCACGGCTGTGTTTCTGCCGCTTTACAGCCACTTGACTCACTTCCAGAGAGATATCAATACATAGGTTTTAAGATTCTTACTAGTCAGATATATTCTTGTGCGGTGAATAGGGGGTGTTGAGTCCAGTTCACTGAGCAAGGAGTAGGTCTTTCTATTACATATTGGGTTTATGGAACGGTATCTGAGCTCATTTGAAACCCTTGTTTTATGCATCACCCCACCCCACCTTTCCCGTTAAGCAGCCATAGTGTGTTTTGTAAACGTGTGACTCTGTTCTGTTTTGTAATTCAGTTCAAGTGTAGCGGTTTTTACATTCCCTCTATAAGTGATAGCTTATGATAAGTGTCTTTTTCTGTGTGACTTATTTCACTTAGAATCGTCGTAGCTAAAGCCACTCATCATGCTGCTACTAGCCTTATGACATTGATTTCATGGCTGAGTGATATTCCATTGTACATAAGGACCACCACTTCTTTATCCATTTTTCTCTTTCCTGGGATATTTAAGGTGTCATGAAGTGGAGGTTCTTGTCAACAGAGCAGCCCTAAACTTTCGGGTGCCTGTGTCTTGCTGATTTTTAGTTTTCCCAATTTATACGCCCATGAGTGGAAGTGCCCTATGCGCTCTAAGCTGTGTTTTTTTGATGTTTCAGGACACACCGTACACTTCTCCAGAGTGGCTGTTGGCAATTTACATCCTGCCCATCAGCGTAGCAAGGCTCCCATTTCTCCATGGCCTGTTCTGCATTTCTGGTTTTGACACTTTTTTCCGCATGGCCCTTTTGACCGATGGGAAGCGAGACTTCTTTGTAGCGCTGATTTGCCTTTCCAGGTTGCTTGGTTGGCCGAAAAGGGCGTATGCGTTTTTTCCTGAATATATTCAGGAAAAAACGCATACGCCCTTTTTGGCCAAGGGCATCATTGTTGACGTTTTGCCACTTTTCATGTGCTTTAAAGGCGATTCGAATCGACCTCCTGAAATCTGTTTCCTGCAATTCTGCCTTGCTTTCAGATCCTCTTCGGTGCCTTCCCTCAATATATTTGTGGACGAGAGTTATCATTTATAACTCTGCAGGTTTGTGAATTGCAGTGCCCCTGAGCTCCATTTTTCAACTCGCTTTTTTGGGAGCTGGCCGCAAAAGCGCAGGATCGCCTCAGGCCCTATTCTGCTTCTGGGCGGCAGGCTGAGCCTGTGGTTAATTCTTCTTCCTGATGGGAAAATAGACTGACCTGTGCCTGTCCCAACACCTAGAGCTAGTCTCTCATTGGCTCCCCCTCTTCCCGTTCATCCTCAGGACAAATTGCAAGCTGTACGGAACGGGAGGTTAAAGGTGCTGATTCTCCAAGGAGGGAGATTGCTAGTAAAGAGGCTGGAATGGCGAACCCGAGCACAAGGAGATGAGAAATGAGGTGCGTTTTAGAAACCTTTCCCGATCACACGGTGTACCACCTTCTGGGTTTCTCATGCATGTTTTCGAGGTAGGAAGATGCCCTTGAACCTGGAGATTTGGGACCCATGGGATGGGTAACAGGCAGTATTACTTTAAAGGCTCTGCGTTTGCTCCCCCAACCTCACCAAACCTCTCAGCCGCGAGAGTGTCCACCCTTATGTCTCCTCCAGCTATGGGTCTAGATATGGTCAATCCAGGTTGCATCACAGCCCCTGAACGAATTTTGTAAGAATTTCTCTCTCTTTCACTGTCTTTGTTTCACGGGTTTTTAAAAGTAATTTATTTTTATAATGGGGTTTAGCTGCTTTTCACGGCTGTGTTTCTGCCGCTTTACAGCCACTTGACTCACTTCCAGAGAGATATCAATACATAGGTTTTAAGATTCTTACTAGTCAGATATATTCTTGTGCGGTGAATAGGGGGTGTTGAGTCCAGTTCACTGAGCAAGGAGTAGGTCTTTCTATTACATATTGGGTTTATGGAACGGTATCTGAGCTCATTTGAAACCCTTGTTTTATGCATCACCCCACCCCACCTTTCCCGTTAAGCAGCCATAGTGTGTTTTGTAAACGTGTGACTCTGTTCTGTTTTGTAATTCAGTTCAAGTGTAGCGGTTTTTACATTCCCTCTATAAGTGATAGCTTATGATAAGTGTCTTTTTCTGTGTGACTTATTTCACTTAGAATCGTCGTAGCTAAAGCCACACATCATGCTGCTACTAGCCTTCTGACATTGATTTCATGGCTGAGGGTTATTCCTTTGTACATAAGGACCACCACTTCTTTATCCATTTTTCTCTTTCCTGGGATATTTAAGGTGTCATGAAGTGGAGGTTCTTGTCAACAGAGCAGCCCTAAACTTTCGGGTGCCTGTGTCTTGCTGATTTTTAGTTTTCCCAATTTATACGCCCATGAGTGGAAGTGCCCTATGCGCTCTAAGCTGTGTTTTCGATGTTTCAGGACACACCGTACACTTCTCCAGAGTGGCTGTTGGCAATTTACATCCCGCCCATCAGCGTAGCAAGGCTCCCATTTCTCCATGGCCTGTTCTGCATTTCTGGTTTTGACACTTTTTTCCGCATGGCCCTTTTGACCGATGGGAAGCGAGACTTCTTTGTAGCGCTGATTTGCCTTTCCAGGTTGCTTGGTTGGCCAAAAAGGGCGTATGCGTTTTTTCCTGAATATATTCAGGAAAAAACGCATACGCCCTTTTTGGCCAAGGGCATCATTGTCGACGTTTTGCCGCTTTTCATGTGCTTTAAAGGCGATTCGAATCGACCTCCTGAAATCTGTTTCCTGCAATTCTGCCTTGCTTTCAGATCCTCTTCGTTGCCTTCCCTCAATATATTTGTGGACGAGAGTTATCATTTATAACTCTGCAGGTTTGTGAATTGCAGTGCCCCTGAGCTCCATTTTTCAACTCGCTTTTTTGGGAGCTGGCGGCAAAAGCGCAGGATTGCCTCAGGCCCTATGCTGCTTCCGGGCGGCAGGCTGAGCCTGTGGTTAATTCTTCTTCCTGATGGGAAAATAGAGTGACCTGTGCCTGTCCCAACACCTAGAGCTAGTCTCTCATTGGCTCCCCCTCTTCCCGTTCATCCTCAGGACAAATTGCAAGCTGTACGGAACGGGAGGTTAAAGGTGCTGATTCTCCAAGGAGGGAGATTGCTAGTAAAGCGGCTGGAATGGCGAACCCGAGCACAAGGAGATGAGAAATGAGGTGCGTTTTAGAAACCTTTCCCGATCACACGGTGTACCACCTTCTGGGTTTCTCATGCATGTTTTCGAGGTAGGAAGATGCCCTTGAACCTGGAGATTTGGGACCCATGGGATGGCTAACAAGCTGTATTACTTTAAAGGCTCTGTGTTTGCTCCCCCAACCTCACCAAACCTCTCAGCCCCGAGAGTGTCCACCCTTATGTCTCATCCAGCTGTGGGTCTAGATATGGTCAATCCAGGTTGCATCACAGCCCCTGAACGAATTTTGTAAGAAATTCTCTCTCTTTCACTGTCTTTGTTTCACGGGTTTTTTAAAGTAATTTATTTTTATAATGGGGTTTAGCTGTTTTTCACGGCTGTGTTTATGCGGCTTTACAGCCACTTGACTCACTTCCAGAGAGATATCAATACATAGGTTTTAAGATTCTTACTAGTCAGATATATTCTTGTGCGGTGAATAGGGGGTGTTGAGTCCAGTTCACTGAGCAAGGAGTAGGTCTTTCTATTACATATTGGGTTTATGGAACGGTATCTGAGCTCATTTGAAACCCTTGTTTTATGCATCACCCCACCCCACCTTTCCCGTTAAGCAGCCATAGTGTGTTTTCTAAACGTGTGACTCTGTTCTGTTTTGTAATTCAGTTCAAGTGTAGCGGTTTTTACATTCCCTCTATAAGTGATAGCTTATGATAAGTGTCTTTTTCTGTGTGACTTATTTCACTTAGAATCGTCATAGCTAAAGCCACTCATCATGCTGCTACTAGCCTTCTGACATTGATTTCATGGCTGAGGGTTATTCCATTGTACATAAGGACCACCACTTCTTTATCCATTTTTCTCTTTCCTGGGATATTTAAGGTGTCATGAAGTGGAGGTTCTTGTCAACAGAGCAGCCCTAAACTTTCGGGTGCCTGTGTCTTGCTGATTTTTAGTTTTCCCAATTTATACGCCCATGAGTGGAAGTGCCCTTTGCGCTCTAAGCTGTGTTTTTTCGATGTTTCAGGACACACCGTACACTTCTCCAGAGTGGCTGTTGGCAATTTACATCCCGCCCATCAGCGTAGCAAGGCTCCCATTTCTCCATGGCCTGTTCTGCATTTCTGGTTTTGACACTTTTTTCCGCATGGCCCTTTTGACCGATGGGAAGCGAGACTTCTTTGTAGCGCTGATTTGCCTTTCCAGGTTGCTTGGTTGGCCAAAAAGGGCGTATGCGTTTTTTCCTGAATATATTCAGGAAAAAACGCATACGCCGTTTTTGGCCAAGGGCATCATTGTCGACGTTTTGCCGCTTTTCATGTGCTTTAAAGGCGATTCGAATCGACCTCCTGAAATCTGTTTCCTGCAATTCTGCCTTGCTTTCAGATCCTCTTCGTTGCCTTCCCTCAATATATTTGTGGACGAGAGTTATCATTTATAACTCTGCAGGTTTGTGAATTGCAGTGCCCCTGAGCTCCATTTTTCAACTCGCTTTTTTCGGAGCTGGCCACAAAAGCGCAGGATTGCCTCAGGCCCTATTCTGCTTCCGGGCGGCAGGCTGAGCCTGTGGTTAATTCTTCTTCCTGATGGGAAAATAGAGTGACCTGTGCCTGTCCCAACACCTAGAGCTAGTCTCTCATTGGCTCCCCCTCTTCCCGTTCATCCTCAGGACAAATTGCAAGCTGTACGGAACAGGAGGTTAAAGGTGCTGATTCTCCAAGGAGGGAGATTGCTAGTAAAGCGGCTGGAATGGCGAACCCGAGCACAAGGAGATGAGAAATGAGGTGCGTTTTAGAAACCTTTCCCGATCACACGGTGTACCACCTTCTGGGTTTCTCATGCATGTTTTCGAGGTAGGAAGATGCCCTTGAACCTGGAGATTTGGGACCCATGGGATGGGTAACAGGCTGTATTACTTTAAAGGCTCTGTGTTTGCTCCCCCAACCTCACCAAACCTCTCAGCCCCGAGAGTGTCCACCCTTATGTCTCATCCAGCTGTGGGTCTAGATATGGTCAATCCAGGTTGCATCACAGCCCCTGAACGAATTTTGTAAGAAATTCTCTCTCTTTCACTGTCTTTGTTTCACGGGTTTTTAAAAGTAATTTATTTTTATAATGGGGTTTAGCTGTTTTTCACGGCTGTGTTTATGCGGCTTTACAGCCACTTGACTCACTTCCAGAGAGATATCAATACATAGGTTTTAAGATTCTTACTAGTCAGATATATTCTTGTGCGGTGAATAGGGGGTGTTGAGTCCAGTTCACTGAGCAAGGAGTAGGTCATTCTATTACATATTGGGTTTATGGAACGGTATCTGAGCTCATTTGAAACCCTTGTTTTATGCATCACCCCACCCCACCTTTCCCGTTAAGCAGCCATAGTGTGTTTTGTAAACGTGTGACTCTGTTCTGTTTTGTAATTCAGTTCAAGTGTAGCGGTTTTTACATTTCCTCTATAAGTGATAGCTTATGATAAGTGTCTTTTTCTGTGTGACTTATTTCACTTAGAATCGTCGTAGCTAAAGCCACTCATCATGCTGCTACTAGCCTTATGACATTGATTTCATGGCTGAGTGATATTCCATTGTACATAAGGACCACCACTTCTTTATCCATTTTTCTCTTTCCTGGGATATTTAAGGTGTCATGAAGTGGAGGTTCTTGTCAACAGAGCAGCCCTAAACTTTCGGGTGCCTGTGTCTTGCTGATTTTTAGTTTTCCCAATTTATACGCCCATGAGTGGAAGTGCCCTATGCGCTCTAAGCTGTGTTTTTTCGATGTTTCAGGACACACCGTACGCTTCTCCAGAGTGGCTGTTGGCAATTTACATCCCGCCCATCAGCGTAGCAAGGCTCCCATTTCTCCATGGCCTATTCTGCATTTCTGGTTTTGACACTTTTTTCCGCATGGCCCTTTTGACCGATGGGAAGCGAGACTTCTTTGTAGCGCTGATTTGCCTTTCCAGGTTGCTTGGTTGGCCAAAAAGGGCGTATGCGTTTTTTCCTGAATATATTCAGGAGAAAACGCATACGCCCTTTTTGGCCAAGGGCATCATTGTCGACATTTTGCCGCTTTTCATGTGCTTTAAAGGCGATTCGAATCGACCTCCTGAAATCTGTTTCCTGCAATTCTGCCTTGCTTTCAGATCCTCTTCGTTGCCTTCCCTCAATATATTTGTGGACGAGAGTTATCATTTATAACTCTGCAGGTTTGTGAATTGCAGTGCCCCTGAGCTCCATTTTTCAACTCGCTTTTTTGGGAGCTGGCCGCAAAGCGCAGCATCGCCTCAGGCCCTATTCTGCTTCCGGGCGGCAGGCTGAGCCTGTGGTTAATTCTTCTTCCTGATGGGAAAATAGAGTGACCTGTGCCTGTCCCAACACCTAGAGCTAGTCTCTCATTGGCTCCCCCTCTTCCCGTTCATCCTCAGGACAAATTGCAAGCTGTACGGAACGGGAGGTTAAAGGTGCTGATTCTCCAAGGAGGGAGATTGCTAGTAAAGCGGCTGGAATGGCGAACCCAAGCACAAGGAGATGAGACATGAGGCGCGTTTTAGAAACCTTTCCCGATCACACGGTGTACCACCTTCTGGGTTTCTCATGCGTGTTTTCGAGGTAGGAAGATGCCCTTGAACCTGGAGATTTGGGACCCATGGGATGGGTAACAGGCAGTATTACTTTAAAGGCTCTGCGTTTGCTCCCCCAACCTCACCAAACCTCTCAGCCCCGAGAGTGTCCACCCTTATGTCTCATCCAGCTGTGGGTCTAGATATGGTCAATCCAGGTTGCATCACAGCCCCTGAACGAATTTTGTAAGAAATTCTCTCTCTTTCATGTCTTTGTTTCACGGGTTTTTAAAAGTAGTTTATTTTTATAATGGGGTTTAGCTGTTTTTCACGGCTGTGTTTATGCGGCTTTACAGCCACTTGACTCACTTCCAGAGAGATATCAATACATAGGTTTTAAGATTCTTACTAGTCAGATATATTCTTGTGCGGTGAATAGGGGGTGTTGAGTCCAGTTCACTGAGCAAGGAGTAGGTCTTTCTATTACATATTGGGTTTATGGAACGGTATCTGAGCTCATTTGAAACCCTTGTTTTATGCATCACCCCACCCCACCTTTCCCGTTAAGCAGCCATAGTGTGTTTTCTAAACGTGTGACTCTGTTCTGTTTTGTAATTCAGTTCAAGTGTAGCGGTTTTTACATTCCCTCTATAAGTGATAGCTTATGATAAGTGTCTTTTTCTGTGTGACTTATTTCACTTAGAATCGTCGTAGCTAAAGCCACTCATCATGCTGCTACTAGCCTTCTGACATTGATTTCATGGCTGAGGGTTATTCCTTTGTACATAAGGACCACCACTTCTTTATCCATTTTTCTCTTTCCTGGGATATTTAAGGTGTCATGAAGTGGAGGTTCTTGTCAACAGAGCAGCCCTAAACTTTCGGGTGCCTGTGTCTTGCTGATTTTTAGTTTTCCCAATTTATACGCCCATGAGTGGAAGTGCCCTATGCGCTCTAAGCTGTGTTTTCGATGTTTCAGGACACACCGTACACTTCTCCAGAGTGGCTGTTGGCAATTTACATCCCGCCCATCAGCGTAGCAAGGCTCCCATTTCTCCATGGCCTGTTCTGCATTTCTGGTTTTGACACTTTTTTCCGCATGGCCCTTTTGACCGATGGGAAGCGAGACTTCTTTGTAGCGCTGATTTGCCTTTCCAGGTTGCTTGGTTGGCCAAAAAGGGCGTATGCGTTTTTTCCTGAATATATTCAGGAAAAAACGCATACGCCCTTTTTGGCCAAGGGCATCATTGTCGACGTTTTGCCGCTTTTCATGTGCTTTAAAGGCGATTCGAATCGACCTCCTGAAATCTGTTTCCTGCAATTCTGCCTTGCTTTCAGATCCTCTTCATTGCCTTCCCTCAATATATTTGTGGACGAGAGTTATCATTTATAACTCTGCAGGTTTGTGAATTGCAGTGCCCCTGAGCTCCATTTTTCAACTCGCTTTTTTGGGAGCTGGCCGCAAAAGCGCAGGATTGCCTCAGGCCCTATTCTGCTTCCGGGCGGCAGGCTGAGCCTGTGGTTAATTCTTCTTCCTGATGGGAAAATAGAGTGACCTGTGCCTGTCCCAACACCTAGAGCTAGTCTCTCATTGGCTCCCCCTCTTCCCGTTCATCCTCAGGACAAATTGCAAGCTGTACGGAACGGGAGGTTAAAGGTGCTGATTCTCCAAGGAGGGAGATTGCTAGTAAAGCGGCTGGAATGGCGAACCCGAGCACAAGGAGATGAGAAATGAGGTGCGTTTTAGAAACCTTTCCCGATCACACGGTGTACCACCTTCTGGGTTTCTCATGCATGTTTTCGAGGTAGGAAGATGCCCTTGAACCTGGAGATTTGGGACCCATGGGATGGCTAACAAGCTGTATTACTTTAAAGGCTCTGTGTTTGCTCCCCCAACCTCACCAAACCTCTCAGCCCCGAGAGTGTCCACCCTTATGTCTCATCCAGCTGTGGGTCTAGATATGGTCAATCCAGGTTGCATCACAGCCCCTGAACGAATTTTGTAAGAAATTCTCTCTCTTTCACTGTCTTTGTTTCACGGGTTTTTAAAAGTAATTTATTTTTATAATGGGGTTTAGCTGTTTTTCACGGCTGTGTTTATGCGGCTTTACAGCCACTTGACTCACTTCCAGAGAGATATCAATACATAGGTTTTAAGATTCTTACTAGTCAGATATATTCTTGTGCGGTGAATAGGGGGTGTTGAGTCCAGTTCACTGAGCAAGGAGTAGGTCTTTCTATTACATATTGGGTTTATGGAACGGTATCTGAGCTCATTTGAAACCCTTGTTTTATGCATCACCCCACCCCACCTTTCCCGTTAAGCAGCCATAGTGTGTTTTGTAAACGTGTGACTCTGTTCTGTTTTGTAATTCAGTTCAAGTGTAGCGGTTTTTACATTCCCTCTATAAGTGATAGCTTATGATAAGTGTCTTTTTCTGTGTGACTTATTTCACTTAGAATCGTCATAGCTAAAGCCACTCATCATGCTGCTACTAGCCTTCTGACATTGATTTCATGGCTGAGGGTTATTCCATTGTACATAAGGACCACCACTTCTTTATCCATTTTTCTCTTTCCTGGGATATTTAAGGTGTCATGAAGTGGAGGTTCTTGTCAACAGAGCAGCCCTAAACTTTCGGGTGCCTGTGTCTTGCTGATTTTTAGTTTTCCCAATTTATACGCCCATGAGTGGAAGTGCCCTTTGCGCTCTAAGCTGTGTTTTTTCGATGTTTCAGGACACACCGTACACTTCTCCAGAGTGGCTGTTGGCAATTTACATCCCGCCCATCAGCGTAGCAAGGCTCCCATTTCTCCATGGCCTGTTCTGCATTTCTGGTTTTGACACTTTTTTCCGCATGGCCCTTTTGACCGATGGGAAGCGAGACTTCTTTGTAGCGCTGATTTGCCTTTCCAGGTTGCTTGGTTGGCCAAAAAGGGCGTATGCGTTTTTTCCTGAATATATTCAGGAAAAAACGCATACGCCCTTTTTGGCCAAGGGCATCATTGTCGACGTTTTGCCGCTTTTCATGTGCTTTAAAGGCGATTCGAATCGACCTCCTGAAATCTGTTTCCTGCAATTCTGCCTTGCTTTCAGATCCTCTTCGTTGCCTTCCCTCAATATATTTGTGGACGAGAGTTATCATTTATAACTCTGCAGGTTTGTGAATTGCAGTGCCCCTGAGCTCCATTTTTCAACTCGCTTTTTTGGGAGCTGGCGGTAAAAGCGCAGGATTGCCTCAGGCCCTATTCTGCTTCCGGGCGGCAGGCTGAGCCTGTGGTTAATTCTTCTTCCTGATGGGAAAATAGAGTGACCTGTGCCTGTCCCAACACCTAGAGCTAGTCTCTCATTGGCTCCCCCTCTTCCCGTTCATCCTCAGGACAAATTGCAAGCTGTACGGAACAGGAGGTTAAAGGTGCTGATTCTCCAAGGAGGGAGATTGCTAGTAAAGCGGCTGGAATGGCGAACCCGAGCACAAGGAGATGAGAAATGAGGTGCGTTTTAGAAACCTTTCCCGATCACACGGTGTACCACCTTCTGGGTTTCTCATGCATGTTTTCGAGGTAGGAAGATGCCCTTGAACCTGGAGATTTGGGACCCATGGGATGGGTAACAGGCTGTATTACTTTAAAGGCTCTGTGTTTGCTCCCCCAACCTCACCAAACCTCTCAGCCCCGAGAGTGTCCACCCTTATGTCTCATCCAGCTGTGGGTCTAGATATGGTCAATCCAGGTTGCATCACAGCCCCTGAACGAATTTTGTAAGAAATTCTCTCTCTTTCACTGTCTTTGTTTCACGGGTTTTTAAAAGTAATTTATTTTTATAATGGGGTTTAGCTGTTTTTCACGGCTGTGTTTATGCGGCTTTACAGCCACTTGACTCACTTCCAGAGAGATATCAATACATAGGTTTTAAGATTCTTACTAGTCAGATATATTCTTGTGCGGTGAATAGGGGGTGTTGAGTCCAGTTCACTGAGCAAGGAGTAGGTCTTTCTATTACATATTGGGTTTATGGAACGGTATCTGAGCTCATTTGAAACCCTTGTTTTATGCATCACCCCACCCCACCTTTCCCGTTAAGCAGCCATAGTGTGTTTTCTAAACGTGTGACTCTGTTCTGTTTTGTAATTCAGTTCAAGTGTAGCGGTTTTTACATTCCCTCTATAAGTGATAGCTTATGATAAGTGTCTTTTTCTGTGTGACTTATTTCACTTAGAATCGTCGTAGCTAAAGCCACTCATCATGCTGCTACTAGCCTTCTGACATTGATTTCATGGCTGAGGGTTATTCCATTGTACATAAGGACCACCACTTCTTTATCCATTTTTCTCTTTCCTGGGATATTTAAGGTGTCATGAAGTGGAGGTTCTTGTCAACAGAGCAGCCCTAAACTTTCGGGTGCCTGTGTCTTGCTGATTTTTAGTTTTCCCAATTTATACGCCCATGAGTGGAAGTGCCCTATGCGCTCTAAGCTGTGTTTTCGATGTTTCAGGACACACCGTACACTTCTCCAGAGTGGCTGTTGGCAATTTACATCCCGCCCATCAGCGTAGCAAGGCTCCCATTTCTCCATGGCCTGTTCTGCATTTCTGGTTTTGACACTTTTTTCCGCATGGCCCTTTTGACCGATGGGAAGCGAGACTTCTTTGTAGTGCTGATTTGCCTTTCCAGGTTGCTTGGTTGGCCAAAAAGGGCGTATGCGTTTTTTCCTGAATATATTCAGGAAAAAACGCATACGCCCTTTTTGGCCAAGGGCATCATTGTCGACGTTTTGCCGCTTTTCATGTGCTTTAAAGGCGATTCGAATCGACCTCCTGAAATCTGTTTCCTGCAATTCTGCCTTGCTTTCAGATCCTCTTCGTTGCCTTCCCTCAATATATTTGTGGACGAGAGTTATCATTTATAACTCTGCAGGTTTGTGAATTGCAGTGCCCCTGAGCTCCATTTTTCAACTCGCTTTTTTGGGAGCTGGCCGCAAAAGCGCAGGATTGCCTCAGGCCCTATTCTGCTTCCGGGCGGCAGGCTGAGCCTGTGGTTAATTCTTCTTCCTGATGGGAAAATAGAGTGACCTGTGCCTGTCCCAACACCTAGAGCTAGTCTCTCATTGGCTCCCCCTCTTCCCGTTCATCCTCAGGACAAATTGCAAGCTGTACGGAACGGGAGGTTAAAGGTGCTGATTCTCCAAGGAGGGAGATTGCTAGTAAAGCGGCTGGAATGGCGAACCCGAGCACAAGGAGATGAGAAATGAGGTGCGTTTTAGAAACCTTTCCCCATCACACGGTGTACCACCTTCTGGGTTTCTCATGCATGTTTTCGAGGTAGGAAGATGCCCTTGAACCTGGAGATTTGGGACCCATGGGATGGCTAACAAGCTGTATTACTTTAAAGGCTCTGTGTTTGCTCCCCCAACCTCACCAAACCTCTCAGCCCCGAGAGTGTCCACCCTTATGTCTCATCCAGCTGTGGGTCTAGATATGGTCAATCCAGGTTGCATCACAGCCCCTGAACGAATTTTGTAAGAAATTCTCTCTCTTTCACTGTCTTTGTTTCACGGGTTTTTAAAAGTAATTTATTTTTATAATGGGGTTTAGCTGTTTTTCACGGCTGTGTTTATGCGGCTTTACAGCCACTTGACTCACTTCCAGAGAGATATCAATACATAGGTTTTAAGATTCTTACTAGTCAGATATATTCTTGTGCGGTGAATAGGGGGTGTTGAGTCCAGTTCACTGAGCAAGGAGTAGGTCTTTCTATTACATATTGGGTTTATGGAACGGTATCTGAGCTCATTTGAAACCCTTGTTTTATGCATCACCCCACCCCACCTTTCCCGTTAAGCAGCCATAGTGTGTTTTGTAAACGTGTGACTCTGTTCTGTTTTGTAATTCAGTTCAAGTGTAGCGGTTTTTACATTCCCTCTATAAGTGATAGCTTATGATAAGTGTCTTTTTCTGTGTGACTTATTTCACTTAGAATCGTCGTAGCTAAAGCCACTCATCATGCTGCTACTAGCCTTCTGACATTGATTTCATGGCTGAGGGTTATTCCATTGTACATAAGGACCACCACTTCTTTATCCATTTTTCTCTTTCCTGGGATATTTAAGGTGTCATGAAGTGGAGGTTCTTGTCAACAGAGCAGCCCTAAACTTTCGGGTGCCTGTGTCTTGCTGATTTTTAGTTTTCCCAATTTATACGCCCATGAGTGGAAGTGCCCTTTGCGCTCTAAGCTGTGTTTTTTCGATGTTTCAGGACACACCGTACACTTCTCCAGAGTGGCTGTTGGCAATTTACATCCCGCCCATCAGCGTAGCAAGGCTCCCATTTCTCCATGGCCTGTTCTGCATTTCTGGTTTTGACACTTTTTTCCGCATGGCCCTTTTGACCGATGGGAAGCGAGACTTCTTTGTAGCGCTGATTTGCCTTTCCAGGTTGCTTGGTTGGCCAAAAAGGGCGTATGCGTTTTTTCCTGAATATATTCAGGAAAAAACGCATACGCCCTTTTTGGCCAAGGGCATCATTGTCGACGTTTTGCCGCTTTTCATGTGCTTTAAAGGCGATTCGAATCGACCTCCTGAAATCTGTTTCCTGCAATTCTGCCTTGCTTTCAGATCCTCTTCGTTGCCTTCCCTCAATATATTTGTGGACGAGAGTTATCATTTATAACTCTGCAGGTTTGTGAATTGCAGTGCCCCTGAGCTCCATTTTTCAACTCGCTTTTTTGGGAGCTGGCCACAAAAGCGCAGGATTGCCTCAGGCCCTATTCTGCTTCCGGGCGGCAGGCTGAGCCTGTGGTTAATTCTTCTTCCTGATGGGAAAATAGAGTGACCTGTGCCTGTCCCAACACCTAGAGCTAGTCTCTCATTGGCTCCCCCTCTTCCCGTTCATCCTCAGGACAAATTGCAAGCTGTACGGAACGGGAGGTTAAAGGTGCTGATTCTCCAAGGAGGGAGATTGCTAGTAAAGCGGCTGGAATGGCGAACCCGAGCACAAGGAGATGAGAAATGAGGTGCGTTTTAGAAACCTTTCCCGATCACACGGTGTACCACCTTCTGGGTTTCTCATGCATGTTTTCGAGGTAGGAAGATGCCCTTGAACCTGGAGATTTGGGACCCATGGGATGGCTAACAAGCTGTATTACTTTAAAGGCTCTGCGTTTGCGCCCCCAACCTCACCAAACCTCTCAGCCCCGAGAGTGTCCACCCTTATGTCTCATCCAGCTGTGGGTCTAGATATGGTCAATCCAGGTTGCATCACAGCCCCTGAACGAATTTTGTAAGAAATTCTCTCTCTTTCACTGTCTTTGTTTCACGGGTTTTTAAAAGTAATTTATTTTTATAATGGGGTTTAGCTGTTTTTCACGGCTGTGTTTATGCGGCTTTACAGCCACTTGACTCACTTCCAGAGAGATATCAATACATAGGTTTTAAGATTCTTACTAGTCAGATATATTCTTGTGCGGTGAATAGGGGGTGTTGAGTCCAGTTCACTGAGCAAGGAGTAGGTCTTTCTATTACATATTGGGTTTATGGAACGGTATCTGAGCTCATTTGAAACCCTTGTTTTATGCATCACCCCACCCCACCTTTCCCGTTAAGCAGCCATAGTGTGTTTTGTAAACGTGTGACTCTGTTCTGTTTTGTAATTCAGTTCAAGTGTAGCGGTTTTTACATTCCCTGTATAAGTGATAGCTTATGATAAGTGTCTTTTTCTGTGTGACTTATTTCACTTAGAATCGTCGTAGCTAAAGCCACTCATCATGCTGCTACTAGCCTTATGACATTGATTTCATGGCTGAGGGATATTCCATTGTACATAAGGACCACCACTTCTTTATCCATTTTTCTCTTTCCTGGGATATTTAAGGTGTCACGAAGTGGAGGTTCTTGTCAACAGAGCAGCCCTAAACTTTCGGGTGCCTGTGTCTTGCTGATTTTTAGTTTTCCCAATTTATACGCCCATGAGTGGAAGTGCCCTATGCGCTCTAAGCTGTGTTTTTTCGATGTTTCAGGACACACCGTACACTTCTCCAGAGTGGCTGTTGGCAATTTACATCCCGCCCATCAGCGTAGCAAGGCTCCCATTTCTCCATGGCCTGTTCTGCATTTCTGGTTTTGACACTTTTTTCCGCATGGCCCTTTTGACCGATGGGAAGCGAGACTTCTTTGTAGCGCTGATTTGCCTTTCCAGGTTGCTTGGTTGGCCAAAAAGGGCGTATGCGTTTTTTCCTGAATATATTCAGGAAAAAACGCATACGCCCTTTTTGGCCAAGGGCATCATTGTCGACGTTTTGCCGCTTTTCATGTGCTTTAAAGGCGATTCGAATCGACCTCCTGAAATCTGTTTCCTGCAATTCTGCCTTGCTTTCAGATCCTCTTCGTTGCCTTCCCTCAATATATTTGTGGACGAGAGTTATCATTTATAACTCTGCAGGTTTGTGAATTGCAGTGCCCCTGAGCTCCATTTTTCAACTCGCTTTTTTGGGAGCTGGCGGCAAAAGCGCAGGATTGCCTCAGGCCCTATTCTGCTTCCGGGCGGCAGGCTGAGCCTGTGGTTAATTCTTCTTCCTGATGGGAAAATAGAGTGACCTGTGCCTGTCCCAACACCTAGAGCTAGTCTCTCATTGGCTCCCCCTCTTCCCGTTCATCCTCAGGACAAATTGCAAGCTGTACGGAACGGGAGGTTAAAGGTGCTGATTCTCCAAGGAGGGAGATTGCTAGTAAAGCGGCTGGAATGGCGAACCCGAGCACAAGGAGATGAGAAATGAGGTGCGTTTTAGAAACCTTTCCCGATCACACGGTGTACCACCTTCTGGGTTTCTCATGCATGTTTTCGAGGTAGGAAGATGCCCTTGAACCTGGAGATTTGGGACCCATGGGATGGCTAACAAGCTGTATTACTTTAAAGGCTCTGTGTTTGCTCCCCCAACCTCACCAAACCTCTCAGCCCCGAGAGTGTCCACCCTTATGTCTCATCCAGCTGTGGGTCTAGATATGGTCAATCCAGGTTGCATCACAGCCCCTGAACGAATTTTGTAAGAAATTCTCTCTCTTTCACTGTCTTTGTTTCACGGGTTTTTAAAAGTAATTTATTTTTATAATGGGGTTTAGCTGTTTTTCACGGCTGTGTTTATGCGGCTTTACAGCCACTTGACTCACTTCCAGAGAGATATCAATACATAGGTTTTAAGATTCTTACTAGTCAGATATATTCTTGTGCGGTGAATAGGGGGTGTTGAGTCCAGTTCACTGAGCAAGGAGTAGGTCTTTCTATTACATATTGGGTTTATGGAACGGTATCTGAGCTCATTTGAAACCCTTGTTTTATGCATCACCCCACCCCACCTTTCCCGTTAAGCAGCCATAGTGTGTTTTCTAAACGTGTGACTCTGTTCTGTTTTGTAATTCAGTTCAAGTGTAGCGGTTTTTACATTCCCTCTATAAGTGATAGCTTATGATAAGTGTCTTTTTCTGTGTGACTTATTTCACTTAGAATCGTCGTAGCTAAAGCCACTCATCATGCTGCTACTAGCCTTCTGACATTGATTTCATGGCTGAGGGTTATTCCTTTGTACATAAGGACCACCACTTCTTTATCCATTTTTCTCTTTCCTGGGATATTTAAGGTGTCATGAAGTGGAGGTTCTTGTCAACAGAGCAGCCCTAAACTTTCGGGTGCCTGTGTCTTGCTGATTTTTAGTTTTCCCAATTTATACGCCCATGAGTGGAAGTGCCCTATGCGCTCTAAGCTGTGTTTTCAATGTTTCAGGACACACCGTACACTTCTCCAGAGTGGCTGTTGGCAATTTACATCCCGCCCATCAGCGTAGCAAGGCTCCCATTTCTCCATGGCCTGTTCTGCATTTCTGGTTTTGACACTTTTTTCCGCATGGCCCTTTTGACCGATGGGAAGCGAGACTTCTTTGTAGCGCTGATTTGCCTTTCCAGGTTGCTTGGTTGGCCAAAAAGGGCGTATGCGTTTTTTCCTGAATATATTCAGGAAAAAACGCATACGCCCTTTTTGGCCAAGGGCATCATTGTCGACGTTTTGCCGCTTTTCATGTGCTTTAAAGGCGATTCGAATCGACCTCCTGAAATCTGTTTCCTGCAATTCTGCCTTGCTTTCAGATCCTCTTCGTTGCCTTCCCTCAATATATTTGTGGACGAGAGTTATCATTTATAACTCTGCAGGTTTGTGAATTGCAGTGCCCCTGAGCTCCATTTTTCAACTCGCTTTTTTGGGAGCTGGCCGCAAAAGCGCAGGATTGCCTCAGGCCCTATTCTGCTTCCGGGCGGCAGGCTGAGCCTGTGGTTAATTCTTCTTCCTGATGGGAAAATAGAGTGACCTGTGCCTGTCCCAACACCTAGAGCTAGTCTCTCATTGGCTCCCCCTCTTCCCGTTCATCCTCAGGACAAATTGCAAGCTGTACGGAACGGGAGGTTAAAGGTGCTGATTCTCCAAGGAGGGAGATTGCTAGTAAAGCGGCTGGAATGACGAACCCGAGCACAAGGAGATGAGAAATGAGGTGCGTTTTAGAAACCTTTCCCGATCACACAGTGTACCACCTTCTGGGTTTCTCATGCATGTTTTCGAGGTAGGAAGATGCCCTTGAACCTGGAGATTTGGGACCCATGGGATGGCTAACAAGCTGTATTACTTTAAAGGCTCTGTGTTTGCTCCCCCAACCTCACCAAACCTCTCAGCCCCGAGAGTGTCCACCCTTATGTCTCATCCAGCTGTGGGTCTAGATATGGTCAATCCAGGTTGCATCACAGCCCCTGAACGAATTTTGTAAGAAATTCTCTCTCTTTCACTGTCTTTGTTTCACGGGTTTTTAAAAGTAATTTATTTTTATAATGGGGTTTAGCTGTTTTTCACGGCTGTGTTTATGCGGCTTTACAGCCACTTGACTCACTTCCAGAGAGATATCAATACATAGGTTTTAAGATTCTTACTAGTCAGATATATTCTTGTGCGGTGAATAGGGGGTGTTGAGTCCAGTTCACTGAGCAAGGAGTAGGTCTTTCTATTACATATTGGGTTTATGGAACGGTATCTGAGCTCATTTGAAACCCTTGTTTTATGCATCACCCCACCCCACCTTTCCCGTTAAGCAGCCATAGTGTGTTTTCTAAACGTGTGACTCTGTTCTGTTTTGTAATTCAGTTCAAGTGTAGCGGTTTTTACATTCCCTCTATAAGTGATAGCTTATGATAAGTGTCTTTTTCTGTGTGACTTATTTCACTTAGAATCGTCATAGCTAAAGCCACTCATCATGCTGCTACTAGCCTTCTGACATTGATTTCATGGCTGAGTGATATTCCATTGTACATAAGGACCACCACTTCTTTATCCATTTTTCTCTTTCCTGGGATATTTAAGGTGTCATGAAGTGGAGGTTCTTGTCAACAGAGCAGCCCTAAACTTTCGGGTGCCTGTGTCTTGCTGATTTTTAGTTTTCCCAATTTATACGCCCATGAGTGGAAGTGCCCTTTGCGCTCTAAGCTGTGTTTTTTCGATGTTTCAGGACACACCGTACACTTCTCCAGAGTGGCTGTTGGCAATTTACATCCCGCCCATCAGCGTAGCAAGGCTCCCATTTCTCCATGGCCTGTTCTGCATTTCTGGTTTTGACACTTTTTTCCGCATGGCCCTTTTGACCGATGGGAAGCGAGACTTCTTTGTAGCGCTGATTTGCCTTTCCAGGTTGCTTGGTTGGCCAAAAAGGGCGTATGCGTTTTTTCCTGAATATATTCAGGAAAAAACGCATACGCCCTTTTTGGCCAAGGGCATCATTGTCGACGTTTTGCCGCTTTTCATGTGCTTTAAAGGCGATTCGAATCGACCTCCTGAAATCTGTTTCCTGCAATTCTGCCTTGCTTTCAGATCCTCTTCGTTGCCTTCCCTCAATATATTTGTGGACGAGAGTTATCATTTATAACTCTGCAGGTTTGTGAATTGCAGTGCCCCTGAGCTCCATTTTTCAACTCGCTTTTTTGGGAGCTGGCCGCAAAAGCGCAGGATTGCCTCAGGCCCTATTCTGCTTCCTGGCGGCAGGCTGAGCCTGTGGTTAATTCTTCTTCCTGATGGGAAAATAGAGTGACCTGTGCCTGTCCCAACACCTAGAGCTAGTCTCTCATTGGCTCCCCCTCTTCCCGTTCATCCTCAGGACAAATTGCAAGCTGTACGGAACGGGAGGTTAAAGGTGCTGATTCTCCAAGGAGGGAGATTGCTAGTAAAGCGGCTGGAATGGCGAACCCGAGCACAAGGAGATGAGAAATGAGGTGCGTTTTAGAAACCTTTCCCGATCACACGGTGTACCACCTTCTGGGTTTCTCATGCATGTTTTCGAGGTAGGAAGATGCCCTTGAACCTGGAGATTTGGGACCCATGGGATGGGTAACAGGCAGTATTACTTTAAAGGCTCTGCGTTTGCTCCCCCAACCTCACCAAACCTCTCAGCCCCGAGAGTGTCCACCCTTATGTCTCCTCCAGCTGTGGGTCTAGATATGGTCAATCCAGGTTGCGTCACAGCCCCTGAATGAATTTTGTAAGAATTTCTCTCTCTTTCACTGTCTTTGTTTCACGGGTTTTTAAAAGGAATTTATTTTTATAATGGGGTTTAGCTGCTTTTCACGGCTGTGTTTCTGCCGCTTTACAGCCACTTGACTCACTTCCAGAGAGATATCAATACATAGGTTTTAAGATTCTTACTAGTCAGATATATTCTTGTGCGGTGAATAGGGGGTGTTGAGTCCAGTTCACTGAGCAAGGAGTAGGTCTTTCTATTACATATTGGGTTTATGGAACGGTATCTGAGCTCATTTGAAACCCTTGTTTTATGCATCACCCCACCCCACCTTTCCCGTTAAGCAGCCATAATGTGTTTTCTAAACGTGTGACTCTGTTTTGTAATTCAGTTCAAGTGTAGCGGTTTTTACATTCCCTCTATAAGTGATAGCTTATAATAAGTGTGTTTTTCTGTATGACTTATTTCACTTAGAATCGTCGTAGCTAAAGCCACTCATCATGCTGCTACTAGCCTTATGACATTGATTTCATGGCTGAGTGATATTCCATTGTACATAAGGACCACCACTTCTTTATCCATTTTTCTCTTTCCTGGGATATTTAAGGTGTCACGAAGTGGAGGTTCTTGTCAACAGAGCAGCCCCAAACTTTGGGGTGCCTTTGTCTTGCTGATTTTTAGTTTTCCCAATTTATACGCCCATGAGTGGAAGTGCCCTATGCGCTCTAAGCTGTGTTTTTTCGATGTTTCAGGACACACCGTACACTTCTCCAGAGTGGCTGTTGGCAATTTACATCCCGCCCATCAGCGTAGCAAGGCTCCCATTTCTCCATGGCCTGTTCTGCATTTCTGGTTTTGACACTTTTTTCCGCATGGCCCTTTTGACCGATGGGAAGCGAGACTTCTTTGTAGCGCTGATTTGCCTTTCCAGGTTGCTTGGTTGGCCAAAAAGGGCGTATGCGTTTTTTCCTGAATATATTCAGGAAAAAACGCATACGCCCTTTTTGGCCAAGGGCATCATTGTCGACGTTTTGCCGCTTTTCATGTGCTTTAAAGGCGATTCGAATCGACCTCCTGAAATCTGTTTCCTGCAATTCTGCCTTGCTTTCAGATCCTCTTCGTTGCCTTCCCTCAATATATTTGTGGACGAGAGTTATCATTTATAACTCTGCAGGTTTGTGAATTGCAGTGCCCCTGAGCTCCATTTTTCAACTCGCTTTTTTGGGAGCTGGCCGCAAAAGCGCAGGATCGCCTCAGGCCCTATTCTGGTTCCGGGCGGCAGGCTGAGCCTGTGGTTAATTCTTCTTCCTGATGGGAAAATAGAGTGACCTGTGCCTGTCCCAACACCTAGAGTTAGTCTCTCATTGGCTCCCCCTCTTCCCGTTCATCCTCAGGACAAATTGCAAGCTGTACGGAACGGGAGGTTAAAGGTGCTGATTCTCCAAGGAGGGAGATTGCTAGTAAAGCGGCTGGAATGGCGAACCCGAGCACAAGGAGATGAGAAATGAGGTGCGTTTTAGAAACCTTTCCCGATCACACGGTGTACCACCTTCTGGGTTTCTCATGCATGTTTTCGAGGTAGGAAGATGCCCTTGAACCTGGAGATTTGGGACCCATGGGATGGGTAACAGGCAGTATTACTTTAAAGGCTCTGTGTTTGCTCCCCCAACCTCACCAAACCTCTCAGCCCCGAGAATGTCCACCCTTATGTCTCATCCAGCTGTGTGTCTAGATATGGTCAATCCAAGTTGCATCACAGCCCCTGAACGAATTTTATAAGAATTTCTCTCTCTTTCACTGTCTTTGTTTCACGGGTTTTTAAAAGGAATTTATTTTTATAATGGGGTTTAGCTGCTTTTCACGGCTGTGTTTCTGCCGCTTTACACCCACTTGACTCACTTCCAGAGAGATATCAATACATAGGTTTTAAGATTCTTACTAGTCAGATATATTCTTGTGCGGTGAATAGGGGGTGTTGAGTCCACTTCACTGAGCAAGGAGTAGGTCTTTCTATTACATATTGGGTTTATGGAACGGTATCTGAGCTCATTTGAAACCCTTGTTTTACGCATCACCCCACCCCACCTTTCCCGTTAAGCAGCCATAGTGTGTTTTCTAAACGTGTGACTCTGTTCTGTTTGGTAATTCAGTTCAAGTGTAGCGGTTTTTACATTCCCTCTATAAGTGATAGCTTATGATAAGTGTCTTTTTCTGTGTGACTTATTTCACTTAGAATCGTCATAGCTAAAACCACTCATCATGCTGCTACTAGCCTTATGACATTGATTTCATGGCTGAGTGATATTCCATTGTACATAAGGACCACCACTTCTTTATCCATTTTTGTCTTTCCTGGGATATTTAAGGTGTCACGAAGTGGAGGTTCTTGTCAACAGAGGAGCCCCATACTTTGGGGTGCCTGTGTCTTGCTGATTTTTAGTTTTCCCAATTTATACGCCCATGAGTGGAAGTGCCCTATGCGCTCTAAGCTGTGCTTTTTCGATGTTTCAGGACACACCGTACACTTCTCCAGAGTGGCTGTTGGCAATTTACATCCCGCCCATCAGCGTAGCAAGTCTCCCATTTCTCCATGGCCTGTTCTGCATTTCTGGTTTTGACACTTTTTTCCGCATGGCCCTTTTGACCGATGGGAAGCGAGACTTCTTTGTAGCGCTGATTTGCCTTTCCAGGTTGCTTGGTTGGCCGAAAAGGGCGTATGCGTTTTTTCCTGAATATATTCAGGAAAAAACGCATACGCCCTTTTTGGCCAAGGGCATCATTGTCGACGTTTTGCCGCTTTTCATGTGCTTTAAAGGCGATTCGAATCGACCTCCTGAAATCTGTTTCCTGCAATTCTGCCTTGCTTTCAGATCCTCTTCGTTGCCTTCCCTCAATATATTTGTGGACGAGAGTTATCATTTACAACTCTGCAGGTTTGTGAATTGCAGTGCCCCTGAGCTCCATTTTTCAACTCGCTTTTTTGGGAGCTGGCCGCAAAAGCGCAGGATTGCCTCAGGCCCTATTCTGCTTCCGGGCGGCAGGCTGAGCCTGTGGTTAATTCTTCTTCCTGATGGGAAAATAGAGTGACCTGTGCCTGTCCCAACACCTAGAGCTAGTCTCTCATTGGCTCCCCCTCTTCCCGTTCATCCTCAGGACAAATTGCAAGCTGTACGGAACGGGAGGTTAAAGGTGCTGATTCTCCAAGGAGGGAGATTGCTAGTAAAGCGGCTGGAATGGCGAACCCGAGCACAAGGAGATGAGAAATGAGGTGCGTTTTAGAAACCTTTCCCCATCACACGGTGTACCACCTTCTGGGTTTCTCATGCATGTTTTCGAGGTAGGAAGATGCCCTTGAACCTGGAGATTTGGGACCCATGGGATGGGTAACAGGCAGTATTACTTTAAAGGCTCTGCGTTTGCTCCCCCAACCTCACCAAACCTCTCAGCCCCGAGAATGTCCACCCTTATGTCACATCCAGCTGTGGGTCTAGATATGGTCAATCCAAGTTGCATCACAGCCCCTGAACGAATTTTGTAAGAATTTCTCTCTCTTTCACTGTCTTTGTTTCACGGGTTTTTAAAAGTAATTTATTTTTATAATGGGGTTTAGCTGCTTTTCACGGCTGTGTTTCTGCCGCTTTACACCCACTTGACTCACTTCCAGAGAGATATCAATACATAGGTTTTAAGATTCTTACTAGTCAGATATATTCTTGTGCGGTGAATAGGGGGTGTTGAGTCCAGTTCACTGAGCAAGGAGTAGGTCTTTCTATTACATATTGGGTTTATGGAACGGTATCTGAGCTCATTTGAAACCCTTGTTTTACGCATCACCCCACCCCACCTTTCCCGTTAAGCAGCCATAGTGTGTTTTCTAAACGTGTGACTCTGTTCTGTTTGGTAATTCAGTTCAAGTGTAGCGGTTTTTACATTCCCTCTATAAGTGATAGCTTATGATAAGTGTCTTTTTCTGTGTGACTTATTTCACTTAGAATCGTCATAGCTAAAACCACTCATCATGCTGCTACTAGCCTTATGACATTGATTTCATGGCTGAGTGATATTCCATTGTACATAAGGACCACCACTTCTTTATCCATTTTTGTCTTTCCTGGGATATTTAAGGTGTCACGAATTGGAGGTTCTTGTCAACAGAGCAGCCCCAAACTTTGGGTTGCCTGTGTCTTGCTGATTTTTAGTTTTCCCAATTTAT
The DNA here is from genome assembly GCF_028023285.1 of Balaenoptera ricei. NCBI lineage: Eukaryota > Metazoa > Chordata > Mammalia > Artiodactyla > Balaenopteridae > Balaenoptera > Balaenoptera ricei. The sequence goes on along the minus strand of NC_082642.1, from coordinate 44,407,204 downwards.
ACGCCCATGAGTGGAAGTGCCCTATGCGCTCTAAGCTGTGCTTTTTCGATGTTTCAGGACACACCGTACACTTCTCCAGAGTGGCTGTTGGCAATTTACATCCCGCCCATCAGCGTAGCAAGGCTCCCATTTCTCCATGGCCTGTTCTGCATTTCTGGTTTTGACACTTTTTTCCGCATGGCCCTTTTGACCGATGGGAAGCGAGACTTCTTTGTAGCGCTGATTTGCCTTTCCAGGTTGCTTGGTTGGCCAAAAAGGGCGTATGCGTTTTTTCCTGAATATATTCAGGAAAAAACGCATACGCCCTTTTTGGCCAAGGGCATCATTGTCGACGTTTTGCCGCTTTTCATGTGCTTTAAAGGCGATTCGAATCGACCTCCTGAAATCTGTTTCCTGCAATTCTGCCTTGCTTTCAGATCCTCTTCGTTGCCTTCCCTCAATATATTTGTGGACGAGAGTTATCATTTATAACTCTGCAGGTTTGTGAATTGCAGTGCCCCTGAGCTCCATTTTTCAACTCGCTTTTTTGGGAGCTGGCCACAAAAGCGCAGGATCGCCTCAGGCCCTATTCTGCTTCCGGGCGGCAGGCTGAGCCTGTGGTTAATTCTTCTTCCTGATGGGAAAATAGAGTGACCTGTGCCTGTCCCAACACCTAGAGCTAGTCTCTCATTGGCTCCCCCTCTTCCCGTTCATCTTCAGGACAAATTGCAAGCTGTACGGAACGGGAGGTTAAAGGTGCTGATTCTCCAAGGAGGGAGATTGCTAGTAAAGCGGCTGGAATGGCGAACCCGAGCACAAGGAGATGAGAAATGAGGTGCGTTTTAGAAACCTTTCCCGATCACACGGTGTACCACCTTCTGGGTTTCTCATGCATGTTTTCGAGGTAGGAAGATGCCCTTGAACCTGGAGATTTGGGACCCATGGGATGGGTAACAGGCAGTATTACTTTAAAGGCTCTGCGTTTGCTCCCCCAACCTCACCAAACCTCTCAGCCCCGAGAGTGTCCACCCTTATGTCTCCTCCAGCTGTGGGTCTAGATATGGTCAATCCAGGTTGCGTCACAGCCCCTGAACGAATTTTGTAAGAATTTCTCTCTCTTTCACTGTCTTTGTTTCACGGGTTTTTAAAAGGAATTTATTTTTATAATGGGGTTTAGCTGCTTTTCACGGCTGTGTTTCTGCCGCTTTACAGCCACTTGACTCACTTCCAGAGAGATATCAATACATAGGTTTTAAGATTCTTACTAGTCAGATATATTCTTGTGCGGTGAATAGGGGGTGTTGAGTCCAGTTCACTGAGCAAGGAGTAGGTCTTTCTATTACATATTGGGTTTATGGAACGGTATCTGAGCTCATTTGAAACCCTTGTTTTATGCATCACCCCACCCCACCTTTCCCGTTAAGCAGCCATAATGTGTTTTCTAAACGTGTGACTCTGTTCTGTTTTGTAATTCAGTTCAAGTGTAGCGGTTTTTACATTCCCTCTATAAGTGATAGCTTATAATAAGTGTGTTTTTCTGTATGACTTATTTCACTTACAATCGTCGTAGCTAAAGCCACTCATCATGCTGCTACTAGCCTTATGACATTGATTTCATGGCTGAGTGATATTCCATTGTACATAAGGACCACCACTTCTTTATCCATTTTTCTCTTTCCTGGGATATTTAAGGTGTCACGAAGTGGAGGTTCTTGTCAACAGAGCAGCCCCAAACTTTGGGGTGCCTTTGTCTTGCTGATTTTTAGTTTTCCCAATTTATACGCCCATGAGTGGAAGTGCCCTATGCGCTCTAAGCTGTGTTTTTTCGATGTTTCAGGACACACCGTACACTTCTCCAGAGTGGCTGTTGGCAATTTACATCCCGCCCATCAGCGTAGCAAGGCTCCCATTTCTCCATGGCCTGTTCTGCATTTCTGGTTTTGACACTTTTTTCCGCATGGCCCTTTTGACCGATGGGAAGCGAGACTTCTTTGTAGCGCTGATTTGCCTTTCCAGGTTGCTTGGTTGGCCAAAAAGGGCGTATGCGTTTTTTCCTGAATATATTCAGGAAAAAACGCATACGCCCTTTTTGGCCAAGGGCATCATTGTCGACGTTTTGCCGCTTTTCATGTGCTTTAAAGGCGATTCGAATCGACCTCCTGAAATCTGTTTCCTGCAATTCTGCCTTGCTTTCAGACCCTCTTCGTTGCCTTCCCTCAATATATTTGTGGACGAGAGTTATCATTTATAACTCTGCAGGTTTGTGAATCGCAGTGCCCCTGAGCTCCATTTTTCAACTCGCTTTTTTGGGAGCTGGCCGCAAAAGCGCAGGATCGCCTCAGGCCCTATTCTGGTTCCGGGCGGCAGGCTGAGCCTGTGGTTAATTCTTCTTCCTGATGGGAAAATAGAGTGACCTGTGCCTGTCCCAACACCTAGAGCTAGTCTCTCATTGGCTCCCCCTCTTCCCGTTCATCCTCAGGACAAATTGCAAGCTGTACGGAATGGGAGGTTAAAAGTGCTGATTCTCCAAGGAGGGAGATTGCTAGTAAAGCGGCTGGAATGGCGAACCCGAGCACAAGTAGATGAGAAATGAGGTGCGTTTTAGAAACCTTTCCCGATCACACGGTGTACCACCTTCTGGGTTTCTCATGCATGTTTTCGAGGTAGGAAGATGCCCTTGAACCTGGAGATTTGGGACCCATGGGATGGGTAACAGGCAGTATTACTTTAAAGGCTCTGCGTTTGCTCCCCCAACCTCACCAAACCTCTCAGCCCCGAGAATGTCCACCCTTATGTCTCATCCAGCTGTGTGTCTAGATATGGTCAATCCAAGTTGCATCACAGCCCCTGAACGAATTTTGTAAGAATTTCTCTCTCTTTCACTGTCTTTGTTTCACGGGTTTTTAAAAGTAATTTATTTTTATAATGGGGTTTAGCTGCTTTTCACGGCTGTGTTTCTGCCGCTTTACACCCACTTGACTCACTTCCAGAGAGATATCAATACATAGGTTTTAAGATTCTTAGTAGTCAGATATATTCTTGTGCGGTGAATAGGGGGTGTTGAGTCCACTTCACTGAGCAAGGAGTAGGTCTTTCTATTACATATTGGGTTTATGGAACGGTATCTGAGCTCATTTGAAACCCTTGTTTTACGCATCACCCCACCCCACCTTTCCCGTTAAGCAGCCATAGTGTGTTTTCTAAACGTGTGACTCTGTTCTGTTTGGTAATTCAGTTCAAGTGTAGCGGTTTTTACATTCCCTCTATAAGTGATAGCTTATGATAAGTGTCTTTTTCTGTGTGACTTATTTCACTTAGAATCGTCATAGCTAAAACCACTCATCATGCTGCTACTAGCCTTATGACATTGATTTCATGGCTGAGTGATATTCCATTGTACATAAGGACCACCACTTCTTTATCCATTTTTGTCTTTCCTGGGATATTTAAGGTGTCACGAAGTGGAGGTTCTTGTCAACAGAGCAGCCCCATACTTTGGGGTGCCTGTATCTTGCTGATTTTTAGTTTTCCCAATTTATACGCCCATGAGTGGAAGTGCCCTATGCGCTCTAAGCTGTGCTTTTTCGAAGTTTCAGGACACACCGTACACTTCTCCAGAGTGGCTGTTGGCAATTTACATCCCGCCCATCAGCGTAGCAAGGCTCCCATTTCTCCATGGCCTGTTCTGCATTTCTGGTTTTGACACTTTTTTCCGCATGGCCCTTTTGACCGATGGGAAGCGAGACTTCTTTGTAGCGCTGATTTGCCTTTCCAGGTTGCTTGGTTGGCCGAAAAGGGCGTATGCGTTTTTTCCTGAATATATTCAGGAAAAAACACATACGCCCTTTTTGGCCAAGGGCATCATTGTCGACGTTTTGCCGCTTTTCATGTGCTTTAAAGGCGATTCGAATCGACCTCCTGAAATCTGTTTCCTGCAATTCTGCTTTGCTTTCAGATCCTCTTCGTTGCCTTCCCTCAATATATTTGTGGACGAGAGTTATCATTTACAACTCTGCAGGTTTGTGAATTGCAGTGCCCCTGAGCTCCATTTTTCAACTCGCTTTTTTGGGAGCTGGCCGCAAAAGCGCAGGATTGCCTCAGGCCCTATTCTGCTTCCTGGCGGCAGGCTGAGCCTGTGGTTAATTCTTCTTCCTGATGGGAAAATAGAGTGACCTGTGCCTGTCCCAACACCTAGAGCTAGTCTCTCATTGGCTCCCCCTCTTCCCGTTCATCCTCAGGACAAATTGCAAGCTGTACGGAACGGGAGGTTAAAGGTGCTGATTCTCCAAGGAGGGAGATTGCTAGTAAAGCGGCTGGAATGGCGAACCCGAGCACAAGGAGATGAGAAATGAGGTGCGTTTTAGAAACCTTTCCCGATCACACGGTGTACCACCTTCTGGGTTTCTCATGCATGTTTTCGAGGTAGGAAGATGCCCTTGAACCTGGAGATTTGGGACCCATGGGATGGGTAACAGGCAGTATTACTTTAAAGGCTCTGCGTTTGCGCCCCCAACCTCACCAAACCTCACAGCCCCGAGAGTGTCCACCCTTATGTCTCATCCAGCTGTGGGTCTAGATATGGTCAATCCAGGTTGCATCACAGCCCCTGAACGAATTTTGTAAGAAATTCTCTCTCTTTCACTGTCTTTGTTTCACGGGTTTTAAAAAGTAATTTATTTTTATAATGGGGTTTAGCTGTTTTTCACGGCTGTGTTTATGCGGCTTTACAGCCACTTGACTCACTTCCAGAGAGATATCAATACATAGGTTTTAAGATTCTTACTAGTCAGATATATTCTTGTGCGGTGAATAGGGGGTGTTGAGTCCAGTTCACTGAGCAAGGAGTAGGTCTTTCTATTACATATTGGGTTTATGGAACGGTATCTGAGCTCATTTGAAACCCTTGTTTTATGCATCACCCCACCCCACCTTTCCCGTTAAGCAGCCATAGTGTGTTTTGTAAACGTGTGACTCTGTTCTGTTTTGTAATTCAGTTCAAGTGTAGCGGTTTTTACATTCCCTCTATAAGTGATAGCTTATGATAAGTGTCTTTTTCTGTGTGACTTATTTCACTTAGAATCGTCGTAGCTAAAGCCACTCATCATGCTGCTACTAGCCTTATGACATTGATTTCATGGCTGAGGGATATTCCATTGTACATAAGGACCACCACTTCTTTATCCATTTTTCTCTTTCCTGGGATATTTAAGGTGTCACGAAGTGGAGGTTCTTGTCAACAGAGCAGCCCTAAACTTTCGGGTGCCTGTGTCTTGCTGATTTTTAGTTTTCCCAATTTATACGCCCATGAGTGGAAGTGCCCTATGCGCTCTAAGCTGTGTTTTTTCGATGTTTCAGGACACACCGTACACTTCTCCAGAGTGGCTGTTGGCAATTTACATCCCGCCCATCAGCGTAGCAAGGCTCCCATTTCTCCATGGCCTGTTCTGCATTTCTGGTTTTGACACTTTTTTCCGCATGGCCCTTTTGACCGATGGGAAGCGAGACTTCTTTGTAGCGCTGATTTGCCTTTCCAGGTTGCTTGGTTGGCCAAAAAGGGCGTATGCGTTTTTTCCTGAATATATTCAGGAAAAAACGCATACGCCCTTTTTGGCCAAGGGCATCATTGTCGACGTTTTGCCGCTTTTCATGTGCTTTAAAGGCGATTCGAATCGACCTCCTGAAATCTGTTTCCTGCAATTCTGCCTTGCTTTCAGATCCTCTTCGTTGCCTTCCCTCAATATATTTGTGGACGAGAGTTATCATTTATAACTCTGCAGGTTTCTGAATTGCAGTGCCCCTGAGCTCCATTTTTCAACTCGCTTTTTTGGGAGCTGGCCGCAAAAGCGCAGGATTGCCTCAGGCCCTATTCTGCTTCCTGGCGGCAGGCTGAGCCTGTGGTTAATTCTTCTTCCTGATGGGAAAATAGAGTGACCTGTGCCTGTCCCAACACCTAGAGCTAGTCTCTCATTGGCTCCCCCTCTTCCCGTTCATCCTCAGGACAAATTGCAAGCTGTACGGAACGGGAGGTTAAAGGTGCTGATTCTCCAAGGAGGGAGATTGCTAGTAAAGTGGCTGGAATGGCGAACCCGAGCACAAGGAGATGAGAAATGAGGTGCGTTTTAGAAACCTTTCCCGATCACACGGTGTACCACCTTCTGGGTTTCTCATGCATGTTTTCGAGGTAGGAAGATGCCCTTGAACCTGGAGATTTGGGACCCATGGGATGGGTAACAGGCAGTATTACTTTAAAGGCTCTGCGTTTGCTCCCCCAACCTCACCAAACCTCTCAGCCCCGAGAGTGTCCACCCTTATGTCTCCTCCAGCTGTGGGTCTAGATATGGTCAATCCAGGTTGCGTCACAGCCCCTGAACGAATTTTGTAAGAATTTCTCTCTCTTTCACTGTCTTTGTTTCACGGGTTTTTAAAAGGAATTTATTTTTATAATGGGGTTTAGCTGCTTTTCACGGCTGTGTTTCTGCCGCTTTACAGCCACTTGACTCACTTCCAGAGAGATATCAATACATAGGTTTTAAGATTCTTACTAGTCAGATATATTCTTGTGCGGTGAATAGGGGGTGTTGAGTCCAGTTCACTGAGCAAGGAGTAGGTCTTTCTATTACATATTGGGTTTATGGAACGGTATCTGAGCTCATTTGAAACCCTTGTTTTATGCATCACCCCACCCCACCTTTCCCGTTAAGCAGCCATAATGTGTTTTCTAAACGTGTGACTCTGTTCTGTTTTGTAATTCAGTTCAAGTGTAGCGGTTTTTACATTCCCTCTATAAGTGATAGCTTATAATAAGTGTGTTTTTCTGTATGACTTATTTCACTTAGAATCGTCGTAGCTAAAGCCACTCATCATGCTGCTACTAGCCTTATGACATTGATTTCATGGCTGAGTGATATTCCATTGTACATAAGGACCACCACTTCTTTATCCATTTTTCTCTTTCCTGGGATATTTAAGGTGTCACGAAGTGGAGGTTCTTGTCAACAGAGCAGCCCCAAACTTTGGGGTGCCTTTGTCTTGCTGATTTTTAGTTTTCCCAATTTATACGCCCATGAGTGGAAGTGCCCTATGCGCTCTAAGCTGTGTTTTTTCGATGTTTCAGGACACACTGTACACTTCTCCAGGGTGGCTGTTGGCAATTTACATCCCGCCCATCAGCGTAGCAAGGCTCCCATTTCTCCATGGCCTGTTCTGCATTTCTGGTTTTGACACTTTTTTCCGCATGGCCCTTTTGACCGATGGGAAGCGAGACTTCTTTGTAGTGCTGATTTGCCTTTCCAGGTTGCTTGGTTGGCCAAAAAGGGCGTATGCGTTTTTTCCTGAATATATTCAGGAAAAAACGCATACGCCCTTTTTGGCCAAGGGCATCATTGTCGACGTTTTGCCGCTTTTCATGTGCTTTAAAGGCGATTCGAATCGACCTCCTGAAATCTGTTTCCTGCAATTCTGCCTTGCTTTCAGATCCTCTTCGTTGCCTTCCCTCAATATATTTGTGGACGAGAGTTATCATTTATAACTCTGCAGGTTTGTGAATTGCAGTGCCCCTGAGCTCCATTTTTCAACTCGCTTTTTTGGGAGCTGGCCCCAAAAGCGCAGGATCGCCTCAGGCCCTATTCTGGTTCCGGGCGGCAGGCTGAGCCTGTGGTTAATTCTTCTTCCTGATGGGAAAATAGAGTGACCTGTGCCTGTCCCAACACCTAGAGCTAGTCTCTCATTGGCTCCCCCTCTTCCCGTTCATCCTCAGGACAAATTGCAAGCTGTACGGAACGGGAGGTTAAAGGTGCTGATTCTCCAAGGAGGGAGATTGCTAGTAAAGCGGCTGGAATGGCGAACCCGAGCACAAGGAGATGAGAAATGAGGTGCGTTTTAGAAACCTTTCCCGATCACACGGTGTACCACCTTCTGGGTTTCTCATGCATGTTTTCGAGGTAGGAAGATGCCCTTGAACCTGGAGATTTGGGACCCATGGGATGGGTAACAGGCAGTATTACTTTAAAGGCTCTGCGTTTGCTCCCCCAACCTCACCAAACCTCTCAGCCCCGAGAATGTCCACCCTTATGTCTCATCCAGCTGTGTGTCTAGATATGGTCAATCCAAGTTGCATCACAGCCCCTGAACGAATTTTGTAAGAATTTCTCTCTCTTTCACTGTCTTTGTTTCACGGGTTTTTAAAAGTAATTTATTTTTATAATGGGGTTTAGCTGCTTTTCACGGCTGTGTTTCTGCCGCTTTACACCCACTTGACTCACTTCCAGAGAGATATCAATACATAGGTTTTAAGATTCTTACTAGTCAGATATATTCTTGTGCGGTGAATAGGGGGTGTTGAGTCCACTTCACTGAGCAAGGAGTAGGTCTTTCTATTACATATTGGGTTTATGGAACGGTATCTGAGCTCATTTGAAACCCTTGTTTTACGCATCACCCCACCCCACCTTTCCCGTTAAGCAGCCATAGTGTGTTTTCTAAACGTGTGACTCTGTTCTGTTTGGTAATTCAGTTCAAGTGTAGCGGTTTTTACATTCCCTCTATAAGTGATAGCTTATGATAAGTGTCTTTTTCTGTGTGACTTATTTCACTTAGAATCGTCATAGCTAAAACCACTCATCATGCTGCTACTAGCCTTATGACATTGATTTCATGGCTGAGTGATATTCCATTGTACATAAGGACCACCACTTCTTTATCCATTTTTGTCTTTCCTGGGATATTTAAGGTGTCACGAAGTGGAGGTTCTTGTCAACAGAGCAGCCCCATACTTTGGGGTGCCTGTGTCTTGCTGATTTTTAGTTTTCCCAATTTATACGCCCATGAGTGGAAGTGCCCTATGCGCTCTAAGCTGTGCTTTTTCGAAGTTTCAGGACACACCGTACACTTCTCCAGAGTGGCTGTTGGCAATTTACATCCCGCCCATCAGCGTAGCAAGGCTCCCATTTCTCCATGGCCTGTTCTGCATTTCTGGTTTTGACACTTTTTTCCGCATGGCCCTTTTGACCGATGGGAAGCGAGACTTCTTTGTAGCGCTGATTTGCCTTTCCAGGTTGCTTGGTTGGCCGAAAAGGGCGTATGCGTTTTTTCCTGAATATATTCAGGAAAAAACGCATACGCCCTTTTTGGCCAAGGGCATCATTGTCGACGTTTTGCCGCTTTTCATGTGCTTTAAAGGCGATTCGAATCGACCTCCTGAAATCTGTTTCCTGCAATTCTGCCTTGCTTTCAGATCCTCTTCGTTGCCTTCCCTCAATATATTTGTGGACGAGAGTTATCATTTACAACTCTGCAGGTTTGTGAATTGCAGTGCCCCTGAGCTCCATTTTTCAACTCGCTTTTTTGGGAGCTGGCCGCAAAAGCGCAGGATTGCCTCAGGCCCTATTCTGCTTCCTGGCGGCAGGCTGAGCCTGTGGTTAATTCTTCTTCCTGATGGGAAAATAGAGTGACCTGTGCCTGTCCCAACACCTAGAGCTAGTCTCTCATTGGCTGCCCCTCTTCCCGTTCATCCTCAGGACAAATTGCAAGCTGTACGGAACGGGAGGTTAAAGGTGCTGATTCTCCAAGGAGGGAGATTGCTAGTAAAGCGGCTGGAATGGCGAACCCGAGCACAAGGAGATGAGAAATGAGGTGCGTTTTAGAAACCTTTCCCGATCACACGGTGTACCACCTTCTGGGTTTCTCATGCATGTTTTCGAGGTAGGAAGATGCCCTTGAACCTGGAGATTTGGGACCCATGGGATGGGTAACAGGCAGTATTACTTTAAAGGCTCTGCGTTTGCGCCCCCAACCTCACCAAACCTCACAGCCCCGAGAGTGTCCACCCTTATGTCTCATCCAGCTGTGGGTCTAGATATGGTCAATCCAGGTTGCATCACAGCCCCTGAACGAATTTTGTAAGAAATTCTCTCTCTTTCACTGTCTTTGTTTCACGGGTTTTAAAAAGTAATTTATTTTTATAATGGGGTTTAGCTGTTTTTCACGGCTGTGTTTATGCGGCTTTACAGCCACTTGACTCACTTCCAGAGAGATATCAATACATAGGTTTTAAGATTCTTACTAGTCAGATATATTCTTGTGCGGTGAATAGGGGGTGTTGAGTCCAGTTCACTGAGCAAGGAGTAGGTCTTTCTATTACATATTGGGTTTATGGAACGGTATCTGAGCTCATTTGAAACCCTTGTTTTATGCATCACCCCACCCCACCTTTCCCGTTAAGCAGCCATAGTGTGTTTTGTAAACGTGTGACTCTGTTCTGTTTTGTAATTCAGTTCAAGTGTAGCGGTTTTTACATTCCCTCTATAAGTGATAGCTTATGATAAGTGTCTTTTTCTGTGTGACTTATTTCACTTAGAATCGTCGTAGCTAAAGCCACTCATCATGCTGCTACTAGCCTTATGACATTGATTTCATGGCTGAGGGATATTCCATTGTACATAAGGACCACCACTTCTTTATCCATTTTTCTCTTTCCTGGGATATTTAAGGTGTCACGAAGTGGAGGTTCTTGTCAACAGAGCAGCCCTAAACTTTCGGGTGCCTGTGTCTTGCTGATTTTTAGTTTTCCCAATTTATACGCCCATGAGTGGAAGTGCCCTATGCGCTCTAAGCTGTGTTTTTTCGATGTTTCAGGACACACCGTACACTTCTCCAGAGTGGCTGTTGGCAATTTACATCCCGCCCATCAGCGTAGCAAGGCTCCCATTTCTCCATGGCCTGTTCTGCATTTCTGGTTTTGACACTTTTTTCCGCATGGCCCTTTTGACCGATGGGAAGCGAGACTTCTTTGTAGCGCTGATTTGCCTTTCCAGGTTGCTTGGTTGGCCAAAAAGGGCGTATGCGTTTTTTCCTGAATATATTCAGGAAAAAACGCATACGCCCTTTTTGGCCAAGGGCATCATTGTCGACGTTTTGCCGCTTTTCATGTGCTTTAAAGGCGATTCGAATCGACCTCCTGAAATCTGTTTCCTGCAATTCTGCCTTGCTTTCAGATCCTCTTCGTTGCCTTCCCTCAATATATTTGTGGACGAGAGTTATCATTTATAACTCTGCAGGTTTGTGAATTGCAGTGCCCCTGAGCTCCATTTTTCAACTCGCTTTTTTGGGAGCTGGCCGCAAAAGCGCAGGATTGCCTCAGGCCCTATTCTGCTTCCTGGCGGCAGGCTGAGCCTGTGGTTAATTCTTCTTCCTGATGGGAAAATAGAGTGACCTGTGCCTGTCCCAACACCTAGAGCTAGTCTCTCATTGGCTCCCCCTCTTCCCGTTCATCCTCAGGACAAATTGCAAGCTGTACGGAACGGGAGGTTAAAGGTGCTGATTCTCCAAGGAGGGAGATTGCTAGTAAAGCGGCTGGAATGGCGAACCCGAGCACAAGGAGATGAGAAATGAGGTGCGTTTTAGAAACCTTTCCCGATCACACGGTGTACCACCTTCTGGGTTTCTCATGCATGTTTTCGAGGTAGGAAGATGCCCTTGAACCTGGAGATTTGGGACCCATGGGATGGGTAACAGGCAGTATTACTTTAAAGGCTCTGCGTTTGCTCCCCCAACCTCACCAAACCTCTCAGCCCCGAGAGTGTCCACCCTTATGTCTCCTCCAGCTGTGGGTCTAGATATGGTCAATCCAGGTTGCGTCACAGCCCCTGAACGAATTTTGTAAGAATTTCTCTCTCTTTCACTGTCTTTGTTTCACGGGTTTTTAAAAGGAATTTATTTTTATAATGGGGTTTAGCTGCTTTTCACGGCTGTGTTTCTGCCGCTTTACAGCCACTTGACTCACTTCCAGAGAGATATCAATACATAGGTTTTAAGATTCTTACTAGTCAGATATATTCTTGTGCGGTGAATAGGGGGTGTTGAGTCCAGTTCACTGAGCAAGGAGTAGGTCTTTCTATTACATATTGGGTTTATGGAACGGTATCTGAGCTCATTTGAAACCCTTGTTTTATGCATCACCCCACCCCACCTTTCCCGTTAAGCAGCCATAATGTGTTTTCTAAACGTGTGACTCTGTTCTGTTTTGTAATTCAGTTCAAGTGTAGCGGTTTTTACATTCCCTCTATAAGTGATAGCTTATAATAAGTGTGTTTTTCTGTATGACTTATTTCACTTAGAATCGTCGTAGCTAAAGCCACTCATCATGCTGCTACTAGCCTTATGACATTGATTTCATGGCTGAGTGATATTCCATTGTACATAAGGACCACCACTTCTTTATCCATTTTTCTCTTTCCTGGGATATTTAAGGTGTCACGAAGTGGAGGTTCTTGTCAACAGAGGAGCCCCATACTTTGGGGTGCCTGTGTCTTGCTGATTTTTAGTTTTCCCAATTTATACGCCCATGAGTGGAAGTGCCCTATGCGCTCTAAGCTGTGCTTTTTCGATGTTTCAGGACACACCGTACACTTCTCCAGAGTGGCTGTTGGCAATTTACATCCCGCCCATCAGCGTAGCAAGTCTCCCATTTCTCCATGGCCTGTTCTGCATTTCTGGTTTTGACACTTTTTTCCGCATGGCCCTTTTGACCGATGGGAAGCGAGACTTCTTTGTAGCGCTGATTTGCCTTTCCAGGTTGCTTGGTTGGCCGAAAAGGGCGTATGCGTTTTTTCCTGAATATATTCAGGAAAAAACGCATACGCCCTTTTTGGCCAAGGGCATCATTGTCGACGTTTTGCCGCTTTTCATGTGCTTTAAAGGCGATTCGAATCGACCTCCTGAAATCTGTTTCCTGCAATTCTGCCTTGCTTTCAGATCCTCTTCGTTGCCTTCCCTCAATATATTTGTGGACGAGAGTTATCATTTACAACTCTGCAGGTTTGTGAATTGCAGTGCCCCTGAGCTCCATTTTTCAACTCGCTTTTTTGGGAGCTGGCCGCAAAAGCGCAGGATTGCCTCAGGCCCTATTCTGCTTCCGGGCGGCAGGCTGAGCCTGTGGTTAATTCTTCTTCCTGATGGGAAAATAGAGTGACCTGTGCCTGTCCCAACACCTAGAGCTAGTCTCTCATTGGCTCCCCCTCTTCCCGTTCATCCTCAGGACAAATTGCAAGCTGTACGGAACGGGAGGTTAAAGGTGCTGATTCTCCAAGGAGGGAGATTGCTAGTAAAGCGGCTGGAATGGCGAACCCGAGCACAAGGAGATGAGAAATGAGGTGCGTTTTAGAAACCTTTCCCCATCACACGGTGTACCACCTTCTGGGTTTCTCATGCATGTTTTCGAGGTAGGAAGATGCCCTTGAACCTGGAGATTTGGGACCCATGGGATGGGTAACAGGCAGTATTACTTTAAAGGCTCTGCGTTTGCTCCCCCAACCTCACCAAACCTCTCAGCCCCGAGAATGTCCACCCTTATGTCACATCCAGCTGTGGGTCTAGATATGGTCAATCCAAGTTGCATCACAGCCCCTGAACGAATTTTGTAAGAATTTCTCTCTCTTTCACTGTCTTTGTTTCACGGGTTTTTAAAAGTAATTTATTTTTATAATGGGGTTTAGCTGCTTTTCACGGCTGTGTTTCTGCCGCTTTACACCCACTTGACTCACTTCCAGAGAGATATCAATACATAGGTTTTAAGATTCTTACTAGTCAGATATATTCTTGTGCGGTGAATAGGGGGTGTTGAGTCCAGTTCACTGAGCAAGGAGTAGGTCTTTCTATTACATATTGGGTTTATGGAACGGTATCTGAGCTCATTTGAAACCCTTGTTTTACGCATCACCCCACCCCACCTTTCCCGTTAAGCAGCCATAGTGTGTTTTCTAAACGTGTGACTCTGTTCTGTTTGGTAATTCAGTTCAAGTGTAGCGGTTTTTACATTCCCTCTATAAGTGATAGCTTATGATAAGTGTCTTTTTCTGTGTGACTTATTTCACTTAGAATCGTCATAGCTAAAACCACTCATCATGCTGCTACTAGCCTTATGACATTGATTTCATGGCTGAGTGATATTCCATTGTACATAAGGACCACCACTTCTTTATCCATTTTTGTCTTTCCTGGGATATTTAAGGTGTCACGAATTGGAGGTTCTTGTCAACAGAGCAGCCCCAAACTTTGGGTTGCCTGTGTCTTGCTGATTTTTAGTTTTCCCAATTTATACGCCCATGAGTGGAAGTGCCCTATGCGCTCTAAGCTGTGCTTTTTCGATGTTTCAGGACACACCGTACACTTCTCCAGAGTGGCTGTTGGCAATTTACATCCCGCCCATCAGCGTAGCAAGGCTCCCATTTCTCCATGGCCTGTTCTGCATTTCTGGTTTTGACACTTTTTTCCGCATGGCCCTTTTGACCGATGGGAAGCGAGACTTCTTTGTAGCGCTGATTTGCCTTTCCAGGTTGCTTGGTTGGCCAAAAAGGGCGTATGCGTTTTTTCCTGAATATATTCAGGAAAAAACGCATACGCCCTTTTTGGCCAAGGGCATCATTGTCGACGTTTTGCCGCTTTTCATGTGCTTTAAAGGCGATTCGAATCGACCTCCTGAAATCTGTTTCCTGCAATTCTGCCTTGCTTTCAGATCCTCTTCGTTGCCTTCCCTCAATATATTTGTGGACGAGAGTTATCATTTATAACTCTGCAGGTTTGTGAATTGCAGTGCCCCTGAGCTCCATTTTTCAACTCGCTTTTTTGGGAGCTGGCCACAAAAGCGCAGGATCGCCTCAGGCCCTATTCTGCTTCCGGGCGGCAGGCTGAGCCTGTGGTTAATTCTTCTTCCTGATGGGAAAATAGAGTGACCTGTGCCTGTCCCAACACCTAGAGCTAGTCTCTCATTGGCTCCCCCTCTTCCCGTTCATCTTCAGGACAAATTGCAAGCTGTACGGAACGGGAGGTTAAAGGTGCTGATTCTCCAAGGAGGGAGATTGCTAGTAAAGCGGCTGGAATGGCGAACCCGAGCACAAGGAGATGAGAAATGAGGTGCGTTTTAGAAACCTTTCCCGATCACACGGTGTACCACCTTCTGGGTTTCTCATGCATGTTTTCGAGGTAGGAAGATGCCCTTGAACCTGGAGATTTGGGACCCATGGGATGGGTAACAGGCAGTATTACTTTAAAGGCTCTGCGTTTGCTCCCCCAACCTCACCAAACCTCTCAGCCCCGAGAGTGTCCACCCTTATGTCTCCTCCAGCTGTGGGTCTAGATATGGTCAATCCAGGTTGCGTCACAGCCCCTGAACGAATTTTGTAAGAATTTCTCTCTCTTTCACTGTCTTTGTTTCACGGGTTTTTAAAAGGAATTTATTTTTATAATGGGGTTTAGCTGCTTTTCACGGCTGTGTTTCTGCCGCTTTACAGCCACTTGACTCACTTCCAGAGAGATATCAATACATAGGTTTTAAGATTCTTACTAGTCAGATATATTCTTGTGCGGTGAATAGGGGGTGTTGAGTCCAGTTCACTGAGCAAGGAGTAGGTCTTTCTATTACATATTGGGTTTATGGAACGGTATCTGAGCTCATTTGAAACCCTTGTTTTATGCATCACCCCACCCCACCTTTCCCGTTAAGCAGCCATAATGTGTTTTCTAAACGTGTGACTCTGTTCTGTTTTGTAATTCAGTTCAAGTGTAGCGGTTTTTACATTCCCTCTATAAGTGATAGCTTATAATAAGTGTGTTTTTCTGTATGACTTATTTCACTTACAATCGTCGTAGCTAAAGCCACTCATCATGCTGCTACTAGCCTTATGACATTGATTTCATGGCTGAGTGATATTCCATTGTACATAAGGACCACCACTTCTTTATCCATTTTTCTCTTTCCTGGGATATTTAAGGTGTCACGAAGTGGAGGTTCTTGTCAACAGAGCAGCCCCAAACTTTGGGGTGCCTTTGTCTTGCTGATTTTTAGTTTTCCCAATTTATACGCCCATGAGTGGAAGTGCCCTATGCGCTCTAAGCTGTGTTTTTTCGATGTTTCAGGACACACCGTACACTTCTCCAGAGTGGCTGTTGGCAATTTACATCCCGCCCATCAGCGTAGCAAGGCTCCCATTTCTCCATGGCCTGTTCTGCATTTCTGGTTTTGACACTTTTTTCCGCATGGCCCTTTTGACCGATGGGAAGCGAGACTTCTTTGTAGCGCTGATTTGCCTTTCCAGGTTGCTTGGTTGGCCAAAAAGGGCGTATGCGTTTTTTCCTGAATATATTCAGGAAAAAACGCATACGCCCTTTTTGGCCAAGGGCATCATTGTCGACGTTTTGCCGCTTTTCATGTGCTTTAAAGGCGATTCGAATCGACCTCCTGAAATCTGTTTCCTGCAATTCTGCCTTGCTTTCAGACCCTCTTCGTTGCCTTCCCTCAATATATTTGTGGACGAGAGTTATCATTTATAACTCTGCAGGTTTGTGAATCGCAGTGCCCCTGAGCTCCATTTTTCAACTCGCTTTTTTGGGAGCTGGCCGCAAAAGCGCAGGATCGCCTCAGGCCCTATTCTGGTTCCGGGCGGCAGGCTGAGCCTGTGGTTAATTCTTCTTCCTGATGGGAAAATAGAGTGACCTGTGCCTGTCCCAACACCTAGAGCTAGTCTCTCATTGGCTCCCCCTCTTCCCGTTCATCCTCAGGACAAATTGCAAGCTGTACGGAACGGGAGGTTAAAGGTGCTGATTCTCCAAGGAGGGAGATTGCTAGTAAAGTGGCTGGAATGGCGAACCCGAGCACAAGGAGATGAGAAATGAGGTGCGTTTTAGAAACCTTTCCCGATCACACGGTGTACCACCTTCTGGGTTTCTCATGCATGTTTTCGAGGTAGGAAGATGCCCTTGAACCTGGAGATTTGGGACCCATGGGATGGGTAACAGGCAGTATTACTTTAAAGGCTCTGCGTTTGCTCCCCCAACCTCACCAAACCTCTCAGCCCCGAGAGTGTCCACCCTTATGTCTCCTCCAGCTGTGGGTCTAGATATGGTCAATCCAGGTTGCGTCACAGCCCCTGAACGAATTTTGTAAGAATTTCTCTCTCTTTCACTGTCTTTGTTTCACGGGTTTTTAAAAGGAATTTATTTTTATAATGGGGTTTAGCTGCTTTTCACGGCTGTGTTTCTGCCGCTTTACAGCCACTTGACTCACTTCCAGAGAGATATCAATACATAGGTTTTAAGATTCTTACTAGTCAGATATATTCTTGTGCGGTGAATAGGGGGTGTTGAGTCCAGTTCACTGAGCAAGGAGTAGGTCTTTCTATTACATATTGGGTTTATGGAACGGTATCTGAGCTCATTTGAAACCCTTGTTTTATGCATCACCCCACCCCACCTTTCCCGTTAAGCAGCCATAATGTGTTTTCTAAACGTGTGACTCTGTTCTGTTTTGTAATTCAGTTCAAGTGTAGCGGTTTTTACATTCCCTCTATAAGTGATAGCTTATAATAAGTGTGTTTTTCTGTATGACTTATTTCACTTAGAATCGTCGTAGCTAAAGCCACTCATCATGCTGCTACTAGCCTTATGACATTGATTTCATGGCTGAGTGATATTCCATTGTACATAAGGACCACCACTTCTTTATCCATTTTTCTCTTTCCTGGGATATTTAAGGTGTCACGAAGTGGAGGTTCTTGTCAACAGAGCAGCCCCAAACTTTGGGGTGCCTTTGTCTTGCTGATTTTTAGTTTTCCCAATTTATACGCCCATGAGTGGAAGTGCCCTATGCGCTCTAAGCTGTGTTTTTTCGATGTTTCAGGACACACTGTACACTTCTCCAGGGTGGCTGTTGGCAATTTACATCCCGCCCATCAGCGTAGCAAGGCTCCCATTTCTCCATGGCCTGTTCTGCATTTCTGGTTTTGACACTTTTTTCCGCATGGCCCTTTTGACCGATGGGAAGCGAGACTTCTTTGTAGTGCTGATTTGCCTTTCCAGGTTGCTTGGTTGGCCAAAAAGGGCGTATGCGTTTTTTCCTGAATATATTCAGGAAAAAACGCATACGCCCTTTTTGGCCAAGGGCATCATTGTCGACGTTTTGCCGCTTTTCATGTGCTTTAAAGGCGATTCGAATCGACCTCCTGAAATCTGTTTCCTGCAATTCTGCCTTGCTTTCAGATCCTCTTCGTTGCCTTCCCTCAATATATTTGTGGACGAGAGTTATCATTTATAACTCTGCAGGTTTGTGAATTGCAGTGCCCCTGAGCTCCATTTTTCAACTCGCTTTTTTGGGAGCTGGCCCCAAAAGCGCAGGATCGCCTCAGGCCCTATTCTGGTTCCGGGCGGCAGGCTGAGCCTGTGGTTAATTCTTCTTCCTGATGGGAAAATAGAGTGACCTGTGCCTGTCCCAACACCTAGAGCTAGTCTCTCATTGGCTCCCCCTCTTCCCGTTCATCCTCAGGACAAATTGCAAGCTGTACGGAACGGGAGGTTAAAGGTGCTGATTCTCCAAGGAGGGAGATTGCTAGTAAAGCGGCTGGAATGGCGAACCCGAGCACAAGGAGATGAGAAATGAGGTGCGTTTTAGAAACCTTTCCCGATCACACGGTGTACCACCTTCTGGGTTTCTCATGCATGTTTTCGAGGTAGGAAGATGCCCTTGAACCTGGAGATTTGGGACCCATGGGATGGGTAACAGGCAGTATTACTTTAAAGGCTCTGCGTTTGCTCCCCCAACCTCACCAAACCTCTCAGCCCCGAGAATGTCCACCCTTATGTCTCATCCAGCTGTGTGTCTAGATATGGTCAATCCAAGTTGCATCACAGCCCCTGAACGAATTTTGTAAGAATTTCTCTCTCTTTCACTGTCTTTGTTTCACGGGTTTTTAAAAGTAATTTATTTTTATAATGGGGTTTAGCTGCTTTTCACGGCTGTGTTTCTGCCGCTTTACACCCACTTGACTCACTTCCAGAGAGATATCAATACATAGGTTTTAAGATTCTTACTAGTCAGATATATTCTTGTGCGGTGAATAGGGGGTGTTGAGTCCACTTCACTGAGCAAGGAGTAGGTCTTTCTATTACATATTGGGTTTATGGAACGGTATCTGAGCTCATTTGAAACCCTTGTTTTACGCATCACCCCACCCCACCTTTCCCGTTAAGCAGCCATAGTGTGTTTTCTAAACGTGTGACTCTGTTCTGTTTGGTAATTCAGTTCAAGTGTAGCGGTTTTTACATTCCCTCTATAAGTGATAGCTTATGATAAGTGTCTTTTTCTGTGTGACTTATTTCACTTAGAATCGTCATAGCTAAAACCACTCATCATGCTGCTACTAGCCTTATGACATTGATTTCATGGCTGAGTGATATTCCATTGTACATAAGGACCACCACTTCTTTATCCATTTTTGTCTTTCCTGGGATATTTAAGGTGTCACGAAGTGGAGGTTCTTGTCAACAGAGCAGCCCCATACTTTGGGGTGCCTGTGTCTTGCTGATTTTTAGTTTTCCCAATTTATACGCCCATGAGTGGAAGTGCCCTATGCGCTCTAAGCTGTGCTTTTTCGAAGTTTCAGGACACACCGTACACTTCTCCAGAGTGGCTGTTGGCAATTTACATCCCGCCCATCAGCGTAGCAAGGCTCCCATTTCTCCATGGCCTGTTCTGCATTTCTGGTTTTGACACTTTTTTCCGCATGGCCCTTTTGACCGATGGGAAGCGAGACTTCTTTGTAGCGCTGATTTGCCTTTCCAGGTTGCTTGGTTGGCCGAAAAGGGCGTATGCGTTTTTTCCTGAATATATTCAGGAAAAAACGCATACGCCCTTTTTGGCCAAGGGCATCATTGTCGACGTTTTGCCGCTTTTCATGTGCTTTAAAGGCGATTCGAATCGACCTCCTGAAATCTGTTTCCTGCAATTCTGCCTTGCTTTCAGATCCTCTTCGTTGCCTTCCCTCAATATATTTGTGGACGAGAGTTATCATTTACAACTCTGCAGGTTTGTGAATTGCAGTGCCCCTGAGCTCCATTTTTCAACTCGCTTTTTTGGGAGCTGGCCGCAAAAGCGCAGGATTGCCTCAGGCCCTATTCTGCTTCCTGGCGGCAGGCTGAGCCTGTGGTTAATTCTTCTTCCTGATGGGAAAATAGAGTGACCTGTGCCTGTCCCAACACCTAGAGCTAGTCTCTCATTGGCTCCCCCTCTTCCCGTTCATCCTCAGGACAAATTGCAAGCTGTACGGAACGGGAGGTTAAAGGTGCTGATTCTCCAAGGAGGGAGATTGCTAGTAAAGCGGCTGGAATGGCAAACCCGAGCACAAGGAGATGAGAAATGAGGTGCGTTTTAGAAACCTTTCCCGATCACACGGTGTACCACCTTCTGGGTTTCTCATGCATGTTTTCGAGGTAGGAAGATGCCCTTGAACCTGGAGATTTGGGACCCATGGGATGGGTAACAGGCAGTATTACTTTAAAGGCTCTGCGTTTGCGCCCCCAACCTCACCAAACCTCACAGCCCCGAGAGTGTCCACCCTTATGTCTCCTCCAGCTGTGGGT
The DNA here is from genome assembly GCF_028023285.1 of Balaenoptera ricei. Lineage (NCBI taxonomy): Eukaryota > Metazoa > Chordata > Mammalia > Artiodactyla > Balaenopteridae > Balaenoptera > Balaenoptera ricei. The sequence goes on along the minus strand of NC_082642.1, from coordinate 44,386,822 downwards.
CTAGATATGGTCAATCCAGGTTGCATCACAGCCCCTGAACGAATTTTGTAAGAAATTCTCTCTCTTTCACTGTCTTTGTTTCACGGGTTTTAAAAAGTAATTTATTTTTATAATGGGGTTTAGCTGTTTTTCACGGCTGTGTTTATGCGGCTTTACAGCCACTTGACTCACTTCCAGAGAGATATCAATACATAGGTTTTAAGATTCTTACTAGTCAGATATATTCTTGTGCGGTGAATAGGGGGTGTTGAGTCCAGTTCACTGAGCAAGGAGTAGGTCTTTCTATTACATATTGGGTTTATGGAACGGTATCTGAGCTCATTTGAAACCCTTGTTTTATGCATCACCCCACCCCACCTTTCCCGTTAAGCAGCCATAGTGTGTTTTGTAAACGTGTGACTCTGTTCTGTTTTGTAATTCAGTTCAAGTGTAGCGGTTTTTACATTCCCTCTATAAGTGATAGCTTATGATAAGTGTCTTTTTCTGTGTGACTTATTTCACTTAGAATCGTCGTAGCTAAAGCCACTCATCATGCTGCTACTAGCCTTATGACATTGATTTCATGGCTGAGGGATATTCCATTGTACATAAGGACCACCACTTCTTTATCCATTTTTCTCTTTCCTGGGATATTTAAGGTGTCACGAAGTGGAGGTTCTTGTCAACAGAGCAGCCCTAAACTTTCGGGTGCCTGTGTCTTGCTGATTTTTAGTTTTCCCAATTTATACGCCCATGAGTGGAAGTGCCCTATGCGCTCTAAGCTGTGTTTTTTCGATGTTTCAGGACACACCGTACACTTCTCCAGAGTGGCTGTTGGCAATTTACATCCCGCCCATCAGCGTAGCAAGGCTCCCATTTCTCCATGGCCTGTTCTGCATTTCTGGTTTTGACACTTTTTTCCGCATGGCCCTTTTGACCGATGGGAAGCGAGACTTCTTTGTAGCGCTGATTTGCCTTTCCAGGTTGCTTGGTTGGCCAAAAAGGGCGTATGCGTTTTTTCCTGAATATATTCAGGAAAAAACGCATACGCCCTTTTTGGCCAAGGGCATCATTGTCGACGTTTTGCCGCTTTTCATGTGCTTTAAAGGCGATTCGAATCGACCTCCTGAAATCTGTTTCCTGCAATTCTGCCTTGCTTTCAGATCCTCTTCGTTGCCTTCCCTCAATATATTTGTGGACGAGAGTTATCATTTATAACTCTGCAGGTTTGTGAATTGCAGTGCCCCTGAGCTCCATTTTTCAACTCGCTTTTTTGGGAGCTGGCCGCAAAAGCGCAGGATTGCCTCAGGCCCTATTCTGCTTCCTGGCGGCAGGCTGAGCCTGTGGTTAATTCTTCTTCCTGATGGGAAAATAGAGTGACCTGTGCCTGTCCCAACACCTAGAGCTAGTCTCTCATTGGCTCCCCCTCTTCCCGTTCATCCTCAGGACAAATTGCAAGCTGTACGGAACGGGAGGTTAAAGGTGCTGATTCTCCAAGGAGGGAGATTGCTAGTAAAGCGGCTGGAATGGCGAACCCGAGCACAAGGAGATGAGAAATGAGGTGCGTTTTAGAAACCTTTCCCGATCACACGGTGTACCACCTTCTGGGTTTCTCATGCATGTTTTCGAGGTAGGAAGATGCCCTTGAACCTGGAGATTTGGGACCCATGGGATGGGTAACAGGCAGTATTACTTTAAAGGCTCTGCGTTTGCTCCCCCAACCTCACCAAACCTCTCAGCCCCGAGAGTGTCCACCCTTATGTCTCCTCCAGCTGTGGGTCTAGATATGGTCAATCCAGGTTGCGTCACAGCCCCTGAACGAATTTTGTAAGAATTTCTCTCTCTTTCACTGTCTTTGTTTCACGGGTTTTTAAAAGGAATTTATTTTTATAATGGGGTTTAGCTGCTTTTCACGGCTGTGTTTCTGCCGCTTTACAGCCACTTGACTCACTTCCAGAGAGATATCAATACATAGGTTTTAAGATTCTTACTAGTCAGATATATTCTTGTGCGGTGAATAGGGGGTGTTGAGTCCAGTTCACTGAGCAAGGAGTAGGTCTTTCTATTACATATTGGGTTTATGGAACGGTATCTGAGCTCATTTGAAACCCTTGTTTTATGCATCACCCCACCCCACCTTTCCCGTTAAGCAGCCATAATGTGTTTTCTAAACGTGTGACTCTGTTCTGTTTTGTAATTCAGTTCAAGTGTAGCGGTTTTTACATTCCCTCTATAAGTGATAGCTTATAATAAGTGTGTTTTTCTGTATGACTTATTTCACTTAGAATCGTCGTAGCTAAAGCCACTCATCATGCTGCTACTAGCCTTATGACATTGATTTCATGGCTGAGTGATATTCCATTGTACATAAGGACCACCACTTCTTTATCCATTTTTCTCTTTCCTGGGATATTTAAGGTGTCACGAAGTGGAGGTTCTTGTCAACAGAGCAGCCCCAAACTTTGGGGTGCCTTTGTCTTGCTGATTTTTAGTTTTCCCAATTTATACGCCCATGAGTGGAAGTGCCCTATGCGCTCTAAGCTGTGTTTTTTCGATGTTTCAGGACACACTGTACACTTCTCCAGGGTGGCTGTTGGCAATTTACATCCCGCCCATCAGCGTAGCAAGGCTCCCATTTCTCCATGGCCTGTTCTGCATTTCTGGTTTTGACACTTTTTTCCGCATGGCCCTTTTGACCGATGGGAAGCGAGACTTCTTTGTAGTGCTGATTTGCCTTTCCAGGTTGCTTGGTTGGCCAAAAAGGGCGTATGCGTTTTTTCCTGAATATATTCAGGAAAAAACGCATACGCCCTTTTTGGCCAAGGGCATCATTGTCGACGTTTTGCCGCTTTTCATGTGCTTTAAAGGCGATTCGAATCGACCTCCTGAAATCTGTTTCCTGCAATTCTGCCTTGCTTTCAGATCCACTTCGTTGCCTTCCCTCAATATATTTGTGGACGAGAGTTATCATTTATAACTCTGCAGGTTTGTGAATTGCAGTGCCCCTGAGCTCCATTTTTCAACTCGCTTTTTTGGGAGCTGGCCGCAAAAGCGCAGGATCGCCTCAGGCCCTATTCTGGTTCCGGGCGGCAGGCTGAGCCTGTGGTTAATTCTTCTTCCTGATGGGAAAATAGAGTGACCTGTGCCTGTCCCAACACCTAGAGCTAGTCTCTCATTGGCTCCCCCTCTTCCCGTTCATCCTCAGGACAAATTGCAAGCTATACGGAACGGGAGGTTAAAGGTGCTGATTCTCCAAGGAGGGAGATTGCTAGTAAAGCGGCTGGAATGGCGAACCCGAGCACAAGGAGATGAGAAATGAGGTGCGTTTTAGAAACCTTTCCCGATCACACGGTGTACCACCTTCTGGGTTTCTCATGCATGTGTTCGAGGTAGGAAGATGCCCTTGAACCTGGAGATTTGGGACCCATGGGATGGGTAACAGGCAGTATTACTTTAAAGGCTCTGCGTTTGCGCCCCCAACCTCACCAAACCTCTCAGCCCCGAGAGTGTCCACCCTTATGTCTCATCCAGCTGTGGGTCTAGATATGGTCAATCCAGGTTGCATCACAGCCCCTGAACGAATTTTGTAAGAAATTCTCTCTCTTTCACTGTCTTTGTTTCACGGGTTTTAAAAAGTAATTTATTTTTATAATGGGGTTTAGCTGTTTTTCACGGCTGTGTTTATGCGGCTTTACAGCCACTTGACTCACTTCCAGAGAGATATCAATACATAGGTTTTAAGATTCTTACTAGTCAGATATATTCTTGTGCGGTGAATAGGGGGTGTTGAGTCCAGTTCACTGAGCAAGGAGTAGGTCTTTCTATTACATATTGGGTTTATGGAACGGTATCTGAGCTCATTTGAAACCCTTGTTTTATGCATCACCCCACCCCACCTTTCCCGTTAAGCAGCCATAGTGTGTTTTGTAAACGTGTGACTCTGTTCTGTTTTGTAATTCAGTTCAAGTGTAGCGGTTTTTACATTCCCTCTATAAGTGATAGCTTATGATAAGTGTCTTTTTCTGTGTGACTTATTTCACTTAGAATCGTCGTAGCTAAAGCCACTCATCATGCTGCTACTAGCCTTATGACATTGATTTCATGGCTGAGGGATATTCCATTGTACATAAGGACCACCACTTCTTTATCCATTTTTCTCTTTCCTGGGATATTTAAGGTGTCACGAAGTGGAGGTTCTTGTCAACAGAGCAGCCCTAAACTTTCGGGTGCCTGTGTCTTGCTGATTTTTAGTTTTCCCAATTTATACGCCCATGAGTGGAAGTGCCCTATGCGCTCTAAGCTGTGTTTTTTCGATGTTTCAGGACACACCGTACACTTCTCCAGAGTGGCTGTTGGCAATTTACATCCCGCCCATCAGCGTAGCAAGGCTCCCATTTCTCCATGGCCTGTTCTGCATTTCTGGTTTTGACACTTTTTTCCGCATGGCCCTTTTGACCGATGGGAAGCGAGACTTCTTTGTAGCGCTGATTTGCCTTTCCAGGTTGCTTGGTTGGCCAAAAAGGGCGTATGCGTTTTTTCCTGAATATATTCAGGAAAAAACGCATACGCCCTTTTTGGCCAAGGGCATCATTGTCGACGTTTTGCCGCTTTTCATGTGCTTTAAAGGCGATTCGAATCGACCTCCTGAAATCTGTTTCCTGCAATTCTGCCTTGCTTTCAGATCCTCTTCGTTGCCTTCCCTCAATATATTTGTGGACGAGAGTTATCATTTATAACTCTGCAGGTTTGTGAATTGCAGTGCCCCTGAGCTCCATTTTTCAACTCGCTTTTTTGGGAGCTGGCCGCAAAAGCACAGGATTGCCTCAGGCCCTATTCTGCTTCCTGGCGGCAGGCTGAGCCTGTGGTTAATTCTTCTTCCTGATGGGAAAATAGAGTGACCTGTGCCTGTCCCAACACCTAGAGCTAGTCTCTCATTGGCTCCCCCTCTTCCCGTTCATCCTCAGGACAAATTGCAAGCTGTACGGAACGGGAGGTTAAAGGTGCTGATTCTCCAAGGAGGGAGATTGCTAGTAAAGCGGCTGGAATGGCGAACCCGAGCACAAGGAGATGAGAAATGAGGTGCGTTTTAGAAACCTTTCCCGATCACACGGTGTACCACCTTCTGGGTTTCTCATGCATGTTTTCGAGGTAGGAAGATGCCCTTGAACCTGGAGATTTGGGACCCATGGGATGGGTAACAGGCAGTATTACTTTAAAGGCTCTGCGTTTGCTCCCCCAACCTCACCAAACCTCTCAGCCCCGAGAGTGTCCACCCTTATGTCTCCTCCAGCTGTGGGTCTAGATATGGTCAATCCAGGTTGCGTCACAGCCCCTGAACGAATTTTGTAAGAATTTCTCTCTCTTTCACTGTCTTTGTTTCACGGGTTTTTAAAAGGAATTTATTTTTATAATGGGGTTTAGCTGCTTTTCACGGCTGTGTTTCTGCCGCTTTACAGCCACTTGACTCACTTCCAGAGAGATATCAATACATAGGTTTTAAGATTCTTACTAGTCAGATATATTCTTGTGCGGTGAATAGGGGGTGTTGAGTCCAGTTCACTGAGCAAGGAGTAGGTCTTTCTATTACATATTGGGTTTATGGAACGGTATCTGAGCTCATTTGAAACCCTTGTTTTATGCATCACCCCACCCCACCTTTCCCGTTAAGCAGCCATAATGTGTTTTCTAAACGTGTGACTCTGTTCTGTTTTGTAATTCAGTTCAAGTGTAGCGGTTTTTACATTCCCTCTATAAGTGATAGCTTATAATAAGTGTGTTTTTCTGTATGACTTATTTCACTTAGAATCGTCGTAGCTAAAGCCACTCATCATGCTGCTACTAGCCTTATGACATTGATTTCATGGCTGAGTGATATTCCATTGTACATAAGGACCACCACTTCTTTATCCATTTTTCTCTTTCCTGGGATATTTAAGGTGTCACGAAGTGGAGGTTCTTGTCAACAGAGCAGCCCCAAACTTTGGGGTGCCTTTGTCTTGCTGATTTTTAGTTTTCCCAATTTATACGCCCATGAGTGGAAGTGCCCTATGCGCTCTAAGCTGTGTTTTTTCGATGTTTCAGGACACACTGTACACTTCTCCAGGGTGGCTGTTGGCAATTTACATCCCGCCCATCAGCGTAGCAAGGCTCCCATTTCTCCATGGCCTGTTCTGCATTTCTGGTTTTGACACTTTTTTCCGCATGGCCCTTTTGACCGATGGGAAGCGAGACTTCTTTGTAGTGCTGATTTGCCTTTCCAGGTTGCTTGGTTGGCCAAAAAGGGCGTATGCGTTTTTTCCTGAATATATTCAGGAAAAAACGCATACGCCCTTTTTGGCCAAGGGCATCATTGTCGACGTTTTGCCGCTTTTCATGTGCTTTAAAGGCGATTCGAATCGACCTCCTGAAATCTGTTTCCTGCAATTCTGCCTTGCTTTCAGATCCTCTTCGTTGCCTTCCCTCAATATATTTGTGGACGAGAGTTATCATTTATAACTCTGCAGGTTTGTGAATTGCAGTGCCCCTGAGCTCCATTTTTCAACTCGCTTTTTTGGGAGCTGGCCGCAAAAGCGCAGGATCGCCTCAGGCCCTATTCTGGTTCCGGGCGGCAGGCTGAGCCTGTGGTTAATTCTTCTTCCTGATGGGAAAATAGAGTGACCTGTGCCTGTCCCAACACCTAGAGCTAGTCTCTCATTGGCTCCCCCTCTTCCCGTTCATCCTCAGGACAAATTGCAAGCTGTACGGAACGGGAGGTTAAAGGTGCTGATTCTCCAAGGAGGGAGATTGCTAGTAAAGCGGCTGGAATGGCGAACCCGAGCACAAGGAGATGAGAAATGAGGTGCGTTTTAGAAACCTTTCCCGATCACACGGTGTACCACCTTCTGGGTTTCTCATGCATGTGTTCGAGGTAGGAAGATGCCCTTGAACCTGGAGATTTGGGACCCATGGGATGGGTAACAGGCAGTATTACTTTAAAGGCTCTGCGTTTGCTCCCCCAACCTCACCAAACCTCTCAGCCCCGAGAATGTCCACCCTTATGTCTCATCCAGCTGTGTGTCTAGATATGGTCAATCCAAGTTGCATCACAGCCCCTGAACGAATTTTGTAAGAATTTCTCTCTCTTTCACTGTCTTTGTTTCACGGGTTTTTAAAAGTAATTTATTTTTATAATGGGGTTTAGCTGCTTTTCACGGCTGTGTTTCTGCCGCTTTACACCCACTTGACTCACTTCCAGAGAGATATCAATACATAGGTTTTAAGATTCTTACTAGTCAGATATATTCTTGTGCGGTGAATAGGGGGTGTTGAGTCCACTTCACTGAGCAAGGAGTAGGTCTTTCTATTACATATTGGGTTTATGGAACGGTATCTGAGCTCATTTGAAACCCTTGTTTTACGCATCACCCCACCCCACCTTTCCCGTTAAGCAGCCATAGTGTGTTTTCTAAACGTGTGACTCTGTTCTGTTTGGTAATTCAGTTCAAGTGTAGCGGTTTTTACATTCCCTCTATAAGTGATAGCTTATGATAAGTGTCTTTTTCTGTGTGACTTATTTCACTTAGAATCGTCATAGCTAAAACCACTCATCATGCTGCTACTAGCCTTATGACATTGATTTCATGGCTGAGTGATATTCCATTGTACATAACGACCACCACTTCTTTATCCATTTTTGTCTTTCCTGGGATATTTAAGGTGTCACGAAGTGGAGGTTCTTGTCAACAGAGCAGCCCCATACTTTGGGGTGCCTGTGTCTTGCTGATTTTTAGTTTTCCCAATTTATACGCCCATGAGTGGAAGTGCCCTATGCGCTCTAAGCTGTGCTTTTTCGAAGTTTCAGGACACACTGTACACTTCTCCAGAGTGGCTGTTGGCAATTTACATCCCGCCCATCAGCGTAGCAAGGCTCCCATTTCTCCATGGCCTGTTCTGCATTTCTGGTTTTGACACTTTTTTCCGCATGGCCCTTTTGACCGATGGGAAGCGAGACTTCTTTGTAGCGCTGATTTGCCTTTCCAGGTTGCTTGGTTGGCCGAAAAGGGCGTATGCGTTTTTTCCTGAATATATTCAGGAAAAAACGCATACGCCCTTTTTGGCCAAGGGCATCATTGTCGACGTTTTGCCGCTTTTCATGTGCTTTAAAGGCGATTCGAATCGACCTCCTGAAATCTGTTTCCTGCAATTCTGCCTTGCTTTCAGATCCTCTTTGTTGCCTTCCCTCAATATATTTGTGGACGAGAGTTATCATTTACAACTCTGCAGGTTTGTGAATTGCAGTGCCCCTGAGCTCCATTTTTCAACTCGCTTTTTTGGGAGCTGGCCGCAAAAGCACAGGATTGCCTCAGGCCCTATTCTGCTTCCGGGCGGCAGGCTGAGCCTGTGGTTAATTCTTCTTCCTGATGGGAAAATAGAGTGACCTGTGCCTGTCCCAACACCTAGAGCTAGTCTCTCATTGGCTCCCCCTCTTCCCGTTCATCCTCAGGACAAATTGCAAGCTGTACGGAACGGGAGGTTAAAGGTGCTGATTCTCCAAGGAGGGAGATTGCTAGTAAAGCGGCTGGAATGGCGAACCCGAGCACAAGGAGATGAGAAATGAGGTGCGTTTTAGAAACCTTTCCCGATCACACGGTGTACCACCTTCTGGGTTTCTCATGCATGTTTTCGAGGTAGGAAGATGCCCTTGAACCTGGAGATTTGGGACCCATGGGATGGGTAACAGGCAGTATTACTTTAAAGGCTCTGCGTTTGCGCCCCCAACCTCACCAAACCTCACAGCCCCGAGAGTGTCCACCCTTATGTCTCATCCAGCTGTGGGTCTAGATATGGTCAATCCAGGTTGCATCACAGCCCCTGAACGAATTTTGTAAGAAATTCTCTCTCTTTCACTGTCTTTGTTTCACGGGTTTTAAAAAGTAATTTATTTTTATAATGGGGTTTAGCTGTTTTTCACGGCTGTGTTTATGCGGCTTTACAGCCACTTGACTCACTTCCAGAGAGATATCAATACATAGGTTTTAAGATTCTTACTAGTCAGATATATTCTTGTGCGGTGAATAGGGGGTGTTGAGTCCAGTTCACTGAGCAAGGAGTAGGTCTTTCTATTACATATTGGGTTTATGGAACGGTATCTGAGCTCATTTGAAACCCTTGTTTTATGCATCACCCCACCCCACCTTTCCCGTTAAGCAGCCATAGTGTGTTTTGTAAACGTGTGACTCTGTTCTGTTTTGTAATTCAGTTCAAGTGTAGCGGTTTTTACATTCCCTCTATAAGTGATAGCTTATTATAAGTGTCTTTTTCTGTGTGACTTATTTCACTTAGAATCGTCGTAGCTAAAGCCACTCATCATGCTGCTACTAGCCTTATGACATTGATTTCATGGCTGAGGGATATTCCATTGTACATAAGGACCACCACTTCTTTATCCATTTTTCTCTTTCCTGGGATATTTAAGGTGTCACGAAGTGGAGGTTCTTGTCAACAGAGCAGCCCTAAACTTTCGGGTGCCTGTGTCTTGCTGATTTTTAGTTTTCCCAATTTATACGCCCATGAGTGGAAGTGCCCTATGCGCTCTAAGCTGTGTTTTTTCGATGTTTCAGGACACACCGTACACTTCTCCAGAGTGGCTGTTGGCAATTTACATCCCGCCCATCAGCGTAGCAAGGCTCCCATTTCTCCATGGCCTGTTCTGCATTTCTGGTTTTGACACTTTTTTCCGCATGGCCCTTTTGACCGATGGGAAGTGAGACTTCTTTGTAGCGCTGATTTGCCTTTCCAGGTTGCTTGGTTGGCCAAAAAGGGCGTATGCGTTTTTTCCTGAATATATTCAGGAAAAAACGCATACGCCCTTTTTGGCCAAGGGCATCATTGTCGACGTTTTGCCGCTTTTCATGTGCTTTAAAGGCGATTCGAATCGACCTCCTGAAATCTGTTTCCTGCAATTCTGCCTTGCTTTCAGATCCTCTTCGTTGCCTTCCCTCAATATATTTGTGGACGAGAGTTATCATTTATAACTCTGCAGGTTTGTGAATTGCAGTGCCCCTGAGCTCCATTTTTCAACTCGCTTTTTTGGGAGCTGGCCGCAAAAGCGCAGGATTGCCTCAGGCCCTATTCTGCTTCCTGGCGGCAGGCTGAGCCTGTGGTTAATTCTTCTTCCTGATGGGAAAATAGAGTGACCTGTGCCTGTCCCAACACCTAGAGCTAGTCTCTCATTGGCTCCCCCTCTTCCCGTTCATCCTCAGGACAAATTGCAAGCTGTACGGAACGGGAGGTTAAAGGTGCTGATTCTCCAAGGAGGGAGATTGCTAGTAAAGCGGCTGGAATGGCGAACCCGAGCACAAGGAGATGAGAAATGAGGTGCGTTTTAGAAACCTTTCCCGATCACACGGTGTACCACCTTCTGGGTTTCTCATGCATGTTTTCGAGGTAGGAAGATGCCCTTGAACCTGGAGATTTGGGACCCATGGGATGGGTAACAGGCAGTATTACTTTAAAGGCTCTGCGTTTGCTCCCCCAACCTCACCAAACCTCTCAGCCCCGAGAGTGTCCACCCTTATGTCTCCTCCAGCTGTGGGTCTAGATATGGTCAATCCAGGTTGCGTCACAGCCCCTGAACGAATTTTGTAAGAATTTCTCTCTCTTTCACTGTCTTTGTTTCACGGGTTTTTAAAAGTAATTTATTTTTATAATGGGGTTTAGCTGCTTTTCACGGCTGTGTTTCTGCCGCTTTACAGCCACTTGACTCACTTCCAGAGAGATATCAATACATAGGTTTTAAGATTCTTACTAGTCAGATATATTCTTGTGCGGTGAATAGGGGGTGTTGAGTCCAGTTCACTGAGCAAGGAGTAGGTCTTTCTATTACATATTGGGTTTATGGAACGGTATCTGAGCTCATTTGAAACCCTTGTTTTATGCATCACCCCACCCCACCTTTCCCGTTAAGCAGCCATAATGTGTTTTCTAAACGTGTGACTCTGTTCTGTTTTGTAATTCAGTTCAAGTGTAGCGGTTTTTACATTCCCTCTATAAGTGATAGCTTATAATAAGTGTGTTTTTCTGTATGACTTATTTCACTTAGAATCGTCGTAGCTAAAGCCACTCATCATGCTGCTACTAGCCTTATGACATTGATTTCATGGCTGAGTGATATTCCATTGTACATAAGGACCACCACTTCTTTATCCATTTTTCTCTTTCCTGGGATATTTAAGGTGTCACGAAGTGGAGGTTCTTGTCAACAGAGCAGCCCCAAACTTTGGGGTGCCTTTGTCTTGCTGATTTTTAGTTTTCCCAATTTATACGCCCATGAGTGGAAGTGCCCTATGCGCTCTAAGCTGTGTTTTTTTGATGTTTCAGGACACACCGTACACTTCTCCAGAGTGGCTGTTGGCAATTTACATCCCGCCCATCAGCGTAGCAAGGCTCCCATTTCTCCATGGCCTGTTCTGCATTTCTGGTTTTGACACTTTTTTCCGCATGGCCCTTTTGACCGATGGGAAGCGAGACTTCTTTGTAGCGCTGATTTGCCTTTCCAGGTTGCTTGGTTGGCCAAAAAGGGCGTATGCGTTTTTTCCTGAATATATTCAGGAAAAAACGCATACGCCCTTTTTGGCCAAGGGCATCATTGTCGACGTTTTGCCGCTTTTCATGTGCTTTAAAGGCGATTCGAATCGACCTCCTGAAATCTGTTTCCTGCAATTCTGCCTTGCTTTCAGATCCTCTTCGTTGCCTTCCCTCAATATATTTGTGGACGAGAGTTATCATTTATAACTCTGCAGGTTTGTGAATTGCAGTGCCCCTGAGCTCCATTTTTCAACTCGCTTTTTTGGGAGCTGGCCGCAAAAGCGCAGGATTGCCTCAGGCCCTATTCTGGTTCCGGGCGGCAGGCTGAGCCTGTGGTTAATTCTTCTTCCTGATGGGAAAATAGAGTGACCTGTGCCTGTCCCAACACCTAGAGCTAGTCTCTCATTGGCTCCCCCTCTTCCCGTTCATCCTCAGGACAAATTGCAAGCTGTACGGAACGGGAGGTTAAAGGTGCTGATTCTCCAAGGAGGGAGATTGCTAGTAAAGCGGCTGGAATGGCGAACCCGAGCACAAGGAGATGAGAAATGAGGTGCGTTTTAGAAACCTTTCCCGATCACACGGTGTACCACCTTCTGGGTTTCTCATGCATGTTTTCGAGGTAGGAAGATGCCCTTGAACCTGGAGATTTGGGACCCATGGGATGGGTAACAGGCAGTATTACTTTAAAGGCTCTGCGTTTGCACCCCCAACCTCACCAAACCTCACAGCCCCGAGAGTGTCCACCCTTATGTCTCATCCAGCTGTGGGTCTAGATATGGTCAATCCAGGTTGCGTCACAGCCCCTGAACGAATTTTGTAAGAATTTCTCTCTCTTTCACTGTCTTTGTTTCACGGGTTTTTAAAAGTAATTTATTTTTATAATGGGGTTTAGCTGCTTTTCACGGCTGTGTTTCTGCCGCTTTACAGCCACTTGACTCACTTCCAGAGAGATATCAATACATAGGTTTTAAGATTCTTACTAGTCAGATATATTCTTGTGCGGTGAATAGGGGGTGTTGAGTCCAGTTCACTGAGCAAGGAGTAGGTCTTTCTATTACATATTGGGTTTATGGAACGGTATCTGAGCTCATTTGAAACCCTTGTTTTATGCATCACCCCACCCCACCTTTCCCGTTAAGCAGCCATAATGTGTTTTCTAAACGTGTGACTCTGTTCTGTTTTGTAATTCAGTTCAAGTGTAGCGGTTTTTACATTCCCTCTATAAGTGATAGCTTATAATAAGTGTGTTTTTCTGTATGACTTATTTCACTTAGAATCGTCGTAGCTAAAGCCACTCATCATGCTGCTACTAGCCTTATGACATTGATTTCATGGCTGAGTGATATTCCATTGTACATAAGGACCACCACTTCTTTATCCATTTTTCTCTTTCCTGGGATATTTAAGGTGTCACGAAGTGGAGGTTCTTGTCAACAGAGCAGCCCCAAACTTTGGGGTGCCTTTGTCTTGCTGATTTTTAGTTTTCCCAATTTATACGCCCATGAGTGGAAGTGCCCTATGCGCTCTAAGCTGTGTTTTTTCGATGTTTCAGGACACACTGTACACTTCTCCAGAGTGGCTGTTGGCAATTTACATCCCGCCCATCAGCGTAGCAAGGCTCCCATTTCTCCATGGCCTGTTCTGCATTTCTGGTTTTGACACTTTTTTCCGCATGGCCCTTTTGACCGATGGGAAGCGAGACATCTTTGTAGTGCTGATTTGCCTTTCCAGGTTGCTTGGTTGGCCAAAAAGGGCGTATGCGTTTTTTCCTGAATATATTCAGGAAAAAACGCATACGCCCTTTTTGGCCAAGGGCATCATTGTCGACGTTTTGCCGCTTTTCATGTGCTTTAAAGGCGATTCGAATCGACCTCCTGAAATCTCTTTCCTGCAATTCTGCCTTGCTTTCAGATCCTCTTCGTTGCCTTCCCTCAATATATTTGTGGACGAGAGTTATCATTTATAACTCTGCAGGTTTGTGAATTGCAGTGCCCCTGAGCTCCATTTTTCAACTCGCTTTTTTGGGAGCTGGCCGCAAAAGCGCAGGATCGCCTCAGGCCCTATTCTGGTTCCGGGCGGCAGGCTGAGCCTGTGGTTAATTCTTCTTCCTGATGGGAAAATAGAGTGACCTGTGCCTGTCCCAACACCTAGAGCTAGTCTCTCATTGGCTCCCCCTCTTCCCGTTCATCCTCAGGACAAATTGCAAGCTGTACGGAACGGGAGGTTAAAGGTGCTGATTCTCCAAGGAGGGAGATTGCTAGTAAAGCGGCTGGAATGGCGAACCCGAGCACAAGGAGATGAGAAATGAGGTGCGTTTTAGAAACCTTTCCCGATCACACGGTGTACCACCTTCTGGGTTTCTCATGCATGTTTTCGAGGTAGGAAGATGCCCTTGAACCTGGAGATTTGGGACCCATGGGATGGGTAACAGGCAGTATTACTTTAAAGGCTCTGCGTTTGCTCCCCCAACCTCACCAAACCTCTCAGCCCCGAGAATGTCCACCCTTATGTCTCATCCAGCTGTGTGTCTAGATATGGTCAATCCAAGTTGCATCACAGCCCCTGAACGAATTTTGTAAGAATTTCTCTCTCTTTCACTGTCTTTGTTTCACGGGTTTTTAAAAGTAATTTATTTTTATAATGGGGTTTAGCTGCTTTTCACGGCTGTGTTTCTGCCGCTTTACACCCACTTGACTCACTTCCAGAGAGATATCAATACATAGGTTTTAAGATTCTTACTAGTCAGATATATTCTTGTGCGGTGAATAGGGGGTGTTGAGTCCAGTTCACTGAGCAAGGAGTAGGTCTTTCTATTACATATTGGGTTTATGGAACGGTATCTGAGCTCATTTGAAACCCTTGTTTTACGCATCACCCCACCCCACCTTTCCCGTTAAGCAGCCATAGTGTGTTTTCTAAACGTGTGACTCTGTTCTGTTTGGTAATTCAGTTCAAGTGTAGCGGTTTTTACATTCCCTCTATAAGTGATAGCTTATGATAAGTGTCTTTTTCTGTGTGACTTATTTCCCTTAGAATCGTCATAGCTAAAACCACTCATCATGCTGCTACTAGCCTTATGACATTGATTTCATGGCTGAGTGATATTCCATTGTACATAAGGACCACCACTTCTTTATCCATTTTTGTCTTTCCTGGGATATTTAAGGTGTCACGAAGTGGAGGTTCTTGTCAACAGAGCAGCCCCATACTTTGGGGTGCCTGTGTCTTGCTGATTTTTAGTTTTCCCAATTTATACGCCCATGAGTGGAAGTGCCCTATGCGCTCTAAGCTGTGCTTTTTCGATGTTTCAGGACACACCGTACACTTCTCCAGAGTGGCTGTTGCCAATTTACATCCCGCCCATCAGCGTAGCAAGGCTCCCATTTCTCCATGGCCTGTTCTGCATTTCTGGTTTTGACACTTTTTTCCGCATGGCCCTTTTGACCGATGGGAAGCGAGACTTCTTTGTAGCGCTGATTTGCCTTTCCAGGTTGCTTGGTTGGCCGAAAAGGGCGTATGCGTTTTTTCCTGAATATATACAGGAAAAAACGCATACGCCCTTTTTGGCCAAGGGCATCATTGTCGACGTTTTGCCGCTTTTCATGTGCTTTAAAGGCGATTCGAATCGACCTCCTGAAATCTGTTTCCTGCAATTCTGCCTTGCTTTCAGATCCTCTTCGTTGCCTTCCCTCAATATATTTGTGGACGAGAGTTATCATTTACAACTCTGCAGGTTTGTGAATTGCAGTGCCCCTGAGCTCCATTTTTCAACTCGCTTTTTTGGGAGCTGGCCGCAAAAGCGCAGGATTGCCTCAGGCCCTATTCTGCTTCCGGGCGGCAGGCTGAGCCTGTGGTTAATTCTTCTTCCTGATGGGAAAATAGAGTGACCTGTGCCTGTCCCAACACCTAGAGCTAGTCTCTCATTGGCTCCCCCTCTTCCCGTTCATCCTCAGGACAAATTGCAAGCTGTACGGAACGGGAGGTTAAAGGTGCTGATTCTCCAAGGAGGGAGATTGCTAGTAAAGCGGCTGGAATGGCGAACCCGAGCACAAGGAGATGAGAAATGAGGTGCGTTTTAGAAACCTTTCCCCATCACACGGTGTACCACCTTCTGGGTTTCTCATGCATGTTTTCGAGGTAGGAAGATGCCCTTGAACCTGGAGATTTGGGACCCATGGGATGGGTAACAGGCAGTATTACTTTAAAGGCTCTGCGTTTGCTCCCCCAACCTCACCAAACCTCTCAGCCCCGAGAATGTCCACCCTTATGTCTCATCCAGCTGTGGGTCTAGATATGGTCAATCCAGGTTGCATCACAGCCCCTGAACGAATTTTGTAAGAAATTCTCTCTCTTTCACTGTCTTTGTTTCACGGGTTTTAAAAAGTAATTTATTTTTATAATGGGGTTTAGCTGTTTTTCACGGCTGTGTTTATGCGGCTTTACAGCCACTTGACTCACTTCCAGAGAGATATCAATACATAGGTTTTAAGATTCTTACTAGTCAGATATATTCTTGTGCGGTGAATAGGGGGTGTTGAGTCCAGTTCACTGAGCAAGGAGTAGGTCTTTCTATTACATATTGGGTTTATGGAACGGTATCTGAGCTCATTTGAAACCCTTGTTTTATGCATCACCCCACCCCACCTTTCCCGTTAAGCAGCCATAGTGTGTTTTCTAAACGTGTGACTCTGTTCTGTTTTGTAATTCAGTTCAAGTGTAGCGGTTTTTACATTCCCTCTATAAGTGATAGCTTATGATAAGTGTCTTTTTCTGTGTGACTTATTTCACTTAGAATCGTCATAGCTAAAGCCACTCATCATGCTGCTACTAGCCTTCTGACATTGATTTCATGGCTGAGGGTTATTCCATTGTACATAAGGACCACCACTTCTTTATCCATTTTTCTCTTTCCTGGGATATTTAAGGTGTCATGAAGTGGAGGTTCTTGTCAACAGAGCAGCCCTAAACTTTCGGGTGCCTGTGTCTTGCTGATTTTTAGTTTTCCCAATTTATACGCCCATGAGTGGAAGTGCCCTATGTGCTCTAAGCTGTGTTTTTTCGATGTCTCAGGACACACCGTACACTTCTCCAGAGTGGCTGTTGGCAATTTACATCCCGCCCATCAGCGTAGCAAGGCTCCCATTTCTCCATGGCCTGTTCTGCATTTCTGGTTTTGACACTTTTTTCCGCATGGCCCTTTTGACCGATGGGAAGCGAGACTTCTTTGTAGCGCTGATTTGCCTTTCCAGGTTGCTTGGTTGGCCAAAAAGGGCGTATGCGTTTTTTCCTGAATATATTCAGGAAAAAACGCATACGCCCTTTTTGGCCAAGGGCATCATTGTCGACGTTTTGCCGCTTTTCATGTGCTTTAAAGGCGATTCGAATCGACCTCCTGAAATCTGTTTCCTGCAATTCTGCCTTGCTTTCAGATCCTCTTCGTTGCCTTCCCTCAATATATTTGTGGACGAGAGTTATCATTTATAACTCTGCAGGTTTGTGAATTGCAGTGCCCCTGAGCTCCATTTTTCAACTCGCTTTTTTGGGAGCTGGCCACAAAAGCGCAGGATTGCCTCAGGCCCTATTCTGCTTCCGGGCGGCAGGCTGAGCCTGTGGTTAATTCTTCTTCCTGATGGGAAAATAGAGTGACCTGTGCCTGTCCCAACACCTAGAGCTAGTCTCTCATTGGCTCCCCCTCTTCCCGTTCATCCTCAGGACAAATTGCAAGCTGTACGGAACGGGAGGTTAAAGGTGCTGATTCTCCAAGGAGGGAGATTGCTAGTAAAGCGGCTGGAATGGCGAACCCGAGCACAAGGAGATGAGAAATGAGGTGCGTTTTAGAAACCTTTCCCCATCACACGGTGTACCACCTTCTGGGTTTCTCATGCATGTTTTCGAGGTAGGAAGATGCCCTTGAACCTGGAGATTTGGGACCCATGGGATGGCTAACAAGCTGTATTACTTTAAAGGCTCTGTGTTTGCTCCCCCAACCTCACCAAACCTCTCAGCCCCGAGAGTGTCCACCCTTATGTCTCATCCAGCTGTGGGTCTAGATATGGTCAATCCAGGTTGCATCACAGCCCCTGAACGAATTTTGTAAGAAATTCTCTCTCTTTCACTGTCTTTGTTTCACGGGTTTTTAAAAGTAATTTATTTTTATAATGGGTTTTAGCTGTTTTTCACGGCTGTGTTTATGCGGCTTTACAGCCACTTGACTCACTTCCAGAGAGATATCAATACATAGGTTTTAAGATTCTTACTAGTCAGATATATTCTTGTGCGGTGAATAGGGGGTGTTGAGTCCAGTTCACTGAGCAAGGAGTAGGTCTTTCTATTACATATTGGGTTTATGGAACGGTATCTGAGCTCATTTGAAACCCTTGTTTTATGCATCACCCCACCCCACCTTTCCCGTTAAGCAGCCATAGTGTGTTTTCTAAACGTGTGACTCTGTTCTGTTTTGTAATTCAGTTCAAGTGTAGCGGTTTTTACATTCCCTCTATAAGTGATAGCTTATGATAAGTGTCTTTTTCTGTGTGACTTATTTCACTTAGAATCGTCATAGCTAAAGCCACTCATCATGCTGCTACTAGCCTTCTGACATTGATTTCATGGCTGAGGGTTATTCCATTGTACATAAGGACCACCACTTCTTTATCCATTTTTCTCTTTCCTTGGATATTTAAGGTGTCATGAAGTGGAGGTTCTTGTCAACAGAGCAGCCCTAAACTTTCGGGTGCCTGTGTCTTGCTGATTTTTAGTTTTCCCAATTTATACGCCCATGAGTGGAAGTGCCCTATGTGCTCTAAGCTGTGTTTTTTCGATGTTTCAGGACACACCGTACACTTCTCCAGAGTGGCTGTTGGCAATTTACATCCCGCCCATCAGCGTAGCAAGGCTCCCATTTCTCCATGGCCTGTTCTGCATTTCTGGTTTTGACACTTTTTTCCGCATGGCCCTTTTGACCGATGGGAAGCGAGACTTCTTTGTAGCGCTGATTTGCCTTTCCAGGTTGCTTGGTTGGCCAAAAAGGGCGTATGCGTTTTTTCCTGAATATATTCAGGAAAAAACGCATACGCCCTTTTTGGCCAAGGGCATCATTGTCGACGTTTTGCCGCTTTTCATGTGCTTTAAAGGCGATTCGAATCGACCTCCTGAAATCTGTTTCCTGCAATTCTGCCTTGCTTTCAGATCCTCTTCGTTGCCTTCCCTCAATATATTTGTGGACGAGAGTTATCATTTATAACTCTGCAGGTTTGTGAATTGCAGTGCCCCTGAGCTCCATTTTTCAACTCGCTTTTTTGGGAGCTGGCCGCAAAAGCGCAGGATTGCCTCAGGCCCTATTCTGGTTCCGGGCGGCAGGCTGAGCCTGTGGTTAATTCTTCTTCCTGATGGGAAAATAGAGTGACCTGTGCCTGTCCCAACACCTAGAGCTAGTCTCTCATTGGCTCCCCCTCTTCCCGTTCATCCTCAGGACAAATTGCAAGCTGTACGGAACGGGAGGTTAAAGGTGCTGATTCTCCAAGGAGGGAGATTGCTAGTAAAGCAGCTGGAATGGCGAACCCGAGCACAAGGAGATGAGAAATGAGGTGCGTTTTAGAAACCTTTCCCGATCACACGGTGTACCACCTTCTGGGTTTCTCATGCATGTTTTCGAGGTAGGAAGATGCCCTTGAACCTGGAGATTTGGGACCCATGGGATGGGTAACAGGCAGTATTACTTTAAAGGCTCTGCGTTTGCTCCCCCAACCTCACCAAACCTCTCAGCCCCGAGAGTGTCCACCCTTATGTCTCATCCAGCTGTGGGTCTAGATATGGTCAATCCAGGTTGCATCACAGCCCCTGAACGAATTTTGTAAGAAATTCTCTCTCTTTCACTGTCTTTGTTTCACGGGTTTTAAAAAGTAATTTATTTTTATAATGGGGTTTAGCTGTTTTTCACGGCTGTGTTTATGCGGCTTTACAGCCACTTGACTCACTTCCAGAGAGATATCAATACATAGGTTTTAAGATTCTTACTAGTCAGATATATTCTTGTGCGGTGAATAGGGGGTGTTGAGTCCAGTTCACTGAGCAAGGAGTAGGTCTTTCTATTACATATTGGGTTTATGGAACGGTATCTGAGCTCATTTGAAACCCTTGTTTTATGCATCACCCCACCCCACCTTTCCCGTTAAGCAGCCATAGTGTGTTTTGTAAACGTGTGACTCTGTTCTGTTTTGTAATTCAGTTCAAGTGTAGCGGTTTTTACATTCCCTCTATAAGTGATAGCTTATGATAAGTGTCTTTTTCTGTGTGACTTATTTCACTTAGAATCGTCGTAGCTAAAGCCACTCATCATGCTGCTACTAGCCTTATGACATTGATTTCATGGCTGAGGGATATTCCATTGTACATAAGGACCACCACTTCTTTATCCATTTTTCTCTTTCCTGGGATATTTAAGGTGTCACGAAGTGGAGGTTCTTGTCAACAGAGCAGCCCTAAACTTTCGGGTGCCTGTGTCTTGCTGATTTTTAGTTTTCCCAATTTATACGCCCATGAGTGGAAGTGCCCTATGCGCTCTAAGCTGTGTTTTTTCGATGTTTCAGGACACACCGTACACTTCTCCAGAGTGGCTGTTGGCAATTTACATCCCGCCCATCAGCGTAGCAAGGCTCCCATTTCTCCATGGCCTGTTCTGCATTTCTGGTTTTGACACTTTTTTCCGCATGGCCCTTTTGACCGATGGGAAGCGAGACTTCTTTGTAGCGCTGATTTGCCTTTCCAGGTTGCTTGGTTGGCCAAAAAGGGCGTATGCGTTTTTTCCTGAATATATTCAGGAAAAAACGCATACGCCCTTTTTGGCCAAGGGCATCATTGTCGACGTTTTGCCGCTTTTCATGTGCTTTAAAGGCGATTCGAATCGACCTCCTGAAATCTGTTTCCTGCAATTCTGCCTTGCTTTCAGATCCTCTTCGTTGCCTTCCCTCAATATATTTGTGGACGAGAGTTATCATTTATAACTCTGCAGGTTTGTGAATTGCAGTGCCCCTGAGCTCCATTTTTCAACTCGCTTTTTTGGGAGCTGGCCGCAAAAGCGCAGGATTGCCTCAGGCCCTATTCTGCTTCCTGGCGGCAGGCTGAGCCTGTGGTTAATTCTTCTTCCTGATGGGAAAATAGAGTGACCTGTGCCTGTCCCAACACCTAGAGCTAGTCTCTCATTGGCTCCCCCTCTTCCCGTTCATCCTCAGGACAAATTGCAAGCTGTACGGAACGGGAGGTTAAAGGTGCTGATTCTCCAAGGAGGGAGATTGCTAGTAAAGCGGCTGGAATGGCGAACCCGAGCACAAGGAGATGAGAAATGAGGTGCGTTTTAGAAACCTTTCCCGATCACACGGTGTACCACCTTCTGGGTTTCTCATGCATGTTTTCGAGGTAGGAAGATGCCCTTGAACCTGGAGATTTGGGACCCATGGGATGGGTAACAGGCAGTATTACTTTAAAGGCTCTGCGTTTGCTCCCCCAACCTCACCAAACCTCTCAGCCCCGAGAGTGTCCACCCTTATGTCTCCTCCAGCAGTGGGTCTAGATATGGTCAATCCAGGTTGCGTCACAGCCCCTGAATGAATTTTGTAAGAATTTCTCTCTCTTTCACTGTCTTTGTTTCACGGGTTTTTAAAAGGAATTTATTTTTATAATGGGGTTTAGCTGCTTTTCACGGCTGTGTTTCTGCCGCTTTACAGCCACTTGACTCACTTCCAGAGAGATATCAATACATAGGTTTTAAGATTCTTACTAGTCAGATATATTCTTGTGCGGTGAATAGGGGGTGTTGAGTCCAGTTCACTGAGCAAGGAGTAGGTCTTTCTATTACATATTGGGTTTATGGAACGGTATCTGAGCTCATTTGAAACCCTTGTTTTATGCATCACCCCACCCCACCTTTCCCGTTAAGCAGCCATAATGTGTTTTCTAAACGTGTGACTCTGTTCTGTTTTGTAATTCAGTTCAAGTGTAGCGATTTTTACATTCCCTCTATAAGTGATAGCTTATAATAAGTGTGTTTTTCTGTATGACTTATTTCACTTAGAATCGTCGTAGCTAAAGCCACTCATCATGCTGCTACTAGCCTTATGACATTGATTTCATGGCTGAGTGATATTCCATTGTACATAAGGACCACCACTTCTTTATCCATTTTTCTCTTTCCTGGGATATTTAAGGTGTCACGAAGTGGAGGTTCTTGTCAACAGAGCAGCCCCAAACTTTGGGGTGCCTTTGTCTTGCTGATTTTTAGTTTTCCCAATTTATACGCCCATGAGTGGAAGTGCCCTATGCGCTCTAAGCTGTGTTTTTTCGATGTTTCAGGACACACCGTACACTTCTCCAGAGTGGCTGTTGGCAATTTACATCCCGCCCATCAGCGTAGCAAGGCTCCCATTTCTCCATGGCCTGTTCTGCATTTCTGGTTTTGACACTTTTTTCCGCATGGCCCTTTTGACCGATGGGAAGCGAGACTTCTTTGTAGCGCTGATTTGCCTTTCCAAGTTGCTTGGTTGGCCAAAAAGGGCGTATGCGTTTTTTCCTGAATATATTCAGGAAAAAACGCATACGCCCTTTTTGGCCAAGGGCATCATTGTCGACGTTTTGCCGCTTTTCATGTGCTTTAAAGGCGATTCGAATCGACCTCCTGAAATCTGTTTCCTGCAATTCTGCCTTGCTTTCAGATCCTCTTCGTTGCCTTCCCTCAATATATTTGTGGACGAGAGTTATCATTTATAACTCTGCAGGTTTGTGAATTGCAGTGCCCCTGAGCTCCATTTTTCAACTCGCTTTTTTGGGAGCTGGCCGCAAAAGCGCAGGATCGCCTCAGGCCCTATTCTGGTTCCGGGCGGCAGGCTGAGCCTGTGGTTAATTCTTCTTCCTGATGGGAAAATAGAGTGACCTGTGCCTGTCCCAACACCTAGAGTTAGTCTCTCATTGGCTCCCCCTCTTCCCGTTCATCCTCAGGACAAATTGCAAGCTGTACGGAACGGGAGGTTAAAGGTGCTGATTCTCCAAGGAGGGAGATTGCTAGTAAAGCGGCTGGAATGGCGAACCCGAGCACAAGGAGATGAGAAATGAGGTGCGTTTTAGAAACCTTTCCCGATCACACGGTGTACCACCTTCTGGGTTTCTCATGCATGTTTTCGAGGTAGGAAGATGCCCTTGAACCTGGAGATTTGGGACCCATGGGATGGGTAACAGGCAGTATTACTTTAAAGGCTCTGTGTTTGCTCCCCCAACCTCACCAAACCTCTCAGCCCTGAGAATGTCCACCCTTATGTCTCATCCAGCTGTGTGTCTAGATATGGTCAATCCAAGTTGCATCACAGCCCCTGAACGAATTTTGTAAGAATTTCTCTCTCTTTCACTGTCTTTGTTTCACGGGTTTTTAAAAGTAATTTATTTTTATAATGGGGTTTAGCTGCTTTTCACGGCTGTGTTTCTGCCGCTTTACACCCACTTGACTCACTTCCAGAGAGATATCAATACATAGGTTTTAAGATTCTTACTAGTCAGATATATTCTTGTGCGGTGAATAGGGGGTGTTGAGTCCACTTCACTGAGCAAGGAGTAGGTCTTTCTATTACATATTGGGTTTATGGAACGGTATCTGAGCTCATTTGAAACCCTTGTTTTACGCATCACCCCACCCCACCTTTCCCGTTAAGCAGCCATAGTGTGTTTTCTAAACGTGTGACTCTGTTCTGTTTGGTAATTCAGTTCAAGTGTAGCGGTTTTTACATTCCCTCTATAAGTGATAGCTTATGATAAGTGTCTTTTTCTGTGTGACTTATTTCACTTAGAATCGTCATAGCTAAAACCACTCATCATGCTGCTACTAGCCTTATGACATTGATTTCATGGCTGAGTGATATTCCATTGTACATAAGGACCACCACTTCTTTATCCATTTTTGTCTTTCCTGGGATATTTAAGGTGTCACGAAGTGGAGGTTCTTGTCAACAGAGCAGCCCCATACTTTGGGGTGCCTGTGTCTTGCTGATTTTTAGTTTTCCCAATTTATACGCCCATGAGTGGAAGTGCCCTATGCGCTCTAAGCTGTGTTTTTTCGATGTTTCAGGACACACCGTACACTTCTCCAGAGTGGCTGTTGGCAATTTACATCCCGCCCATCAGCGTAGCAAGGCTCCCATTTCTCCATGGCCTGTTCTGCATTTCTGGTTTTGACACTTTTTTCCGCATGGCCCTTTTGACCGATGGGAAGCGAGACTTCTTTGTAGCGCTGATTTGCCTTTCCAAGTTGCTTGGTTGGCCAAAAAGGGCGTATGCGTTTTTTCCTGAATATATTCAGGAAAAAACGCATACGCCCTTTTTGGCCAAGGGCATCATTGTCGACGTTTTGCCGCTTTTCATGTGCTTTAAAGGCGATTCGAATCGACCTCCTGAAATCTGTTTCCTGCAATTCTGCCTTGCTTTCAGATCCTCTTCGTTGCCTTCCCTCAATATATTTGTGGACGAGAGTTATCATTTATAACTCTGCAGGTTTGTGAATTGCAGTGCCCCTGAGCTCCATTTTTCAACTCGCTTTTTTGGGAGCTGGCCGCAAAAGCGCAGGATCGCCTCAGGCCCTATTCTGGTTCCGGGCGGCAGGCTGAGCCTGTGGTTAATTCTTCTTCCTGATGGGAAAATAGAGTGACCTGTGCCTGTCCCAACACCTAGAGTTAGTCTCTCATTGGCTCCCCCTCTTCCCGTTCATCCTCAGGACAAATTGCAAGCTGTACGGAACGGGAGGTTAAAGGTGCTGATTCTCCAAGGAGGGAGATTGCTAGTAAAGCGGCTGGAATGGCGAACCCGAGCACAAGGAGATGAGAAATGAGGTGCGTTTTAGAAACCTTTCCCGATCACACGGTGTACCACCTTCTGGGTTTCTCATGCATGTTTTCGAGGTAGGAAGATGCCCTTGAACCTGGAGATTTGGGACCCATGGGATGGGTAACAGGCAGTATTACTTTAAAGGCTCTGTGTTTGCTCCCCCAACCTCACCAAACCTCTCAGCCCTGAGAATGTCCACCCTTATGTCTCATCCAGCTGTGTGTCTAGATATGGTCAATCCAAGTTGCATCACAGCCCCTGAACGAATTTTGTAAGAATTTCTCTCTCTTTCACTGTCTTTGTTTCACGGGTTTTTAAAAGTAATTTATTTTTATAATGGGGTTTAGCTGCTTTTCACGGCTGTGTTTCTGCCGCTTTACACCCACTTGACTCACTTCCAGAGAGATATCAATACATAGGTTTTAAGATTCTTACTAGTCAGATATATTCTTGTGCGGTGAATAGGGGGTGTTGAGTCCACTTCACTGAGCAAGGAGTAGGTCTTTCTATTACATATTGGGTTTATGGAACGGTATCTGAGCTCATTTGAAACCCTTGTTTTACGCATCACCCCACCCCACCTTTCCCGTTAAGCAGCCATAGTGTGTTTTCTAAACGTGTGACTCTGTTCTGTTTGGTAATTCAGTTCAAGTGTAGCGTTTTTTACATTCCCTCTATAAGTGATAGCTTATGATAAGTGTCTTTTTCTGTGTGACTTATTTCACTTAGAATCGTCATAGCTAAAACCACTCATCATGCTGCTACTAGCCTTATGACATTGATTTCATGGCTGAGTGATATTCCATTGTACATAAGGACCACCACTTCTTTATCCATTTTTGTCTTTCCTGGGATATTTAAGGTGTCACGAAGTGGAGGTTCTTGTCAACAGAGCAGCCCCATACTTTGGGGTGCCTGTGTCTTGCTGATTTTTAGTTTTCCCAATTTATACGCCCATGAGTGGAAGTGCCCTATGCGCTCTAAGCTGTGCTTTTTCGATGTTTCAGGACACACCGTACACTTCTCCAGAGTGGCTGTTGGCAATTTACATCCCGCCCATCAGCGTAGCAAGTCTCCCATTTCTCCATGGCCTGTTCTGCATTTCTGGTTTTGACACTTTTTTCCGCATGGCCCTTTTGACCGATGGGAAGCGAGACTTCTTTGTAGCGCTGATTTGCCTTTCCAGGTTGCTTGGTTGGCCGAAAAGGGCGTATGCGTTTTTTCCTGAATATATTCAGGAAAAAACGCATACGCCCTTTTTGGCCAAGGGCATCATTGTCGACGTTTTGCCGCTTTTCATGTGCTTTAAAGGCGATTCGAATCGACCTCCTGAAATCTGTTTCCTGCAATTCTGCCTTGCTTTCAGATCCTCTTCGTTGCCTTCCCTCAATATATTTGTGGACGAGAGTTATCATTTACAACTCTGCAGGTTTGTGAATTGCAGTGCCCCTGAGCTCCATTTTTCAACTCGCTTTTTTGGGAGCTGGCCGCAAAAGCGCAGGATTGCCTCAGGCCCTATTCTGCTTCCGGGCGGCAGGCTGAGCCTGTGGTTAATTCTTCTTCCTGATGGGAAAATAGAGTGACCTGTGCCTGTCCCAACACCTAGAGCTAGTCTCTCATTGGCTCCCCCTCTTCCCGTTCATCCTCAGGACAAATTGCAAGCTGTACGGAACGGGAGGTTAAAGGTGCTGATTCTCCAAGGAGGGAGATTGCTAGTAAAGCGGCTGGAATGGCGAACCCGAGCACAAGGAGATGAGAAATGAGGTGCATTTTAGAAACCTTTCACCATCACACGGTGTACCACCTTCTGGGTTTCTCATGCATGTTTTCGAGGTAGGAAGATGCCCTTGAACCTGGAGATTTGGGACCCATGGGATGGGTAACAGGCAGTATTACTTTAAAGGCTCTGCGTTTGCTCCCCCAACCTCACCAAACCTCTCAGCCCCGAGAATGTCCACCCTTATGTCACATCCAGCTGTGGGTCTAGATATGGTCAATCCAAGTTGCATCACAGCCCCTGAACGAATTTTGTAAGAATTTCTCTCTCTTTCACTGTCTTTGTTTCACGGGTTTTTAAAAGTAATTTATTTTTATAATGGGGTTTAGCTGTTTTTCACGGCTGTGTTTATGCGGCTTTACAGCCACTTGACTCACTTCCAGAGAGATATCAATACATAGGTTTTAAGATTCTTACTAGTCAGATATATTCTTGTGCGGTGAATAGGGGGTGTTGAGTCCACTTCACTGAGCAAGGAGTAGGTCTTTCTATTACATATTGGGTTTATGGAACGGTATCTGAGCTCATTTGAAACCCTTGTTTTATGCATCACCCCACCCCACCTTTCCCGTTAAGCAGCCATAGTGTGTTTTGTAAACGTGTGACTCTGTTCTGTTTTGTAATTCAGTTCAAGTGTAGCGGTTTTTACATTCCCTCTATAAGTGATAGCTTATGATAAGTGTCTTTTTCTGTGTGACTTATTTCACTTAGAATCGTCGTAGCTAAAGCCACTCATCATGCTGCTACTAGCCTTATGACATTGATTTCATGGCTGAGGGATATTCCATTGTACATAAGGACCACCACTTCTTTATCCATTTTTCTCTTTCCTGGGATATTTAAGGTGTCACGAAGTGGAGGTTCTTGTCAACAGAGCAGCCCTAAACTTTCGGGTGCCTGTGTCTTGCTGATTTTTAGTTTTCCCAATTTATACGCCCATGAGTGGAAGTGCCCTATGCGCTCTAAGCTGTGTTTTTTCGATGTTTCAGGACACACCGTACAGTTCTCCAGAGTGGCTGTTGGCAATTTACATCCCGCCCATCAGCGTAGCAAGGCTCCCATTTCTCCATGGCCTGTTCTGCATTTCTGGTTTTGACACTTTTTTCCGCATGGCCCTTTTGACCGATGGGAAGCGAGACTTCTTTGTAGCGCTGATTTGCCTTTCCAGGTTGCTTGGTTGGCCAAAAAGGGCGTATGCGTTTTTTCCTGAATATATTCAGGAAAAAACGCATACGCCCTTTTTGGCCAAGGGCATCATTGTCGACGTTTTGCCGCTTTTCATGTGCTTTAAAGGCGATTCGAATCGACCTCCTGAAATCTGTTTCCTGCAATTCTGCCTTGCTTTCAGATCCTCTTCGTTGCCTTCCCTCAATATATTTGTGGACGAGAGTTATCATTTATAACTCTGCAGGTTTGTGAATTGCAGTGCCCCTGAGCTCCATTTTTCAACTCGCTTTTTTGGGAGCTGGCCGCAAAAGCGCAGGATTGCCTCAGGCCCTATTCTGCTTCCTGGCGGCAGGCTGAGCCTGTGGTTAATTCTTCTTCCTGATGGGAAAATAGAGTGACCTGTGCCTGTCCCAACACCTAGAGCTAGTCTCTCATTGGCTCCCCCTCTTCCCGTTCATCCTCAGGACAAATTGCAAGCTGTACGGAACGGGAGGTTAAAGGTGCTGATTCTCCAAGGAGGGAGATTGCTAGTAAAGCGGCTGGAATGGCGAACCCGAGCACAAGGAGATGAGAAATGAGGTGCGTTTTAGAAACCTTTCCCGATCACACGGTGTACCACCTTCTGGGTTTCTCATGCATGTTTTCGAGGTAGGAAGATGCCCTTGAACCTGGAGATTTGGGACCCATGGGATGGGTAACAGGCAGTATTACTTTAAAGGCTCTGCGTTTGCTCCCCCAACCTCACCAAACCTCTCAGCCCCGAGAGTGTCCACCCTTATGTCTCCTCCAGCTGTGGGTCTAGATATGGTCAATCCAGGTTGCGTCACAGCCCCTGAACGAATTTTGTAAGAATTTCTCTCTCTTTCACTGTCTTTGTTTCACGGGTTTTTAAAAGGAATTTATTTTTATAATGGGGTTTAGCTGCTTTTCACGGCTGTGTTTCTGCCGCTTTACAGCCACTTGACTCACTTCCAGAGAGATATCAATACATAGGTTTTAAGATTCTTACTAGTCAGATATATTCTTGTGCGGTGAATAGGGGGTGTTGAGTCCAGTTCACTGAGCAAGGAGTAGGTCTTTCTATTACATATTGGGTTTATGGAACGGTATCTGAGCTCATTTGAAACCCTTGTTTTATGCATCACCCCACCCCACCTTTCCCGTTAAGCAGCCATAATGTGTTTTCTAAACGTGTGACTCTGTTCTGTTTTGTAATTCAGTTCAAGTGTAGCGGTTTTTACATTCCCTCTATAAGTGATAGCTTATAATAAGTGTGTTTTTCTGTATGACTTATTTCACTTAGAATCGTCGTAGCTAAAGCCACTCATCATGCTGCTACTAGCCTTATGACATTGATTTCATGGCTGAGTGATATTCCATTGTACATAAGGACCACCACTTCTTTATCCATTTTTCTCTTTCCTGGGATATTTAAGGTGTCACGAAGTGGAGGTTCTTGTCAACAGAGCAGCCCCAAACTTTGGGGTGCCTTTGTCTTGCTGATTTTTAGTTTTCCCAATTTATACGCCCATGAGTGGAAGTGCCCTATGCGCTCTAAGCTGTGTTTTTTCGATGTTTCAGGACACACTGTACACTTCTCCAGAGTGGCTGTTGGCAATTTACATCCCGCCCATCAGCGTAGCAAGGCTCCCATTTCTCCATGGCCTGTTCTGCATTTCTGGTTTTGACACTTTTTTCCGCATGGCCCTTTTGACCGATGGGAAGCGAGACTTCTTTGTAGTGCTGATTTGCCTTTCCAGGTTGCTTGGTTGGCCAAAAAGGGCGTATGCGTTTTTTCCTGAATATATTCAGGAAAAAACGCATACGCCCTTTTTGGCCAAGGGCATCATTGTCGACGTTTTGCCGCTTTTCATGTGCTTTAAAGGCGATTCGAATCGACCTCCTGAAATCTGTTTCCTGCAATTCTGCCTTGCTTTCAGATCCTCTTCGTTGCCTTCCCTCAATATATTTGTGGACGAGAGTTATCATTTATAACTCTGCAGGTTTGTGAATTGCAGTGCCCCTGAGCTCCATTTTTCAACTCGCTTTTTTGGGAGCTGGCCGCAAAAGCGCAGGATCGCCTCAGGCCCTATTCTGGTTCCGGGCGGCAGGCTGAGCCTGTGGTTAATTCTTCTTCCTGATGGGAAAATAGAGTGACCTGTGCCTGTCCCAACACCTAGAGCTAGTCTCTCATTGGCTCCCCCTCTTCCCGTTCATCCTCAGGACAAATTGCAAGCTGTACGGAACGGGAGGTTAAAGGTGCTGATTCTCCAAGGAGGGAGATTGCTAGTAAAGCGGCTGGAATGGCGAACCCGAGCACAAGGAGATGAGAAATGAGGTGCGTTTTAGAAACCTTTCCCGATCACACGGTGTACCACCTTCTGGGTTTCTCATGCATGTGTTCGAGGTAGGAAGATGCCCTTGAACCTGGAGATTTGGGACCCATGGGATGGGTAACAGGCAGTATTACTTTAAAGGCTCTGCGTTTGCTCCCCCAACCTCACCAAACCTCTCAGCCCCGAGAGTGTCCACCCTTATGTCTCATCCAGCTGTGTGTCTAGATATGGTCAATCCAAGTTGCATCACAGCCCCTGAACGAATTTTGTAAGAATTTCTCTCTCTTTCACTGTCTTTGTTTCACGGGTTTTTAAAAGTAATTTATTTTTATAATGGGGTTTAGCTGCTTTTCACGGCTGTGTTTCTGCCGCTTTACACCCACTTGACTCACTTCCAGAGAGATATCAATACATAGGTTTTAAGATTCTTACTAGTCAGATATATTCTTGTGCGGTGAATAGGGGGTGTTGAGTCCACTTCACTGAGCAAGGAGTAGGTCTTTCTATTACATATTGGGTTTATGGAACGGTATCTGAGCTCATTTGAAACCCTTGTTTTACGCATCACCCCACCCCACCTTTCCCGTTAAGCAGCCATAGTGTGTTTTCTAAACGTGTGACTCTGTTCTGTTTGGTAATTCAGTTCAAGTGTAGCGGTTTTTACATTCCCTCTATAAGTGATAGCTTATGATAAGTGTCTTTTTCTGTGTGACTTATTTCACTTAGAATCGTCATAGCTAAAACCACTCATCATGCTGCTACTAGCCTTATGACATTGATTTCATGGCTGAGTGATATTCCATTGTACATAAGGACCACCACTTCTTTATCCATTTTTGTCTTTCCTGGGATATTTAAGGTGTCACGAAGTGGAGGTTCTTGTCAACAGAGCAGCCCCATACTTTGGGGTGCCTGTGTCTTGCTGATTTTTAGTTTTCCCAATTTATACGCCCATGAGTGGAAGTGCCCTATGCGCTCTAAGCTGTGCTTTTTCGAAGTTTCAGGACACACCGTACACTTCTCCAGAGTGGCTGTTGCTAATTTACATCCCGCCCATCAGCGTAGCAAGGCTCCCATTTCTCCATGGCCTGTTCTGCATTTCTGGTTTTGACACTTTTTTCCGCATGGCCCTTTTGACCGATGGGAAGCGAGACTTCTTTGTAGCGCTGATTTGCCTTTCCAGGTTGCTTGGTTGGCCGAAAAGGGCGTATGCGTTTTTTCCTGAATATATTCAGGAAAAAACGCATACGCCCTTTTTGGCCAAGGGCATCATTGTCGACGTTTTGCCGCTTTTCATGTGCTTTAAAGGCGATTCGAATCGACCTCCTGAAATCTGTTTCCTGCAATTCTGCCTTGCTTTCAGATCCTCTTTGTTGCCTTCCCTCAATATATTTGTGGACGAGAGTTATCATTTACAACTCTGCAGGTTTGTGAATTGCAGTGCCCCTGAGCTCCATTTTTCAACTCGCTTTTTTGGGAGCTGGCCGCAAAAGCGCAGGATTGCCTCAGGCCCTATTCTGCTTCCTGGCGGCAGGCTGAGCCTGTGGTTAATTCTTCTTCCTGATGGGAAAATAGAGTGACCTGTGCCTGTCCCAACACCTAGAGCTAGTCTCTCATTGGCTCCCCCTCTTCCCGTTCATCCTCAGGACAAATTGCAAGCTGTACGGAACGGGAGGTTAAAGGTGCTGATTCTCCAAGGAGGGAGATTGCTAGTAAAGCGGCTGGAATGGCGAACCCGAGCACAAGGAGATGAGAAATGAGGTGCGTTTTAGAAACCTTTCCCGATCACACGGTGTACCACCTTCTGGGTTTCTCATGCATGCTTTCGAGGTAGGAAGATGCCCTTGAACCTGGAGATTTGGGACCCATGGGATGGGTAACAGGCAGTATTACTTTAAAGGCTCTGCGTTTGCTCCCCCAACCTCACCAAACCTCTCAGCCCCGAGAGTGTCCACCCTTATGTCTCCTCCAGCTGTGGGTCTAGATATGGTCAATCCAGGTTGCGTCACAGCCCCTGAACGAATTTTGTAAGAATTTCTCTCTCTTTCACTGTCTTTGTTTCACGGGTTTTTAAAAGGAATTTATTTTTATAATGGGGTTTAGCTGCTTTTCACGGCTGTGTTTCTGCCGCTTTACAGCCACTTGACTCACTTCCAGAGAGATATCAATACATAGGTTTTAAGATTCTTACTAGTCAGATATATTCTTGTGCGGTGAATAGGGGGTGTTGAGTCCAGTTCACTGAGCAAGGAGTAGGTCTTTCTATTACATATTGGGTTTATGGAACGGTATCTGAGCTCATTTGAAACCCTTGTTTTATGCATCACCCCACCCCACCTTTCCCGTTAAGCAGCCATAATGTGTTTTCTAAACGTGTGACTCTGTTCTGTTTTGTAATTCAGTTCAAGTGTAGCGGTTTTTACATTCCCTCTATAAGTGATAGCTTATAATAAGTGTGTTTTTCTGTATGACTTATTTCACTTAGAATCGTCGTAGCTAAAGCCACTCATCATGCTGCTACTAGCCTTATGACATTGATTTCATGGCTGAGTGATATTCCATTGTACATAAGGACCACCACTTCTTTATCCATTTTTGTCTTTCCTGGGATATTTAAGGTGTCACGAAGTGGAGGTTCTTGTCAACAGAGCAGCCCCAAACTTTGGGGTGCCTTTGTCTTGCTGATTTTTAGTTTTCCCAATTTATACGCCCATGAGTGGAAGTGCCCTATGCGCTCTAAGCTGTGTTTTTTCGATGTTTCAGGACACACTGTACACTTCTCCAGAGTGGCTGTTGGCAATTTACATCCCGCCCATCAGCGTAGCAAGGCTCCCATTTCTCCATGGCCTGTTCTGCATTTCTGGTTTTGACACTTTTTTCCGCATGGCCCTTTTGACCGATGGGAAGCGAGACTTCTTTGTAGTGCTGATTTGCCTTTCCAGGTTGCTTGGTTGGCCAAAAAGGGCGTATGCGTTTTTTCCTGAATATATTCAGGAAAAAACGCATACGCCCTTTTTGGCCAAGGGCATCATTGTCGACGTTTTGCCGCTTTTCATGTGCTTTAAAGGCGATTCGAATCGACCTCCTGAAATCTGTTTCCTGCAATTCTGCCTTGCTTTCAGATCCTCTTCGTTGCCTTCCCTCAATATATTTGTGGACGAGAGTTATCATTTATAACTCTGCAGGTTTGTGAATTGCAGTGCCCCTGAGCTCCATTTTTCAACTCGCTTTTTTGGGAGCTGGCCGCAAAAGCGCAGGATCGCCTCAGGCCCTATTCTGGTTCCGGGCGGCAGGCTGAGCCTGTGGTTAATTCTTCTTCCTGATGGGAAAATAGAGTGACCTGTGCCTGTCCCAACACCTAGAGCTAGTCTCTCATTGGCTCCCCCTCTTCCCGTTCATCCTCAGGACAAATTGCAAGCTGTACGGAACGGGAGGTTAAAGGTGCTGATTCTCCAAGGAGGGAGATTGCTAGTAAAGCGGCTGGAATGGCGAACCCGAGCACAAGGAGATGAGAAATGAGGTGCGTTTTAGAAACCTTTCCCGATCACACGGTGTACCACCTTCTGGGTTTCTCATGCATGTGTTCGAGGTAGGAAGATGCCCTTGAACCTGGAGATTTGGGACCCATGGGATGGGTAACAGGCAGTATTACTTTAAAGGCTCTGCGTTTGCTCCCCCAACCTCACCAAACCTCTCAGCCCCGAGAATGTCCACCCTTATGTCTCATCCAGCTGTGTGTCTAGATATGGTCAATCCAAGTTGCATCACAGCCCCTGAACGAATTTTGTAAGAATTTCTCTCTCTTTCACTGTCTTTGTTTCACGGGTTTTTAAAAGTAATTTATTTTTATAATGGGGTTTAGCTGCTTTTCACGGCTGTGTTTCTGCCGCTTTACACCCACTTGACTCACTTCCAGAGAGATATCAATACATAGGTTTTAAGATTCTTACTAGTCAGATATATTCTTGTGCGGTGAATAGGGGGTGTTGAGTCCACTTCACTGAGCAAGGAGTAGGTCTTTCTATTACATATTGGGTTTATGGAACGGTATCTGAGCTCATTTGAAACCCTTGTTTTACGCATCACCCCACCCCACCTTTCCCGTTAAGCAGCCATAGTGTGTTTTCTAAACGTGTGACTCTGTTCTGTTTGGTAATTCAGTTCAAGTGTAGCGGTTTTTACATTCCCTCTATAAGTGATAGCTTATGATAAGTGTCTTTTTCTGTGTGACTTATTTCACTTAGAATCGTCATAGCTAAAACCACTCATCATGCTGCTACTAGCCTTATGACATTGATTTCATGGCTGAGTGATATTCCATTGTACATAAGGACCACCACTTCTTTATCCATTTTTGTCTTTCCTGGGATATTTAAGGTGTCACGAAGTGGAGGTTCTTGTCAACAGAGCAGCCCCATACTTTGGGGTGCCTGTGTCTTGCTGATTTTTAGTTTTCCCAATTTATACGCCCATGAGTGGAAGTGCCCTATGCGCTCTAAGCTGTGCTTTTTCGAAGTTTCAGGACACACCGTACACTTCTCCAGAGTGGCTGTTGCTAATTTACATCCCGCCCATCAGCGTAGCAAGGCTCCCATTTCTCCATGGCCTGTTCTGCATTTCTGGTTTTGACACTTTTTTCCGCATGGCCCTTTTGACCGATGGGAAGCGAGACTTCTTTGTAGCGCTGATTTGCCTTTCCAGGTTGCTTGGTTGGCCGAAAAGGGCGTATGCGTTTTTTCCTGAATATATTCAGGAAAAAACGCATACGCCCTTTTTGGCCAAGGGCATCATTGTCGACGTTTTGCCGCTTTTCATGTGCTTTAAAGGCGATTCGAATCGACCTCCTGAAATCTGTTTCCTGCAATTCTGCCTTGCTTTCAGA
Organism: Balaenoptera ricei; assembly: GCF_028023285.1. NCBI lineage: Eukaryota > Metazoa > Chordata > Mammalia > Artiodactyla > Balaenopteridae > Balaenoptera > Balaenoptera ricei. Next base: position 44,352,258 of record NC_082642.1, on the reverse strand, counting down.
TCCTCTTTGTTGCCTTCCCTCAATATATTTGTGGACGAGAGTTATCATTTACAACTCTGCAGGTTTGTGAATTGCAGTGCCCCTGAGCTCCATTTTTCAACTCGCTTTTTTGGGAGCTGGCCGCAAAAGCGCAGGATTGCCTCAGGCCCTATTCTGCTTCCTGGCGGCAGGCTGAGCCTGTGGTTAATTCTTCTTCCTGATGGGAAAATAGAGTGACCTGTGCCTGTCCCAACACCTAGAGCTAGTCTCTCATTGGCTCCCCCTCTTCCCGTTCATCCTCAGGACAAATTGCAAGCTGTACGGAACGGGAGGTTAAAGGTGCTGATTCTCCAAGGAGGGAGATTGCTAGTAAAGCGGCTGGAATGGCGAACCCGAGCACAAGGAGATGAGAAATGAGGTGCGTTTTAGAAACCTTTCCCGATCACACGGTGTACCACCTTCTGGGTTTCTCATGCATGTTTTCGAGGTAGGAAGATGCCCTTGAACCTGGAGATTTGGGACCCATGGGATGGGTAACAGGCAGTATTACTTTAAAGGCTCTGCGTTTGCGCCCCCAACCTCACCAAACCTCACAGCCCCGAGAGTGTCCACCCTTATGTCTCATCCAGCTGTGGGTCTAGATATGGTCAATCCAGGTTGCATCACAGCCCCTGAACGAATTTTGTAAGAAATTCTCTCTCTTTCACTGTCTTTGTTTCACGGGTTTTAAAAAGTAATTTATTTTTATAATGGGGTTTAGCTGTTTTTCACGGCTGTGTTTATGCGGCTTTACAGCCACTTGACTCACTTCCAGAGAGATATCAATACATAGGTTTTAAGATTCTTACTAGTCAGATATATTCTTGTGCGGTGAATAGGGGGTGTTGAGTCCAGTTCACTGAGCAAGGAGTAGGTCTTTCTATTACATATTGGGTTTATGGAACGGTATCTGAGCTCATTTGAAACCCTTGTTTTATGCATCACCCCACCCCACCTTTCCCGTTAAGCAGCCATAGTGTGTTTTGTAAACGTGTGACTCTGTTCTGTTTTGTAATTCAGTTCAAGTGTAGCGGTTTTTACATTCCCTCTATAAGTGATAGCTTATGATAAGTGTCTTTTTCTGTGTGACTTATTTCACTTAGAATCGTCGTAGCTAAAGCCACTCATCATGCTGCTACTAGCCTTATGACATTGATTTCATGGCTGAGGGATATTCCATTGTACATAAGGACCACCACTTCTTTATCCATTTTTCTCTTTCCTGGGATATTTAAGGTGTCACGAAGTGGAGGTTCTTGTCAACAGAGCAGCCCTAAACTTTCGGGTGCCTGTGTCTTGCTGATTTTTAGTTTTCCCAATTTATACGCCCATGAGTGGAAGTGCCCTATGCGCTCTAAGCTGTGTTTTTTCGATGTTTCAGGACACACCGTACACTTCTCCAGAGTGGCTGTTGGCAATTTACATCCCGCCCATCAGCGTAGCAAGGCTCCCATTTCTCCATGGCCTGTTCTGCATTTCTGGTTTTGACACTTTTTTCCGCATGGCCCTTTTGACCGATGGGAAGCGAGACTTCTTTGTAGCGCTGATTTGCCTTTCCAGGTTGCTTGGTTGGCCAAAAAGGGCGTATGCGTTTTTTCCTGAATATATTCAGGAAAAAACGCATACGCCCTTTTTGGCCAAGGGCATCATTGTCGACGTTTTGCCGCTTTTCATGTGCTTTAAAGGCGATTCGAATCGACCTCCTGAAATCTGTTTCCTGCAATTCTGCCTTGCTTTCAGATCCTCTTCGTTGCCTTCCCTCAATATATTTGTGGACGAGAGTTATCATTTATAACTCTGCAGGTTTGTGAATTGCAGTGCCCCTGAGCTCCATTTTTCAACTCGCTTTTTTGGGAGCTGGCCGCAAAAGCGCAGGATTGCCTCAGGCCCTATTCTGCTTCCTGGCGGCAGGCTGAGCCTGTGGTTAATTCTGCTTCCTGATGGGAAAATAGAGTGACCTGTGCCTGTCCCAACACCTAGAGCTAGTCTCTCATTGGCTCCCCCTCTTCCCGTTCATCCTCAGGACAAATTGCAAGCTGTACGGAACGGGAGGTTAAAGGTGCTGATTCTCCAAGGAGGGAGATTGCTAGTAAAGCGGCTGGAATGGCGAACCCGAGCACAAGGAGATGAGAAATGAGGTGCGTTTTAGAAACCTTTCCCGATCACACGGTGTACCACCTTCTGGGTTTCTCATGCATGTTTTCGAGGTAGGAAGATGCCCTTGAACCTGGAGATTTGGGACCCATGGGATGGGTAACAGGCAGTATTACTTTAAAGGCTCTGCGTTTGCTCCCCCAACCTCACCAAACCTCTCAGCCCCGAGAGTGTCCACCCTTATGTCTCCTCCAGCTGTGGGTCTAGATATGGTCAATCCAGGTTGCGTCACAGCCCCTGAACGAATTTTGTAAGAATTTCTCTCTCTTTCACTGTCTTTGTTTCACGGGTTTTTAAAAGTAATTTATTTTTATAATGGGGTTTAGCTGCTTTTCACGGCTGTGTTTCTGCCGCTTTACAGCCACTTGACTCACTTCCAGAGAGATATCAATACATAGGTTTTAAGATTCTTACTAGTCAGATATATTCTTGTGCGGTGAATAGGGGGTGTTGAGTCCAGTTCACTGAGCAAGGAGTAGGTCTTTCTATTACATATTGTGTTTATGGAACGGTATCTGAGCTCATTTGAAACCCTTGTTTTATGCATCACCCCACCCCACCTTTCCCGTTAAGCAGCCATAATGTGTTTTCTAAACGTGTGACTCTGTTCTGTTTTGTAATTCAGTTCAAGTGTAGCGGTTTTTACATTCCCTCTATAAGTGATAGCTTATAATAAGTGTGTTTTTCTGTATGACTTATTTCACTTAGAATCGTCGTAGCTAAAGCCACTCATCATGCTGCTACTAGCCTTATGACATTGATTTCATGGCTGAGTGATATTCCATTGTACATAAGGACCACCACTTCTTTATCCATTTTTCTCTTTCCTGGGATATTTAAGGTGTCACGAAGTGGAGGTTCTTGTCAACAGAGCAGCCCCAAACTTTGGGGTGCCTTTGTCTTGCTGATTTTTAGTTTTCCCAATTTATACGCCCATGAGTGGAAGTGCCCTATGCGCTCTAAGCTGTGTTTTTTCGATGTTTCAGGACACACCGTACACTTCTCCAGAGTGGCTGTTGGCAATTTACATCCCGCCCATCAGCGTAGCAAGGCTCCCATTTCTCCATGGCCTGTTCTGCATTTCTGGTTTTGACACTTTTTTCCGCATGGCCCTTTTGACCGATGGGAAGCGAGACTTCTTTGTAGCGCTGATTTGCCTTTCCAGGTTGCTTGGTTGGCCAAAAAGGGCGTATGCGTTTTTTCCTGAATATATTCAGGAAAAAACGCATACGCCCTTTTTGGCCAAGGGCATCATTGTCGACGTTTTGCCGCTTTTCATGTGCTTTAAAGGCGATTCGAATCGACCTCCTGAAATCTGTTTCCTGCAATTCTGCCTTGCTTTCAGATCCTCTTCGTTGCCTTCCCTCAATATATTTGTGGACGAGAGTTATCATTTATAACTCTGCAGGTTTGTGAATTGCAGTGCCCCTGAGCTCCATTTTTCAACTCGCTTTTTTGGGAGCTGGCCGCAAAAGCGCAGGATTGCCTCAGGCCCTATTCTGGTTCCGGGCGGCAGGCTGAGCCTGTGGTTAATTCTTCTTCCTGATGGGAAAATAGAGTGACCTGTGCCTGTCCCAACACCTAGAGCTAGTCTCTCATTGGCTCCCCCTCTTCCCGTTCATCCTCAGGACAAATTGCAAGCTGTACGGAACGGGAGGTTAAAGGTGCTGATTCTCCAAGGAGGGAGATTGCTAGTAAAGCGGCTGGAATGGCGAACCCGAGCACAAGGAGATGAGAAATGAGGTGCGTTTTAGAAACCTTTCCCGATCACACGGTGTACCACCTTCTGGGTTTCTCATGCATGTTTTCGAGGTAGGAAGATGCCCTTGAACCTGGAGATTTGGGACCCATGGGATGGGTAACAGGCAGTATTACTTTAAAGGCTCTGCGTTTGCTCCCCCAACCTCACCAAACCTCTCAGCCCCGAGAGTGTCCACCCTTATGTCTCCTCCAGCTGTGGGTCTAGATATGGTCAATCCAGGTTGCGTCACAGCCCCTGAACGAATTTTGTAAGAATTTCTCTCTCTTTCACTGTCTTTGTTTCACGGGTTTTTAAAAGTAATTTATTTTTATAATGGGGTTTAGCTGCTTTTCACGCCTGTGTTTCTGCCGCTTTACAGCCACTTGACTCACTTCCAGAGAGATATCAATACATAGGTTTTAAGATTCTTACTAGTCAGATATATTCTTGTGCGGTGAATAGGGGGTGTTGAGTCCAGTTCACTGAGCAAGGAGTAGGTCTTTCTATTACATATTGGGTTTATGGAACGGTATCTGAGCTCATTTGAAACACTTGTTTTATGCATCACCCCACCCCACCTTTCCCGTTAAGCAGCCATAATGTGTTTTCTAAACGTGTGACTCTGTTCTGTTTTGTAATTCAGTTCAAGTGTAGCGGTTTTTACATTCCCTCTATAAGTGATAGCTTATAATAAGTGTGTTTTTCTGTATGACTTATTTCACTTAGAATCGTCGTAGCTAAAGCCACTCATCATGCTGCTACTAGCCTTATGACATTGATTTCATGGCTGAGTGATATTCCATTGTACATAAGGACCACCACTTCTTTATCCATTTTTGTCTTTCCTGGGATATTTAAGGTGTCACGAAGTGGAGGTTCTTGTCAACAGAGCAGCCCCAAACTTTGGGGTGCCTTTGTCTTGCTGATTTTTAGTTTTCCCAATTTATACGCCCATGAGTGGAAGTGCCCTATGCGCTCTAAGCTGTGTTTTTTCGATGTTTCAGGACACACTGTACACTTCTCCAGAGTGGCTGTTGGCAATTTACATCCCGCCCATCAGCGTAGCAAGGCTCCCATTTCTCCATGGCCTGTTCTGCATTTCTGGTTTTGACACTTTTTTCCGCATGGCCCTTTTGACCGATGGGAAGCGAGACATCTTTGTAGTGCTGATTTGCCTTTCCAGGTTGCTTGGTTGGCCAAAAAGGGCGTATGCGTTTTTTCCTGAATATATTCAGGAAAAAACGCATACGCCCTTTTTGGCCAAGGGCATCATTGTCGACGTTTTGCCGCTTTTCATGTGCTTTAAAGGCGATTCGAATCGACCTCCTGAAATCTGTTTCCTGCAATTCTGCCTTGCTTTCAGATCCTCTTCGTTGCCTTCCCTCAATATATTTGTGGACGAGAGTTATCATTTATAACTCTGCAGGTTTGTGAATTGCAGTGCCCCTGAGCTCCATTTTTCAACTCGCTTTTTTGGGAGCTGGCCCCAAAAGCGCAGGATCGCCTCAGGCCCTAATCTGGTTCCGGGCGGCAGGCTGAGCCTGTGGTTAATTCTTCTTCCTGATGGGAAAATAGAGTGACCTGTGCCTGTCCCAACACCTAGAGCTAGTCTCTCATTGGCTCCCCCTCTTCCCGTTCATCCTCAGGACAAATTGCAAGCTGTACGGAACGGGAGGTTAAAGGTGCTGATTCTCCAAGGAGGGAGATTGCTAGTAAAGCGGCTGGAATGGCGAACCCGAGCACAAGGAGATGAGAAATGAGGTGCGTTTTAGAAACCTTTCCCGATCACACGGTGTACCACCTTCTGGGTTTCTCATGCATGTTTTCGAGGTAGGAAGATGCCCTTGAACCTGGAGATTTGGGACCCATGGGATGGGTAACAGGCAGTATTACTTTAAAGGCTCTGCGTTTGCTCCCCCAACCTCACCAAACCTCTCAGCCCCGAGAATGTCCACCCTTATGTCTCATCCAGCTGTGTGTCTAGATATGGTCAATCCAAGTTGCATCACAGCCCCTGAACGAATTTTGTAAGAATTTCTCTCTCTTTCACTGTCTTTGTTTCACGGGTTTTTAAAAGTAATTTATTTTTATAATGGGGTTTAGCTGCTTTTCACGGCTGTGTTTCTGCCGCTTTACACCCACTTGACTCACTTCCAGAGAGATATCAATACATAGGTTTTAAGATTCTTACTAGTCAGATATATTCTTGTGCGGTGAATAGGGGGTGTTGAGTCCACTTCACTGAGCAAGGAGTAGGTCTTTCTATTACATATTGGGTTTATGGAACGGTATCTGAGCTCATTTGAAACCCTTGTTTTACGCATCACCCCACCCCACCTTTCCCGTTAAGCAGCCATAGTGTGTTTTCTAAACGTGTGACTCTGTTCTGTTTGGTAATTCAGTTCAAGTGTAGCGGTTTTTACATTCCCTCTATAAGTGATAGCTTATGATAAGTGTCTTTTTCTGTGTGACTTATTTCACTTAGAATCGTCATAGCTAAAACCACTCATCATGGTGCTACTAGCCTTATGACATTGATTTCATGGCTGAGTGATATTCCATTGTACATAAGGACCACCACTTCTTTATTCCTTTTTGTCTTTCCTGGGATATTTAAGGTGTCACGAAGTGGAGGTTCTTGTCAACAGAGCAGCCCCAAACTTTGGGTTGCCTGTGTCTTGCTGATTTTTAGTTTTCCCAATTTATACGCCCATGAGTGGAAGTGCCCTATGCGCTCTAAGCTGTGCTTTTTCGATGTTTCTGGACACACCGTACACTTCTCCAGAGTGGCTGTTGGCAATTTACATCCCGCCCATCAGCGTAGCAAGGCTCCCATTTCTCCATGGCCTGTTCTGCATTTCTGGTTTTGACACTTTTTTCCGCATGGCCCTTTTGACCGATGGGAAGCGAGACTTCTTTGTAGCGCTGATTTGCCTTTCCAGGTTGCTTGGTTGGCCAAAAAGGGCGTATGCGTTTTTTCCTGAATATATTCAGGAAAAAACGCATACGCCCTTTTTGGCCAAGGGCATCATTGTCGACGTTTTGCCGCTTTTCATGTGCTTTAAAGGCGATTCGAATCGACCTCCTGAAATCTGTTTCCTGCAATTCTGCCTTGCTTTCAGATCCTCTTTGTTGCCTTCCCTCAATATATTTGTGGACGAGAGTTATCATTTATAACTCTGCAGGTTTGTGAATTGCAGTGCCCCTGAGCTCCATTTTTCAACTCGCTTTTTTGGGAGCTGGCCACAAAAGCGCAGGATTGCCTCAGGCCCTATTCTGCTTCCGGGCGGCAGGCTGAGCCTGTGGTTAATTCTTCTTCCTGATGGGAAAATAGAGTGACCTGTGCCTGTCCCAACACCTAGAGCTAGTCTCTCATTGGCTCCCCCTCTTCCCGTTCATCCTCAGGACAAATTGCAAGCTGTACGGAACGGGAGGTTAAAGGTGCTGATTCTCCAAGGAGGGAGATTGCTAGTAAAGCGGCTGGAATGGCGAACCCGAGCACAAGGAGATGAGAAATGAGGTGCGTTTTAGAAACCTTTCCCGATCACACGGTGTACCACCTTCTGGGTTTCTCATGCATGTTTTCGAGGTAGGAAGATGCCCTTGAACCTGGAGATTTGGGACCCATGGGATGGCTAACAAGCTGTATTACTTTAAAGGCTCTGTGTTTGCTCCCCCAACCTCACCAAACCTCTCAGCCCCGAGAGTGTCCACCCTTATGTCTCATCCAGCTGTGGGTCTAGATATGGTCAATCCAGGTTGCATCACAGCCCCTGAACGAATTTTGTAAGAAATTCTCTCTCTTTCACTGTCTTTGTTTCACGGGTTTTTAAAAGTAATTTATTTTTATAATGGGTTTTAGCTGTTTTTCACGGCTGTGTTTATGCGGCTTTACAGCCACTTGACTCACTTCCAGAGAGATATCAATACATAGGTTTTAAGATTCTTACTAGTCAGATATATTCTTGTGCGGTGAATAGGGGGTGTTGAGTCCAGTTCACTGAGCAAGGAGTAGGTCTTTCTATTACATATTGGGTTTATGGAACGGTATCTGAGCTCATTTGAAACCCTTGTTTTATGCATCACCCCACCCCACCTTTCCCGTTAAGCAGCCATAGTGTGTTTTCTAAACGTGTGACTCTGTTCTGTTTTGTAATTCAGTTCAAGTGTAGCGGTTTTTACATTCCCTCTATAAGTGATAGCTTATGATAAGTGTCTTTTTCTGTGTGACTTATTTCACTTAGAATCGTCATAGCTAAAGCCACTCATCATGCTGCTACTAGCCTTCTGACATTGATTTCATGGCTGAGGGTTATTCCATTGTACATAAGGACCACCACTTCTTTATCCATTTTTCTCTTTCCTGGGATATTTAAGGTGTCACGAAGTGGAGGTTCTTGTCAACAGAGCAGCCCTAAACTTTCGGGTGCCTGTGTCTTGCTGATTTTTAGTTTTCCCAATTTATACGCCCATGAGTGGAAGTGCCCTATGTGCTCTAAGCTGTGTTTTTTCGATGTTTCAGGACACACCGTACACTTCTCCAGAGTGGCTGTTGGCAATTTACATCCCGCCCATCAGCGTAGCAAGGCTCCCATTTCTCCATGGCCTGTTCTGCATTTCTGGTTTTGACACTTTTTTCCGCATGGCCCTTTTGACCGATGGGAAGCGAGACTTCTTTGTAGCGCTGATTTGCCTTTCCAGGTTGCTTGGTTGGCCAAAAAGGGCGTATGCGTTTTTTCCTGAATATATTCAGGAAAAAACGCATACGCCCTTTTTGGCCAAGGGCATCATTGTCGACGTTTTGCCGCTTTTCATGTGCTTTAAAGGCGATTCGAATCGACCTCCTGAAATCTGTTTCCTGCAATTCTGCCTTGCTTTCAGATCCTCTTCGTTGCCTTCCCTCAATATATTTGTGGACGAGAGTTATCATTTATAACTCTGCAGGTTTGTGAATTGCAGTGCCCCTGAGCTCCATTTTTCAACTCGCTTTTTTGGGAGCTGGCCACAAAAGCGCAGGATTGCCTCAGGCCCTATTCTGCTTCCGGGCGGCAGGCTGAGCCTGTGGTTAATTCTTCTTCCTGATGGGAAAATAGAGTGACCTGTGCCTGTCCCAACACCTAGAGCTAGTCTCTCATTGGCTCCCCCTCTTCCCGTTCATCCTCAGGACAAATTGCAAGCTGTACGGAACGGGAGGTTAAAGGTGCTGATTCTCCAAGGAGGGAGATTGCTAGTAAAGCGGCTGGAATGGCGAACCCGAGCACAAGGAGATGAGAAATGAGGTGCGTTTTAGAAACCTTTCCCGATCACACGGTGTACCACCTTCTGGGTTTCTCATGCATGTTTTCGAGGTAGGAAGATGCCCTTGAACCTGGAGATTTGGGACCCATGGGATGGCTAACAAGCTGTATTACTTTAAAGGCTCTGTGTTTGCTCCCCCAACCTCACCAAACCTCTCAGCCCCGAGAGTGTCCACCCTTATGTCTCATCCAGCTGTGGGTCTAGATATGGTCAATCCAGGTTGCATCACAGCCCCTGAACGAATTTTGTAAGAAATTCTCTCTCTTTCACTGTCTTTGTTTCACGGGTTTTTAAAAGTAATTTATTTTTATAATGGGTTTTAGCTGTTTTTCACGGCTGTGTTTATGCGGCTTTACAGCCACTTGACTCACTTCCAGAGAGATATCAATACATAGGTTTTAAGATTCTTACTAGTCAGATATATTCTTGTGCGGTGAATAGGGGGTGTTGAGTCCAGTTCACTGAGCAAGGAGTAGGTCTTTCTATTACATATTGGGTTTATGGAACGGTATCTGAGCTCATTTGAAACCCTTGTTTTATGCATCACCCCACCCCACCTTTCCCGTTAAGCAGCCATAGTGTGTTTTCTAAACGTGTGACTCTGTTCTGTTTTGTAATTCAGTTCAAGTGTAGCGGTTTTTACATTCCCTCTATAAGTGATAGCTTATGATAAGTGTCTTTTTCTGTGTGACTTATTTCACTTAGAATCGTCATAGCTAAAGCCACTCATCATGCTGCTACTAGCCTTCTGACATTGATTTCATGGCTGAGGGTTATTCCATTGTACATAAGGACCACCACTTCTTTATCCATTTTTCTCTTTCCTGGGATATTTAAGGTGTCATGAAGTGGAGGTTCTTGTCAACAGAGCAGCCCTAAACTTTCGGGTGCCTGTGTCTTGCTGATTTTTAGTTTTCCCAATTTATACGCCCATGAGTGGAAGTGCCCTATGTGCTCTAAGCTGTGTTTTTTCGATGTTTCAGGACACACCGTACACTTCTCCAGAGTGGCTGTTGGCAATTTACATCCCGCCCATCAGCGTAGCAAGGCTCCCATTTCTCCATGGCCTGTTCTGCATTTCTGGTTTTGACACTTTTTTCCGCATGGCCCTTTTGACCGATGGGAAGCGAGACTTCTTTGTAGCGCTGATTTGCCTTTCCAGGTTGCTTGGTTGGCCAAAAAGGGCGTATGCGTTTTTTCCTGAATATATTCAGGAAAAAACGCATACGCCCTTTTTGGCCAAGGGCATCATTGTCGACGTTTTGCCGCTTTTCATGTGCTTTAAAGGCGATTCGAATCGACCTCCTGAAATCTGTTTCCTGCAATTCTGCCTTGCTTTCAGATCCTCTTCGTTGCCTTCCCTCAATATATTTGTGGACGAGAGTTATCATTTATAACTCTGCAGGTTTGTGAATTGCAGTGCCCCTGAGCTCCATTTTTCAACTCGCTTTTTTGGGAGCTGGCCACAAAAGCGCAGGATTGCCTCAGGCCCTATTCTGCTTCCGGGCGGCAGGCTGAGCCTGTGGTTAATTCTTCTTCCTGATGGGAAAATAGAGTGACCTGTGCCTGTCCCAACACCTAGAGCTAGTCTCTCATTGGCTCCCCCTCTTCCCGTTCATCCTCAGGACAAATTGCAAGCTGTACGGAACGGGAGGTTAAAGGTGCTGATTCTCCAAGGAGGGAGATTGCTAGTAAAGCGGCTGGAATGGCGAACCCGAGCACAAGGAGATGAGAAATGAGGTGCGTTTTAGAAACCTTTCCCGATCACACGGTGTACCACCTTCTGGGTTTCTCATGCATGTTTTCGAGGTAGGAAGATGCCCTTGAACCTGGAGATTTGGGACCCATGGGATGGCTAACAAGCTGTATTACTTTAAAGGCTCTGTGTTTGCTCCCCCAACCTCACCAAACCTCTCAGCCCCGAGAGTGTCCACCCTTATGTCTCATCCAGCTGTGGGTCTAGATATGGTCAATCCAGGTTGCATCACAGCCCCTGAACGAATTTTGTAAGAAATTCTCTCTCTTTCACTGTCTTTGTTTCACGGGTTTTTAAAAGTAATTTATTTTTATAATGGGTTTTAGCTGTTTTTCACGGCTGTGTTTATGCGGCTTTACAGCCACTTGACTCACTTCCAGAGAGATATCAATACATAGGTTTTAAGATTCTTACTAGTCAGATATATTCTTGTGCGGTGAATAGGGGGTGTTGAGTCCAGTTCACTGAGCAAGGAGTAGGTCTTTCTATTACATATTGGGTTTATGGAACGGTATCTGAGCTCATTTGAAACCCTTGTTTTATGCATCACCCCACCCCACCTTTCCCGTTAAGCAGCCATAGTGTGTTTTCTAAACGTGTGACTCTGTTCTGTTTTGTAATTCAGTTCAAGTGTAGCGGTTTTTACATTCCCTCTATAAGTGATAGCTTATGATAAGTGTCTTTTTCTGTGTGACTTATTTCACTTAGAATCGTCATAGCTAAAGCCACTCATCATGCTGCTACTAGCCTTCTGACATTGATTTCATGGCTGAGGGTTATTCCATTGTACATAAGGACCACCACTTCTTTATCCATTTTTCTCTTTCCTGGGATATTTAAGGTGTCATGAAGTGGAGGTTCTTGTCAACAGAGCAGCCCTAAACTTTCGGGTGCCTGTGTCTTGCTGATTTTTAGTTTTCCCAATTTATACGCCCATGAGTGGAAGTGCCCTATGTGCTCTAAGCTGTGTTTTTTCGATGTTTCAGGACACACCGTACACTTCTCCAGAGTGGCTGTTGGCAATTTACATCCCGCCCATCAGCGTAGCAAGGCTCCCATTTCTCCATGGCCTGTTCTGCATTTCTGGTTTTGACACTTTTTTCCGCATGGCCCTTTTGACCGATGGGAAGCGAGACTTCTTTGTAGCGCTGATTTGCCTTTCCAGGTTGCTTGGTTGGCCAAAAAGGGCGTATGCGTTTTTTCCTGAATATATTCAGGAAAAAACGCATACGCCCTTTTTGGCCAAGGGCATCATTGTCGACGTTTTGCCGCTTTTCATGTGCTTTAAAGGCGATTCGAATCGACCTCCTGAAATCTGTTTCCTGCAATTCTGCCTTGCTTTCAGATCCTCTTCGTTGCCTTCCCTCAATATATTTGTGGACGAGAGTTATCATTTATAACTCTGCAGGTTTGTGAATTGCAGTGCCCCTGAGCTCCATTTTTCAACTCGCTTTTTTGGGAGCTGGCCACAAAAGCGCAGGATTGCCTCAGGCCCTATTCTGCTTCCGGGCGGCAGGCTGAGCCTGTGGTTAATTCTTCTTCCTGATGGGAAAATAGAGTGACCTGTGCCTGTCCCAACACCTAGAGCTAGTCTCTCATTGGCTCCCCCTCTTCCCGTTCATCCTCAGGACAAATTGCAAGCTGTACGGAACGGGAGGTTAAAGGTGCTGATTCTCCAAGGAGGGAGATTGCTAGTAAAGCAGCTGGAATGGCGAACCCGAGCACAAGGAGATGAGAAATGAGGTGCGTTTTAGAAACCTTTCCCGATCACACGGTGTACCACCTTCTGGGTTTCTCATGCATGTTTTCGAGGTAGGAAGATGCCCTTGAACCTGGAGATTTGGGACCCATGGGATGGGTAACAGGCAGTATTACTTTAAAGGCTCTGCGTTTGCGCCCCCAACCTCACCAAACCTCTCAGCCCCGAGAGTGTCCACCCTTATGTCTCATCCAGCTGTGGGTCTAGATATGGTCAATCCAGGTTGCATCACAGCCCCTGAACGAATTTTGTAAGAAATTCTCTCTCTTTCACTGTCTTTGTTTCACGGGTTTTAAAAAGTAATTTATTTTTATAATGGGGTTTAGCTGTTTTTCACGGCTGTGTTTATGCGGCTTTACAGCCACTTGACTCACTTCCAGAGAGATATCAATACATAGGTTTTAAGATTCTTACTAGTCAGATATATTCTTGTGCGGTGAATAGGGGGTGTTGAGTCCAGTTCACTGAGCAAGGAGTAGGTCTTTCTATTACATATTGGGTTTATGGAACGGTATCTGAGCTCATTTGAAACCCTTGTTTTATGCATCACCCCACCCCACCTTTCCCGTTAAGCAGCCATAGTGTGTTTTGTAAACGTGTGACTCTGTTCTGTTTTGTAATTCAGTTCAAGTGTAGCGGTTTTTACATTCCCTCTATAAGTGATAGCTTATGATAAGTGTCTTTTTCTGTGTGAATTATTTCACTTAGAATCGTCGTAGCTAAAGCCACTCATCATGCTGCTACTAGCCTTATGACATTGATTTCATGGCTGAGGGATATTCCATTGTACATAAGGACCACCACTTCTTTATCCATTTTTCTCTTTCCTGGGATATTTAAGGTGTCACGAAGTGGAGGTTCTTGTCAACAGAGCAGCCCTAAACTTTCGGGTGCCTGTGTCTTGCTGATTTTTAGTTTTCCCAATTTATACGCCCATGAGTGGAAGTGCCCTATGCGCTCTAAGCTGTGTTTTTTCGATGTTTCAGGACACACCGTACACTTCTCCAGAGTGGCTGTTGGCAATTTACATCCCGCCCATCAGCGTAGCAAGGCTCCCATTTCTCCATGGCCTGTTCTGCATTTCTGGTTTTGACACTTTTTTCCGCATGGCCCTTTTGACCGATGGGAAGCGAGACTTCTTTGTAGCGCTGATTTGCCTTTCCAGGTTGCTTGGTTGGCCAAAAAGGGCGTATGCGTTTTTTCCTGAATATATTCAGGAAAAAACGCATACGCCCTTTTTGGCCAAGGGCATCATTGTCGACGTTTTGCCGCTTTTCATGTGCTTTAAAGGCGATTCGAATCGACCTCCTGAAATCTGTTTCCTGCAATTCTGCCTTGCTTTCAGATCCTCTTCGTTGCCTTCCCTCAATATATTTGTGGACGAGAGTTATCATTTATAACTCTGCAGGTTTGTGAATTGCAGTGCCCCTGAGCTCCATTTTTCAACTCGCTTTTTTGGGAGCTGGCCGCAAAAGCGCAGGATTGCCTCAGGCCCTATTCTGCTTCCTGGCGGCAGGCTGAGCCTGTGGTTAATTCTGCTTCCTGATGGGAAAATAGAGTGACCTGTGCCTGTCCCAACACCTAGAGCTAGTCTCTCATTGGCTCCCCCTCTTCCCGTTCATCCTCAGGACAAATTGCAAGCTGTACGGAACGGGAGGTTAAAGGTGCTGATTCTCCAAGGAGGGAGATTGCTAGTAAAGCGGCTGGAATGGCGAACCCGAGCACAAGGAGATGAGAAATGAGGTGCGTTTTAGAAACCTTTCCCGATCACACGGTGTACCACCTTCTGGGTTTCTCATGCATGTTTTCGAGGTAGGAAGATGCCCTTGAACCTGGAGATTTGGGACCCATGGGATGGGTAACAGGCAGTATTACTTTAAAGGCTCTGCGTTTGCTCCCCCAACCTCACCAAACCTCTCAGCCCCGAGAGTGTCCACCCTTATGTCTCCTCCAGCTGTGGGTCTAGATATGGTCAATCCAGGTTGCGTCACAGCCCCTGAACGAATTTTGTAAGAATTTCTCTCTCTTTCACTGTCTTTGTTTCACGGGTTTTTAAAAGGAATTTATTTTTATAATGGGGTTTAGCTGCTTTTCACGGCTGTGTTTCTGCCGCTTTACAGCCACTTGACTCACTTCCAGAGAGATATCAATACATAGGTTTTAAGATTCTTACTAGTCAGATATATTCTTGTGCGGTGAATAGGGGGTGTTGAGTCCAGTTCACTGAGCAAGGAGTAGGTCTTTCTATTACATATTGGGTTTATGGAACGGTATCTGAGCTCATTTGAAACCCTTGTTTTATGTATCACCCCACCCCACCTTTCCCGTTAAGCAGCCATAATGTGTTTTCTAAACATGTGACTCTGTTCTGTTTTGTAATTCAGTTCAAGTGTAGCGGTTTTTACATTCCCTCTATAAGTGATAGCTTATAATAAGTGTGTTTTTCTGTATGACTTATTTCACTTAGAATCGTCGTAGCTAAAGCCACTCATCATGCTGCTACTAGCCTTATGACATTGATTTCATGGCTGAGTGATATTCCATTGTACATAAGGACCACCACTTCTTTATCCATTTTTCTCTTTCCTGGGATATTTAAGGTGTCACGAAGTGGAGGTTCTTGTCAACAGAGCAGCCCCAAACTTTGGGGTGCCTTTGTCTTGCTGATTTTTAGTTTTCCCAATTTATACGCCCATGAGTGGAAGTGCCCTATGCGCTCTAAGCTGTGTTTTTTCGATGTTTCAGGACACACCGTACACTTCTCCAGAGTGGCTGTTGGCAATTTACATCCCGCCCATCAGCGTAGCAAGGCTCCCATTTCTCCATGGCCTGTTCTGCATTTCTGGTTTTGACACTTTTTTCCGCATGGCCCTTTTGACCGATGGGAAGCGAGACTTCTTTGTAGCGCTGATTTGCCTTTCCAGGTTGCTTGGTTGGCCAAAAAGGGCGTATGCGTTTTTTCCTGAATATATTCAGGAAAAAACGCATACGCCCTTTTTGGCCAAGGGCATCATTGTCGACGTTTTGCCGCTTTTCATGTGCTTTAAAGGCGATTCGAATCGACCTCCTGAAATCTGTTTCCTGCAATTCTGCCTTGCTTTCAGATCCTCTTCGTTGCCTTCCCTCAATATATTTGTGGACGAGAGTTATCATTTATAACTCTGCAGGTTTGTGAATTGCAGTGCCCCTGAGCTCCATTTTTCAACTCGCTTTTTTGGGAGCTGGCCGCAAAAGCGCAGGATCGCCTCAGGCCCTATTCTGGTTCCGGGCGGCAGGCTGAGCCTGTGGTTAATTCTTCTTCCTGATGGGAAAATAGAGTGACCTGTGCCTGTCCCAACACCTAGAGCTAGTCTCTCATTGGCTCCCCCTCTTCCCGTTCATCCTCAGGACAAATTGCAAGCTGTACGGAACGGGAGGTTAAAGGTGCTGATTCTCCAAGGAGGGAGATTGCTAGTAAAGCGGCTGGAATGGCGAACCCGAGCACAAGGAGATGAGAAATGAGGTGCGTTTTAGAAACCTTTCCCGATCACACGGTGTACCACCTTCTGGGTTTCTCATGCATGTGTTCGAGGTAGGAAGATGCCCTTGAACCTGGAGATTTGGGACCCATGGGATGGGTAACAGGCAGTATTACTTTAAAGGCTCTGCGTTTGCTCCCCCAACCTCACCAAACCTCTCAGCCCCGAGAATGTCCACCCTTATGTCTCATCCAGCTGTGTGTCTAGATATGGTCAATCCAAGTTGCATCACAGCCCCTGAACGAATTTTGTAAGAATTTCTCTCTCTTTCACTGTCTTTGTTTCACGGGTTTTTAAAAGTAATTTATTTTTATAATGGGGTTTAGCTGCTTTTCACGGCTGTGTTTCTGCCGCTTTACACCCACTTGACTCACTTCCAGAGAGATATCAATACATAGGTTTTAAGATTCTTACTAGTCAGATATATTCTTGTGCGGTGAATAGGGGGTGTTGAGTCCACTTCACTGAGCAAGGAGTAGGTCTTTCTATTACATATTGGGTTTATGGAACGGTATCTGAGCTCATTTGAAACCCTTGTTTTACGCATCACCCCACCCCACCTTTCCCGTTAAGCAGCCATAGTGTGTTTTCTAAACGTGTGACTCTGTTCTGTTTGGTAATTCAGTTCAAGTGTAGCGGTTTTTACATTCCCTCTATAAGTGATAGCTTATGATAAGTGTCTTTTTCTGTGTGACTTATTTCACTTAGAATCGTCATAGCTAAAACCACTCATCATGCTGCTACTAGCCTTATGACATTGATTTCATGGCTGAGTGATATTCCATTGTACATAAGGACCACCACTTCTTTATCCATTTTTGTCTTTCCTGGGATATTTAAGGTGTCACGAAGTGGAGGTTCTTGTCAACAGAGCAGCCCCATACTTTGGGGTGCCTGTGTCTTGCTGATTTTTAGTTTTCCCAATTTATACGCCCATGAGTGGAAGTGCCCTATGCGCTCTAAGCTGTGCTTTTTCGAAGTTTCAGGACACACCGTACACTTCTCCAGAGTGGCTGTTGCTAATTTACATCCCGCCCATCAGCGTAGCAAGGCTCCCATTTCTCCATGGCCTGTTCTGCATTTCTGGTTTTGACACTTTTTTCCGCATGGCCCTTTTGACCGATGGGAAGCGAGACTTCTTTGTAGCGCTGATTTGCCTTTCCAGGTTGCTTGGTTGGCCGAAAAGGGCGTATGCGTTTTTTCCTGAATATATTCAGGAAAAAACGCATACGCCCTTTTTGGCCAAGGGCATCATTGTCGACGTTTTGCCGCTTTTCATGTGCTTTAAAGGCGATTCGAATCGACCTCCTGAAATCTGTTTCCTGCAATTCTGCCTTGCTTTCAGATCCTCTTTGTTGCCTTCCCTCAATATATTTGTGGACGAGAGTTATCATTTACAACTCTGCAGGTTTGTGAATTGCAGTGCCCCTGAGCTCCATTTTTCAACTCGCTTTTTTGGGAGCTGGCCGCAAAAGCGCAGGATTGCCTCAGGCCCTATTCTGCTTCCTGTCGGCAGGCTGAGCCTGTGGTTAATTCTTCTTCCTGATGGGAAAATAGAGTGACCTGTGCCTGTCCCAACACCTAGAGCTAGTCTCTCATTGGCTCCCCCTCTTCCCGTTCATCCTCAGGACAAATTGCAAGCTGTACGGAACGGGAGGTTAAAGGTGCTGATTCTCCAAGGAGGGAGATTGCTAGTAAAGCGGCTGGAATGGCGAACCCGAGCACAAGGAGATGAGAAATGAGGTGCGTTTTAGAAACCTTTCCCGATCACACGGTGTACCACCTTCTGGGTTTCTCATGCATGTGTTCGAGGTAGGAAGATGCCCTTGAACCTGGAGATTTGGGACCCATGGGATGGGTAACAGGCAGTATTACTTTAAAGGCTCTGCGTTTGCTCCCCCAACCTCACCAAACCTCTCAGCCCCGAGAATGTCCACCCTTATGTCTCATCCAGCTGTGTGTCTAGATATGGTCAATCCAAGTTGCATCACAGCCCCTGAACGAATTTTGTAAGAATTTCTCTCTCTTTCACTGTCTTTGTTTCACGGGTTTTTAAAAGTAATTTATTTTTATAATGGGGTTTAGCTGCTTTTCACGGCTGTGTTTCTGCCGCTTTACACCCACTTGACTCACTTCCAGAGAGATATCAATACATAGGTTTTAAGATTCTTACTAGTCAGATATATTCTTGTGCGGTGAATAGGGGGTGTTGAGTCCACTTCACTGAGCAAGGAGTAGGTCTTTCTATTACATATTGGGTTTATGGAACGGTATCTGAGCTCATTTGAAACCCTTGTTTTACGCATCACCCCACCCCACCTTTCCCGTTAAGCAGCCATAGTGTGTTTTCTAAACGTGTGACTCTGTTCTGTTTGGTAATTCAGTTCAAGTGTAGCGGTTTTTACATTCCCTCTATAAGTGATAGCTTATGATAAGTGTCTTTTTCTGTGTGACTTATTTCACTTAGAATCGTCATAGCTAAAACCACTCATCATGCTGCTACTAGCCTTATGACATTGATTTCATGGCTGAGTGATATTCCATTGTACATAAGGACCACCACTTCTTTATCCATTTTTGTCTTTCCTGGGATATTTAAGGTGTCACGAAGTGGAGGTTCTTGTCAACAGAGCAGCCCCATACTTTGGGGTGCCTGTGTCTTGCTGATTTTTAGTTTTCCCAATTTATACGCCCATGAGTGGAAGTGCCCTATGCGCTCTAAGCTGTGCTTTTTCGAAGTTTCAGGACACACCGTACACTTCTCCAGAGTGGCTGTTGCTAATTTACATCCCGCCCATCAGCGTAGCAAGGCTCCCATTTCTCCATGGCCTGTTCTGCATTTCTGGTTTTGACACTTTTTTCCGCATGGCCCTTTTGACCGATGGGAAGCGAGACTTCTTTGTAGCGCTGATTTGCCTTTCCAGGTTGCTTGGTTGGCCGAAAAGGGCGTATGCGTTTTTTCCTGAATATATTCAGGAAAAAACGCATACGCCCTTTTTGGCCAAGGGCATCATTGTCGACGTTTTGCCGCTTTTCATGTGCTTTAAAGGCGATTCGAATCGACCTCCTGAAATCTGTTTCCTGCAATTCTGCCTTGCTTTCAGATCCTCTTTGTTGCCTTCCCTCAATATATTTGTGGACGAGAGTTATCATTTACAACTCTGCAGGTTTGTGAATTGCAGTGCCCCTGAGCTCCATTTTTCAACTCGCTTTTTTGGGAGCTGGCCGCAAAAGCGCAGGATTGCCTCAGGCCCTATTCTGCTTCCTGGCGGCAGGCTGAGCCTGTGGTTAATTCTTCTTCCTGATGGGAAAATAGAGTGACCTGTGCCTGTCCCAACACCTAGAGCTAGTCTCTCATTGGCTCCCCCTCTTCCCGTTCATCCTCAGGACAAATTGCAAGCTGTACGGAACGGGAGGTTAAAGGTGCTGATTCTCCAAGGAGGGAGATTGCTAGTAAAGCGGCTGGAATGGCGAACCCGAGCACAAGGAGATGAGAAATGAGGTGCGTTTTAGAAACCTTTCCCGATCACACGGTGTACCACCTTCTGGGTTTCTCATGCATGTTTTCGAGGTAGGAAGATGCCCTTGAACCTGGAGATTTGGGACCCATGGGATGGGTAACAGGCAGTATTACTTTAAAGGCTCTGCGTTTGCGCCCCCAACCTCACCAAACCTCACAGCCCCGAGAGTGTCCACCCTTATGTCTCATCCAGCTGTGGGTCTAGATATGGTCAATCCAGGTTGCATCACAGCCCCTGAACGAATTTTGTAAGAAATTCTCTCTCTTTCACTGTCTTTGTTTCACGGGTTTTAAAAAGTAATTTATTTTTATAATGGGGTTTAGCTGTTTTTCACGGCTGTGTTTATGCGGCTTTACAGCCACTTGACTCACTTCCAGAGAGATATCAATACATAGGTTTTAAGATTCTTACTAGTCAGATATATTCTTGTGCGGTGAATAGGGGGTGTTGAGTCCAGTTCACTGAGCAAGGAGTAGGTCTTTCTATTACATATTGGGTTTATGGAACGGTATCTGAGCTCATTTGAAACCCTTGTTTTATGCATCACCCCACCCCACCTTTCCCGTTAAGCAGCCATAGTGTGTTTTGTAAACGTGTGACTCTGTTCTGTTTTGTAATTCAGTTCAAGTGTAGCGGTTTTTACATTCCCTCTATAAGTGATAGCTTATGATAAGTGTCTTTTTCTGTGTGACTTATTTCACTTAGAATCGTCGTAGCTAAAGCCACTCATCATGCTGCTACTAGCCTTATGACATTGATTTCATGGCTGAGGGATATTCCATTGTACATAAGGACCACCACTTCTTTATCCATTTTTCTCTTTCCTGGGATATTTAAGGTGTCACGAAGTGGAGGTTCTTGTCAACAGAGCAGCCCTAAACTTTCGGGTGCCTGTGTCTTGCTGATTTTTAGTTTTCCCAATTTATACGCCCATGAGTGGAAGTGCCCTATGCGCTCTAAGCTGTGTTTTTTCGATGTTTCAGGACACACCGTACACTTCTCCAGAGTGGCTGTTGGCAATTTACATCCCGCCCATCAGCGTAGCAAGGCTCCCATTTCTCCATGGCCTGTTCTGCATTTCTGGTTTTGACACTTTTTTCCGCATGGCCCTTTTGACCGATGGGAAGCGAGACTTCTTTGTAGCGCTGATTTGCCTTTCCAGGTTGCTTGGTTGGCCAAAAAGGGCGTATGCGTTTTTTCCTGAATATATTCAGGAAAAAACGCATACGCCCTTTTTGGCCAAGGGCATCATTGTCGACGTTTTGCCGCTTTTCATGTGCTTTAAAGGCGATTCGAATCGACCTCCTGAAATCTGTTTCCTGCAATTCTGCCTTGCTTTCAGATCCTCTTCGTTGCCTTCCCTCAATATATTTGTGGACGAGAGTTATCATTTATAACTCTGCAGGTTTGTGAATTGCAGTGCCCCTGAGCTCCATTTTTCAACTCGCTTTTTTGGGAGCTGGCCGCAAAAGCGCAGGATTGCCTCAGGCCCTATTCTGCTTCCTGGCGGCAGGCTGAGCCTGTGGTTAATTCTGCTTCCTGATGGGAAAATAGAGTGACCTGTGCCTGTCCCAACACCTAGAGCTAGTCTCTCATTGGCTCCCCCTCTTCCCGTTCATCCTCAGGACAAATTGCAAGCTGTACGGAACGGGAGGTTAAAGGTGCTGATTCTCCAAGGAGGGAGATTGCTAGTAAAGCGGCTGGAATGGCGAACCCGAGCACAAGGAGATGAGAAATGAGGTGCGTTTTAGAAACCTTTCCCGATCACACGGTGTACCACCTTCTGGGTTTCTCATGCATGTTTTCGAGGTAGGAAGATGCCCTTGAACCTGGAGATTTGGGACCCATGGGATGGGTAACAGGCAGTATTACTTTAAAGGCTCTGCGTTTGCTCCCCCAACCTCACCAAACCTCTCAGCCCCGAGAGTGTCCACCCTTATGTCTCCTCCAGCTGTGGGTCTAGATATGGTCAATCCAGGTTGCGTCACAGCCCCTGAACGAATTTTGTAAGAATTTCTCTCTCTTTCACTGTCTTTGTTTCACGGGTTTTTAAAAGTAATTTATTTTTATAATGGGGTTTAGCTGCTTTTCACGGCTGTGTTTCTGCCGCTTTACAGCCACTTGACTCACTTCCAGAGAGATATCAATACATAGGTTTTAAGATTCTTACTAGTCAGATATATTCTTGTGCGGTGAATAGGGGGTGTTGAGTCCAGTTCACTGAGCAAGGAGTAGGTCTTTCTATTACATATTGTGTTTATGGAACGGTATCTGAGCTCATTTGAAACCCTTGTTTTATGCATCACCCCACCCCACCTTTCCCGTTAAGCAGCCATAATGTGTTTTCTAAACGTGTGACTCTGTTCTGTTTTGTAATTCAGTTCAAGTGTAGCGGTATTTACATTCCCTCTATAAGTGATAGCTTATAATAAGTGTGTTTTTCTGTATGACTTATTTCACTTAGAATCGTCGTAGCTAAAGCCACTCATCATGCTGCTACTAGCCTTATGACATTGATTTCATGGCTGAGTGATATTCCATTGTACATAAGGACCACCACTTCTTTATCCATTTTTCTCTTTCCTGGGATATTTAAGGTGTCACGAAGTGGAGGTTCTTGTCAACAGAGCAGCCCCAAACTTTGGGGTGCCTTTGTCTTGCTGATTTTTAGTTTTCCCAATTTATACGCCCATGAGTGGAAGTGCCCTATGCGCTCTAAGCTGTGTTTTTTCGATGTTTCAGGACACACCGTACACTTCTCCAGAGTGGCTGTTGGCAATTTACATCCCGCCCATCAGCGTAGCAAGGCTCCCATTTCTCCATGGCCTGTTCTGCATTTCTGGTTTTGACACTTTTTTCCGCATGGCCCTTTTGACCGATGGGAAGCGAGACTTCTTTGTAGCGCTGATTTGCCTTTCCAGGTTGCTTGGTTGGCCAAAAAGGGCGTATGCGTTTTTTCCTGAATATATTCAGGAAAAAACGCATACGCCCTTTTTGGCCAAGGGCATCATTGTCGACGTTTTGCCGCTTTTCATGTGCTTTAAAGGCGATTCGAATCGACCTCCTGAAATCTGTTTCCTGCAATTCTGCCTTGCTTTCAGATCCTCTTCGTTGCCTTCCCTCAATATATTTGTGGACGAGAGTTATCATTTATAACTCTGCAGGTTTGTGAATTGCAGTGCCCCTGAGCTCCATTTTTCAACTCGCTTTTTTGGGAGCTGGCCGCAAAAGCGCAGGATTGCCTCAGGCCCTATTCTGGTTCCGGGCGGCAGGCTGAGCCTGTGGTTAATTCTTCTTCCTGATGGGAAAATAGAGTGACCTGTGCCTGTCCCAACACCTAGAGCTAGTCTCTCATTGGCTCCCCCTCTTCCCGTTCATCCTCAGGACAAATTGCAAGCTGTACGGAACGGGAGGTTAAAGGTGCTGATTCTCCAAGGAGGGAGATTGCTAGTAAAGCGGCTGGAATGGCGAACCCGAGCACAAGGAGATGAGAAATGAGGTGCGTTTTAGAAACCTTTCCCGATCACACGGTGTACCACCTTCTGGGTTTCTCATGCATGTTTTCGAGGTAGGAAGATGCCCTTGAACCTGGAGATTTGGGACCCATGGGATGGGTAACAGGCAGTATTACTTTAAAGGCTCTGCGTTTGCTCCCCCAACCTCACCAAACCTCTCAGCCCCGAGAGTGTCCACCCTTATGTCTCCTCCAGCTGTGGGTCTAGATATGGTCAATCCAGGTTGCGTCACAGCCCCTGAACGAATTTTGTAAGAATTTCTCTCTCTTTCACTGTCTTTGTTTCACGGGTTTTTAAAAGTAATTTATTTTTATAATGGGGTTTAGCTGCTTTTCACGCCTGTGTTTCTGCCGCTTTACAGCCACTTGACTCACTTCCAGAGAGATATCAATACATAGGTTTTAAGATTCTTACTAGTCAGATATATTCTTGTGCGGTGAATAGGGGGTGTTGAGTCCAGTTCACTGAGCAAGGAGTAGGTCTTTCTATTACATATTGGGTTTATGGAACGGTATCTGAGCTCATTTGAAACACTTGTTTTATGCATCACCCCACCCCACCTTTCCCGTTAAGCAGCCATAATGTGTTTTCTAAACGTGTGACTCTGTTCTGTTTTGTAATTCAGTTCAAGTGTAGCGGTTTTTACATTCCCTCTATAAGTGATAGCTTATAATAAGTGTGTTTTTCTGTATGACTTATTTCACTTAGAATCGTCGTAGCTAAAGCCACTCATCATGCTGCTACTAGCCTTATGACATTGATTTCATGGCTGAGTGATATTCCATTGTACATAAGGACCACCACTTCTTTATCCATTTTTGTCTTTCCTGGGATATTTAAGGTGTCACGAAGTGGAGGTTCTTGTCAACAGAGCAGCCCCAAACTTTGGGGTGCCTTTGTCTTGCTGATTTTTAGTTTTCCCAATTTATACGCCCATGAGTGGAAGTGCCCTATGCGCTCTAAGCTGTGTTTTTTCGATGTTTCAGGACACACTGTACACTTCTCCAGAGTGGCTGTTGGCAATTTACATCCCGCCCATCAGCGTAGCAAGGCTCCCATTTCTCCATGGCCTGTTCTGCATTTCTGGTTTTGACACTTTTTTCCGCATGGCCCTTTTGACCGATGGGAAGCGAGACATCTTTGTAGTGCTGATTTGCCTTTCCAGGTTGCTTGGTTGGCCAAAAAGGGCGTATGCGTTTTTTCCTGAATATATTCAGGAAAAAACGCATACGCCCTTTTTGGCCAAGGGCATCATTGTCGACGTTTTGCCGCTTTTCATGTGCTTTAAAGGCGATTCGAATCGACCTCCTGAAATCTGTTTCCTGCAATTCTGCCTTGCTTTCAGATCCTCTTCGTTGCCTTCCCTCAATATATTTGTGGACGAGAGTTATCATTTATAACTCTGCAGGTTTGTGAATTGCAGTGCCCCTGAGCTCCATTTTTCAACTCGCTTTTTTGGGAGCTGGCCCCAAAAGCGCAGGATCGCCTCAGGCCCTAATCTGGTTCCGGGCGGCAGGCTGAGCCTGTGGTTAATTCTTCTTCCTGATGGGAAAATAGAGTGACCTGTGCCTGTCCCAACACCTAGAGCTAGTCTCTCATTGGCTCCCCCTCTTCCCGTTCATCCTCAGGACAAATTGCAAGCTGTACGGAACGGGAGGTTAAAGGTGCTGATTCTCCAAGGAGGGAGATTGCTAGTAAAGCGGCTGGAATGGCGAACCCGAGCACAAGGAGATGAGAAATGAGGTGCGTTTTAGAAACCTTTCCCGATCACACGGTGTACCACCTTCTGGGTTTCTCATGCATGTTTTCGAGGTAGGAAGATGCCCTTGAACCTGGAGATTTGGGACCCATGGGATGGGTAACAGGCAGTATTACTTTAAAGGCTCTGCGTTTGCTCCCCCAACCTCACCAAACCTCTCAGCCCCGAGAATGTCCACCCTTATGTCTCATCCAGCTGTGTGTCTAGATATGGTCAATCCAAGTTGCATCACAGCCCCTGAACGAATTTTGTAAGAATTTCTCTCTCTTTCACTGTCTTTGTTTCACGGGTTTTTAAAAGTAATTTATTTTTATAATGGGGTTTAGCTGCTTTTCACGGCTGTGTTTCTGCCGCTTTACACCCACTTGACTCACTTCCAGAGAGATATCAATACATAGGTTTTAAGATTCTTACTAGTCAGATATATTCTTGTGCGGTGAATAGGGGGTGTTGAGTCCACTTCACTGAGCAAGGAGTAGGTCTTTCTATTACATATTGGGTTTATGGAACGGTATCTGAGCTCATTTGAAACCCTTGTTTTACGCATCACCCCACCCCACCTTTCCCGTTAAGCAGCCATAGTGTGTTTTCTAAACGTGTGACTCTGTTCTGTTTGGTAATTCAGTTCAAGTGTAGCGGTTTTTACATTCCCTCTATAAGTGATAGCTTATGATAAGTGTCTTTTTCTGTGTGACTTATTTCACTTAGAATCGTCATAGCTAAAACCACTCATCATGGTGCTACTAGCCTTATGACATTGATTTCATGGCTGAGTGATATTCCATTGTACATAAGGACCACCACTTCTTTATTCCTTTTTGTCTTTCCTGGGATATTTAAGGTGTCACGAAGTGGAGGTTCTTGTCAACAGAGCAGCCCCAAACTTTGGGTTGCCTGTGTCTTGCTGATTTTTAGTTTTCCCAATTTATACGCCCATGAGTGGAAGTGCCCTATGCGCTCTAAGCTGTGCTTTTTCGATGTTTCTGGACACACCGTACACTTCTCCAGAGTGGCTGTTGGCAATTTACATCCCGCCCATCAGCGTAGCAAGGCTCCCATTTCTCCATGGCCTGTTCTGCATTTCTGGTTTTGACACTTTTTTCCGCATGGCCCTTTTGACCGATGGGAAGCGAGACTTCTTTGTAGCGCTGATTTGCCTTTCCAGGTTGCTTGGTTGGCCAAAAAGGGCGTATGCGTTTTTTCCTGAATATATTCAGGAAAAAACGCATACGCCCTTTTTGGCCAAGGGCATCATTGTCGACGTTTTGCCGCTTTTCATGTGCTTTAAAGGCGATTCGAATCGACCTCCTGAAATCTGTTTCCTGCAATTCTGCCTTGCTTTCAGATCCTCTTCGTTGCCTTCCCTCAATATATTTGTGGACGAGAGTTATCATTTATAACTCTGCAGGTTTGTGAATTGCAGTGCCCCTGAGCTCCATTTTTCAACTCGCTTTTTTGGGAGCTGGCCACAAAAGCGCAGGATTGCCTCAGGCCCTATTCTGCTTCCGGGCGGCAGGCTGAGCCTGTGGTTAATTCTTCTTCCTGATGGGAAAATAGAGTGACCTGTGCCTGTCCCAACACCTAGAGCTAGTCTCTCATTGGCTCCCCCTCTTCCCGTTCATCCTCAGGACAAATTGCAAGCTGTACGGAACGGGAGGTTAAAGGTGCTGATTCTCCAAGGAGGGAGATTGCTAGTAAAGCGGCTGGAATGGCGAACCCGAGCACAAGGAGATGAGAAATGAGGTGCGTTTTAGAAACCTTTCCCGATCACACGGTGTACCACCTTCTGGGTTTCTCATGCATGTTTTCGAGGTAGGAAGATGCCCTTGAACCTGGAGATTTGGGACCCATGGGATGGCTAACAAGCTGTATTACTTTAAAGGCTCTGTGTTTGCTCCCCCAACCTCACCAAACCTCTCAGCCCCGAGAGTGTCCACCCTTATGTCTCATCCAGCTGTGGGTCTAGATATGGTCAATCCAGGTTGCATCACAGCCCCTGAACGAATTTTGTAAGAAATTCTCTCTCTTTCACTGTCTTTGTTTCACGGGTTTTTAAAAGTAATTTATTTTTATAATGGGTTTTAGCTGTTTTTCACGGCTGTGTTTATGCGGCTTTACAGCCACTTGACTCACTTCCAGAGAGATATCAATACATAGGTTTTAAGATTCTTACTAGTCAGATATATTCTTGTGCGGTGAATAGGGGGTGTTGAGTCCAGTTCACTGAGCAAGGAGTAGGTCTTTCTATTACATATTGGGTTTATGGAACGGTATCTGAGCTCATTTGAAACCCTTGTTTTATGCATCACCCCACCCCACCTTTCCCGTTAAGCAGCCATAGTGTGTTTTCTAAACGTGTGACTCTGTTCTGTTTTGTAATTCAGTTCAAGTGTAGCGGTTTTTACATTCCCTCTATAAGTGATAGCTTATGATAAGTGTCTTTTTCTGTGTGACTTATTTCACTTAGAATCGTCATAGCTAAAGCCACTCATCATGCTGCTACTAGCCTTCTGACATTGATTTCATGGCTGAGGGTTATTCCATTGTACATAAGGACCACCACTTCTTTATCCATTTTTCTCTTTCCTGGGATATTTAAGGTGTCACGAAGTGGAGGTTCTTGTCAACAGAGCAGCCCTAAACTTTCGGGTGCCTGTGTCTTGCTGATTTTTAGTTTTCCCAATTTATACGCCCATGAGTGGAAGTGCCCTATGTGCTCTAAGCTGTGTTTTTTCGATGTTTCAGGACACACCGTACACTTCTCCAGAGTGGCTGTTGGCAATTTACATCCCGCCCATCAGCGTAGCAAGGCTCCCATTTCTCCATGGCCTGTTCTGCATTTCTGGTTTTGACACTTTTTTCCGCATGGCCCTTTTGACCGATGGGAAGCGAGACTTCTTTGTAGCGCTGATTTGCCTTTCCAGGTTGCTTGGTTGGCCAAAAAGGGCGTATGCGTTTTTTCCTGAATATATTCAGGAAAAAACGCATACGCCCTTTTTGGCCAAGGGCATCATTGTCGACGTTTTGCCGCTTTTCATGTGCTTTAAAGGCGATTCGAATCGACCTCCTGAAATCTGTTTCCTGCAATTCTGCCTTGCTTTCAGATCCTCTTCGTTGCCTTCCCTCAATATATTTGTGGACGAGAGTTATCATTTATAACTCTGCAGGTTTGTGAATTGCAGTGCCCCTGAGCTCCATTTTTCAACTCGCTTTTTTGGGAGCTGGCCACAAAAGCGCAGGATTGCCTCAGGCCCTATTCTGCTTCCGGGCGGCAGGCTGAGCCTGTGGTTAATTCTTCTTCCTGATGGGAAAATAGAGTGACCTGTGCCTGTCCCAACACCTAGAGCTAGTCTCTCATTGGCTCCCCCTCTTCCCGTTCATCCTCAGGACAAATTGCAAGCTGTACGGAACGGGAGGTTAAAGGTGCTGATTCTCCAAGGAGGGAGATTGCTAGTAAAGCGGCTGGAATGGCGAACCCGAGCACAAGGAGATGAGAAATGAGGTGCGTTTTAGAAACCTTTCCCGATCACACGGTGTACCACCTTCTGGGTTTCTCATGCATGTTTTCGAGGTAGGAAGATGCCCTTGAACCTGGAGATTTGGGACCCATGGGATGGCTAACAAGCTGTATTACTTTAAAGGCTCTGTGTTTGCTCCCCCAACCTCACCAAACCTCTCAGCCCCGAGAGTGTCCACCCTTATGTCTCATCCAGCTGTGGGTCTAGATATGGTCAATCCAGGTTGCATCACAGCCCCTGAACGAATTTTGTAAGAAATTCTCTCTCTTTCACTGTCTTTGTTTCACGGGTTTTTAAAAGTAATTTATTTTTATAATGGGTTTTAGCTGTTTTTCACGGCTGTGTTTATGCGGCTTTACAGCCACTTGACTCACTTCCAGAGAGATATCAATACATAGGTTTTAAGATTCTTACTAGTCAGATATATTCTTGTGCGGTGAATAGGGGGTGTTGAGTCCAGTTCACTGAGCAAGGAGTAGGTCTTTCTATTACATATTGGGTTTATGGAACGGTATCTGAGCTCATTTGAAACCCTTGTTTTATGCATCACCCCACCCCACCTTTCCCGTTAAGCAGCCATAGTGTGTTTTCTAAACGTGTGACTCTGTTCTGTTTTGTAATTCAGTTCAAGTGTAGCGGTTTTTACATTCCCTCTATAAGTGATAGCTTATGATAAGTGTCTTTTTCTGTGTGACTTATTTCACTTAGAATCGTCATAGCTAAAGCCACTCATCATGCTGCTACTAGCCTTCTGACATTGATTTCATGGCTGAGGGTTATTCCATTGTACATAAGGACCACCACTTCTTTATCCATTTTTCTCTTTCCTGGGATATTTAAGGTGTCATGAAGTGGAGGTTCTTGTCAACAGAGCAGCCCTAAACTTTCGGGTGCCTGTGTCTTGCTGATTTTTAGTTTTCCCAATTTATACGCCCATGAGTGGAAGTGCCCTATGTGCTCTAAGCTGTGTTTTTTCGATGTTTCAGGACACACCGTACACTTCTCCAGAGTGGCTGTTGGCAATTTACATCCCGCCCATCAGCGTAGCAAGGCTCCCATTTCTCCATGGCCTGTTCTGCATTTCTGGTTTTGACACTTTTTTCCGCATGGCCCTTTTGACCGATGGGAAGCGAGACTTCTTTGTAGCGCTGATTTGCCTTTCCAGGTTGCTTGGTTGGCCAAAAAGGGCGTATGCGTTTTTTCCTGAATATATTCAGGAAAAAACGCATACGCCCTTTTTGGCCAAGGGCATCATTGTCGACGTTTTGCCGCTTTTCATGTGCTTTAAAGGCGATTCGAATCGACCTCCTGAAATCTGTTTCCTGCAATTCTGCCTTGCTTTCAGATCCTCTTCGTTGCCTTCCCTCAATATATTTGTGGACGAGAGTTATCATTTATAACTCTGCAGGTTTGTGAATTGCAGTGCCCCTGAGCTCCATTTTTCAACTCGCTTTTTTGGGAGCTGGCCACAAAAGCGCAGGATTGCCTCAGGCCCTATTCTGCTTCCGGGCGGCAGGCTGAGCCTGTGGTTAATTCTTCTTCCTGATGGGAAAATAGAGTGACCTGTGCCTGTCCCAACACCTAGAGCTAGTCTCTCATTGGCTCCCCCTCTTCCCGTTCATCCTCAGGACAAATTGCAAGCTGTACGGAACGGGAGGTTAAAGGTGCTGATTCTCCAAGGAGGGAGATTGCTAGTAAAGCGGCTGGAATGGCGAACCCGAGCACAAGGAGATGAGAAATGAGGTGCGTTTTAGAAACCTTTCCCGATCACACGGTGTACCACCTTCTGGGTTTCTCATGCATGTTTTCGAGGTAGGAAGATGCCCTTGAACCTGGAGATTTGGGACCCATGGGATGGGTAACAGGCAGTATTACTTTAAAGGCTCTGCGTTTGCTCCCCCAACCTCACCAAACCTCTCAGCCCCGAGAGTGTCCACCCTTATGTCTCCTCCAGCTGTGGGTCTAGATATGGTCAATCCAGGTTGCGTCACAGCCCCTGAACGAATTTTGTAAGAATTTCTCTCTCTTTCACTGTCTTTGTTTCACGGGTTTTTAAAAGGAATTTATTTTTATAATGGGGTTTAGCTGCTTTTCACGGCTGTGTTTCTGCCGCTTTACAGCCACTTGACTCACTTCCAGAGAGATATCAATACATAGGTTTTAAGATTCTTACTAGTCAGATATATTCTTGTGCGGTGAATAGGGGGTGTTGAGTCCAGTTCACTGAGCAAGGAGTAGGTCTTTCTATTACATATTGGGTTTATGGAACGGTATCTGAGCTCATTTGAAACCCTTGTTTTATGTATCACCCCACCCCACCTTTCCCGTTAAGCAGCCATAATGTGTTTTCTAAACATGTGACTCTGTTCTGTTTTGTAATTCAGTTCAAGTGTAGCGGTTTTTACATTCCCTCTATAAGTGATAGCTTATAATAAGTGTGTTTTTCTGTATGACTTATTTCACTTAGAATCGTCGTAGCTAAAGCCACTCATCATGCTGCTACTAGCCTTATGACATTGATTTCATGGCTGAGTGATATTCCATTGTACATAAGGACCACCACTTCTTTATCCATTTTTCTCTTTCCTGGGATATTTAAGGTGTCACGAAGTGGAGGTTCTTGTCAACAGAGCAGCCCCAAACTTTGGGGTGCCTTTGTCTTGCTGATTTTTAGTTTTCCCAATTTATACGCCCATGAGTGGAAGTGCCCTATGCGCTCTAAGCTGTGTTTTTTCGATGTTTCAGGACACACCGTACACTTCTCCAGAGTGGCTGTTGGCAATTTACATCCCGCCCATCAGCGTAGCAAGGCTCCCATTTCTCCATGGCCTGTTCTGCATTTCTGGTTTTGACACTTTTTTCCGCATGGCCCTTTTGACCGATGGGAAGCGAGACTTCTTTGTAGCGCTGATTTGCCTTTCCAGGTTGCTTGGTTGGCCAAAAAGGGCGTATGCGTTTTTTCCTGAATATATTCAGGAAAAAACGCATACGCCCTTTTTGGCCAAGGGCATCATTGTCGACGTTTTGCCGCTTTTCATGTGCTTTAAAGGCGATTCGAATCGACCTCCTGAAATCTGTTTCCTGCAATTCTGCCTTGCTTTCAGATCCTCTTCGTTGCCTTCCCTCAATATATTTGTGGACGAGAGTTATCATTTATAACTCTGCAGGTTTGTGAATTGCAGTGCCCCTGAGCTCCATTTTTCAACTCGCTTTTTTGGGAGCTGGCCGCAAAAGCGCAGGATCGCCTCAGGCCCTATTCTGGTTCCGGGCGGCAGGCTGAGCCTGTGGTTAATTCTTCTTCCTGATGGGAAAATAGAGTGACCTGTGCCTGTCCCAACACCTAGAGCTAGTCTCTCATTGGCTCCCCCTCTTCCCGTTCATCCTCAGGACAAATTGCAAGCTGTACGGAACGGGAGGTTAAAGGTGCTGATTCTCCAAGGAGGGAGATTGCTAGTAAAGCAGCTGGAATGGCGAACCCGAGCACAAGGAGATGAGAAATGAGGTGCGTTTTAGAAACCTTTCCCGATCACACGGTGTACCACCTTCTGGGTTTCTCATGCATGTTTTCGAGGTAGGAAGATGCCCTTGAACCTGGAGATTTGGGACCCATGGGATGGGTAACAGGCAGTATTACTTTAAAGGCTCTGCGTTTGCGCCCCCAACCTCACCAAACCTCTCAGCCCCGAGAGTGTCCACCCTTATGTCTCATCCAGCTGTGGGTCTAGATATGGTCAATCCAGGTTGCATCACAGCCCCTGAACGAATTTTGTAAGAAATTCTCTCTCTTTCACTGTCTTTGTTTCACGGGTTTTAAAAAGTAATTTATTTTTATAATGGGGTTTAGCTGTTTTTCACGGCTGTGTTTATGCGGCTTTACAGCCACTTGACTCACTTCCAGAGAGATATCAATACATAGGTTTTAAGATTCTTACTAGTCAGATATATTCTTGTGCGGTGAATAGGGGGTGTTGAGTCCAGTTCACTGAGCAAGGAGTAGGTCTTTCTATTACATATTGGGTTTATGGAACGGTATCTGAGCTCATTTGAAACCCTTGTTTTATGCATCACCCCACCCCACCTTTCCCGTTAAGCAGCCATAGTGTGTTTTGTAAACGTGTGACTCTGTTCTGTTTTGTAATTCAGTTCAAGTGTAGCGGTTTTTACATTCCCTCTATAAGTGATAGCTTATGATAAGTGTCTTTTTCTGTGTGACTTATTTCACTTAGAATCGTCGTAGCTAAAGCCACTCATCATGCTGCTACTAGCCTTATGACATTGATTTCATGGCTGAGGGATATTCCATTGTACATAAGGACCACCACTTCTTTATCCATTTTTCTCTTTCCTGGGATATTTAAGGTGTCACGAAGTGGAGGTTCTTGTCAACAGAGCAGCCCTAAACTTTCGGGTGCCTGTGTCTTGCTGATTTTTAGTTTTCCCAATTTATACGCCCATGAGTGGAAGTGCCCTATGCGCTCTAAGCTGTGTTTTTTCGATGTTTCAGGACACACCGTACACTTCTCCAGAGTGGCTGTTGGCAATTTACATCCCGCCCATCAGCGTAGCAAGGCTCCCATTTCTCCATGGCCTGTTCTGCATTTCTGGTTTTGACACTTTTTTCCGCATGGCCCTTTTGACCGATGGGAAGCGAGACTTCTTTGTAGCGCTGATTTGCCTTTCCAGGTTGCTTGGTTGGCCAAAAAGGGCGTATGCGTTTTTTCCTGAATATATTCAGGAAAAAACGCATACGCCCTTTTTGGCCAAGGGCATCATTGTCGACGTTTTGCCGCTTTTCATGTGCTTTAAAGGCGATTCGAATCGACCTCCTGAAATCTGTTTCCTGCAATTCTGCCTTGCTTTCAGATCCTCTTCGTTGCCTTCCCTCAATATATTTGTGGACGAGAGTTATCATTTATAACTCTGCAGGTTTGTGAATTGCAGTGCCCCTGAGCTCCATTTTTCAACTCGCTTTTTTGGGAGCTGGCCGCAAAAGCGCAGGATTGCCTCAGGCCCTATTCTGCTTCCTGGCGGCAGGCTGAGCCTGTGGTTAATTCTTCTTCCTGATGGGAAAATAGAGTGACCTGTGCCTGTCCCAACACCTAGAGCTAGTCTCTCATTGGCTCCCCCTCTTCCCGTTCATCCTCAGGACAAATTGCAAGCTGTACGGAACGGGAGGTTAAAGGTGCTGATTCTCCAAGGAGGGAGATTGCTAGTAAAGCGGCTGGAATGGCGAACCCGAGCACAAGGAGATGAGAAATGAGGTGCGTTTTAGAAACCTTTCCCGATCACACGGTGTACCACCTTCTGGGTTTCTCATGCATGTTTTCGAGGTAGGAAGATGCCCTTGAACCTGGAGATTTGGGACCCATGGGATGGGTAACAGGCAGTATTACTTTAAAGGCTCTGCGTTTGCTCCCCCAACCTCACCAAACCTCTCAGCCCCGAGAGTGTCCACCCTTATGTCTCCTCCAGCTGTGGGTCTAGATATGGTCAATCCAGGTTGCGTCACAGCCCCTGAACGAATTTTGTAAGAATTTCTCTCTCTTTCACTGTCTTTGTTTCACGGGTTTTTAAAAGGAATTTATTTTTATAATGGGGTTTAGCTGCTTTTCACGGCTGTGTTTCTGCCGCTTTACAGCCCCTTGACTCACTTCCAGAGAGATATCAATACATAGGTTTTAAGATTCTTACTAGTCAGATATATTCTTGTGCGGTGAATAGGGGGTGTTGAGTCCAGTTCACTGAGCAAGGAGTAGGTCTTTCTATTACATATTGGGTTTATGGAACGGTATCTGAGCTCATTTGAAACCCTTGTTTTATGTATCACCCCACCCCACCTTTCCCGTTAAGCAGCCATAATGTGTTTTCTAAACGTGTGACTCTGTTCTGTTTTGTAATTCAGTTCAAGTGTAGCGGTTTTTACATTCCCTCTATAAGTGATAGCTTATAATAAGTGTGTTTTTCTGTATGACTTATTTCACTTAGAATCGTCGTAGCTAAAGCCACTCATCATGCTGCTACTAGCCTTATGACATTGATTTCATGGCTGAGGGATATTCCATTGTACATAAGGACCACCACTTCTTTATCCATTTTTCTCTTTCCTGGGATATTTAAGGTGTCACGAAGTGGAGGTTCTTGTCAACAGAGCAGCCCCAAACTTTGGGGTGCCTTTGTCTTGCTGATTTTTAGTTTTCCCAATTTATACGCCCATGAGTGGAAGTGCCCTATGCGCTCTAAGCTGTGTTTTTTCGATGTTTCAGGACACACCGTACACTTCTCCAGAGTGGCTGTTGGCAATTTACATCCCGCCCATCAGCGTAGCAAGGCTCCCATTTCTCCATGGCCTGTTCTGCATTTCTGGTTTTGACACTTTTTTCCGCATGGCCCTTTTGACCGATGGGAAGCGAGACTTCTTTGTAGCGCTGATTTGCCTTTCCAGGTTGCTTGGTTGGCCAAAAAGGGCGTATGCGTTTTTTCCTGAATATATTCAGGAAAAAACGCATACGCCCTTTTTGGCCAAGGGCATCATTGTCGACGTTTTGCCGCTTTTCATGTGCTTTAAAGGCGATTCGAATCGACCTCCTGAAATCTGTTTCCTGCAATTCTGCCTTGCTTTCAGATCCTCTTCGTTGCCTTCCCTCAATATATTTGTGGACGAGAGTTATCATTTATAACTCTGCAGGTTTGTGAATTGCAGTGCCCCTGAGCTCCATTTTTCAACTCGCTTTTTTGGGAGCTGGCCACAAAAGCGCAGGATTGCCTCAGGCCCTATTCTGCTTCCGGGCGGCAGGCTGAGCCTGTGGTTAATTCTTCTTCCTGATGGGAAAATAGAGTGACCTGTGCCTGTCCCAACACCTAGAGCTAGTCTCTCATTGGCTCCCCCTCTTCCCGTTCATCCTCAGGACAAATTGCAAGCTGTACGGAACGGGAGGTTAAAGGTGCTGATTCTCCAAGGAGGGAGATTGCTAGTAAAGCGGCTGGAATGGCGAACCCGAGCACAAGGAGATGAGAAATGAGGTGCGTTTTAGAAACCTTTCCCGATCACACGGTGTACCACCTTCTGGGTTTCTCATGCATGTTTTCGAGGTAGGAAGATGCCCTTGAACCTGGAGATTTGGGACCCATGGGATGGGTAACAGGCAGTATTACTTTAAAGGCTCTGCGTTTGCGCCCCCAACCTCACCAAACCTCTCAGCCCCGAGAGTGTCCACCCTTATGTCTCATCCAGCTGTGGGTCTAGATATGGTCAATCCAGGTTGCATCACAGCCCCTGAACGAATTTTGTAAGAAATTCTCTCTCTTTCACTGTCTTTGTTTCACGGGTTTTAAAAAGTAATTTATTTTTATAATGGGGTTTAGCTGTTTTTCACGGCTGTGTTTATGCGGCTTTACAGCCACTTGACTCACTTCCAGAGAGATATCAATACATAGGTTTTAAGATTCTTACTAGTCAGATATATTCTTGTGCGGTGAATAGGGGGTGTTGAGTCCAGTTCACTGAGCAAGGAGTAGGTCTTTCTATTACATATTCGGTTTATGGAACGGTATCTGAGCTCATTTGAAACCCTTGTTTTATGCATCACCCCACCCCACCTTTCCCGTTAAGCAGCCATAGTGTGTTTTGTAAACGTGTGACTCTGTTCTGTTTTGTAATTCAGTTCAAGTGTAGCGGTTTTTACATTCCCTCTATAAGTGATAGCTTATGATAAGTGTCTTTTTCTGTGTGACTTATTTCACTTAGAATCGTCGTAGCTAAAGCCACTCATCATGCTGCTACTAGCCTTATGACATTGATTTCATGGCTGAGGGATATTCCATTGTACATAAGGACCACCACTTCTTTATCCATTTTTCTCTTTCCTGGGATATTTAAGGTGTCACGAAGTGGAGGTTCTTGTCAACAGAGCAGCCCTAAACTTTCGGGTGCCTGTGTCTTGCTGATTTTTAGTTTTCCCAATTTATACGCCCATGAGTGGAAGTGCCCTATGCGCTCTAAGCTGTGTTTTTTCGATGTTTCAGGACACACCGTACACTTCTCCAGAGTGGCTGTTGGCAATTTACATCCCGCCCATCAGCGTAGCAAGGCTCCCATTTCTCCATGGCCTGTTCTGCATTTCTGGTTTTGACACTTTTTTCCGCATGGCCCTTTTGACCGATGGGAAGCGAGACTTCTTTGTAGCGCTGATTTGCCTTTCCAGGTTGCTTGGTTGGCCAAAAAGGGCGTATGCGTTTTTTCCTGAATATATTCAGGAAAAAACGCATACGCCCTTTTTGGCCAAGGGCATCATTGTCGACGTTTTGCCGCTTTTCATGTGCTTTAAAGGCGATTCGAATCGACCTCCTGAAATCTGTTTCCTGCAATTCTGCCTTGCTTTCAGATCCTCTTCGTTGCCTTCCCTCAATATATTTGTGGACGAGAGTTATCATTTATAACTCTGCAGGTTTGTGAATTGCAGTGCCCCTGAGCTCCATTTTTCAACTCGCTTTTTTGGGAGCTGGCCGCAAAAGCGCAGGATCGCCTCAGGCCCTATTCTGCTTCCTGGCGGCAGGCTGAGCCTGTGGTTAATTCTTCTTCCTGATGGGAAAATAGAGTGACCTGTGCCTGTCCCAACACCTAGAGCTAGTCTCTCATTGGCTCCCCCTCTTCCCGTTCATCCTCAGGACAAATTGCAAGCTGTACGGAACGGGAGGTTAAAGGTGCTGATTCTCCAAGGAGGGAGATTGCTAGTAAAGCGGCTGGAATGGCGAACCCGAGCACAAGGAGATGAGAAATGAGGTGCGTTTTAGAAACCTTTCCCGATCACACGGTGTACCACCTTCTGGGTTTCTCATGCATGTTTTCGAGGTAGGAAGATGCCCTTGAACCTGGAGATTTGGGACCCATGGGATGGGTAACAGGCAGTATTACTTTAAAGGCTCTGCGTTTGCTCCCCCAACCTCACCAAACCTCTCAGCCCCGAGAGTGTCCACCCTTATGTCTCCTCCAGCTGTGGGTCTAGATATGGTCAATCCAGGTTGCGTCACAGCCCCTGAACGAATTTTGTAAGAATTTCTCTCTCTTTCACTGTGTTTGTTTCACGGGTTTTTAAAAGTAATTTATTTTTATAATGGGGTTTAGCTGCTTTTCACGGCTGTGTTTCTGCCGCTTTACAGCCACTTGACTCACTTCCAGAGAGATATCAATACATAGGTTTTAAGATTCTTACTAGTCAGATATATTCTTGTGCGGTGAATAGGGGGTGTTGAGTCCAGTTCACTGAGCAAGGAGTAGGTCTTTCTATTACATATTGGGTTTATGGAACGGTATCTGAGCTCATTTGAAACCCTTGTTTTATGTATCACCCCACCCCACCTTTCCCGTTAAGCAGCCATAATGTGTTTTCTAAACATGTGACTCTGTTCTGTTTTGTAATTCAGTTCAAGTGTAGCGGTTTTTACATTCCCTCTATAAGTGATAGCTTATAATAAGTGTGTTTTTCTGTATGACTTATTTCACTTAGAATCGTCGTAGCTAAAGCCACTCATCATGCTGCTACTAGCCTTATGACATTGATTTCATGGCTGAGTGATATTCCATTGTACATAAGGACCACCACTTCTTTATCCATTTTTCTCTTTCCTGGGATATTTAAGGTGTCACGAAGTGGAGGTTCTTGTCAACAGAGCAGCCCCAAACTTTGGGGTGCCTTTGTCTTGCTGATTTTTAGTTTTCCCAATTTATACGCCCATGAGTGGAAGTGCCCTATGCGCTCTAAGCTGTGCTTTTTCGATGTTTCAGGACACACCGTACACTTCTCCAGAGTGGCTGTTGGCAATTTACATCCCGCCCATCAGCGTAGCAAGGCTCCCATTTCTCCATGGCCTGTTCTGCATTTCTGGTTTTGACACTTTTTTCCGCATGGCCCTTTTGACCGATGGGAAGCGAGACTTCTTTGTAGCGCTGATTTTCCTTTCCAGGTTGCTTGGTTGGCCAAAAAGGGCGTATGCGTTTTTTCCTGAATATATTCAGGAAAAAACGCATACGCCCTTTTTGGCCAAGGGCATCATTGTCGACGTTTTGCCGCTTTTCATGTGCTTTAAAGGCGATTCGAATCGACCTCCTGAAATCTGTTTCCTGCAATTCTGCCTTGCTTTCAGATCCTCTTCGTTGCCTTCCCTCAATATATTTGTGGACGAGAGTTATCATTTATAACTCTGCAGGTTTGTGAATTGCAGTGCCCCTGAGCTCCATTTTTCAACTCGCTTTTTTGGGAGCTGGCCGCAAAAGCGCAGGATCGCCTCAGGCCCTATTCTGGTTCCGGGCGGCAGGCTGAGCCTGTGGTTAATTCTTCTTCCTGATGGGAAAATAGAGTGACCTGTGCCTGTCCCAACACCTAGAGCTAGTCTCTCATTGGCTCCCCCTCTTCCCGTTCATCCTCAGGACAAATTGCAAGCTGTACGGAACGGGAGGTTAAAGGTGCTGATTCTCCAAGGAGGGAGATTGCTAGTAAAGCAGCTGGAATGGCGAACCCGAGCACAAGGAGATGAGAAATGAGGTGCGTTTTAGAAACCTTTCCCGATCACACGGTGTACCACCTTCTGGGTTTCTCATGCATGTTTTCGAGGTAGGAAGATGCCCTTGAACCTGGAGATTTGGGACCCATGGGATGGGTAACAGGCAGTATTACTTTAAAGGCTCT
Source organism: Balaenoptera ricei (assembly GCF_028023285.1). Lineage (NCBI taxonomy): Eukaryota > Metazoa > Chordata > Mammalia > Artiodactyla > Balaenopteridae > Balaenoptera > Balaenoptera ricei. Next base: position 44,313,019 of record NC_082642.1, on the reverse strand, counting down.
GCGTTTGCGCCCCCAACCTCACCAAACCTCTCAGCCCCGAGAGTGTCCACCCTTATGTCTCATCCAGCTGTGGGTCTATATATGGTCAATCCAGGTTGCATCACAGCCCCTGAACGAATTTTGTAAGAAATTCTCTCTCTTTCACTGTCTTTGTTTCACGGGTTTTAAAAAGTAATTTATTTTTATAATGGGGTTTAGCTGTTTTTCACGGCTGTGTTTATGCGGCTTTACAGCCACTTGACTCACTTCCAGAGAGATATCAATACATAGGTTTTAAGATTCTTACTAGTCAGATATATTCTTGTGCGGTGAATAGGGGGTGTTGAGTCCAGTTCACTGAGCAAGGAGTAGGTCTTTCTATTACATATTGGGTTTATGGAACGGTATCTGAGCTCATTTGAAACCCTTGTTTTATGCATCACCCCACCCCACCTTTCCCGTTAAGCAGCCATAGTGTGTTTTGTAAACGTGTGACTCTGTTCTGTTTTGTAATTCAGTTCAAGTGTAGCGGTTTTTACATTCCCTCTATAAGTGATAGCTTATGATAAGTGTCTTTTTCTGTGTGACTTATTTCACTTAGAATCGTCGTAGCTAAAGCCACTCATCATGCTGCTACTAGCCTTATGACATTGATTTCATGGCTGAGGGATATTCCATTGTACATAAGGACCACCACTTCTTTATCCATTTTTCTCTTTCCTGGGATATTTAAGGTGTCACGAAGTGGAGGTTCTTGTCAACAGAGCAGCCCTAAACTTTGGGGTGCCTGTGTCTTGCTGATTTTTAGTTTTCCCAATTTATACGCCCATGAGTGGAAGTGCCCTATGCGCTCTAAGCTGTGTTTTTTCGATGTTTCAGGACACACCGTACACTTCTCCAGAGTGGCTGTTGGCAATTTACATCCCGCCCATCAGCGTAGCAAGGCTCCCATTTCTCCATGGCCTGTTCTGCATTTCTGGTTTTGACACTTTTTTCCGCATGGCCCTTTTGACCGATGGGAAGCGAGACTTCTTTGTAGCGCTGATTTGCCTTTCCAGGTTGCTTGGTTGGCCAAAAAGGGCGTATGCGTTTTTTCCTGAATATATTCAGGAAAAAACGCATACGCCCTTTTTGGCCAAGGGCATCATTGTCGACGTTTTGCCGCTTTTCATGTGCTTTAAAGGCGATTCGAATCGACCTCCTGAAATCTGTTTCCTGCAATTCTGCCTTGCTTTCAGATCCTCTTCGTTGCCTTCCCTCAATATATTTGTGGACGAGAGTTATCATTTATAACTCTGCAGGTTTGTGAATTGCAGTGCCCCTGAGCTCCATTTTTCAACTCGCTTTTTTGGGAGCTGGCCGCAAAAGCGCAGGATTGCCTCAGGCCCTATTCTGCTTCCTGGCGGCAGGCTGAGCCTGTGGTTAATTCTTCTTCCTGATGGGAAAATAGAGTGACCTGTGCCTGTCCCAACACCTAGAGCTAGTCTCTCATTGGCTCCCCCTCTTCCCGTTCATCCTCAGGACAAATTGCAAGCTGTACGGAACGGGAGGTTAAAGGTGCTGATTCTCCAAGGAGGGAGATTGCTAGTAAAGCGGCTGGAATGGCGAACCCGAGCACAAGGAGATGAGAAATGAGGTGCGTTTTAGAAACCTTTCCCGATCACACGGTGTACCACCTTCTGGGTTTCTCATGCATGTTTTCGAGGTAGGAAGATGCCCTTGAACCTGGAGATTTGGGACCCATGGGATGGGTAACAGGCAGTATTACTTTAAAGGCTCTGCGTTTGCTCCCCCAACCTCACCAAACCTCTCAGCCCCGAGAGTGTCCACCCTTATGTCTCCTCCAGCTGTGGGTCTAGATATGGTCAATCCAGATTGCGTCACAGCCCCTGAACGAATTTTGTAAGAATTTCTCTCTCTTTCACTGTCTTTGTTTCACGGGTTTTTAAAAGGAATTTATTTTTATAATGGGGTTTAGCTGCTTTTCACGGCTGTGTTTCTGCCGCTTTACAGCCCCTTGACTCACTTCCAGAGAGATATCAATACATAGGTTTTAAGATTCTTACTAGTCAGATATATTCTTGTGCGGTGAATAGGGGGTGTTGAGTCCAGTTCACTGAGCAAGGAGTAGGTCTTTCTATTACATATTGGGTTTATGGAACGGTATCTGAGCTCATTTGAAACCCTTGTTTTATGTATCACCCCACCCCACCTTTCCCGTTAAGCAGCCATAATGTGTTTTCTAAACGTGTGACTCTGTTCTGTTTTGTAATTCAGTTCAAGTGTAGCGGTTTTTACATTCCCTCTATAAGTGATAGCTTATAATAAGTGTGTTTTTCTGTATGACTTATTTCACTTAGAATCGTCGTAGCTAAAGCCACTCATCATGCTGCTACTAGCCTTATGACATTGATTTCATGGCTGAGTGATATTCCATTGTACATAAGGACCACCACTTCTTTATCCATTTTTCTCTTTCCTGGGATATTTAAGGTGTCACGAAGTGGAGGTTCTTGTCAACAGAGCAGCCCCAAACTTTGGGGTGCCTTTGTCTTGCTGATTTTTAGTTTTCCCAATTTATACGCCCATGAGTGGAAGTGCCCTATGCGCTCTAAGCTGTGCTTTTTCGATGTTTCAGGACACACCGTACACTTCTCCAGAGTGGCTGTTGGCAATTTACATCCCGCCCATCAGCGTAGCAAGGCTCCCATTTCTCCATGGCCTGTTCTGCATTTCTGGTTTTGACACTTTTTTCCGCATGGCCCTTTTGACCGATGGGAAGCGAGACTTCTTTGTAGCGCTGATTTGCCTTTCCAGGTTGCTTGGTTGGCCAAAAAGGGCGTATGCGTTTTTTCCTGAATATATTCAGGAAAAAACGCATACGCCCTTTTTGGCCAAGGGCATCATTGTCGACGTTTTGCCGCTTTTCATGTGCTTTAAAGGCGATTCGAATCGACCTCCTGAAATCTGTTTCCTGCAATTCTGCCTTGCTTTCAGATCCTCTTCGTTGCCTTCCCTCAATATATTTGTGGACGAGAGTTATCATTTATAACTCTGCAGGTTTGTGAATTGCAGTGCCCCTGAGCTCCATTTTTCAACTCGCTTTTTTGGGAGCTGGCCGCAAAAGCGCAGGATCGCCTCAGGCCCTATTCTGGTTCCGGGCGGCAGGCTGAGCCTGTGGTTAATTCTTCTTCCTGATGGGAAAATAGAGTGACCTGTGCCTGTCCCAACACCTAGAGCTAGTCTCTCATTGGCTCCCCCTCTTCCCGTTCATCCTCAGGACAAATTGCAAGCTGTACGGAACGGGAGGTTAAAGGTGCTGATTCTCCAAGGAGGGAGATTGCTAGTAAAGCAGCTGGAATGGCGAACCCGAGCACAAGGAGATGAGAAATGAGGTGCGTTTTAGTAACCTTTCCCGATCACACGGTGTACCACCTTCTGGGTTTCTCATGCATGTTTTCGAGGTAGGAAGATGCCCTTGAACCTGGAGATTTGGGACCTATGGGATGGGTAACAGGCAGTATTACTTTAAAGGCTCTGCGTTTGCGCCCCCAACCTCACCAAACCTCTCAGCCCCGAGAGTGTCCACCCTTATGTCTCATCCAGCTGTGGGTCTATATATGGTCAATCCAGGTTGCATCACAGCCCCTGAACGAATTTTGTAAGAAATTCTCTCTCTTTCACTGTCTTTGTTTCACGGGTTTTAAAAAGTAATTTATTTTTATAATGGGGTTTAGCTGTTTTTCACGGCTGTGTTTATGCGGCTTTACAGCCACTTGACTCACTTCCAGAGAGATATCAATACATAGGTTTTAAGATTCTTACTAGTCAGATATATTCTTGTGCGGTGAATAGGGGGTGTTGAGTCCAGTTCACTGAGCAAGGAGTAGGTCTTTCTATTACATATTGGGTTTATGGAACGGTATCTGAGCTCATTTGAAACCCTTGTTTTATGCATCACCCCACCCCACCTTTCCCGTTAAGCAGCCATAGTGTGTTTTGTAAACGTGTGACTCTGTTCTGTTTTGTAATTCAGTTCAAGTGTAGCGGTTTTTACATTCCCTCTATAAGTGATAGCTTATGATAAGTGTCTTTTTCTGTGTGACTTATTTCACTTAGAATCGTCGTAGCTAAAGCCATTCATCATGCTGCTACTAGCCTTATGACATTGATTTCATGGCTGAGGGATATTCCATTGTACATAAGGACCACCACTTCTTTATCCATTTTTCTCTTTCCTGGGATATTTAAGGTGTCACGAAGTGGAGGTTCTTGTCAACAGAGCAGCCCTAAACTTTCGGGTGCCTGTGTCTTGCTGATTTTTAGTTTTCCCAATTTATACGCCCATGAGTGGAAGTGCCCTATGCGCTCTAAGCTGTGTTTTTTCGATGTTTCAGGACACACCGTACACTTCTCCAGAGTGGCTGTTGGCAATTTACATCCCGCCCATCAGCGTAGCAAGGCTCCCATTTCTCCATGGCCTGTTCTGCATTTCTGGTTTTGACACTTTTTTCCGCATGGCCCTTTTGACCGATGGGAAGCGAGACTTCTTTGTAGCGCTGATTTGCCTTTCCAGGTTGCTTGGTTGGCCAAAAAGGGCGTATGCGTTTTTTCCTGAATATATTCAGGAAAAAACGCATACGCCCTTTTTGGCCAAGGGCATCATTGTCGACGTTTTGCCGCTTTTCATGTGCTTTAAAGGCGATTCGAATCGACCTCCTGAAATCTGTTTCCTGCAATTCTGCCTTGCTTTCAGATCCTCTTCGTTGCCTTCCCTCAATATATTTGTGGACGAGAGTTATCATTTATAACTCTGCAGGTTTGTGAATTGCAGTGCCCCTGAGCTCCATTTTTCAACTCGCTTTTTTGGGAGCTGGCCGCAAAAGCGCAGGATTGCCTCAGGCCCTATTCTGCTTCCTGGCGGCAGGCTGAGCCTGTGGTTAATTCTTCTTCCTGATGGGAAAATAGAGTGACCTGTGCCTGTCCCAACACCTAGAGCTAGTCTCTCATTGGCTCCCCCTCTTCCCGTTCATCCTCAGGACAAATTGCAAGCTGTACGGAACGGGAGGTTAAAGGTGCTGATTCTCCAAGGAGGGAGATTGCTAGTAAAGCGGCTGGAATGGCGAACCCGAGCACAAGGAGATGAGAAATGAGGTGCGTTTTAGAAACCTTTCCCGATCACACGGTGTACCACCTTCTGGGTTTCTCATGCATGTTTTCGAGGTAGGAAGATGCCCTTGAACCTGGAGATTTGGGACCCATGGGATGGGTAACAGGCAGTATTACTTTAAAGGCTCTGCGTTTGCTCCCCCAACCTCACCAAACCTCTCAGCCCCGAGAGTGTCCACCCTTATGTCTCCTCCAGCTGTGGGTCTAGATATGGTCAATCCAGATTGCGTCACAGCCCCTGAACGAATTTTGTAAGAATTTCTCTCTCTTTCACTGTCTTTGTTTCACGGGTTTTTAAAAGGAATTTATTTTTATAATGGGGTTTAGCTGCTTTTCACGGCTGTGTTTCTGCCGCTTTACAGCCCCTTGACTCACTTCCAGAGAGATATCAATACATAGGTTTTAAGATTCTTACTAGTCAGATATATTCTTGTGCGGTGAATAGGGGGTGTTGAGTCCAGTTCACTGAGCAAGGAGTAGGTCTTTCTATTACATATTGGGTTTATGGAACGGTATCTGAGCTCATTTGAAACCCTTGTTTTATGCATCACCCCACCCCACCTTTCCCGTTAAGCAGCCATAATGTGTTTTCTAAACGTGTGACTCTGTTCTGTTTTGTAATTCAGTTCAAGTGTAGCGGTTTTTACATTCCCTCTATAAGTGATAGCTTATAATAAGTGTGTTTTTCTGTATGACTTATTTCACTTAGAATCGTCGTAGCTAAAGCCACTCATCATGCTGCTACTAGCCTTATGACATTGATTTCATGGCTGAGTGATATTCCATTGTACATAAGGACCACCACTTCTTTATCCATTTTTCTCTTTCCTGGGATATTTAAGGTGTCACGAAGTGGAGGTTCTTGTCAACAGAGCAGCCCCAAACTTTGGGGTGCCTTTGTCTTGCTGATTTTTAGTTTTCCCAATTTATACGCCCATGAGTGGAAGTGCCCTATGCGCTCTAAGCTGTGTTTTTTCGATGTTTCAGGACACACCGTACACTTCTCCAGAGTGGCTGTTGGCAATTTACATCCCGCCCATCAGCGTAGCAAGGCTCCCATTTCTCCATGGCCTGTTCTGCATTTCTGGTTTTGACACTTTTTTCCGCATGGCCCTTTTGACCGATGGGAAGCGAGATTTCTTTGTAGCGCTGATTTGCCTTTCCAGGTTGCTTGGTTGGCCAAAAAGGGCGTATGCGTTTTTTCCTGAATATATTCAGGAAAAAACGCATACGCCCTTTTTGGCCAAGGGCATCATTGTCGACGTTTTGCCGCTTTTCATGTGCTTTAAAGGCGATTCGAATCGACCTCCTGAAATCTGTTTCCTGCAATTCTGCCTTGCTTTCAGATCCTCTTCGTTGCCTTCCCTCAATATATTTGTGGACGAGAGTTATCATTTATAACTCTGCAGGTTTGTGAATTGCAGTGCCCCTGAGCTCCATTTTTCAACTCGCTTTTTTGGGAGCTGGCCGCAAAAGCGCAGGATTGCCTCAGGCCCTATTCTGGTTCCGGGCGGCAGGCTGAGCCTGTGGTTAATTCTTCTTCCTGATGGGAAAATAGAGTGACCTGTGCCTGTCCCAACACCTAGAGCTAGTCTCTCATTGGCTCCCCCTCTTCCCGTTCATCCTCAGGACAAATTGCAAGCTGTACGGAACGGGAGGTTAAAGGTGCTGATTCTCCAAGGAGGGAGATTGCTAGTAAAGCGGCTGGAATGGCGAACCCGAGCACAAGGAGATGAGAAATGAGGTGCGTTTTAGAAACCTTTCCCGATCACACGGTGTACCACCTTCTGGGTTTCTCATGCATGTTTTCGAGGTAGGAAGATGCCCTTGAACCTGGAGATTTGGGACCCATGGGATGGGTAACAGGCAGTATTACTTTAAAGGCTCTGCGTTTGCTCCCCCAACCTCACCAAACCTCTCAGCCCCGAGAGTGTCCACCCTTATGTCTCCTCCAGCTGTGGGTCTAGATATGGTCAATCCAGGTTGCGTCACAGCCCCTGAACGAATTTTGTAAGAATTTCTCTCTCTTTCACTGTCTTTGTTTCACGGGTTTTTAAAAGTAATTTATTTTTATAATGGGGTTTAGCTGCTTTTCACGGCTGTGTTTCTGCCGCTTTACAGCCACTTGACTCACTTCCAGAGAGATATCAATACATAGGTTTTAAGATTCTTACTAGTCAGATATATTCTTGTGCGGTGAATAGGGGGTGTTGAGTCCAGTTCACTGAGCAAGGAGTAGGTCTTTCTATTACATATTGGGTTTATGGAACGGTATCTGAGCTCATTTGAAACACTTGTTTTATGCATCACCCCACCCCACCTTTCCCGTTAAGCAGCCATAATGTGTTTTCTAAACGTGTGACTCTGTTCTGTTTTGTAATTCAGTTCAAGTGTAGCGGTTTTTACATTCCCTCTATAAGTGATAGCTTATAATAAGTGTGTTTTTCTGTATGACTTATTTCACTTAGAATCGTCGTAGCTAAAGCCACTCATCATGCTGCTACTAGCCTTATGACATTGATTTCATGGCTGAGTGATATTCCATTGTACATAAGGACCACCACTTCTTTATCCATTTTTCTCTTTCCTGGGATATTTAAGGTGTCACGAAGTGGAGGTTCTTGTCAACAGAGCAGCCCCAAACTTTGGGGTGCCTTTGTCTTGCTGATTTTTAGTTTTCCCAATTTATACGCCCATGAGTGGAAGTGCCCTATGCGCTCTAAGCTGTGTTTTTTCGATGTTTCAGGACACACTGTACACTTCTCCAGAGTGGCTGTTGGCAATTTACATCCCGCCCATCAGCGTAGCAAGGCTCCCATTTCTCCATGGCCTGTTCTGCATTTCTGGTTTTGACACTTTTTTCCGCATGGCCCTTTTGACCGATGGGAAGCGAGACATCTTTGTAGTGCTGATTTGCCTTTCCAGGTTGCTTGGTTGGCCAAAAAGGGCGTATGCGTTTTTTCCTGAATATATTCAGGAAAAAACGCATACGCCCTTTTTGGCCAAGGGCATCATTGTCGACGTTTTGCCGCTTTTCATGTGCTTTAAAGGCGATTCGAATCGACCTCCTGAAATCTGTTTCCTGCAATTCTGCCTTGCTTTCAGATCCTCTTCGTTGCCTTCCCTCAATATATTTGTGGACGAGAGTTATCATTTATAACTCTGCAGGTTTGTGAATTGCAGTGCCCCTGAGCTCCATTTTTCAACTCGCTTTTTTGGGAGCTGGCCCCAAAAGCGCAGGATCGCCTCAGGCCCTAATCTGGTTCCGGGCGGCAGGCTGAGCCTGTGGTTAATTCTTCTTCCTGATGGGAAAATAGAGTGACCTGTGCCTGTCCCAACACCTAGAGCTAGTCTCTCATTGGCTCCCCCTCTTCCCGTTCATCCTCAGGACAAATTGCAAGCTGTACGGAACGGGAGGTTAAAGGTGCTGATTCTCCAAGGAGGGAGATTGCTAGTAAAGCGGCTGGAATGGCGAACCCGAGCACAAGGAGATGAGAAATGAGGTGCGTTTTAGAAACCTTTCCCGATCACACGGTGTACCACCTTCTGGGTTTCTCATGCATGTTTTCGAGGTAGGAAGATGCCCTTGAACCTGGAGATTTGGGACCCATGGGATGGGTAACAGGCAGTATTACTTTAAAGGCTCTGCGTTTGCTCCCCCAACCTCACCAAACCTCTCAGCCCCGAGAATGTCCACCCTTATGTCTCATCCAGCTGTGTGTCTAGATATGGTCAATCCAAGTTGCATCACAGCCCCTGAACGAATTTTGTAAGAATTTCTCTCTCTTTCACTGTCTTTGTTTCACGGGTTTTTAAAAGTAATTTATTTTTATAATGGGGTTTAGCTGCTTTTCACGGCTGTGTTTCTGCCGCTTTACACCCACTTGACTCACTTCCAGAGAGATATCAATACATAGGTTTTAAGATTCTTACTAGTCAGATATATTCTTGTGCGGTGAATAGGGGGTGTTGAGTCCACTTCACTGAGCAAGGAGTAGGTCTTTCTATTACATATTGGGTTTATGGAACGGTATCTGAGCTCATTTGAAACCCTTGTTTTACGCATCACCCCACCCCACCTTTCCCGTTAAGCAGCCATAGTGTGTTTTCTAAACGTGTGACTCTGTTCTGTTTGGTAATTCAGTTCAAGTGTAGCGGTTTTTACATTCCCTCTATAAGTGATAGCTTATGATAAGTGTCTTTTTCTGTGTGACTTATTTCACTTAGAATCGTCATAGCTAAAACCACTCATCATGGTGCTACTAGCCTTATGACATTGATTTCATGGCTGAGTGATATTCCATTGTACATAAGGACCACCACTTCTTTATCCATTTTTGTCTTTCCTGGGATATTTAAGGTGTCACGAAGTGGAGGTTCTTGTCAACAGAGCAGCCCCAAACTTTGGGTTGCCTGTGTCTTGCTGATTTTTAGTTTTCCCAATTTATACGCCCATGAGTGGAAGTGCCCTATGCGCTCTAAGCTGTGCTTTTTCGATGTTTCAGGACACACCGTACACTTCTCCAGAGTGGCTGTTGGCAATTTACATCCCGCCCATCAGCGTAGCAAGGCTCCCATTTCTCCATGGCCTGTTCTGCATTTCTGGTTTTGACACTTTTTTCCGCATGGCCCTTTTGACCGATGGGAAGCGAGACTTCTTTGTAGCGCTGATTTGCCTTTCCAGGTTGCTTGGTTGGCCAAAAAGGGCGTATGCGTTTTTTCCTGAATATATTCAGGAAAAAACGCATACGCCCTTTTTGGCCAAGGGCATCATTGTCGACGTTTTGCCGCTTTTCATGTGCTTTAAAGGCGATTCGAATCGACCTCCTGAAATCTGTTTCCTGCAATTCTGCCTTGCTTTCAGATCCTCTTCGTTGCCTTCCCTCAATATATTTGTGGACGAGAGTTATCATTTATAACTCTGCAGGTTTGTGAATTGCAGTGCCCCTGAGCTCCATTTTTCAACTCGCTTTTTTGGGAGCTGGCCACAAAAGCGCAGGATTGCCTCAGGCCCTATTCTGCTTCCGGGCGGCAGGCTGAGCCTGTGGTTAATTCTTCTTCCTGATGGGAAAATAGAGTGACCTGTGCCTGTCCCAACACCTAGAGCTAGTCTCTCATTGGCTCCCCCTCTTCCCGTTCATCCTCAGGACAAATTGCAAGCTGTACGGAACGGGAGGTTAAAGGTGCTGATTCTCCAAGGAGGGAGATTGCTAGTAAAGCGGCTGGAATGGCGAACCCGAGCACAAGGAGATGAGAAATGAGGTGCGTTTTAGAAACCTTTCCCGATCACACGGTGTACCACCTTCTGGGTTTCTCATGCATGTTTTCGAGGTAGGAAGATGCCCTTGAACCTGGAGATTTGGGACCCATGGGATGGCTAACAAGCTGTATTACTTTAAAGGCTCTGTGTTTGCTCCCCCAACCTCACCAAACCTCTCAGCCCCGAGAGTGTCCACCCTTATGTCTCATCCAGCTGTGGGTCTAGATATGGTCAATCCAGGTTGCATCACAGCCCCTGAACGAATTTTGTAAGAAATTCTCTCTTTCACTGTCTTTGTTTCACGGGTTTTAAAAAGTAATTTATTTTTATAATGGGGTTTAGCTGTTTTTCACGGCTGTGTTTATGCGGCTTTACAGCCACTTGACTCACTTCCAGAGAGATATCAATACATAGGTTTTAAGATTCTTACTAGTCAGATATATTCTTGTGCGGTGAATAGGGGGTGTTGAGTCCAGTTCACTGAGCAAGGAGTAGGTCTTTCTATTACATATTGGGTTTATGGAACGGTATCTGAGCTCATTTGAAACCCTTGTTTTATGCATCACCCCACCCCACCTTTCCCGTTAAGCAGCCATAGTGTGTTTTGTAAACGTGTGACTCTGTTCTGTTTTGTAATTCAGTTCAAGTGTAGCGGTTTTTACATTCCCTCTATAAGTGATAGCTTATGATAAGTGTCTTTTTCTGTGTGAATTATTTCACTTAGAATCGTCGTAGCTAAAGCCACTCATCATGCTGCTACTAGCCTTATGACATTGATTTCATGGCTGAGGGATATTCCATTGTACATAAGGACCACCACTTCTTTATCCATTTTTCTCTTTCCTGGGATATTTAAGGTGTCACGAAGTGGAGGTTCTTGTCAACAGAGCAGCCCTAAACTTTCGGGTGCCTGTGTCTTGCTGATTTTTAGTTTTCCCAATTTATACGCCCATGAGTGGAAGTGCCCTATGCGCTCTAAGCTGTGTTTTTTCGATGTTTCAGGACACACCGTACACTTCTCCAGAGTGGCTGTTGGCAATTTACATCCCGCCCATCAGCGTAGCAAGGCTCCCATTTCTCCATGGCCTGTTCTGCATTTCTGGTTTTGACACTTTTTTCCGCATGGCCCTTTTGACCGATGGGAAGCGAGACTTCTTTGTAGCGCTGATTTGCCTTTCCAGGTTGCTTGGTTGGCCAAAAAGGGCGTATGCGTTTTTTCCTGAATATATTCAGGAAAAAACGCATACGCCCTTTTTGGCCAAGGGCATCATTGTCGACGTTTTGCCGCTTTTCATGTGCTTTAAAGGCGATTCGAATCGACCTCCTGAAATCTGTTTCCTGCAATTCTGCCTTGCTTTCAGATCCTCTTCGTTGCCTTCCCTCAATATATTTGTGGACGAGAGTTATCATTTATAACTCTGCAGGTTTGTGAATTGCAGTGCCCCTGAGCTCCATTTTTCAACTCGCTTTTTTGGGAGCTGGCCGCAAAAGCGCAGGATTGCCTCAGGCCCTATTCTGCTTCCTGGCGGCAGGCTGAGCCTGTGGTTAATTCTGCTTCCTGATGGGAAAATAGAGTGACCTGTGCCTGTCCCAACACCTAGAGCTAGTCTCTCATTGGCTCCCCCTCTTCCCGTTCATCCTCAGGACAAATTGCAAGCTGTACGGAACGGGAGGTTAAAGGTGCTGATTCTCCAAGGAGGGAGATTGCTAGTAAAGCGGCTGGAATGGCGAACCCGAGCACAAGGAGATGAGAAATGAGGTGCGTTTTAGAAACCTTTCCCGATCACACGGTGTACCACCTTCTGGGTTTCTCATGCATGTTTTCGAGGTAGGAAGATGCCCTTGAACCTGGAGATTTGGGACCCATGGGATGGGTAACAGGCAGTATTACTTTAAAGGCTCTGCGTTTGCTCCCCCAACCTCACCAAACCTCTCAGCCCCGAGAGTGTCCACCCTTATGTCTCCTCCAGCTGTGGGTCTAGATATGGTCAATCCAGGTTGCGTCACAGCCCCTGAACGAATTTTGTAAGAATTTCTCTCTCTTTCACTGTCTTTGTTTCACGGGTTTTTAAAAGGAATTTATTTTTATAATGGGGTTTAGCTGCTTTTCACGGCTGTGTTTCTGCCGCTTTACAGCCACTTGACTCACTTCCAGAGAGATATCAATACATAGGTTTTAAGATTCTTACTAGTCAGATATATTCTTGTGCGGTGAATAGGGGGTGTTGAGTCCAGTTCACTGAGCAAGGAGTAGGTCTTTCTATTACATATTGGGTTTATGGAACGGTATCTGAGCTCATTTGAAACCCTTGTTTTATGTATCACCCCACCCCACCTTTCCCGTTAAGCAGCCATAATGTGTTTTCTAAACATGTGACTCTGTTCTGTTTTGTAATTCAGTTCAAGTGTAGCGGTTTTTACATTCCCTCTATAAGTGAAAGCTTATAATAAGTGTGTTTTTCTGTATGACTTATTTCACTTAGAATCGTCGTAGCTAAAGCCACTCATCATGCTGCTACTAGCCTTATGACATTGATTTCATGGCTGAGTGATATTCCATTGTACATAAGGACCACCACTTCTTTATCCATTTTTCTCTTTCCTGGGATATTTAAGGTGTCACGAAGTGGAGGTTCTTGTCAACAGAGCAGCCCCAAACTTTGGGGTGCCTTTGTCTTGCTGATTTTTAGTTTTCCCAATTTATACGCCCATGAGTGGAAGTGCCCTATGCGCTCTAAGCTGTGTTTTTTCGATGTTTCAGGACACACCGTACACTTCTCCAGAGTGGCTGTTGGCAATTTACATCCCGCCCATCAGCGTAGCAAGGCTCCCATTTCTCCATGGCCTGTTCTGCATTTCTGGTTTTGACACTTTTTTCCGCATGGCCCTTTTGACCGATGGGAAGCGAGACTTCTTTGTAGCGCTGATTTGCCTTTCCAGGTTGCTTGGTTGGCCAAAAAGGGCGTATGCGTTTTTTCCTGAATATATTCAGGAAAAAACGCATACGCCCTTTTTGGCCAAGGGCATCATTGTCGACGTTTTGCCGCTTTTCATGTGCTTTAAAGGCGATTCGAATCGACCTCCTGAAATCTGTTTCCTGCAATTCTGCCTTGCTTTCAGATCCTCTTCGTTGCCTTCCCTCAATATATTTGTGGACGAGAGTTATCATTTATAACTCTGCAGGTTTGTGAATTGCAGTGCCCCTGAGCTCCATTTTTCAACTCGCTTTTTTGGGAGCTGGCCGCAAAAGCGCAGGATCGCCTCAGGCCCTATTCTGGTTCCGGGCGGCAGGCTGAGCCTGTGGTTAATTCTTCTTCCTGATGGGAAAATAGAGTGACCTGTGCCTGTCCCAACACCTAGAGCTAGTCTCTCATTGGCTCCCCCTCTTCCCGTTCATCCTCAGGACAAATTGCAAGCTGTACGGAACGGGAGGTTAAAGGTGCTGATTCTCCAAGGAGGGAGATTGCTAGTAAAGCAGCTGGAATGGCGAACCCGAGCACAAGGAGATGAGAAATGAGGTGCGTTTTAGAAACCTTTCCCGATCACACGGTGTACCACCTTCTGGGTTTCTCATGCATGTTTTCGAGGTAGGAAGATGCCCTTGAACCTGGAGATTTGGGACCCATGGGATGGGTAACAGGCAGTATTACTTTAAAGGCTCTGCGTTTGCGCCCCCAACCTCACCAAACCTCTCAGCCCCGAGAGTGTCCACCCTTATGTCTCATCCAGCTGTGGGTCTAGATATGGTCAATCCAGGTTGCATCACAGCCCCTGAACGAATTTTGTAAGAAATTCTCTCTCTTTCACTGTCTTTGTTTCACGGGTTTTAAAAAGTAATTTATTTTTATAATGGGGTTTAGCTGTTTTTCACGGCTGTGTTTATGCGGCTTTACAGCCACTTGACTCACTTCCAGAGAGATATCAATACATAGGTTTTAAGATTCTTACTAGTCAGATATATTCTTGTGCGGTGAATAGGGGGTGTTGAGTCCAGTTCACTGAGCAAGGAGTAGGTCTTTCTATTACATATTGGGTTTATGGAACGGTATCTGAGCTCATTTGAAACCCTTGTTTTATGCATCACCCCACCCCACCTTTCCCGTTAAGCAGCCATAGTGTGTTTTGTAAACGTGTGACTCTGTTCTGTTTTGTAATTCAGTTCAAGTGTAGCGGTTTTTACATTCCCTCTATAAGTGATAGCTTATGATAAGTGTCTTTTTCTGTGTGACTTATTTCACTTAGAATCGTCGTAGCTAAAGCCACTCATCATGCTGCTACTAGCCTTATGACATTGATTTCATGGCTGAGGGATATTCCATTGTACATAAGGACCACCACTTCTTTATCCATTTTTCTCTTTCCTGGGATATTTAAGGTGTCACGAAGTGGAGGTTCTTGTCAACAGAGCAGCCCTAAACTTTCGGGTGCCTGTGTCTTGCTGATTTTTAGTTTTCCCAATTTATACGCCCATGAGTGGAAGTGCCCTATGCGCTCTAAGCTGTGTTTTTGCGATGTTTCAGGACACACCGTACACTTCTCCAGAGTGGCTGTTGGCAATTTACATCCCGCCCATCAGCGTAGCAAGGCTCCCATTTCTCCATGGCCTGTTCTGCATTTCTGGTTTTGACACTTTTTTCCGCATGGCCCTTTTGACCGATGGGAAGCGAGACTTCTTTGTAGCGCTGATTTGCCTTTCCAGGTTGCTTGGTTGGCCAAAAAGGGCGTATGCGTTTTTTCCTGAATATATTCAGGAAAAAACGCATACGCCCTTTTTGGCCAAGGGCATCATTGTCGACGTTTTGCCGCTTTTCATGTGCTTTAAAGGCGATTCGAATCGACCTCCTGAAATCTGTTTCCTGCAATTCTGCCTTGCTTTCAGATCCTCTTCGTTGCCTTCCCTCAATATATTTGTGGACGAGAGTTATCATTTATAACTCTGCAGGTTTGTGAATTGCAGTGCCCCTGAGCTCCATTTTTCAACTCGCTTTTTTGGGAGCTGGCCGCAAAAGCGCAGGATTGCCTCAGGCCCTATTCTGCTTCCTGGCTGCAGGCTGAGCCTGTGGTTAATTCTTCTTCCTGATGGGAAAATAGAGTGACCTGTGCCTGTCCCAACACCTAGAGCTAGTCTCTCATTGGCTCCCCCTCTTCCCGTTCATCCTCAGGACAAATTGCAAGCTGTACGGAACGGGAGGTTAAAGGTGCTGATTCTCCAAGGAGGGAGATTGCTAGTAAAGCGGCTGGAATGGCGAACCCGAGCACAAGGAGATGAGAAATGAGGTGCGTTTTAGAAACCTTTCCCGATCACACGGTGTACCACCTTCTGGGTTTCTCATGCATGTTTTCGAGGTAGGAAGATGCCCTTGAACCTGGAGATTTGGGACCCATGGGATGGGTAACAGGCAGTATTACTTTAAAGGCTCTGCGTTTGCTCCCCCAACCTCACCAAACCTCTCAGCCCCGAGAGTGTCCACCCTTATGTCTCCTCCAGCTGTGGGTCTAGATATGGTCAATCCAGGTTGCGTCACAGCCCCTGAACGAATTTTGTAAGAATTTCTCTCTCTTTCACTGTCTTTGTTTCACGGGTTTTTAAAAGGAATTTATTTTTATAATGGGGTTTAGCTGCTTTTCACGGCTGTGTTTCTGCCGCTTTACAGCCCCTTGACTCACTTCCAGAGAGATATCAATACATAGGTTTTAAGATTCTTACTAGTCAGATATATTCTTGTGCGGTGAATAGGGGGTGTTGAGTCCAGTTCACTGAGCAAGGAGTAGGTCTTTCTATTACATATTGGGTTTATGGAACGGTATCTGAGCTCATTTGAAACCCTTGTTTTATGTATCACCCCACCCCACCTTTCCCGTTAAGCAGCCATAATGTGTTTTCTAAACGTGTGACTCTGTTCTGTTTTGTAATTCAGTTCAAGTGTAGCGGTTTTTACATTCCCTCTATAAGTGATAGCTTATAATAAGTGTGTTTTTCTGTATGACTTATTTCACTTAGAATCGTCGTAGCTAAAGCCACTCATCATGCTGCTACTAGCCTTATGACATTGATTTCATGGCTGAGTGATATTCCATTGTACATAAGGACCACCACTTCTTTATCCATTTTTCTCTTTCCTGGGATATTTAAGGTGTCACGAAGTGGAGGTTCTTGTCAACAGAGCAGCCCCAAACTTTGGGGTGCCTTTGTCTTGCTGATTTTTAGTTTTCCCAATTTATACGCCCATGAGTGGAAGTGCCCTATGCGCTCTAAGCTGTGTTTTTTCGATGTTTCAGGACACACCGTACACTTCTCCAGAGTGGCTGTTGGCAATTTACATCCCGCCCATCAGCGTAGCAAGGCTCCCATTTCTCCATGGCCTGTTCTGCATTTCTGGTTTTGACACTTTTTTCCGCATGGCCCTTTTGACCGATGGGAAGCGAGACTTCTTTGTAGCGCTGATTTGCCTTTCCAGGTTGCTTGGTTGGCCAAAAAGGGCGTATGCGTTTTTTCCTGAATATATTCAGGAAAAAACGCATACGCCCTTTTTGGCCAAGGGCATCATTGTCGACGTTTTGCCGCTTTTCATGTGCTTTAAAGGCGATTCGAATCGACCTCCTGAAATCTGTTTCCTGCAATTCTGCCTTGCTTTCAGATCCTCTTCGTTGCCTTCCCTCAATATATTTGTGGACGAGAGTTATCATTTATAACTCTGCAGGTTTGTGAATTGCAGTGCCCCTGAGCTCCATTTTTCAACTCGCTTTTTTGGGAGCTGGCCACAAAAGCGCAGGATTGCCTCAGGCCCTATTCTGCTTCCGGGCGGCAGGCTGAGCCTGTGGTTAATTCTTCTTCCTGATGGGAAAATAGAGTGACCTGTGCCTGTCCCAACACCTAGAGCTAGTCTCTCATTGGCTCCCCCTCTTCCCGTTCATCCTCAGGACAAATTGCAAGCTGTACGGAACGGGAGGTTAAAGGTGCTGATTCTCCAAGGAGGGAGATTGCTAGTAAAGCGGCTGGAATGGCGAACCCGAGCACAAGGAGATGAGAAATGAGGTGCGTTTTAGAAACCTTTCCCGATCACACGGTGTACCACCTTCTGGGTTTCTCATGCATGTTTTCGAGGTAGGAAGATGCCCTTGAACCTGGAGATTTGGGACCCATGGGATGGGTAACAGGCAGTATTACTTTAAAGGCTCTGCGTTTGCGCCCCCAACCTCACCAAACCTCTCAGCCCCGAGAGTGTCCACCCTTATGTCTCATCCAGCTGTGGGTCTAGATATGGTCAATCCAGGTTGCATCACAGCCCCTGAACGAATTTTGTAAGAAATTCTCTCTCTTTCACTGTCTTTGTTTCACGGGTTTTAAAAAGTAATTTATTTTTATAATGGGGTTTAGCTGTTTTTCACGGCTGTGTTTATGCGGCTTTACAGCCACTTGACTCACTTCCAGAGAGATATCAATACATAGGTTTTAAGATTCTTACTAGTCAGATATATTCTTGTGCGGTGAATAGGGGGTGTTGAGTCCAGTTCACTGAGCAAGGAGTAGGTCTTTCTATTACATATTGGGTTTATGGAACGGTATCTGAGCTCATTTGAAACCCTTGTTTTATGCATCACCCCACCCCACCTTTCCCGTTAAGCAGCCATAGTGTGTTTTGTAAACGTGTGACTCTGTTCTGTTTTGTAATTCAGTTCAAGTGTAGCGGTTTTTACATTCCCTCTATAAGTGATAGCTTATGATAAGTGTCTTTTTCTGTGTGACTTATTTCACTTAGAATCGTCGTAGCTAAAGCCACTCATCATGCTGCTACTAGCCTTATGACATTGATTTCATGGCTGAGGGATATTCCATTGTACATAAGGACCACCACTTCTTTATCCATTTTTCTCTTTCCTGGGATATTTAAGGTGTCACGAAGTGGAGGTTCTTGTCAACAGAGCAGCCCTAAACTTTCGGGTGCCTGTGTCTTGCTGATTTTTAGTTTTCCCAATTTATACGCCCATGAGTGGAAGTGCCCTATGCGCTCTAAGCTGTGTTTTTTCGATGTTTCAGGACACACCGTACACTTCTCCAGAGTGGCTGTTGGCAATTTACATCCCGCCCATCAGCGTAGCAAGGCTCCCATTTCTCCATGGCCTGTTCTGCATTTCTGGTTTTGACACTTTTTTCCGCATGGCCCTTTTGACCGATGGGAAGCGAGACTTCTTTGTAGCGCTGATTTGCCTTTCCAGGTTGCTTGGTTGGCCAAAAAGGGCGTATGCGTTTTTTCCTGAATATATTCAGGAAAAAACGCATACGCCCTTTTTGGCCAAGGGCATCATTGTCGACGTTTTGCCGCTTTTCATGTGCTTTAAAGGCGATTCGAATCGACCTCCTGAAATCTGTTTCCTGCAATTCTGCCTTGCTTTCAGATCCTCTTCGTTGCCTTCCCTCAATATATTTGTGGACGAGAGTTATCATTTATAACTCTGCAGGTTTGTGAATTGCAGTGCCCCTGAGCTCCATTTTTCAACTCGCTTTTTTGGGAGCTGGCCGCAAAAGCGCAGGATTGCCTCAGGCCCTATTCTGCTTCCTGGCGGCAGGCTGAGCCTGTGGTTAATTCTTCTTCCTGATGGGAAAATAGAGTGACCTGTGCCTGTCCCAACACCTAGAGCTAGTCTCTCATTGGCTCCCCCTCTTCCCGTTCATCCTCAGGACAAATTGCAAGCTGTACGGAACGGGAGGTTAAAGGTGCTGATTCTCCAAGGAGGGAGATTGCTAGTAAAGCGGCTGGAATGGCGAACCCGAGCACAAGGAGATGAGAAATGAGGTGCGTTTTAGAAACCTTTCCCGATCACACGGTGTACCACCTTCTGGGTTTCTCATGCATGTTTTCGAGGTAGGAAGATGCCCTTGAACCTGGAGATTTGGGACCCATGGGATGGGTAACAGGCAGTATTACTTTAAAGGCTCTGCGTTTGCTCCCCCAACCTCACCAAACCTCTCAGCCCCGAGAGTGTCCACCCTTATGTCTCCTCCAGCTGTGGGTCTAGATATGGTCAATCCAGGTTGCGTCACAGCCCCTGAACGAATTTTGTAAGAATTTCTCTCTCTTTCACTGTGTTTGTTTCACGGGTTTTTAAAAGTAATTTATTTTTATAATGGGGTTTAGCTGCTTTTCACGGCTGTGTTTCTGCCGCTTTACAGCCACTTGACTCACTTCCAGAGAGATATCAATACATAGGTTTTAAGATTCTTACTAGTCAGATATATTCTTGTGCGGTGAATAGGGGGTGTTGAGTCCAGTTCACTGAGCAAGGAGTAGGTCTTTCTATTACATATTGGGTTTATGGAACGGTATCTGAGCTCATTTGAAACCCTTGTTTTATGTATCACCCCACCCCACCTTTCCCGTTAAGCAGCCATAATGTGTTTTCTAAACATGTGACTCTGTTCTGTTTTGTAATTCAGTTCAAGTGTAGCGGTTTTTACATTCCCTCTATAAGTGATAGCTTATAATAAGTGTGTTTTTCTGTATGACTTATTTCACTTAGAATCGTCGTAGCTAAAGCCACTCATCATGCTGCTACTAGCCTTATGACATTGATTTCATGGCTGAGTGATATTCCATTGTACATAAGGACCACCACTTCTTTATTCATTTTTCTCTTTCCTGGGATATTTAAGGTGTCACGAAGTGGAGGTTCTTGTCAACAGAGCAGCCCCAAACTTTGGGGTGCCTTTGTCTTGCTGATTTTTAGTTTTCCCAATTTATACGCCCATGAGTGGAAGTGCCCTATGCGCTCTAAGCTGTGCTTTTTCGATGTTTCAGGACACACCGTACACTTCTCCAGAGTGGCTGTTGGCAATTTACATCCCGCCCATCAGCGTAGCAAGGCTCCCATTTCTCCATGGCCTGTTCTGCATTTCTGGTTTTGACACTTTTTTCCGCATGGCCCTTTTGACCGATGGGAAGCGAGACTTCTTTGTAGCGCTGATTTGCCTTTCCAGGTTGCTTGGTTGGCCAAAAAGGGCGTATGCGTTTTTTCCTGAATATATTCAGGAAAAAACGCATACGCCCTTTTTGGCCAAGGGCATCATTGTCGACGTTTTGCCGCTTTTCATGTGCTTTAAAGGCGATTCGAATCGACCTCCTGAAATCTGTTTCCTGCAATTCTGCCTTGCTTTCAGATCCTCTTCGTTGCCTTCCCTCAATATATTTGTGGACGAGAGTTATCATTTATAACTCTGCAGGTTTGTGAATTGCAGTGCCCCTGAGCTCCATTTTTCAACTCGCTTTTTTGGGAGCTGGCCGCAAAAGCGCAGGATCGCCTCAGGCCCTATTCTGGTTCCGGGCGGCAGGCTGAGCCTGTGGTTAAATCTTCTTCCTGATGGGAAAATAGAGTGACCTGTGCCTGTCCCAACACCTAGAGCTAGTCTCTCATTGGCTCCCCCTCTTCCCGTTCATCCTCAGGACAAATTGCAAGCTGTACGGAACGGGAGGTTAAAGGTGCTGATTCTCCAAGGAGGGAGATTGCTAGTAAAGCAGCTGGAATGGCGAACCCGAGCACAAGGAGATGAGAAATGAGGTGCGTTTTAGAAACCTTTCCCGATCACACGGTGTACCACCTTCTGGGTTTCTCATGCATGTTTTCGAGGTAGGAAGATGCCCTTGAACCTGGAGATTTGGGACCCATGGGATGGGTAACAGGCAGTATTACTTTAAAGGCTCTGCGTTTGCGCCCCCAACCTCACCAAACCTCTCAGCCCCGAGAGTGTCCACCCTTATGTCTCATCCAGCTGTGGGTCTATATATGGTCAATCCAGGTTGCATCACAGCCCCTGAACGAATTTTGTAAGAAATTCTCTCTCTTTCACTGTCTTTGTTTCACGGGTTTTAAAAAGTAATTTATTTTTATAATGGGGTTTAGCTGTTTTTCACGGCTGTGTTTATGCGGCTTTACAGCCACTTGACTCACTTCCAGAGAGATATCAATACATAGGTTTTAAGATTCTTACTAGTCAGATATATTCTTGTGCGGTGAATAGGGGGTGTTGAGTCCAGTTCACTGAGCAAGGAGTAGGTCTTTCTATTACATATTGGGTTTATGGAACGGTATCTGAGCTCATTTGAAACCCTTGTTTTATGCATCACCCCACCCCACCTTTCCCGTTAAGCAGCCATAGTGTGTTTTGTAAACGTGTGACTCTGTTCTGTTTTGTAATTCAGTTCAAGTGTAGCGGTTTTTACATTCCCTCTATAAGTGATAGCTTATGATAAGTGTCTTTTTCTGTGTGACTTATTTCACTTAGAATCGTCGTAGCTAAAGCCATTCATCATGCTGCTACTAGCCTTCTGACATTGATTTCATGGCTGAGGGATATTCCATTGTACATAAGGACCACCACTTCTTTATCCATTTTTCTCTTTCCTGGGATATTTAAGGTGTCACGAAGTGGAGGTTCTTGTCAACAGAGCAGCCCTAAACTTTCGGGTGCCTGTGTCTTGCTGATTTTTAGTTTTCCCAATTTATACGCCCATGAGTGGAAGTGCCCTATGCGCTCTAAGCTGTGTTTTTTCGATGTTTCAGGACACACCGTACACTTCTCCAGAGTGGCTGTTGGCAATTTACATCCCGCCCATCAGCGTAGCAAGGCTCCCATTTCTCCATGGCCTGTTCTGCATTTCTGGTTTTGACACTTTTTTCCGCATGGCCCTTTTGACCGATGGGAAGCGAGACTTCTTTGTAGCGCTGATTTGCCTTTCCAGGTTGCTTGGTTGGCCAAAAAGGGCGTATGCGTTTTTTCCTGAATATATTCAGGAAAAAACGCATACGCCCTTTTTGGCCAAGGGCATCATTGTCGACGTTTTGCCGCTTTTCATGTGCTTTAAAGGCGATTCGAATCGACCTCCTGAAATCTGTTTCCTGCAATTCTGCCTTGCTTTCAGATCCTCTTCGTTGCCTTCCCTCAATATATTTGTGGACGAGAGTTATCATTTATAACTCTGCAGGTTTGTGAATTGCAGTGCCCCTGAGCTCCATTTTTCAACTCGCTTTTTTGGGAGCTGGCCGCAAAAGCGCAGGATTGCCTCAGGCCCTATTCTGCTTCCTGGCGGCAGGCTGAGCCTGTGGTTAATTCTTCTTCCTGATGGGAAAATAGAGTGACCTGTGCCTGTCCCAACACCTAGAGCTAGTCTCTCATTGGCTCCCCCTCTTCCCGTTCATCCTCAGGACAAATTGCAAGCTGTACGGAACGGGAGGTTAAAGGTGCTGATTCTCCAAGGAGGGAGATTGCTAGTAAAGCGGCTGGAATGGCGAACCCGAGCACAAGGAGATGAGAAATGAGGTGCGTTTTAGAAACCTTTCCCGATCACACGGTGTACCACCTTCTGGGTTTCTCATGCATGTTTTCGAGGTAGGAAGATGCCCTTGAACCTGGAGATTTGGGACCCATGGGATGGGTAACAGGCAGTATTACTTTAAAGGCTCTGCGTTTGCTCCCCCAACCTCACCAAACCTCTCAGCCCCGAGAGTGTCCACCCTTATGTCTCCTCCAGCTGTGGGTCTAGATATGGTCAATCCAGATTGCGTCACAGCCCCTGAACGAATTTTGTAAGAATTTCTCTCTCTTTCACTGTCTTTGTTTCACGGGTTTTTAAAAGGAATTTATTTTTATAATGGGGTTTAGCTGCTTTTCACGGCTGTGTTTCTGCCGCTTTACAGCCCCTTGACTCACTTCCAGAGAGATATCAATACATAGGTTTTAAGATTCTTACTAGTCAGATATATTCTTGTGCGGTGAATAGGGGGTGTTGAGTCCAGTTCACTGAGCAAGGAGTAGGTCTTTCTATTACATATTGGGTTTATGGAACGGTATCTGAGCTCATTTGAAACCCTTGTTTTATGTATCACCCCACCCCACCTTTCCCGTTAAGCAGCCATAATGTGTTTTCTAAACGTGTGACTCTGTTCTGTTTTGTAATTCAGTTCAAGTGTAGCGGTTTTTACATTCCCTCTATAAGTGATAGCTTATAATAAGTGTGTTTTTCTGTATGACTTATTTCACTTAGAATCGTCGTAGCTAAAGCCACTCATCATGCTGCTACTAGCCTTATGACATTGATTTCATGGCTGAGTGATATTCCATTGTACATAAGGACCACCACTTCTTTATCCATTTTTCTCTTTCCTGGGATATTTAAGGTGTCACGAAGTGGAGGTTCTTGTCAACAGAGCAGCCCCAAACTTTGGGGTGCCTTTGTCTTGCTGATTTTTAGTTTTCCCAATTTATACGCCCATGAGTGGAAGTGCCCTATGCGCTCTAAGCTGTGTTTTTTCGATGTTTCAGGACACACCGTACACTTCTCCAGAGTGGCTGTTGGCAATTTACATCCCGCCCATCAGCGTAGCAAGGCTCCCATTTCTCCATGGCCTGTTCTGCATTTCTGGTTTTGACACTTTTTTCCGCATGGCCCTTTTGACCGATGGGAAGCGAGACTTCTTTGTAGCGCTGATTTGCCTTTCCAGGTTGCTTGGTTGGCCAAAAAGGGCGTATGCGTTTTTTCCTGAATATATTCAGGAAAAAACGCATACGCCCTTTTTGGCCAAGGGCATCATTGTCGACGTTTTGCCGCTTTTCATGTGCTTTAAAGGCGATTCGAATCGACCTCCTGAAATCTGTTTCCTGCAATTCTGCCTTGCTTTCAGATCCTCTTCGTTGCCTTCCCTCAATATATTTGTGGACGAGAGTTATCATTTATAACTCTGCAGGTTTGTGAATTGCAGTGCCCCTGAGCTCCATTTTTCAACTCGCTTTTTTGGGAGCTGGCCGCAAAAGCGCAGGATCGCCTCAGGCCCTATTCTGGTTCCGGGCGGCAGGCTGAGCCTGTGGTTAATTCTTCTTCCTGATGGGAAAATAGAGTGACCTGTGCCTGTCCCAACACCTAGAGCTAGTCTCTCATTGGCTCCCCCTCTTCCCGTTCATCCTCAGGACAAATTGCAAGCTGTACGGAACGGGAGGTTAAAGGTGATGATTCTCCAAGGAGGGAGATTGCTAGTAAAGCGGCTGGAATGGCGAACCCGAGCACAAGGAGATGAGAAATGAGGTGCGTTTTAGAAACCTTTCCCGATCACACGGTGTACCACCTTCTGGGTTTCTCATGCATGTTTTCGAGGTAGAAAGATGCCCTTGAACCTGGAGATTTGGGACCCATGGGATGGGTAACAGGCAGTATTACTTTAAAGGCTCTGCGTTTGCTCCCCCAACCTCACCAAACCTCTCAGCCCCGAGAGTGTCCACCCTTATGTCTCCTCCAGCTGTGGGTCTAGATATGGTCAATCCAGATTGCGTCACAGCCCCTGAACGAATTTTGTAAGAATTTCTCTCTCTTTCACTGTCTTTGTTTCACGGGTTTTTAAAAGGAATTTATTTTTATAATGGGGTTTAGCTGCTTTTCACGGCTGTGTTTCTGCCGCTTTACAGCCCCTTGACTCACTTCCAGAGAGATATCAATACATAGGTTTTAAGATTCTTACTAGTCAGATATATTCTTGTGCGGTGAATAGGGGGTGTTGAGTCCAGTTCACTGAGCAAGGAGTAGGTCTTTCTATTACATATTGGGTTTATGGAACGGTATCTGAGCTCATTTGAAACCCTTGTTTTATGTATCACCCCACCCCACCTTTCCCGTTAAGCAGCCATAATGTGTTTTCTAAACGTGTGACTCTGTTCTGTTTTGTAATTCAGTTCAAGTGTAGCGGTTTTTACATTCCCTCTATAAGTGATAGCTTATAATAAGTGTGTTTTTCTGTATGACTTATTTCACTTAGAATCGTCGTAGCTAAAGCCACTCATCATGCTGCTACTAGCCTTATGACATTGATTTCATGGCTGAGTGATATTCCATTGTACATAAGGACCACCACTTCTTTATCCATTTTTCTCTTTCCTGGGATATTTAAGGTGTCACGAAGTGGAGGTTCTTGTCAACAGAGCAGCCCCAAACTTTGGGGTGCCTTTGTCTTGCTGATTTTTAGTTTTCCCAATTTATACGCCCATGAGTGGAAGTGCCCTATGCGCTCTAAGCTGTGTTTTTTCGATGTTTCAGGACACACCGTACACTTCTCCAGAGTGGCTGTTGGCAATTTACATCCCGCCCATGAGCGTAGCAAGGCTCCCATTTCTCCATGGCCTGTTCTGCATTTCTGGTTTTGACACTTTTTTCCGCATGGCCCTTTTGACCGATGGGAAGCGAGACTTCTTTGTAGCGCTGATTTGCCTTTCCAGGTTGCTTGGTTGGCCAAAAAGGGCGTATGCGTTTTTTCCTGAATATATTCAGGAAAAAACGCATACGCCCTTTTTGGCCAAGGGCATCATTGTCGACGTTTTGCCGCTTTTCATGTGCTTTAAAGGCGATTCGAATCGACCTCCTGAAATCTGTTTCCTGCAATTCTGCCTTGCTTTCAGATCCTCTTCGTTGCCTTCCCTCAATATATTTGTGGACGAGAGTTATCATTTATAACTCTGCAGGTTTGTGAATTGCAGTGCCCCTGAGCTCCATTTTTCAACTCGCTTTTTTGGGAGCTGGCCGCAAAAGCGCAGGATCGCCTCAGGCCCTATTCTGGTTCCGGGCGGCAGGCTGAGCCTGTGGTTAATTCTTCTTCCTGATGGGAAAATAGAGTGACCTGTGCCTGTCCCAACACCTAGAGCTAGTCTCTCATTGGCTCCCCCTCTTCCCGTTCATCCTCAGGACAAATTGCAAGCTGTACGGAACGGGAGGTTAAAGGTGCTGATTCTCCAAGGAGGGAGATTGCTAGTAAAGCGGCTGGAATGGCGAACCCGAGCACAAGGAGATGAGAAATGAGGTGCGTTTTAGAAACCTTTCCCGATCACACGGTGTACCACCTTCTGGGTTTCTCATGCATGTTTTCGAGGTAGGAAGATGCCCTTGAACCTGGAGATTTGGGACCCATGGGATGGGTAACAGGCAGTATTACTTTAAAGGCTCTGCGTTTGCTCCCCCAACCTCACCAAACCTCTCAGCCCCGAGAATGTCGACCCTTATGTCTCATCCAGCTGTGTGTCTAGATATGGTCAATCCAAGTTGCATCACAGCCCCTGAACGAATTTTGTAAGAATTTCTCTCTCTTTCACTGTCTTTGTTTCACGGGTTTTTAAAAGTAATTTATTTTTATAATGGGGTTTAGCTGCTTTTCACGGCTGTGTTTCTGCCGCTTTACACCCACTTGACTCACTTCCAGAGAGATATCAATACATAGGTTTTAAGATTCTTACTAGTCAGATATATTCTTGTGCGGTGAATAGGGGGTGTTGAGTCCAGTTCACTGAGCAAGGAGTAGGTCTTTCTATTACATATTGGGTTTATGGAACGGTATCTGAGCTCATTTGAAACCCTTGTTTTACGCATCACCCCACCCCACCTTTCCCGTTAAGCAGCCATAGTGTGTTTTCTAAACGTGTGACTCTGTTCTGTTTGGTAATTCAGTTCAAGTGTAGCGGTTTTTACATTCCCTCTATAAGTGATAGCTTATGATAAGTGTCTTTTTCTGTGTGACTTATTTCACTTAGAATCGTCATAGCTAAAACCACTCATCATGCTGCTACTAGCCTTATGACATTGATTTCATGGCTGAGTGATATTCCATTGTACATAAGGACCACCACTTCTTTATCCATTTTTGTCTTTCCTGGGATATTTAAGGTGTCACGAAGTGGAGGTTCTTGTCAACAGAGCAGCCCCATACTTTGGGGTGCCTGTGTCTTGCTGATTTTTAGTTTTCCCAATTTATACGCCCATGAGTGGAAGTGCCCTATGCGCTCTAAGCTGTGCTTTTTCGATGTTTCAGGACACACCGTACACTTCTCCAGAGTGGCTGTTGGCAATTTACATCCCGCCCATCAGCGTAGCAAGGCTCCCATTTCTCCATGGCCTGTTCTGCATTTCTGGTTTTGACACTTTTTTCCGCATGGCCCTTTTGACCGATGGGAAGCGAGACTTCTTTGTAGCGCTGATTTGCCTTTCCAGGTTGCTTGGTTGGCCGAAAAGGGCGTATGCGTTTTTTCCTGAATATATTCAGGAAAAAACGCATACGCCCTTTTTGGCCAAGGGCATCATTGTCGACGTTTTGCCGCTTTTCATGTGCTTTAAAGGCGATTCGAATCGACCTCCTGAAATCTGTTTCCTGCAATTCTGCCTTGCTTTCAGATCCTCTTCGTTGCCTTCCCTCAATATATTTGTGGACGAGAGTTATCATTTACAACTCTGCAGGTTTGTGAATTGCAGTGCCCCTGAGCTCCATTTTTCAACTCGCTTTTTTGGGAGCTGGCCGCAAAAGCGCAGGATTGCCTCAGGCCCTATTCTGCTTCCGGGCGGCAGGCTGAGCCTGTGGTTAATTCTTCTTCCTGATGGGAAAATAGAGTGACCTGTGCCTGTCCCAACACCTAGAGCTAGTCTCTCATTGGCTCCCCCTCTTCCCGTTCATCCTCAGGACAAATTGCAAGCTGTACGGAACGGGAGGTTAAAGGTGCTGATTCTCCAAGGAGGGAGATTGCTAGTAAAGCGGCTGGAATGGCGAACCCGAGCACAAGGAGATGAGAAATGAGGTGCGTTTTAGAAACCTTTCCTGATCACACGGTGTACCACCTTCTGGGTTTCTCATGCATGTTTTCGAGGTAGGAAGATGCCCTTAAACCTGGAGATTTGGGACCCATGGGATGGGTAACAGGCAGTATTACTTTAAAGGCTCTGCGTTTGCTCCCCCAACCTCACCAAACCTCTCAGCCCCGAGAGTGTCCACCCTTATGCCTCATCCAGCTGTGGGTCTAGATATGGTCAATCCAGGTTGCATCACAGCCCCTGAACGAATTTTGTAAGAATTTCTCTCTCTTTCAGTGTCTTTGTTTCACGGGTTTTTAAAAGTAATTTATTTTTATAATGGGGTTTAGCTGCTTTTCACGGCTGTGTTTCTGCCGCTTTACACCCACTTGACTCACTTCCAGAGAGATATCAATACATAGGTTTTAAGATTCTTACTAGTCAGATATATTCTTGTGCGGTGAATAGGGGGTGTTGAGTCCAGTTCACTGAGCAAGGAGTAGGTCTTTCTATTACATATTGGGTTTATGGAACGGTATCTGAGCTCATTTGAAACCCTTGTTTTACGCATCACCCCACCCCACCTTTCCCGTTAAGCAGCCATAGTGTGTTTTCTAAACGTGTGACTCTGTTCTGTTTGGTAATTCAGTTCAAGTGTAGCGATTTTTACATTCCCTCTATAAGTGATAGCTTATGATAAGTGTCTTTTTCTGTGTGACTTATTTCACTTAGAATCGTCATAGCTAAAACCACTCATCATGCTGCTACTAGCCTTATGACATTGATTTCATGGCTGAGTGATATTCCATTGTACATAAGGACCACCACTTCTTTATCCATTTTTGTCTTTCCTGGGATATTTAAGGTGTCACGAATTGGAGGTTCTTGTCAACAGAGCAGCCCCAAACTTTGGGTTGCCTGTGTCTTGCTGATTTTTAGTTTTCCCAATTTATACGCCCATGAGTGGAAGTGCCCTATGCGCTCTAAGCTGTGCTTTTTCGATGTTTCAGGACACACCGTACACTTCTCCAGAGTGGCTGTTGGCAATTTACATCCCGCCCATCAGCGTAGCAAGGCTCCCATTTCTCCATGGCCTGTTCTGCATTTCTGGTTTTGACACTTTTTTCCGCATGGCCCTTTTGACCGATGGGAAGCGAGACTTCTTTGTAGCGCTGATTTGCCTTTCCAGGTTGCTTGGTTGGCCGAAAAGGGCGTATGCGTTTTTTCCTGAATATATTCAGGAAAAAACGCATACGCCCTTTTTGGCCAAGGGCATCATTGTCGACGTTTTGCCGCTTTTCATGTGCTTTAAAGGCGATTCGAATCGACCTCCTGAAATCTGTTTCCTGCAATTCTGCCTTGCTTTCAGATCCTCTTCGTTGCCTTCCCTCAATATATTTGTGGACGAGAGTTATCATTTACAACTCTGCAGGTTTGTGAATTGCAGTGCCCCTGAGGTCCATTTTTCAACTCGCTTTTTTGGGAGCTGGCCGCAAAAGCGCAGGATTGCCTCAGGCCCTATTCTGCTTCCGGGCGGCAGGCTGAGCCTGTGGTTAATTCTTCTTCCTGATGGGAAAATAGAGTGACCTGTGCCTGTCCCAACACCTAGAGCTAGTCTCTCATTGGCTCCCCCTCTTCCCGTTCATCCTCAGGACAAATTGCAAGCTGTACGGAACGGGAGGTTAAAGGTGCTGATTCTCCAAGGAGGGAGATTGCTAGTAAAGCGGCTGGAATGGCGAACCCGAGCACAAGGAGATGAGAAATGAGGTGCGTTTTAGAAACCTTTCCCGATCACACGGTGTACCACCTTCTGGGTTTCTCATGCATGTTTTCGAGGTAGGAAGATGCCCTTGAACCTGGAGATTTGGGACCCATGGGATGGGTACCACGCAGTATTACTTGAAAGGGTCTGCGTTTGCTCCCCCAACCTCACCAAACCTCTCAGCCCCGAGAGTGTCCACCCTTATGTCTCCTCCAGCTGTGGGTCTAGATATGGTCAATCCAGGTTGCATCACAGCCCCTGAAAGAATTTTGTAAGAATTTCTCTCTCTTTCACTGTCTTTGTATCACGGGTTTTTAAAAGTAATTTATTTTTATAATGGGGTTTAGCTGCTTTTCACGGCTGTGTTTCTGCCGCTTTACACCCACTTGACTCACTTCCAGAGAGATATCAATACATAGGTTTTAAGATTCTTACTAGTCAGATATATTCTTGCGCGGTGAATAGGGGGTGTTGAGTCCAGTTCACTGAGCAAGGAGTAGGTCTTTCTATTACATATTGGGTTTATGGAACGGTATCTGAGCTCATTTGAAACCCTTGTTTTATGCATCACCCCACCCCACCTTTCCCGTTAAGCAGCCATAGTGTGTTTTCTAAACGTGTGACTCTGTTCTGTTTGGTAATTCAGTTCAAGTGTAGCGGTTTTTACATTCCCTCTATAAGTGATAGCTTATAATAAGTGTGTTTTTCTGTATGACTTATTTCACTTAGAATCGTCGTAGCTAAAGCCACTCATCATGCTGCTACTAGCCTTATGACATTGATTTCATGGCTGAGGGATATTCCATTGTACATAAGGACCACCACTTCTTTATCCATTTTTCTCTTTCCTGGGATATTTAAGGTGTCACGAAGTGGAGGTTCTTGTCAACAGAGCAGCCCCAAACTTTGGGGTGCCTGTGTCTTGCTGATTTTTAGTTTTCCCAATTTATACGCCCATGAGTGGAAGTGCCCTATGCGCTCTAAGCTGTGTTTTTTCGATGTTTCAGGACACACCGTACACTTCTCCAGAGTGGCTGTTGGCAATTTACATCCCGCCCATCAGCGTAGCAAGGCTCCCATTTCTCCATGGCCTGTCCTGCATTTCTGGTTTTGACACTTTTTTCCGCATGGCCCTTTTGACCGATGGGAAGCGAGACTTCTTTGTAGCGCTGATTTGCCTTTCCAGGTTGCTTGGTTGGCCAAAAAGGGCGTATGCGTTTTTTCCTGAATATATTCAGGAAAAAACGCATACGCCCTTTTTGGCCAAGGGCATCATTGTCGACGTTTTGCTGCTTTTCATGTGCTTTAAAGGCGATTCGAATCGACCTCCTGAAATCTGTTTCCTGCAATTCTGCCTTGCTTTCAGATCCTCTTCGTTGCCTTCCCTCAATATATTTGTGGACGAGAGTTATCATTTATAACTCTGCAGGTTTGTGAATTGCAGTGCCCCTGAGCTCCATTTTTCAACTCGCTTTTTTGGGAGCTGGCCGCAAAAGCGCAGGTTCACCTCAGGCACTATTCTGCTTCTGGGCGGCAGGCTGAGCCTGTGGTTAATTCTTCTTCCTGATGGGAAAATAGAGTGACCTGTGCCTGTCCCAACACCTAGAGCTAGTCTCTCATTGGCTCCCCCTCTTCCCGTTCATCCTCAAGACAAATTGCAAGCTGTATGGAACGGGAGGTTAAAGGTGCTGATTCTCCAAGGAGGGAGATTGCTAGTAAAGCGGCTGGAATGGCGAACCCGAGCACAAGGAGATGAGAAATGAGGTGCGTTTTAGAAACCTTTCCCGATCACACGGTGTACCACCTTCTGGGTTTCTCATGCATGTGTTCGAGGTAGGAAGATGCCCTTGAACCTGGAGATTTGGGACCCATGGGATGGGTAACAGGCAGTATTACTTTAAAGGCTCTGCGTTTGCTCCCCCAACCTCACCAAACCTCTCAGCCCCGAGAATGTCCACCCTTATGTCTCATCCAGCTGTGTGTCTAGATATGGTCAATCCAAGTTGCATCACAGCCCCTGAACGAATTTTGTAAGAATTTCTCTCTCTTTCACTGTCTTTGTTTCACGGGTTTTTAAAAGTAATTTATTTTTATAATGGGGTTTAGCTGCTTTTCACGGCTGTGTTTCTGCCGCTTTACACCCACTTGACTCACTTCCAGAGAGATATCAATACATAGGTTTTAAGATTCTTACTAGTCAGATATATTCTTGTGCGGTGAATAGGGGGTGTTGAGTCCACTTCACTGAGCAAGGAGTAGGTCTTTCTATTACATATTGGGTTTATGGAACGGTATCTGAGCTCATTTGAAACCCTTGTTTTACGCATCACCCCACCCCACCTTTCCCGTTAAGCAGCCATAGTGTGTTTTCTAAACGTGTGACTCTGTTCTGTTTGGTAATTCAGTTCAAGTGTAGCGGTTTTTACATTCCCTCTATAAGTGATAGCTTATGATAAGTGTCTTTTTCTGTGTGACTTATTTCACTTAGAATCGTCATAGCTAAAACCACTCATCATGCTGCTACTAGCCTTATGACATTGATTTCATGGCTGAGTGATATTCCATTGTACATAAGGACCACCAATTCTTTATCCATTTTTGTCTTTCCTGGGATATTTAAGGTGTCACGAAGTGGAGGTTCTTGTCAACAGAGCAGCCCCATACTTTGGGGTGCCTGTGTCTTGCTGATTTTTAGTTTTCCCAATTTATACGCCCATGAGTGGAAGTGCCCTAGGCGCTCTAAGCTGTGCTTTTTCGAAGTTTCAGGACACACCGTACACTTCTCCAGAGTGGCTGTTGGCAATTTACATCCCGCCCATCAGCGTAGCAAGGCTCCCATTTCTCCATGGCCTGTTCTGCATTTCTGGTTTTGACACTTTTTTCCGCATGGCCCTTTTGACCGATGGGAAGCGAGACTTCTTTGTAGCGCTGATTTGCCTTTCCAGGTTGCTTGGTTGGCCGAAAAGGGCGTATGCGTTTTTTCCTGAATATATTCAGGAAAAAACGCATACGCCCTTTTTGGCCAAGGGCATCATTGTCGACGTTTTGCCGCTTTTCATGTGCTTTAAAGGCGATTCGAATCGACCTCCTGAAATCTGTTTCCTGCAATTCTGCCTTGCTTTCAGATCCTCTTTGTTGCCTTCCCTCAATATATTTGTGGACGAGAGTTATCATTTACAACTCTGCAGGTTTGTGAATTGCAGTGCCCCTGAGCTCCATTTTTCAACTCGCTTTTTTGGGAGCTGGCCGCAAAAGCGCAGGATTGCCTCAGGCCCTATTCTGCTTCCGGGCGGCAGGCTGAGCCTGTGGTTAATTCTTCTTCCTGATGGGAAAATAGAGTGACCTGTGCCTGTCCCAACACCTAGAGCTAGTCTCTCATTGGCTCCCCCTCTTCCCGTTCATCCTCAGGACAAATTGCAAGCTGTACGGAACGGGAGGTTAAAGGTGCTGATTCTCCAAGGAGGGAGATTGCTAGTAAAGCGGCTGGAATGGCGAACCCGAGCACAAGGAGATGAGAAATGAGGTGCGTTTTAGAAACCTTTCCCGATCACACGGTGTACCACCTTCTGGGTTTCTCATGCATGTTTTCGAGGTAGGAAGATGCCCTTGAACCTGGAGATTTGGGACCCATGGGATGGGTAACAGGCAGTATTACTTTAAAGGCTCTGCGTTTGCGCCCCCAACCTCACCAAACCTCACAGCCCCGAGAGTGTCCACCCTTATGTCTCATCCAGCTGTGGGTCTAGATATGGTCAATCCAGGTTGCATCACAGCCCCTGAACGAATTTTGTAAGAAATTCTCTCTCTTTCACTGTCTTTGTTTCACGGGTTTTAAAAAGTAATTTATTTTTATAATGGGGTTTAGCTGTTTTTCACGGCTGTGTTTATGCGGCTTTACAGCCACTTGACTCACTTCCAGAGAGATATCAATACATAGGTTTTAAGATTCTTACTAGTCAGATATATTCTTGTGCGGTGAATAGGGGGTGTTGAGTCCAGTTCACTGAGCAAGGAGTAGGTCTTTCTATTACATATTGGGTTTATGGAACGGTATCTGAGCTCATTTGAAACCCTTGTTTTATGCATCACCCCACCCCACCTTTCCCGTTAAGCAGCCATAATGTGTTTTCTAAACGTGTGACTCTGTTCTGTTTTGTAATTCAGTTCAAGTGTAGCGGTTTTTACATTCCCTCTATAAGTGATAGCTTATAATAAGTGTGTTTTTCTGTATGACTTATTTCACTTAGAATCGTCGTAGCTAAAGCCACTCATCATGCTGCTACTAGCCTTATGACATTGATTTCATGGCTGAGTGATATTCCATTGTACATAAGGACCACCACTTCTTTATCCATTTTTCTCTTTCCTGGGATATTTAAGGTGTCACGAAGTGGAGGTTCTTGTCAACAGAGCAGCCCCAAACTTTGGGGTGCCTTTGTCTTGCTGATTTTTAGTTTTCCCAATTTATACGCCCATGAGTGGAAGTGCCCTATGCGCTCTAAGCTGTGTTTTTTCGATGTTTCAGGACACACCGTACACTTCTCCAGAGTGGCTGTTGGCAATTTACATCCCGCCCATCAGCGTAGCAAGGCTCCCATTTCTCCATGGCCTGTTCTGCATTTCTGGTTTTGACACTTTTTTCCGCATGGCCCTTTTGACCGATGGGAAGCGAGACTTCTTTGTAGCGCTGATTTGCCTTTCCAGGTTGCTTGGTTTTCCAAAAAGGGCGTATGCGTCTTTTCCTGAATATATTCAGGAAAAAACGCATACGCCCTTTTTGGCCAAGGGCATCATTGTCGACGTTTTGCCGCTTTTCATGTGCTTTAAAGGCGATTCGAATCGACCTCCTGAAATCTGTTTCCTGCAATTCTGCCTTGCTTTCAGATCCTCTTCGTTGCCTTCCCTCAATATATTTGTGGACGAGAGTTATCATTTATAACTCTGCAGGTTTGTGAATTGCAGTGCCCCTGAGCTCCATTTTTCAACTCGCTTTTTTGGGAGCTGGCCGCAAAAGCGCAGGATTGCCTCAGGCCCTATTCTGCTTCCTGGCGGCAGGCTGAGCCTGTGGTTAATTCTTCTTCCTGATGGGAAAATAGAGTGACCTGTGCCTGTCCCAACACCTAGAGCTAGTCTCTCATTGGCTCCCCCTCTTCCCGTTCATCCTCAGGACAAATTGCAAGCTGTACGGAACGGGAGGTTAAAGGTGCTGATTCTCCAAGGAGGGAGATTGCTAGTAAAGCGGCTGGAATGGCGAACCCGAGCACAAGGAGATGAGAAATGAGGTGCGTTTTAGAAACCTTTCCCGATCACACGGTGTACCACCTTCTGGGTTTCTCATGCATGTTTTCGAGGTAGGAAGATGCCCTTGAACCTGGAGATTTGGGACCCATGGGATGGGTAACAGGCAGTATTACTTTAAAGGCTCTGCGTTTGCTCCCCCAACCTCACCAAACCTCTCAGCCCCGAGAGTGTCCACCCTTATGTCTCCTCCAGCTGTGGGTCTAGATATGGTCAATCCAGGTTGCGTCACAGCCCCTGAACGAATTTTGTAAGAATTTCTCTCTCTTTCACTGTCTTTGTTTCACGGGTTTTTAAAAGTAATTTATTTTTATAATGGGGTTTAGCTGCTTTTCACGGCTGTGTTTCTGCCGCTTTACAGCCACTTGACTCACTTCCAGAGAGATATCAATACATAGGTTTTAAGATTCTTACTAGTCAGATATATTCTTGTGCGGTGAATAGGGGGTGTTGAGTCCAGTTCACTGAGCAAGGAGTAGGTCTTTCTATTACATATTGGGTTTATGGAACGGTATCTGAGCTCATTTGAAACCCTTGTTTTATGCATCACCCCACCCCACCTTTCCCGTTAAGCAGCCATAATGTGTTTTCTAAACGTGTGACTCTGTTCTGTTTTGTAATTCAGTTCAAGTGTAGCGGTTTTTACATTCCCTCTATAAGTGATAGCTTATAATAAGTGTGTTTTTCTGTATGACTTATTTCACTTAGAATCGTCGTAGCTAAAGCCACT
Source organism: Balaenoptera ricei (assembly GCF_028023285.1). NCBI lineage: Eukaryota > Metazoa > Chordata > Mammalia > Artiodactyla > Balaenopteridae > Balaenoptera > Balaenoptera ricei. Next base: position 44,277,239 of record NC_082642.1, on the reverse strand, counting down.
CATCATGCTGCTACTAGCCTTATGACATTGATTTCATGGCTGAGTGATATTCCATTGTACATAAGGACCACCACTTCTTTATCCATTTTTCTCTTTCCTGGGATATTTAAGGTGTCACGAAGTGGAGGTTCTTGTCAACAGAGCAGCCCCAAACTTTGGGGTGCCTTTGTCTTGCTGATTTTTAGTTTTCCCAATTTATACGCCCATGAGTGGAAGTGCCCTATGCGCTCTAAGCTGTGTTTTTTCGATGTTTCAGGACACACTGTACACTTCTCCAGAGTGGCTGTTGGCAATTTACATCCCGCCCATCAGCGTAGCAAGGCTCCCATTTCTCCATGCCCTGTTCTGCATTTCTGGTTTTGACACTTTTTTCCGCATGGCCCTTTTGACCGATGGGAAGCGAGACATCTTTGTAGTGCTGATTTGCCTTTCCAGGTTGCTTGGTTGGCCAAAAAGGGCGTATGCGTTTTTTCCTGAATATATTCAGGAAAAAACGCATACGCCCTTTTTGGCCAAGGGCATCATTGTCGACGTTTTGCCGCTTTTCATGTGCTTTAAAGGCGATTCGAATCGACCTCCTGAAATCTGTTTCCTGCAATTCTGCCTTGCTTTCAGATCCTCTTCGTTGCCTTCCCTCAATATATTTGTGGACGAGAGTTATCATTTATAACTCTGCAGGTTTGTGAATTGCAGTGCCCCTGAGCTCCATTTTTCAACTCGCTTTTTTGGGAGCTGGCCGCAAAAGCGCAGGATCGCCTCAGGCCCTATTCTGGTTCCAGGCGGCAGGCTGAGCCTGTGGTTAATTCTTCTTCCTGATGGGAAAATAGAGTGACCTGTGCCTGTCCCAACACCTAGAGCTAGTCTCTCATTGGCTCCCCCTCTTCCCGTTCATCCTCAGGACAACTTGCAAGCTGTACGGAACGGGAGGTTAAAGGTGCTGATTCTCCAAGGAGGGAGATTGCTAGTAAAGCGGCTGGAATGGCGAACCCGAGCACAAGGAGATGAGAAATGAGGTGCGTTTTAGAAACCTTTCCCGATCACACGGTGTACCACCTTCTGGGTTTCTCATGCATGTTTTCGAGGTAGGAAGATGCCCTTGAACCTGGAGATTTGGGACCCATGGGATGGGTAACAGGCAGTATTACTTTAAAGGCTCTGCGTTTGCGCCCCCAACCTCACCAAACCTCTCAGCCCCGAGAGTGTCCACCCTTATGTCTCATCCAGCTGTGGGTCTAGATATGGTCAATCCAGGTTGCATCACAGCCCCTGAACGAATTTTGTAAGAAATTCTCTCTCTTTCACTGTCTTTGTTTCACGGGTTTTAAAAAGTAATTTATTTTTATAATGGGGTTTAGCTGTTTTTCACGGCTGTGTTTATGCGGCTTTACAGCCACTTGACTCACTTCCAGAGAGATATCAATACATAGGTTTTAAGATTCTTACTAGTCAGATATATTCTTGTGCGGTGAATAGGGGGTGTTGAGTCCAGTTCACTGAGCAAGGAGTAGGTCTTTCTATTACATATTGGGTTTATGGAACGGTATCTGAGCTCATTTGAAACCCTTGTTTTATGCATCACCCCACCCCACCTTTCCCGTTAAGCAGCCATAATGTGTTTTCTAAACGTGTGACTCTGTTCTGTTTTGTAATTCAGTTCAAGTGTAGCGGTTTTTACATTCCCTCTATAAGTGATAGCTTATAATAAGTGTGTTTTTCTGTATGACTTATTTCACTTAGAATCGTCGTAGCTAAAGCCACTCATCATGCTGCTACTAGCCTTATGACATTGATTTCATGGCTGAGTGATATTCCATTGTACATAAGGACCACCACTTCTTTATCCATTTTTCTCTTTCCTGGGATATTTAAGGTGTCACGAAGTGGAGGTTCTTGTCAACAGAGCAGCCCCAAACTTTGGGGTGCCTTTGTCTTGCTGATTTTTAGTTTTCCCAATTTATACGCCCATGAGTGGAAGTGCCCTATGCGCTCTAAGCTGTGTTTTTTCGATGTTTCAGGACACACCGTACACTTCTCCAGAGTGGCTGTTGGCAATTTACATCCCGCCCATCAGCGTAGCAAGGCTCCCATTTCTCCATGGCCTGTTCTGCATTTCTGGTTTTGACACTTTTTTCCGCATGGCCCTTTTGACCGATGGGAAGCGAGACTTCTTTGTAGCGCTGATTTGCCTTTCCAGGTTGCTTGGTTTTCCAAAAAGGGCGTATGCGTCTTTTCCTGAATATATTCAGGAAAAAACGCATACGCCCTTTTTGGCCAAGGGCATCATTGTCGACGTTTTGCCGCTTTTCATGTGCTTTAAAGGCGATTCGAATCGACCTCCTGAAATCTGTTTCCTGCAATTCTGCCTTGCTTTCAGATCCTCTTCGTTGCCTTCCCTCAATATATTTGTGGACGAGAGTTATCATTTATAACTCTGCAGGTTTGTGAATTGCAGTGCCCCTGAGCTCCATTTTTCAACTCGCTTTTTTGGGAGCTGGCCGCAAAAGCGCAGGATTGCCTCAGGCCCTATTCTGCTTCCTGGCGGCAGGCTGAGCCTGTGGTTAATTCTTCTTCCTGATGGGAAAATAGAGTGACCTGTGCCTGTCCCAACACCTAGAGCTAGTCTCTCATTGGCTCCCCCTCTTCCCGTTCATCCTCAGGACAAATTGCAAGCTGTACGGAACGGGAGGTTAAAGGTGCTGATTCTCCAAGGAGGGAGATTGCTAGTAAAGCGGCTGGAATGGCGAACCCGAGCACAAGGAGATGAGAAATGAGGTGCGTTTTAGAAACCTTTCCCGATCACACGGTGTACCACCTTCTGGGTTTCTCATGCATGTTTTCGAGGTAGGAAGATGCCCTTGAACCTGGAGATTTGGGACCCATGGGATGGGTAACAGGCAGTATTACTTTAAAGGCTCTGCGTTTGCTCCCCCAACCTCACCAAACCTCTCAGCCCCGAGAGTGTCCACCCTTATGTCTCCTCCAGCTGTGGGTCTAGATATGGTCAATCCAGGTTGCGTCACAGCCCCTGAACGAATTTTGTAAGAATTTCTCTCTCTTTCACTGTCTTTGTTTCACGGGTTTTTAAAAGTAATTTATTTTTATAATGGGGTTTAGCTGCTTTTCACGGCTGTGTTTCTGCCGCTTTACAGCCACTTGACTCACTTCCAGAGAGATATCAATACATAGGTTTTAAGATTCTTACTAGTCAGATATATTCTTGTGCGGTGAATAGGGGGTGTTGAGTCCAGTTCACTGAGCAAGGAGTAGGTCTTTCTATTACATATTGGGTTTATGGAACGGTATCTGAGCTCATTTGAAACCCTTGTTTTATGCATCACCCCACCCCACCTTTCCCGTTAAGCAGCCATAATGTGTTTTCTAAACGTGTGACTCTGTTCTGTTTTGTAATTCAGTTCAAGTGTAGCGGTTTTTACATTCCCTCTATAAGTGATAGCTTATAATAAGTGTGTTTTTCTGTATGACTTATTTCACTTAGAATCGTCGTAGCTAAAGCCACTCATCATGCTGCTACTAGCCTTATGACATTGATTTCATGGCTGAGTGATATTCCATTGTACATAAGGACCACCACTTCTTTATCCATTTTTCTCTTTCCTGGGATATTTAAGGTGTCACGAAGTGGAGGTTCTTGTCAACAGAGCAGCCCCAAACTTTGGGGTGCCTTTGTCTTGCTGATTTTTAGTTTTCCCAATTTATACGCCCATGAGTGGAAGTGCCCTATGCGCTCTAAGCTGTGTTTTTTCGATGTTTCAGGACACACTGTACACTTCTCCAGAGTGGCTGTTGGCAATTTACATCCCGCCCATCAGCGTAGCAAGGCTCCCATTTCTCCATGCCCTGTTCTGCATTTCTGGTTTTGACACTTTTTTCCGCATGGCCCTTTTGACCGATGGGAAGCGAGACATCTTTGTAGTGCTGATTTGCCTTTCCAGGTTGCTTGGTTGGCCAAAAAGGGCGTATGCGTTTTTTCCTGAATATATTCAGGAAAAAACGCATACGCCCTTTTTGGCCAAGGGCATCATTGTCGACGTTTTGCCGCTTTTCATGTGCTTTAAAGGCGATTCGAATCGACCTCCTGAAATCTGTTTCCTGCAATTCTGCCTTGCTTTCAGATCCTCTTCGTTGCCTTCCCTCAATATATTTGTGGACGAGAGTTATCATTTATAACTCTGCAGGTTTGTGAATTGCAGTGCCCCTGAGCTCCATTTTTCAACTCGCTTTTTTGGGAGCTGGCCGCAAAAGCGCAGGATCGCCTCAGGCCCTATTCTGGTTCCAGGCGGCAGGCTGAGCCTGTGGTTAATTCTTCTTCCTGATGGGAAAATAGAGTGACCTGTGCCTGTCCCAACACCTAGAGCTAGTCTCTCATTGGCTCCCCCTCTTCCCGTTCATCCTCAGGACAACTTGCAAGCTGTACGGAACGGGAGGTTAAAGGTGCTGATTCTCCAAGGAGGGAGATTGCTAGTAAAGCGGCTGGAATGGCGAACCCGAGCACAAGGAGATGAGAAATGAGGTGCGTTTTAGAAACCTTTCCCGATCACACGGTGTACCACCTTCTGGGTTTCTCATGCATGTTTTCGAGGTAGGAAGATGCCCTTGAACCTGGAGATTTGGGACCCATGGGATGGGTAACAGGCAGTATTACTTTAAAGGCTCTGCGTTTGCGCCCCCAACCTCACCAAACCTCTCAGCCCCGAGAGTGTCCACCCTTATGTCTCATCCAGCTGTGGGTCTATATATGGTCAATCCAGGTTGCATCACAGCCCCTGAACGAATTTTGTAAGAAATTCTCTCTCTTTCACTGTCTTTGTTTCACGGGTTTTAAAAAGTAATTTATTTTTATAATGGGGTTTAGCTGTTTTTCACGGCTGTGTTTATGCGGCTTTACAGCCACTTGACTCACTTCCAGAGAGATATCAATACATAGGTTTTAAGATTCTTACTAGTCAGATATATTCTTGTGCGGTGAATAGGGGGTGTTGAGTCCAGTTCACTGAGCAAGGAGTAGGTCTTTCTATTACATATTGGGTTTATGGAACGGTATCTGAGCTCATTTGAAACCCTTGTTTTATGCATCACCCCACCCCACCTTTCCCGTTAAGCAGCCATAGTGTGTTTTGTAAACGTGTGACTCTGTTCTGTTTTGTAATTCAGTTCAAGTGTAGCGGTTTTTACATTCCCTCTATAAGTGATAGCTTATGATAAGTGTCTTTTTCTGTGTGACTTATTTCACTTAGAATCGTCGTAGCTAAAGCCACTCATCATGCTGCTACTAGCCTTATGACATTGATTTCATGGCTGAGGGATATTCCATTGTACATAAGGACCACCACTTCTTTATCCATTTTTCTCTTTCCTGGGATATTTAAGGTGTCACGAAGTGGAGGTTCTTGTCAACAGAGCAGCCCTAAACTTTCGGGTGCCTGTGTCTTGCTGATTTTTAGTTTTCCCAATTTATACGCCCATGAGTGGAAGTGCCCTATGCGCTCTAAGCTGTGTTTTTTCGATGTTTCAGGACACACCGTACACTTCTCCAGAGTGGCTGTTGGCAATTTACATCCCGCCCATCAGCGTAGCAAGGCTCCCATTTCTCCATGGCCTGTTCTGCATTTCTGGTTTTGACACTTTTTTCCGCATGGCCCTTTTGACCGATGGGAAGCGAGACTTCTTTGTAGCGCTGATTTGCCTTTCCAGGTTGCTTGGTTGGCCAAAAAGGGCGTATGCGTTTTTTCCTGAATATATTCAGGAAAAAACGCATACGCCCTTTTTGGCCAAGGGCATCATTGTCGACGTTTTGCCGCTTTTCATGTGCTTTAAAGGCGATTCGAATCGACCTCCTGAAATCTGTTTCCTGCAATTCTGCCTTGCTTTCAGATCCTCTTCGTTGCCTTCCCTCAATATATTTGTGGACGAGAGTTATCATTTATAACTCTGCAGGTTTGTGAATTGCAGTGCCCCTGAGCTCCATTTTTCAACTCGCTTTTTTGGGAGCTGGCCGCAAAAGCGCAGGATTGCCTCAGGCCCTATTCTGCTTCCTGGCGGCAGGCTGAGCCTGTGGTTAATTCTTCTTCCTGATGGGAAAATAGAGTGACCTGTGCCTGTCCCAACACCTAGAGCTAGTCTCTCATTGGCTCCCCCTCTTCCCGTTCATCCTCAGGACAAATTGCAAGCTGTACGGAACGGGAGGTTAAAGGTGCTGATTCTCCAAGGAGGGAGATTGCTAGTAAAGCGGCTGGAATGGCGAACCCGAGCACAAGGAGATGAGAAATGAGGTGCGTTTTAGAAACCTTTCCCGATCACACGGTGTACCACCTTCTGGGTTTCTCATGCATGTTTTCGAGGTAGGAAGATGCCCTTGAACCTGGAGATTTGGGACCCATGGGATGGGTAACAGGCAGTATTACTTTAAAGGCTCTGCGTTTGCTTCCCCAACCTCACCAAACCTCTCAGCCCCGAGAGTGTCCACCCTTATGTCTCCTCCAGCTGTGGGTCTAGATATGGTCAATCCAGGTTGCGTCACAGCCCCTGAACGAATTTTGTAAGAATTTCTCTCTCTTTCACTGTCTTTGTTTCACGGGTTTTTAAAAGTAATTTATTTTTATAATGGGTTTTAGCTGTTTTTCACGGCTGTGTTTATGCGGCTTTACAGCCACTTGACTCACTTCCAGAGAGATATCAATACATAGGTTTTAAGATTCTTACTAGTCAGATATATTCTTGTGCGGTGAATAGGGGGTGTTGAGTCCAGTTCACTGAGCAAGGAGTAGGTCTTTCTATTACATATTGGGTTTATGGAACGGTATCTGAGCTCATTTGAAACCCTTGTTTTATGCATCACCCCACCCCACCTTTCCCGTTAAGCAGCCATAGTGTGTTTTGTAAACGTGTGACTCTGTTCTGTTTTGTAATTCAGTTCAAGTGTAGCGGTTTTTACATTCCCTCTATAAGTGATAGCTTATGATAAGTGTCTTTTTCTGTGTGACTTATTTCACTTAGAATCGTCATAGCTAAAGCCACTCATCATGCTGCTACTAGCCTTCTGACATTGATTTCATGGCTGAGGGTTATTCCATTGTACATAAGGACCACCACTTCTTTATCCATTTTTCTCTTTTCTGGGATATTTAAGGTGTCATGAAGTGGAGGTTCTTGTCAACAGAGCAGCCCTAAACTTTCGGGTGCCTGTGTCTTGCTGATTTTTAGTTTTCCCAATTTATACGCCCATGAGTGGAAGTGCCCTATGTGCTCTAAGCTGTGTTTTTTCGATGTTTCAGGACACACCGTACACTTCTCCAGAGTGGCTGTTGGCAATTTACATCCCGCCCATCAGCGTAGCAAGGCTCCCATTTCTCCATGGCCTGTTCTGCATTTCTGGTTTTGACACTTTTTTCCGCATGGCCCTTTTGACCGATGGGAAGCGAGACTTCTTTGTAGCGCTGATTTGCCTTTCCAGGTTGCTTGGTTGGCCAAAAAGGGCGTATGCGTTTTTTCCTGAATATATTCAGGAAAAAACGCATACGCCCTTTTTGGCCAAGGGCATCATTGTCGACGTTTTGCCGCTTTTCATGTGCTTTAAAGGCGATTCGAATCGACCTCCTGAAATCTGTTTCCTGCAATTCTGCCTTGCTTTCAGATCCTCTTCGTTGCCTTCCCTCAATATATTTGTGGACGAGAGTTATCATTTATAACTCTGCAGGTTTGTGAATTGCAGTGCCCCTGAGCTCCATTTTTCAACTCGCTTTTTTGGGAGCTGGCCACAAAAGCGCAGGATTGCCTCAGGCCCTATTCTGCTTCCGGGCGGCAGGCTGAGCCTGTGGTTAATTCTTCTTCCTGATGGGAAAATAGAGTGACCTGTGCCTGTCCCAACACCTAGAGCTAGTCTCTCATTGGCTCCCCCTCTTCCCGTTCATCCTCAGGACAAATTGCAAGCTGTACGGAACGGGAGGTTAAAGGTGCTGATTCTCCAAGGAGGGAGATTGCTAGTAAAGCAGCTGGAATGGCGAACCCGAGCACAAGGAGATGAGAAATGAGGTGCGTTTTAGAAACCTTTCCCGATCACACGGTGTACCACCTTCTGGGTTTCTCATGCATGTTTTCGAGGTAGGAAGATGCCCTTGAACCTGGAGATTTGGGACCCATGGGATGGGTAACAGGCAGTATTACTTTAAAGGCTCTGCGTTTGCGCCCCCAACCTCACCAAACCTCTCAGCCCCGAGAGTGTCCACCCTTATGTCTCATCCAGCTGTGGGTCTAGATATGGTCAATCCAGGTTGCATCACAGCCCCTGAACGAATTTTGTAAGAAATTCTCTCTCTTTCACTGTCTTTGTTTCACGGGTTTTAAAAAGTAATTTATTTTTATAATGGGGTTTAGCTGTTTTTCACGGCTGTGTTTATGCGGCTTTACAGCCACTTGACTCACTTCCAGAGAGATATCAATACATAGGTTTTAAGATTCTTACTAGTCAGATATATTCTTGTGCGGTGAATAGGGGGTGTTGAGTCCAGTTCACTGAGCAAGGAGTAGGTCTTTCTATTACATATTGGGTTTATGGAACGGTATCTGAGCTCATTTGAAACCCTTGTTTTATGCATCACCCCACCCCACCTTTCCCGTTAAGCAGCCATAGTGTGTTTTGTAAACGTGTGACTCTGTTCTGTTTTGTAATTCAGTTCAAGTGTAGCGGTTTTTACATTCCCTCTATAAGTGATAGCTTATGATAAGTGTCTTTTTCTGTGTGACTTATTTCACTTAGAATCGTCGTAGCTAAAGCCACTCATCATGCTGCTACTAGCCTTATGACATTGATTTCATGGCTGAGGGATATTCCATTGTACATAAGGACCACCACTTCTTTATCCATTTTTCTCTTTCCTGGGATATTTAAGGTGTCACGAAGTGGAGGTTCTTGTCAACAGAGCAGCCCTAAACTTTCGGGTGCCTGTGTCTTGCTGATTTTTAGTTTTCCCAATTTATACGCCCATGAGTGGAAGTGCCCTATGCGCTCTAAGCTGTGTTTTTTCGATGTTTCAGGACACACCGTACACTTCTCCAGAGTGGCTGTTGGCAATTTACATCCCGCCCATCAGCATAGCAAGGCTCCCATTTCTCCATGGCCTGTTCTGCATTTCTGGTTTTGACACTTTTTTCCGCATGGCCCTTTTGACCGATGGGAAGCGAGACTTCTTTGTAGCGCTGATTTGCCTTTCCAGGTTGCTTGGTTGGCCAAAAAGGGCGTATGCGTTTTTTCCTGAATATATTCAGGAAAAAACGCATACGCCCTTTTTGGCCAAGGGCATCATTGTCGACGTTTTGCCGCTTTTCATGTGCTTTAAAGGCGATTCGAATCGACCTCCTGAAATCTGTTTCCTGCAATTCTGCCTTGCTTTCAGATCCTCTTTGTTGCCTTCCCTCAATATATTTGTGGACGAGAGTTATCATTTATAACTCTGCAGGTTTGTGAATTGCAGTGCCCCTGAGCTCCATTTTTCAACTCGCTTTTTTGGGAGCTGGCCGCAAAAGCGCAGGATTGCCTCAGGCCCTATTCTGCTTCCTGGCGGCAGGCTGAGCCTGTGGTTAATTCTTCTTCCTGATGGGAAAATAGAGTGACCTGTGCCTGTCCCAACACCTAGATCTAGTCTCTCATTGGCTCCCCCTCTTCCCGTTCATCCTCAGGACAAATTGCAAGCTGTACGGAACGGGAGGTTAAAGGTGCTGATTCTCCAAGGAGGGAGATTGCTAGTAAAGCGGCTGGAATGGCGAACCCGAGCACAAGGAGATGAGAAATGAGGTGCGTTTTAGAAACCTTTCCCGATCACACGGTGTACCACCTTCTGGGTTTCTCATGCATGTTTTCGAGGTAGGAAGATGCCCTTGAACCTGGAGATTTGGGACCCATGGGATGGGTAACAGGCAGTATTACTTTAAAGGCTCTGCGTTTGCTCCCCCAACCTCACCAAACCTCTCAGCCCCGAGAGTGTCCACCCTTATGTCTCCTCCAGCTGTGGGTCTAGATATGGTCAATCCAGGTTGCGTCACAGCCCCTGAACGAATTTTGTAAGAATTTCTCTCTCTTTCACTGTCTTTGTTTCACGGGTTTTTAAAAGTAATTTATTTTTATAATGGGTTTTAGCTGTTTTTCACGGCTGTGTTTATGCGGCTTTACAGCCACTTGACTCACTTCCAGAGAGATATCAATACATAGGTTTTAAGATTCTTACTAGTCAGATATATTCTTGTGCGGTGAATAGGGGGTGTTGAGTCCAGTTCACTGAGCAAGGAGTAGGTCTTTCTATTACATATTGGGTTTATGGAACGATATCTGAGCTCATTTGAAACCCTTGTTTTATGCATCACCCCACCCCACCTTTCCCGTTAAGCAGCCATAGTGTGTTTTCTAAACGTGTGACTCTGTTCTGTTTTGTAATTCAGTTCAAGTGTAGCGGTTTTTACATTCCCTCTATAAGTGATAGCTTATGATAAGTGTCTTTTTCTGTGTGACTTATTTCACTTAGAATCGTCATAGCTAAAGCCACTCATCATGCTGCTACTAGCCTTCTGACATTGATTTCATGGCTGAGGGTTATTCCATTGTACATAAGGACCACCACTTCTTTATCCATTTTTCTCTTTCCTGGGATATTTAAGGTGTCATGAAGTGGAGGATCTTGTCAACAGAGCAGCCCCAAACTTTCGGGTGCCTGTGTCTTGCTGATTTTTAGTTTTCCCAATTTATACGCCCATGAGTGGAAGTGCCCTATGTGCTCTAAGCTGTGTTTTTTCGATGTTTCAGGACACACCGTACACTTCTCCAGAGTGGCTGTTGGCAATTTACATCCCGCCCATCAGCGTAGCAAGGCTCCCATTTCTCCATGGCCTGTTCTGCATTTCTGGTTTTGACACTTTTTTCCGCATGGCCCTTTTGACCGATGGGAAGCGAGACTTCTTTGTAGCGCTGATTTGCCTTTCCAGGTTGCTTGGTTGGCCAAAAAGGGCGTATGCGTTTTTTCCTGAATATATTCAGGAAAAAACGCATACGCCCTTTTTGGCCAAGGGCATCATTGTCGACGTTTTGCCGCTTTTCATGTGCTTTAAAGGCGATTCGAATCGACCTCCTGAAATCTGTTTCCTGCAATTCTGCCTTGCTTTCAGATCCTCTTCGTTGCCTTCCCTCAATATATTTGTGGACGAGAGTTATCATTTATAACTCTGCAGGTTTGTGAATTGCAGTGCCCCTGAGCTCCATTTTTCAACTCGCTTTTTTGGGAGCTGGCCGCAAAAGCGCAGGATCGCCTCAGGCCCTATTCTGCTTCCGGGCGGCAGGCTGAGCCTGTGGTTAATTCTTCTTCCTGATGGGAAAATAGAGTGACCTGTGCCTGTCCCAACACCTAGAGCTAGTCTCTCATTGGCTCCCCCTCTTCCCGTTCATCCTCAGGACAAATTGCAAGCTGTACGGAACGGGAGGTTAAAGGTGCTGATTCTCCAAGGAGGGAGATTGCTAGTAAAGCAGCTGGAATGGCGAACCCGAGCACAAGGAGATGAGAAATGAGGTGCGTTTTAGAAACCTTTCCCGATCACACGGTGTACCACCTTCTGGGTTTCTCATGCATGTTTTCGAGGTAGGAAGATGCCCTTGAACCTGGAGATTTGGGACCCATGGGATGGGTAACAGGCAGTTTTACTTTAAAGGCTCTGCGTTTGCGCCCCCAACCTCACCAAACCTCTCAGCCCCGAGAGTGTCCACCCTTATGTCTCATCCAGCTGTGGGTCTAGATATGGTCAATCCAGGTTGCATCACAGCCCCTGAACGAATTTTGTAAGAAATTCTCTCTCTTTCACTGTCTTTGTTTCACGGGTTTTAAAAAGTAATTTATTTTTATAATGGGGTTTAGCTGTTTTTCACGGCTGTGTTTATGCGGCTTTACAGCCACTTGACTCACTTCCAGAGAGATATCAATACATAGGTTTTAAGATTCTTACTAGTCAGATATATTCTTGTGCGGTGAATAGGGGGTGTTGAGTCCAGTTCACTGAGCAAGGAGTAGGTCTTTCTATTACATATTGGGTTTATGGAACGGTATCTGAGCTCATTTGAAACCCTTGTTTTATGAATCACCCCACCCCACCTTTCCCGTTAAGCAGCCATAGTGTGTTTTGTAAACGTGTGACTCTGTTCTGTTTTGTAATTCAGTTCAAGTGTAGCGGTTTTTACATTCCCTCTATAAGTGATAGCTTATGATAAGTGTCTTTTTCTGTGTGACTTATTTCACTTAGAATCGTCGTAGCTAAAGCCACTCATCATGCTGCTACTAGCCTTATGACATTGATTTCATGGCTGAGGGATATTCCATTGTACATAAGGACCACAACTCCTTTATCCATTTTTCTCTTTCCTGGGATATTGAAGGTGGAATGAAGTGGAGGTCCTTGTCAAGAGAGCAGCCCTAAACTTTGGGGTGCTTGTGTCTTGCTGATTTTTAATTTTCCCAATGTATATCCCCATGAGTGGAAGTGCCCTATGCTCTCTAAGCTTTGCTTTTTAGACGTTTCAGGACTCACCGTACACTTCTCCAGAGTGGCTGTTGGCAATTTACATCCCGCCCATCCGTGTAGCAAGGCTCCCATTTCTCCATGGCCTGTCCTGCATTTCTGGTTTTGACACTTTTTTCAGCATGGCCCTTTTGACCGATGGGAAGCGAGTCTTCTTTGTAGCGCTGATTTGCCTTTCCAGGTTGCTTGGTTGGCCAAAAAGGGCGTATGCGTTTTTTCCTGAATATATTCAGGTAAAAACGCATACGCCCTTTTTGGCCAAGGGCATCATTGTCAACGTTTTGCCGCTTTTCATGTGCTTTAAAGGCGATTCGAATCTACCTCCTGAAATCTGTTTCCTGCAATTCTGCCTTGATTTCAAATCCTCTTCTTTGCCTTCCCTCTATATATTTGTGGACGAGAGTTATCATTTATAACTCTGCAGGTTTGTGAATTGCAGTGCCCTGAAGTTCCACTTTACAACTCGCTTTTTAGGGAGCTGGCCGCAAAAGCGCAGGATGGCTTCAGGCCCTGCTCTGGTTCCGGGGGGCAGGCTGAGCCTGTGGTTAATTCTTCTTCCTGATCGGAAAATAGAGTGACCTGTGCCTGTCCCTACACCAGGAGCTAGTCTCTCATTGGTTCCAAGTCTTCCCGTTCATCCTCAGGACAAATTGCAACCTGTACAGAACAGGAGGTTAAAGGTGCTGATGCTCCAAGTAGGGAGATTGCTAGTAAAGTGGCTGGAATGGCGAACCCGAGCACAAGGAGATGAGAAATGAGGTGCGTTTTAGAAACCTTTCCCCATCACACGGTGTACCATCTTCTGGGTTTCTCATGCATGTTTTCGATGTAGCAAGATGCCCTTGAACCTGGAGATTTGGGACCCATGCGATGGGTACCACGCAGTATTACTTTAAAGGGTCTGCGTTTGCTCACCCAACCTCACCAAACCTCTCAGCCCCAAGAGTGTCCACCCTTATGTCTCATCCAGCTGTGGGTCTAGATATGGTCAATCCAGGTTGCATCACAGCCCCTGAACACATTGTGTAAGAATTTCGCTCTCTTTCACTGTCTTTGTTTCATGGGTTTTTCAAAGTAATTTATTTTTATAATGGGGTTTAGCTGCTTTTCACTGCTGTGTTTATGCCGCTTTACACCCACTTGACACACTAACAGAGAGATATCAATACATAGGTTTTAAGATTATTACTAGTCAGATATATTCTTGTGCGGTGAATAGGGCGTGTTGAGTCCAGTTCTCTGAGCAAGGAGTAGGTCTTGTCTATTACATATTGGGTTTATGGAACGGTATCTGAGCTAATTTGAAACCCTTGTTTTATGTATCACCCCACCTCACCTTTCCCGTTAAGCAGCCATAGTGTGTTTTCTGCATGTGTGACTCCGTTCTGTTTTGTAATTCAGTTCAAGTGTAACGGTTTTTTCATTCCCTCTATAAGTGATACCTTATGAGAAGTGTCCTTTTCTGTGTGACTTATTTCACTTAGAATCGTCGTACCTAAATCCACTCATCATGCTGCTACTAGCCTTATGACATTGATTTCATGGCTGAGTGATATTCCATTCTACATAAGGACCACAACTCCTTTATCCATTTTTCTCTTTCCTGGGATATTGAAGGTGGAATGAAGTGGAGGTCCTTGTCAAGAGAGCAGCCCTAAACTTTGGGGTGCTTGTGTCTTGCTGATTTTTAATTTTCCCAATGTATACCCCCATGAGTGGAAGTGCCCTATGCTCTCTAAGCTTTGCTTTTTAGACGTTTCAGGACTCACCGTACACTTCTCCAGAGTGTCTGTTGGCAATTACATCCCGCCCATCCGTGTAGCAAGGCTCCCATTTCTCCATGGCCTGTCCTGCATTTCTGGTTTTGACACTTTTTTCAGCATGGCCCTTTTGACCGATGGGAAGCGAGTCTTCTTTGTAGCGCTGATTTGCCTTTCCAGGTTGCTTGGTTGGCCAAAAAGGGCGTATGCGTTTTTTCCTGAATATATTCAGGAAAAAACGCATACGCCCTTTTTGGCCAAGGGCATCATTGTCAACGTTTTGCCGCTTTTCATGTGCTTTAAAGGCGATTCGAATCTACCTCCTGAAATCTGTTTCCTGCAATTCTGCCTTGATTTCAAATCCTCTTCTTTGCCTTCCCTCAATATATTTGTGGACGAGAGTTATCATTTATAACTCTGCAGGTTTGTGAATTGCAGTGCCCTGAAGCTCCATTTTACAACTCGCTTTTTAGGGAGCTGGCCGCAAAAGTGCAGGATGGCTTCAGGCCCTGCTCTGGTTCCGGGGGTCAGGCTGAGCCTGTGGTTAATTCTTCTTCCTGATGGGAAAATAGAGTGACCTGAGCCTGTCCCTACACCAAGAGCTAGTCTCTCATTGGTTCCAAGTCTTCCCGTTCATCCTCAGGACAAATTGCAACCTGTACGGAACAGGAGGTTAAAGGTGCTGATGCTCCAAGTAGGGAGATTGCTAGTAAAGTGGCTGGAATGGCGAACCCGAGCACAAGGAGATGAGAAATGAGGTGCGTTTTAGAAACCTTTCCCCATCACACGGTGTACCATCTTCTGGGTTTCTCATGCAAGTTTTCGATGTAGCAAGATGCCCTTGAACCTGGAGATTTGGGACCCATGCGATGGGTACCACGCAGTATTACTTGAAAGGGTCTGCGTTTGCTCACCCAACCTCACCAAACCTCTCAGCCCCAAGAGTGTCCACCCTTATGTCTCATCCAGCTGTGGGTCTAGATATGGTCAGTCCAGCTTGCATCACAGCCCCTGAACGCATTGTGTAAGAATTTCGCTCTCTTTCACTGTCTTTGTTTCATGGGTTTTTCAAAGTAATTTATTTTTATAATGGGGTTTAGCTGCTTTTCATTGCTGTGTTTATGCTGCTTTACACCGACTTGACACACTAACAGAGAGATATCAATACATAGGTTTTAAGATTATTACTACTCAGATATATTCTTGTGCGGTGAATAGGGCGTGTTGAGTCCAGTTCTCTGAGCAAGGAGTAGGTCTTGTCTATTACATATTGGTTTTATGGAACGGTATCTGAGCTAATTTGAAACCCTTGTTTTATGTAACACCCCACCTCAACTTTCCCGTTAAGCAGCCATAGTGTGTTTTCTGCATGTGTGACTCAGTTCTGTTTTGTAATTCAGTTCAAGTGTAACGGTTTTTTCATTCCCTCTATCAGTGATACCTTATGAGAAGTGTCCTTTTCTGTGTGACTTATTTCACTTAGAATCGTCGTACCTAAATCCACTCATCATACTGCTACTAGCCTTATGACATTGATTTCATGGCTGAGTGATATTCCATTGTACATAAGGACCACAACTCCTTTATCCATTTTTCTCTTTCCTGGGATATTGAAGGTGGAATGAAGTGGAGGTCCTTGTCAAGAGAGCAGCCGTAAACTTTGGGGTGCTTGTGTCTTGCTGATTTTTAATTTTCCCAATGTATACCCCCATGAGTGGAAGTGCCCTATGCTCTCTAAGCTTTGCTTTTTAGACGTTTCAGGACTCACCGTACACTTCTCCAGAGTGTCTGTTGGCAATTTACATCCCGCCCATCCGTGTAGCAAGGCTCCCATTTCTCCATGGCCTCTCCTGCATTTCTGGTTTTGACACTTTTTTCAGCATGGCCCTTTTGACCGATGGGAAGCGAGTCTTCTTTGTAGCGCTGATTTGCCTTTCCAGGTTGCTTGGTTGGCCAAAAAGGGCGTATGCGTTTTTTCCTGAATATATTCAGGAAAAAACGCATACGCCCTTTTTGGCCAAGGGCATCATTGTCAACGTTTTGCCGCTTTTCATGTGCTTTAAAGGCGATTCGAATCTACCTCCTGAAATCTGTTTCCTGCAATTCTGCCTTGATTTCAAATCCTCTTCTTTGCCTTCCCTCAATATATTTGTGGACGAGAGTTATCATTTATAACTCTGCAGGTTTCTGAATTGCAGTGCCCTGAAGTTCCATTTTACAACTCGCTTTTTAGGGAGCTGGCCGCAAAAGCGCAGGTTGGCTTCAGGCCCTGCTCTGGTTCCGGGGGTCAGGCTGAGCCTGTGGTTAATTCTTCTTCCTGATGGGAAAATAGAGTGACATATGCCTGTCCCTACACCAAGAGCTAGTCTCTCATTGGTTCCAAGTCTTCCCGTTCATCCTCAGGACAAATTGCAACCTCTACGGAACAGGAGGTTAAAGGTGCTGATGCTCCAAGTAGGGAGATTGCTAGTAAAGTGGCTGGAATGGCGAACCTGAGCACAAGGAGATGAGAAATGAGGTGCGTTTTAGAAACCTTTCCCCATCACACGGTGTACCATCTTCTGGGTTTCTCATGCATGTTTTCGATGTAGCAAGATGCCCTTGAACCTGGAGATTTGGGACCCATGCGATGGGTACCACGCAGTATTACTTGAAAGGGTCTGCGTTTGCTCACCCAACCTCACCAAACCTCTCAGCCCCAAGAGTGTCCACCCTTATGTCTCATCCAGCTGTGGGTCTAGATATGGTCAATCCAGGTTGCATCACAGCCCCTGAACGCATTGTGTAAGAATTTCTCTCTCTTTCACTGTCTTTGTTTCATGGGTTTGTAAAAGTAATTTATTTTTATAATGGGGTTTAGCTGCTTTTCACTGCTGTGTTTATGCCCCTTTACACCCACTTGACACACTAACAGAGAGATATCAATACATAGGTTTTAAGATTATTACTAGTCAGATATATTCTTGTGCGGTGAATAGGGCGTGTTGAGTCCAGTTCTCTGAGCAAGGAGTAGGTCTTGTCTATTACATATTGGTTTTATGGAACGGTATCTGAGCTAATTTGAAACCCTTGTTTTATGTATCACCCCACCTCACCTTTCCCGTTAAGCAGCCATAGTGTGTTTTCTGCATGTGTGACTCCGTTCTGTTTTGTAATTCAGTTCAAGTGTAACTGTTTTTACATTCCCTCTATCAGTGATTCCTTATGAGAAGTGTCCTTTTCTGTGTGACTTATTTCACTTAGAATCGTCGTACCTAAATCCACTCATCATGCTGCTACTAGCCTTACGACATTGATTTCATGGCTGAGTGATATTCCATTGTACATAAGGACCACAACTCCTTTATCCATTTTTCTCTTTCCTGGGATATTGAAGGTGGAATGAAGTGGAGGTCCTTGTCAAGAGAGCAGCCCTAAACTTTGGGGTGCTTGTGTCTTGCTGATTTTTAATTTTCCCAATGTATACCCCCATGAGTGGAAGTGCCCTATGCTCTCTAAGCTTTGCTTTTTAGACGTTTCAGGACTCACCGTACACTTCTCCAGAGTGGCTGTTGGCAATTTACATCCCGCCCATCAGTGTAGCACGGCTCCCATTTCTCCATGGCCTTTCCTGTATTTCTGGTTTTGACACTTTTTTCAGCATGGCCCTTTTAACCGATGGGAAGCGAGACTTCTTTGTAGCGCTGATTTGCCTTTCCAGGTTGCTTGGTTGGCCAAAAAGGGCGTATGCGTTTTTTCCTGAATATATTCAGGAAAAAACGCATACGCCCTTTTTGGCCAAGGGCATCATTGTCAACGTTTTGCCGCTTTTCATGTGCTTTAAAGGCGATTCGAATCTACCTCCTGAAATCTGTTTCCTGCAATTCTGCCTTGATTTCAAATCCTCTTCTTTGCCTTCCCTCAATATATTTGTGGACGAGAGTTATCATTTATAACTCTGCAGGTTTGTGAATTGCAGTGCCCTGAAGTTCCATTTTACAACTCGCTTTTTAGGGAGCTAGCCGCAAAAGCGCAGGATTGCCTCAGGCCCTATTCTGCTTCCTGGCGGCAGGCTGAGCCTGTGGTTAATTCTTCTTCCTGATGGGAAAATAGAGTGACCTGTGCCTGTCCCAACACCTAGAGCTAGTCTCTCATTGGCTCCCCCTCTTCCCGTTCATCCTCAGGACAAATTGCAAGCTGTACGGAACGGGAGGTTAAAGGTGCTGATTCTCCAAGGAGGGAGATTGCTAGTAAAGCGGCTGGAATGGCGAACCCGAGCACAAGGAGATGAGAAATGAGGTGCGTTTTAGAAACCTTTCCCGATCACACGGTGTACCACCTTCTGGGTTTCTCATGCATGTTTTCGAGGTAGGAAGATGCCCTTGAACCTGGAGATTTGGGACCCATGGGATGGGTAACAGGCAGTATTACTTTAAAGGCTCTGCGTTTGCTCCCCCAACCTCACCAAACCTCTCAGCCCCGAGAGTGTCCACCCTTATGTCTCCTCCAGCTGTGGGTCTAGATATGGTCAATCCAGGTTGCGTCACAGCCCCTGAACGAATTTTGTAAGAATTTCTCTCTCTTTCACTGTCTTTGTTTCACGGGTTTTTAAAAGTAATTTATTTTTATAATGGGTTTTAGCTGTTTTTCACGGCTGTGTTTATGCGGCTTTACAGCCACTTGACTCACTTCCAGAGAGATATCAATACATAGGTTTTAAGATTCTTACTAGTCAGATATATTCTTGTGCGGTGAATAGGGGGTGTTGAGTCCAGTTCACTGAGCAAGGAGTAGGTCTTTCTATTACATATTGGGTTTATGGAACGGTATCTGAGCTCATTTGAAACCCTTGTTTTATGCATCACCCCACCCCACCTTTCCCGTTAAGCAGCCATAGTGTGTTTTCTAAACGTGTGACTCTGTTCTGTTTTGTAATTCAGTTCAAGTGTAGCGGTTTTTACATTCCCTCTATAAGTGATAGCTTATGATAAGTGTCTTTTTCTGTGTGACTTATTTCACTTAGAATCGTCATAGCTAAAGCCACTCATCATGCTGCTACTAGCCTTCTGACATTGATTTCATGGCTGAGGGTTATTCCATTGTACATAAGGACCACCACTTCTTTATCCATTTTTCTCTTTCCTGGGATATTTAAGGTGTCATGAAGTGGAGGTTCTTGTCAACAGAGCAGCCCTAAACTTTCGGGTGCCTGTGTCTTGCTGATTTTTAGTTTTCCCAATTTATACGCCCATGAGTGGAAGTGCCCTATGTGCTCTAAGCTGTGTTTTTTCGATGTTTCAGGACACACCGTACACTTCTCCAGAGTGGCTGTTGGCAATTTACATCCCGCCCATCAGCGTAGCAAGGCTCCCATTTCTCCATGGCCTGTTCTGCATTTCTGGTTTTGACACTTTTTTCCGCATGGCCCTTTTGACCGATGGGAAGCGAGACTTCTTTGTAGCGCTGATTTGCCTTTCCAGGTTGCTTGGTTGGCCAAAAAGGGCGTATGCGTTTTTTCCTGAATATATTCAGGAAAAAACGCATACGCCCTTTTTGGCCAAGGGCATCATTGTCGACGTTTTGCCGCTTTTCATGTGCTTTAAAGGCGATTCGAATCGACCTCCTGAAATCTGTTTCCTGCAATTCTGCATTGCTTTCAGATCCTCTTCGTTGCCTTCCCTCAATATATTTGTGGACGAGAGTTATCATTTATAACTCTGCAGGTTTGTGAATTGCAGTGCCCCTGAGCTCCATTTTTCAACTCGCTTTTTTGGGAGCTGGCCACAAAAGCGCAGGATTGCCTCAGGCCCTATTCTGCTTCCGGGCGGCAGGCTGAGCCTGTGGTTAATTCTTCTTCCTGATGGGAAAATAGAGTGACCTGTGCCTGTCCCAACACCTAGAGCTAGTCTCTCATTGGCTCCCCCTCTTCTCGTTCATCCTCAGGACAAATTGCAAGCTGTACGGAACGGGAGGTTAAAGGTGCTGATTCTCCAAGGAGGGAGATTGCTAGTAAAGCAGCTGGAATGGCGAACCCGAGCACAAGGAGATGAGAAATGAGGTGCGTTTTAGAAACCTTTCCCGATCACACGGTGTACCACCTTCTGGGTTTCTCATGCATGTTTTCGAGGTAGGAAGATGCCCTTGAACCTGGAGATTTGGGACCCATGGGATGGGTAACAGGCAGTATTACTTTAAAGGCTCTGCGTTTGCGCCCCCAACCTCACCAAAACTCTCAGCCCCGAGAGTGTCCACCCTTATGTCTCCTCCAGCTGTGGGTCTAGATATGGTCAATCCAGGTTGCGTCACAGCCCCTGAACGAATTTTGTAAGAATTTCTCTCTCTTTCACTGTCTTTGTTTCACGGGTTTTTAAAAGGAATTTATTTTTATAATGGGGTTTAGCTGCTTTTCACGGCTGTGTTTCTGCCGCTTTACAGCCACTTGACTCACTTCCAGAGAGATATCAATACATAGGTTTTAAGATTCTTACTAGTCAGATATATTCTTGTGCGGTGAATAGGGGGTGTTGAGTCCAGTTCACTGAGCAAGGAGTAGGTCTTTCTATTACATATTGGGTTTATGGAACGGTATCTGAGCTCATTTGAAACCCTTGTTTTATGTATCACCCCACCCCACCTTTCCCGTTAAGCAGCCATAATGTGTTTTCTAAACATGTGACTCTGTTCTGTTTTGTAATTCAGTTCAAGTGTAGCGGTTTTTACATTCCCTCTATAAGTGATAGCTTATAATAAGTGTGTTTTTCTGTATGACTTATTTCACTTAGAATCGTCGTAGCTAAAGCCACTCATCATGCTGCTACTAGCCTTATGACATTGATTTCATGGCTGAGTGATATTCCATTGTACATAAGGACCACCACTTCTTTATCCATTTTTCTCTTTCCTGGGATATTTAAGGTGTCACGAAGTGGAGGTTCTTGTCAACAGAGCAGCCCCAAACTTTGGGGTGCCTTTGTCTTGCTGATTTTTAGTTTTCCCAATTTATACGCCCATGAGTGGAAGTGCCCTATGCGCTCTAAGCTGTGTTTTTTCGATGTTTCAGGACACACCGTACACTTCTCCAGAGTGGCTGTTGGCAATTTACATCCCGCCCATCAGCGTAGCAAGGCTCCCATTTCTCCATGGCCTGTTCTGCATTTCTGGTTTTGACACTTTTTTCCGCATGGCCCTTTTGACCGATGGGAAGCGAGACTTCTTTGTAGCGCTGATTTGCCTTTCCAGGTTGCTTGGTTGGCCAAAAAGGGCATATGCGTTTTTTCCTGAATATATTCAGGAAAAAACGCATACGCCCTTTTTGGCCAAGGGCATCATTGTCGACGTTTTGCCGCTTTTCATGTGCTTTAAAGGCGATTCGAATCGACCTCCTGAAATCTGTTTCCTGCAATTCTGCCTTGCTTTCAGATCCTCTTCGTTGCCTTCCCTCAATATATTTGTGGACGAGAGTTATCATTTATAACTCTGCAGGTTTGTGAATTGCAGTGCCCCTGAGCTCCATTTTTCAACTCGCTTTTTTGGGAGCTGGCCGCAAAAGCGCAGGATCGCCTCAGGCCCTATTCTGCTTCCTGGCGGCAGGCTGAGCCTGTGGTTAATTCTTCTTCCTGATGGGAAAATAGAGTGACCTGTGCCTGTCCCAACACCTAGAGCTAGTCTCTCATTGGCTCCCCCTCTTCCCGTTCATCCTCAGGACAAATTGCAAGCTGTACGGAACGGGAGGTTAAAGGTGCTGATTCTCCAAGGAGGGAGATTGCTAGTAAAGCAGCTGGAATGGCGAACCCGAGCACAAGGAGATGAGAAATGAGGTGCGTTTTAGAAACCTTTCCCGATCACACGGTGTACCACCTTCTGGGTTTCTCATGCATGTTTTCGAGGTAGGAAGATGCCCTTGAACCTGGAGATTTGGGACCCATGGGATGGGTAACAGGCAGTATTACTTTAAAGGCTCTGCGTTTGCGCCCCCAACCTCACCAAACCTCTCAGCCCCGAGAGTGTCCACCCTTATGTCTCATCCAGCTGTGGGTCTAGATATGGTCAATCCAGGTTGCATCACAGCCCCTGAACGAATTTTGTAAGAAATTCTCTCTCTTTCACTGTCTTTGTTTCACGGGTTTTTAAAAGGAATTTATTTTTATAATGGGGTTTAGCTGTTTTTCACGGCTGTGTTTATGCGGCTTTACAGCCACTTGACTCACTTCCAGAGAGATATCAATACATAGGTTTTAAGATTCTTACTAGTCAGATATATTCTTGTGCGGTGAATAGGGGGTGTTGAGTCCAGTTCACTGAGCAAGGAGTAGGTCTTTCTATTACATATTGGGTTTATGGAACGGTATCTGAGCTCATTTGAAACCCTTGTTTTATGCATCACCCCACCCCACCTTTCCCGTTAAGCAGCCATAGTGTGTTTTGTAAACGTGTGACTCTGTTCTGTTTTGTAATTCAGTTCAAGTGTAGCGGTTTTTACATTCCCTCTATAAGTGATAGCTTATGATAAGTGTCTTTTTCTGTGTGACTTATTTCACTTAGAATCGTCGTAGCTAAAGCCACTCATCATGCTGCTACTAGCCTTATGACATTGATTTCATGGCTGAGGGATATTCCATTGTACATAAGGACCACCACTTCTTTATCCATTTTTCTCTTTCCTGGGATATTTAAGGTGTCACGAAGTGGAGGTTCTTGTCAGCAGAGCAGCCCTAAACTTTCGGGTGCCTGTGTCTTGCTGATTTTTAGTTTTCCCAATTTATACGCCCATGAGTGGAAGTGCCCTATGCGCTCTAAGCTGTGTTTTTTCGATGTTTCAGGACACACCGTACACTTCTCCAGAGTGGCTGTTGGCAATTTACATCCCGCCCATCAGCGTAGCAAGGCTCCCATTTCTCCATGGCCTGTTCTGCATTTCTGGTTTTGACACTTTTTTCCGCATGGCCCTTTTGACCGATGGGAAGCGAGACTTCTTTGTAGCGCTGATTTGCCTTTCCAGGTTGCTTGGTTGGCCAAAAAGGGCGTATGCGTTTTTTCCTGAATATATTCAGGAAAAAACGCATACGCCCTTTTTGGCCAAGGGCATCATTGTCGACGTTTTGCCGCTTTTCATGTGCTTTAAAGGCGATTCGAATCGACCTCCTGAAATCTGTTTCCTGCAATTCTGCCTTGCTTTCAGATCCTCTTCGTTGCCTTCCCTCAATATATTTGTGGACGAGAGTTATCATTTATAACTCTGCAGGTTTGTGAATTGCAGTGCCCCTGAGCTCCATTTTTCAACTCGCTTTTTTGGGAGCTGGCCGCAAAAGCGCAGGATTGCCTCAGGCCCTATTCTGCTTCCTGGCGGCAGGCTGAGCCTGTGGTTAATTCTTCTTCCTGATGGGAAAATAGAGTGACCTGTGCCTGTCCCAACACCTAGAGCTAGTCTCTCATTGGCTCCCCCTCTTCCCGTTCATCCTCAGGACAAATTGCAAGCTGTACGGAACGGGAGGTTAAAGGTGCTGATTCTCCAAGGAGGGAGATTGCTAGTAAAGCGGCTGGAATGGCGAACCCGAGCACAAGGAGATGAGAAATGAGGTGCGTTTTAGAAACCTTTCCCGATCACACGGTGTACCACCTTCTGGGTTTCTCATGCATGTTTTCGAGGTAGGAAGATGCCCTTGAACCTGGAGATTTGGGACCCATGGGATGGGTAACAGGCAGTATTACTTTAAAGGCTCTGCGTTTGCTCCCCCAACCTCACCAAACCTCTCAGCCCCGAGAGTGTCCACCCTTATGTCTCCTCCAGCTGTGGGTTTAGATATGGTCAATCCAGGTTGCGTCACAGCCCCTGAACGAATTTTGTAAGAATTTCTCTCTCTTTCACTGTCTTTGTTTCACGGGTTTTTAAAAGTAATTTATTTTTATAATGGGGTTTAGCTGCTTTTCACGGCTGTGTTTCTGCCGCTTTACAGCCCCTTGACTCACTTCCAGAGAGATATCAATACATAGGTTTTAAGATTCTTACTAGTCAGATATATTCTTGTGCGGTGAATAGGGGGTGTTGAGTCCAGTTCACTGAGCAAGGAGTAGGTCTTTCTATTACATATTGGGTTTATGGAACGGTATCTGAGCTCATTTGAAACCCTTGTTTTATGTATCACCCCACCCCACCTTTCCCGTTAAGCAGCCATAATGTGTTTTCTAAACGTGTGACTCTGTTCTGTTTTGTAATTCAGTTCAAGTGTAGCGGTTTTTACATTCCCTCTATAAGTGATAGCTTATAATAAGTGTGTTTTTCTGTATGACTTATTTCACTTAGAATCGTCGTAGCTAAAGCCACTCATCATGCTGCTACTAGCCTTATGACATTGATTTCATGGCTGAGTGATATTCCATTGTACATAAGGACCACCACTTCTTTATCCATTTTTCTCTTTCCTGGGATATTTAAGGTGTCACGAAGTGGAGGTTCTTGTCAACAGAGCAGCCCCAAACTTTGGGGTGCCTTTGTCTTGCTGAATATTAGTTTTCCCAATTTATACGCCCATGAGTGGAAGTGCCCTATGCGCTCTAATCTGTGTTTTTTCGATGTTTCAGGACACACCGTACACTTCTCCAGAGTGGCTGTTGGCAATTTACATCCCGCCCATCAGCGTAGCAAGGCTCCCATTTCTCCATGGCCTGTTCTGCATTTCTGGTTTTGACACTTTTTTCCGCATGGCCCTTTTGACCGATGGGAAGCGAGACTTCTTTGTAGCGCTGATTTGCCTTTCCAGGTTGCTTGGTTGGCCAAAAAGGGCGTATGCGTTTTTTCCTGAATATATTCAGGAAAAAACGCATACGCCCTTTTTGGCCAAGGGCATCATTGTCGACGTTTTGCCGCTTTTCATGTGCTTTAAAGGCGATTCGAATCGACCTCCTGAAATCTGTTTCCTGCAATTCTGCCTTGCTTTCAGATCCTCTTCGTTGCCTTCCCTCAATATATTTGTGGACGAGAGTTATCATTTATAACTCTGCAGGTTTGTGAATTGCAGTGCCCCTGAGCTCCATTTTTCAACTCGCTTTTTTGGGAGCTGGCCGCAAAAGCGCAGGATCGCCTCAGGCCCTATTCTGGTTCCGGGCGGCAGGCTGAGCCTGTGGTTAATTCTTCTTCCTGATGGGAAAATAGAGTGACCTGTGCCTGTCCCAACACCTAGAGCTAGTCTCTCATTGGCTCCCCCTCTTCCCGTTCATCCTCAGGACAAATTGCAAGCTGTACGGAACGGGAGGTTAAAGGTACTGATTCTCCAAGGAGGGAGATTGCTAGTAAAGCGGCTGGAATGGCGAACCCGAGCACAAGGAGATGAGAAATGAGGTGCGTTTTAGAAACCTTTCCCGATCACACGGTGTACCACCTTCTGGGTTTCTCATGCATGTTTTCGAGGTAGGAAGATGCCCTTGAACCTGGAGATTTGGGACCCATGGGATGGGTAACAGGCAGTATTACTTTAAAGGCTCTGCGTTTGCTCCCCCAACCTCACCAAACCTCTCAGCCCCGAGAGTGTCCACCCTTATGCCTCATCCAGCTGTGGGTCTAGATATGGTCAATCCAGGTTGCATCACAGCCCCTGAACGAATTTTGTAAGAATTTCTCTCTCTTTCAGTGTCTTTGTTTCACGGGTTTTTAAAAGTAATTTATTTTTATGATGGGGTTTAGCTGCTTTTCACGGCTGTGTTTCTGCCGCTTTACACCCACTTGACTCACTTCCAGAGAGATATCAATACATAGGTTTTAAGATTCTTACTAGTCAGATATATTCTTGTGCGGTGAATAGGGGGTGTTGAGTCCAGTTCACTGAGCAAGGAGTAGGTCTTTCTATTACATATTGGGTTTATGGAACGGTATCTGAGCTCATTTGAAACCCTTGTTTTACGCATCACCCCACCCCACCTTTCCCGTTAAGCAGCCATAGTGTGTTTTCTAAACGTGTGACTCTGTTCTGTTTGGTAATTCAGTTCAAGTGTAGCGATTTTTACATTCCCTCTATAAGTGATAGCTTATGATAAGTGTCTTTTTCTGTGTGACTTATTTCACTTAGAATCGTCATAGCTAAAACCACTCATCATGCTGCTACTAGCCTTATGACATTGATTTCATGGCTGAGTGATATTCCATTGTACATAAGGACCACCACTTCTTTATCCATTTTTGTCTTTCCTGGGATATTTAAGGTGTCACGAATTGGAGGTTCTTGTCAACAGAGCAGCCCCAAACTTTGGGTTGCCTGTGTCTTGCTGATTTTTAGTTTTCCCAATTTATACGCCCATGAGTGGAAGTGCCCTATGCGCTCTAAGCTGTGCTTTTTCGATGTTTCAGGACACACCGTACACTTCTCCAGAGTGGCTGTTGGCAATTTACATCCCGCCCATCAGCGTAGCAAGGCTCCCATTTCTCCATGGCCTGTTCTGCATTTCTGGTTTTGACACTTTTTTCCGCATGGCCCTTTTGACCGATGGGAAGCGAGACTTCTTTGTAGCGCTGATTTGCCTTTCCAGGTTGCTTGGTTGGCCGAAAAGGGCGTATGCGTTTTTTCCTGAATATATTCAGGAAAAAACGCATACGCCCTTTTTGGCCAAGGGCATCATTGTCGACGTTTTGCCGCTTTTCATGTGCTTTAAAGGCGATTCGAATCGACCTCCTGAAATCTGTTTCCTGCAATTCTGCCTTGCTTTCAGATCCTCTTCGTTGCCTTCCCTCAATATATTTGTGGACGAGAGTTATCATTTACAACTCTGCAGGTTTGTGAATTGCAGTGCCCCTGAGCTCCATTTTTCAACTCGCTTTTTTGGGAGCTGGCCGCAAAAGCGCAGGATTGCCTCAGGCCCTATTCTGCTTCCGGGCGGCAGGCTGAGCCTGTGGTTAATTCTTCTTCCTGATGGGAAAATAGAGTGACCTGTGCCTGTCCCAACACCTAGAGCTAGTCTCTCATTGGCTCCCCCTCTTCCCGTTCATCCTCAGGACAAATTGCAAGCTGTACGGAACGGGAGGTTAAAGGTGCTGATTCTCCAAGGAGGGAGATTGCTAGTAAAGCGGCTGGAATGGCGAACCCGAGCACAAGGAGATGAGAAATGAGGTGCGTTTTAGAAACCTTTC
This sequence comes from Balaenoptera ricei, assembly GCF_028023285.1. NCBI lineage: Eukaryota > Metazoa > Chordata > Mammalia > Artiodactyla > Balaenopteridae > Balaenoptera > Balaenoptera ricei. The sequence goes on along the minus strand of NC_082642.1, from coordinate 44,249,819 downwards.
CCGATCACACGGTGTACCACCTTCTGGGTTTCTCATGCATGTTTTCGAGGTAGGAAGATGCCCTTGAACCTGGAGATTTGGGACCCATGGGATGGGTAACAGGCAGTATTACTTTAAAGGCTCTGCGTTTGCTCCCCCAACCTCACCAAACCTCTCAGCCCCGAGAGTGTCCACCCTTATGCCTCATCCAGCTGTGGGTCTAGATATGGTCAATCCAGGTTGCATCACAGCCCCTGAACGAATTTTGTAAGAATTTCTCTCTCTTTCAGTGTCTTTGTTTCATGGGTTTTTAAAAGTAATTTATTTTTATAATGGGGTTTAGCTGCTTTTCACGGCTGTGTTTCTGCCGCTTTACACCCACTTGACTCACTTCCAGAGAGATATCAATACATAGGTTTTAAGATTCTTACTAGTCAGATATATTCTTGTGCGGTGAATAGGGGGTGTTGAGTCCAGTTCACTGAGCAAGGAGTAGGTCTTTCTATTACATATTGGGTTTATGGAACGGTATCTGAGCTCATTTGAAACCCTTGTTTTACGCATCACCCCACCCCACCTTTCCCGTTAAGCAGCCATAGTGTGTTTTCTAAACGTGTGACTCTGTTCTGTTTGGTAATTCAGTTCAAGTGTAGCGGTTTTTACATTCCCTCTATAAGTGATAGCTTATGATAAGTGTCTTTTTCTGTGTGACTTATTTCACTTAGAATCGTCGTAGCTAAAACCACTTATCATGCTGCTACTAGCCTTATGACATTGATTTCATGGCTGAGTGATATTCCATTGTACATAAGGACCACCACTTCTTTATCCATTTTTGTATTTCCTGGGATATTTAAGGTGTCACGAAGTGGAGGTTCTTGTCAACAGAGCAGCCCCAAACTTTGGGGTGCCTGTGTCTTGCTGATTTTTAGTTTTCCCAATTTATACGCCCATGAGTGGAAGTGCCCTATGCGCTCTAAGCTGTGCTTTTTCGATGTTTCAGGACACACCGTACACTTCTCCAGAGTGGCTGTTGGCAATTTACATCCCGCCCATCAGTGTAGCAAGGCTCCCATTTCTCCATGGCCTGTTCTGCATTTCTGGTTTTGACACTTTTTTCCGCATGGCCCTTTTGACCGATGGGAAGCGAGACTTCTTTGTAGCGCTGATTTGCCTTTCCAGGTTGCTTGGTTGGCCAAAAAGGGCGTATGCGTTTTTTCCTGAATATATTCAGGAAAAAACGCATACGCCCTTTTTGGCCAAGGGCATCATTGTCGATGTTTTGCCGCTTTTCATGTGCTTTAAAGGCGATTCGAATCGACCTCCTGAAATCTGTTTCCTGCAATTCTGCCTTGCTTTCAGATCCTCTTCGTTGCCTTCCCTCAATATATTTGTGGACGAGAGTTATCATTTATAACTCTGCAGGTTTGTGAATTGCAGTGCCCCTGAGCTCCATTTTTCAACTCGCTTTTTTGGGAGCTGGCCACAAAAGCGCAGGATTGCCTCAGGCCCTATTCTGCTTCCGGGCGGCAGGCTGAGCCTGTGGTTAATTCTTCTTCCTGATGGGAAAATAGAGTGACCTGTGCCTGTCCCAACACCTAGAGCTAGTCTCTCATTGGCTCCCCCTCTTCCCGTTCATCCTCAGGACATATTGCAAGCTGTACGGAACGGGAGGTTAAAGGTGCTGATTCTCCAAGGAGGGAGATTGCTAGTAAAGCGGCTGGAATGGCGAACCCGAGCACAAGGAGATGAGAAATGAGGTGCGTTTTAGAAACCTTTCCCGATCACACGGTGTACCACCTTCTGGGTTTCTCATGCATGTTTTCGAGGTAGGAAGATGCCCTTGAACCTGGAGATTTGGGACCCATGGGATGGGTAACAGGCAGTATTACTTTAAAGGCTCTGCGTTTGCTCCCCCAACCTCACCAAACCTCTCAGCCCCGAGAGTGTCCACCCTTATGTCTCCTCCAGCTGTGGGTCTAGATATGGTCAATCCAGGTTGCATCACAGCCCCTGAACGAATTTTGTAAGAATTTCTCTCTCTTTCACTGTCTTTGTATCACGGGTTTTTAAAAGTAATTTATTTTTATAATGGGGTTTAGCTGCTTTTCACGGCTGTGTTTCTGCCGCTTTACACCCACTTGACTCACTTCCAGAGAGATATCAATACATAGGTTTTAAGATTCTTACTAGTCAGATATATTCTTGCGCGGTGAATAGGGGGTGTTGAGTCCAGTTCACTGAGCAAGGAGTAGGTCTTTCTATTACATATTGGGTTTATGGAACGGTATCTGAGCTCATTTGAAACCCTTTTTTTATGCATCACCCCACCCCACCTTTCCCGTTAAGCAGCCATAGTGTGTTTTCTAAACGTGTGACTCTGTTCTCTTTTGTAATTCAGTTCAAGTGTAGCGGTTTTTACATTCCCTCTATAAGTGATAGCTTATAATAAGTGTGTTTTTCTGTATGACTTATTTCACTTAGAATCGTCGTAGCTAAAGCCACTCATCATGCTGCTACTAGCCTTATGACATTGATTTCATGGCTGAGGGATATTCCATTGTACATAAGGACCACCACTTCTTTATCCATTTTTCTCTTTCCTGGGATATTTAAGGTGTCACGAAGTGGAGGTTCTTGTCAACAGAGCAGCCCCAAACTTTGGGGTGCCTGTGTCTTGCTGATTTTTAGTTTTCCCAATTTATACGCCCATGAGTGGAAGTGCCCTATGCACTCTAAGCTGTGTTTTTTCGATGTTTCAGGACACACCGTACACTTCTCCAGAGTGGCTGTTGGCAATTTACATCCCGCCCATCAGCGTAGCAAGGCTCCCATTTCTCCATGGCCTGTCCTGCATTTCTGGTTTTGACACTTTTTTCCGCATGGCCCTTTTGACCGATGGGAAGCGAGACTTCTTTGTAGCGCTGATTTGCCTTTCCAGGTTGCTTGGTTGGCCAAAAAGGGCGTATGCGTTTTTTCCTGAATATATTCAGGAAAAAACGCATACGCCCTTTTTGGCCAAGGGCATCATTGTCGACGTTTTGCTGCTTTTCATGTGCTTTAAAGGCGATTCGAATCGACCTCCTGAAATCTGTTTCCTGCAATTCTGCCTTGCTTTCAGATCCTCTTCGTTGCCTTCCCTCAATATATTTGTGGACGAGAGTTATCATTTATAACTCTGCAGGTTTGTGAATTGCAGTGCCCCTGAGCTCCATTTTTCAACTCGCTTTTTTGGGAGCTGGCCGCAAAAGCGCAGGTTCACCTCAGGCACTATTCTGCTTCTGGGCGGCAGGCTGAGCCTGTGGTTAATTCTTCTTCCTGATGGGAAAATAGAGTGACCTGTGCCTGTCCCAACACCTAGAGCTAGTCTCTCATTGGCTCCCCCTCTTCCCGTTCATCCTCAAGACAAATTGCAAGCTGTACGGAACGGGAGGTTAAAGGTGCTGATTCTCCAAGGAGGGAGATTGCTAGTAAAGCGGCTGGAATGGCGAACCCGAGCACAAGGAGATGAGAAATGAGGTGCGTTTTAGAAACCTTTCCCGATCACACGGTGTACCACCTTCTGGGTTTCTCATGCATGTTTTCGAGGTAGGAAGATGCCCTTGAACCTGGAGATTTGGGACCCATGGGATGGGTACCACGCAGTATTACTTGAAAGGGTCTGCGTTTGCTCCCCCAACCTCACCAAACCTCTCAGCCCCGAGAGTGTCCACCCTTATGTCTCCTCCAGCTGTGGGTCTAGATATGGTCAATCCAGGTTGCATCACAGACCCTGAACGAATTTTGTAAGAATTTCTCTCTCTTTCACTGTCTTTGTTTCACGGGTTTTTAAAAGTAATTTATTTTTATAATGGGGTTTAGCTGCTTTTCACGGCTGTGTTTCTGCCGCTTTACACCCACTTGACTCACTTCCAGAGAGATATCAATACATAGGTTTTAAGATTCTTACTAGTCAGATATATTCTTGCGCGGTGAATAGGGGGTGTTGAGTCCAGTTCACTGAGCAAGGAGTAGGTCTTTCTATTACATATTGGGTTTATGGAACGGTATCTGAGCTCATTTGAAACCCTTGTTTTATGCATCACCCCACCCCACCTTTCCCATTAAGCAGCCATAGTGTGTTTTCTAAACGTGTGACTCTGTTCTGTTTTGTAATTCAGTTCAAGTGTAGCGGTTTTTACATTCCCTCTATAAGTGATAGCTTATAATAAGTGTGTTTTTCTGTATGACTTATTTCACTTAGAATCGTCGTAGCTAAAGCCACTCATCATGCTGCTACTAGCCTTATGACATTGATTTCATGGCTGAGGGATATTCCATTGTACATAAGGACCACCACTTCTTTATCCATTTTTCTCTTTCCTGGGATATTTAAGGTGTCACGAAGTGGAGGTTCTTGTCAACAGAGCAGCCCCAAACTTTGGGGTGCCTTTGTCTTGCTGATTTTTAGTTTTCCCAATTTATACGCCCATGAGTGGAAGTGCCCTATGCGCTCTAAGCTGTGTTTTTTCGATGTTTCAGGACACACCGTTCACTTCTCCAGAGTGGCTGTTGGCAGTTTACATCCCGCCCATCAGCGTAGCAAGGCTCCCATTTCTCCATGGCCTGTTCTGCATTTCTGGTTTTGACACTTTTTTCCGCATGGCCCTTTTGACCGATGGGAAGCGAGACTTCTTTGTAGCGCTGATTTGCCTTTCCAGGTTGCTTGGTTGGCCAAAAAGGGCGTATGCGTTTTTTCCTGAATATATTCAGGAAAAAACGCATACGCCCTTTTTGGCCAAGGGCATCATTGTCGACGTTTTGCTGCTTTTCATGTGCTTTAAAGGCGATTCGAATCGACCTCCTGAAATCTGTTTCCTGCAATTCTGCCTTGCTTTCAGATCCTCTTCGTTGCCTTCCCTCAATATATTTGTGGACGAGAGTTATCATTTATAACTCTGCAGGTTTGTGAATTGCAGTGCCCCTGAGCTCCATTTTTCAACTCGCTTTTTTGGGAGCTGGCCGAAAAAGCGCAGGATCGCCTCAGGCCCTATTCTGCTTCCGGGCGGCAGGCTGAGCCTGTGGTTAATTCTTCTTCCTGATGGGAAAATAGAGTGACCTGTGCCTGTCCCAACACCTAGAGCTAGTCTCTCATTGGCTCCCCCTCTTCCCGTTCATCCTCAGGACAAATTGCAAGCTGTACGGAACGGGAGGTTAAAGGTGCTGATTCTCCAAAGAGGGAGATTGCTAGTAAAGCGGCTGGAATGGCGAACCCGAGCACAAGGAGATGAGAAATGAGGTGTGTTTTAGAAACCTTTCCCGATCACACGGTGTACCACCTTCTGGTTTTCTCATGCATGTTTTCGAGGTAGGAAGATGCCCTTGAACCTGGAGATTTGGGACCCATGGGATGGGTAACAGGCAGTATTACTTTAAAGGCTCTGCGTTTGCTCCCCCAACCTCACCAAACCTCTCAGCCCCGAGAGTGTCCACCCTTATGTCTCATCCAGCTGTGGGACTAGATATGGTCAATCCAGGTTGCATCACAGCCCCTGAACGAATTTTGTAAGAAATTCTCTTTCTTTCACTGTCTTTGTTTCACGGGTTTTTAAAAGTAATTTATTTTTATAATGGGGTTTAGCTGTTTTTCACGGCTGTGTTTATGCGGCTTTACAGCCACTTGACTCACTTCCAGAGAGATATCAATACATAGGTTTTAAGATTCTTACTAGTCAGGTATATTCTTGTGCGGTGAATAGGGGGTGTTGAGTCCAGTTCACTGAGCAAGGAGTAGGTCTTTCTATTACATATTGGGTTTATGGAACGGTATCTGAGCTCATTTGAAACCCTTGTTTTATTCATCACCCCACCCCACCTTTCCGGTTAAGCAGCCATAGTGTGTTTTGTAAACGTGTGACTCTGTTCTGTTTTGTAATTCAGTTCAAGTGTAGCGGTTTTTACATTCCCTCTATAAGTGATAGCTTATGATAAGTGTCTTTTTCTGTGTGACTTATTTCACTTAGAATCGTCGTAGCTAAAGCCACTCATCATGCTGCTACTAGCCTTATGACATTGATTTCATGGCTGAGGGATATTCCATTGTACATAAGGACCACCACTTCTTTATCCATTTTTCTCTTTCCTGGGATATTTAAGGTGTCATGAAGTGGAGGTTCTTGTCAACAGAGCAGCCCTAAACTTTCGGGTGCCTGTGTCTTGCTGATTTTTAGTTTTCCCAATTTATACGCCCATGAGTGGAAGTGCCCTATGCGCTCTAAGCTGTGTTTTTTCGATGTTTCAGGACACACCGTACACTTCTCCAGAGTGGCTGTTGGCAATTTACATCCCGCCCATCAGCGTAGCAAGGCTCCCATTTCTCCATGGCCTGTTCTGCATTTCTGGTTTTGACACTTTTTTCCGCGTGGCCCTTTTGACCGATGGGAAGCGAGACTTCTTTGTAGCGCTGATTTGCCTTTCCAGGTTGCTTGGTTGGCCAAAAAGGGCGTATGCGTTTTTTCCTGAATATATTCAGGAAAAAACGCATACGCCCTTTTTGGCCAAGGGCATCATTGTCGACGTTTTGCCACTTTTCATGTGCTTTAAAGGCGATTCGAATCGACCTCCTGAAATCTGTTTCCTGCAATTCTGCCTTGCTTTCAGATCCTCTTCGGTGCCTTCCCTCAATATATTTGTGGACGAGAGTTATCATTTATAACTCTGCAGGTTTGTGAATTGCAGTGCCCCTGAGCTCCATTTTTCAACTCGCTTTTTTGGGAGCTGGCCGCAAAAGCGCAGGATCGCCTCAGGCCCTATTCTGCTTCCGGGCGGCAGGCTGAGCCTGTGGTTAATTCTTCTTCCTGATGGGAAAATAGAGTGACCTGTGCCTGTCCCAACACCTAGAGCTAGTCTCTCATTGGCTCCCCCTCTTCCCGTTCATCCTCAGGACAAATTGCAAGCTGTACGGAACGGGAGGTTAAAGGTGCTGATTCTCCAAGGAGGGAGATTGCTAGTAAAGCGGCTGGAATGGCGAACCCGAGCACAAGGAGATGAGAAATGAGGTGCGTTTTAGAAACCTTTCCCGATCACACGGTGTACCACCTTCTGGGTTTCTCATGCATGTTTTCGAGGTAGGAAGATGCCCTTGAACCTGGAGATTTGGGACCCATGGGATGGGTAACAGGCAGTATTACTTTAAAGGCTCTGCGTTTGCTCCCCCAACCTCACCAAACCTCTCAGCCCCGAGAGTGTCCACCCTTATGTCTCCTCCAGCTGTGGGTCTAGATATGGTCAATCCAGGTTGCATCACAGCCCCTGAACGAATTTTGTAAGAATTTCTCTCTCTTTCACTGTCTTTGTTTCACGGGTTTTTAAAAGTAATTTATTTTTATAATGGGGTTTAGCTGCTTTTCACGTCTGTGTTTCTGCCGCTTTACACCCACTTGACTCACTTCCAGAGAGATATCAATACATAGGTTTTAAGATTCTTACTAGTCAGGTATATTCTTGTGCGGTGAATAGGGGGTGTTGAGTCCAGTTCACTGAGCAAGGAGTAGGTCTTTCTATTACATATTGGGTTTATGGAACGGTATCTGAGCTCATTTGAAACCCTTGTTTTATTCATCACCCCACCCCACCTTTCCCGTTAAGCAGCCATAGTGTGTTTTGTAAACGTGTGACTCTGTTCTGTTTTGTAATTCAGTTCAAGTGTAGCGGTTTTTACATTCCCTCTATAAGTGATAGCTTATGATAAGTGTCTTTTTCTGTGTGACTTATTTCACATAGAATCGTCGTAGCTAAATCCACTCATCATGCTGCTACTAGCCTTATGACATTGATTTCATGGCTGAGGGATATTCCATTGTACATAAGGACCACCACTTCTTTATCCATTTTTCTCTTTCCTGGGATATTTAAGGTGTCACGAAGTGGAGGTTCTTGTCAACAGAGCAGCCCCAAACTTTGGGGTGCCTGTGTCTTGCTGATTTTTAGTTTTCCCAATTTATACGCCCATGAGTGGAAGTGCCCTATGCGCTCTAAGCTGTGTTTTTTCGATGTTTCAGGACACACCGTACACTTCTCCAGAGTGGCTGTTGGCAATTTACATCCCGCCCATCAGCGTAGCAAGGCTCCCATTTCTCCATGGCCTGTTCTGCATTTCTGGTTTTGACACTTTTTTCCGCATGGCCCTTTTGACCGATGGGAAGCGAGACTTCTTTGTAGCGCTGATTTGCCTTTCCAGGTTGCTTGGTTGGCCAAAAAGGGCGTATGCATTTTTTCCTGAATATATTCAGGAAAAAACGCATACGCCCTTTTTGGCCAAGGGCATCATTGTCGACGTTTTGCCACTTTTCATGTGCTTTAAAGGCGATTCGAATCGACCTCCTGAAATCTGTTTCCTGCAATTCTGCCTTGCTTTCAGATCCTCTTCGTTGCCTTCCCTCAATATATTTGTGGACGAGAGTTATCATTTATAACTCTGCAGGTTTGTGAATTGCAGTGCCCCTGAGCTCCATTTTTCAACTCGCTTTTTTGGGAGCTGGCCACAAAAGCGCAGGATTGCCTCAGGCCCTATTCTGCTTCCGGGCGGCAGGCTGAGCCTGTGGTTAATTCTTCTTCCTGATGGGAAAATAGAGTGACCTGTGCCTGTCCCAACACCTAGAGCTAGTCTCTCATTGGCTCCCCCTCTTCCCGTTCATCCTCAGGACATATTGCAAGCTGTACGGAACGGGAGGTTAAAGGTGCTGATTCTCCAAGGAGGGAGATTGCTAGTAAAGCGGCTGGAATGGCGAACCCGAGCACAAGGAGATGAGAAATGAGGTGCGTTTTAGAAACCTTTCCCGATCACATGGTGTACCACCTTCTGGGTTTCTCTTGCATGTTTTCGAGGTAGGAAGATGCCCTTGAACCTGGACGTTTTGGACCCATGGGATGGGTAACAGGCAGTATTACTTTAAAGGCTCTGCGTTTGCTCCCCCAACCTCACCAAACCTCTCAGCCCCGAGAGTGTCCACCCTTATGCCTCATCCAGCTGTGGGTCTAGATACGGTCAATCCAGGTTGCATCACAGCCCCTGTACGAATTTTGTAAGAATTTCTCTCTCTTTCACTGTCTTTGTTTCACGGGTTTTTAAAAGGAATTTATTTTTATAATGGGGTTTAGCTGCTTTTCACGGCTGTGTTTCTGCCGCTTTACAGCCACTTGCCTCACTTCCAGAGAGATATCAATACATAGGTTTAAGATTCTTACTAGTCAGATATATTCTTGTGCGGTGAATAGGGGGTGTTGAGTCCAGTTCACTGAGCAAGGAGTAGGTCTTTCTATTACATATTGGGTTTATGGAACGGTATCTGAGCTCATTTGAAACCCTTGTTTCATGCATCACCCCACCCCACCTTTCCCGTTAAGCAGCCATAGTGTGTTTTGTAAACGTGTGACTCTGTTCTGTTTTGTAATTCAGTTCAAGTGTAGCGGTTTTTACATTCCCTCTATAAGTGATAGCTTATAATAAGTGTGTTTTTCTGTATGACTTATTTCACATAGAATCGTCGTAGCTAAAGCCACTCATCATGCTGCTACTAGCCTTACGGCATTGATTTCATGGCTGAGTGATATTCCATTGTACATAAGGACCACCACTTCTTTATCCATTTTTCTCTTTCCTGGGATATTTAAGGTGTCACGAAGTGGAGGTTCTTGTCAACAGAGCAGCCCCAAACTTTGGGGTGCCTGTGTCTTGCTGATTTTTAGTTTTCCCAATTTATACGCCCATGAGTGGAAGTGCCCTATGCGCTCTAAGCTGTGTTTTTTCGATGTTTCAGGACACACCGTACACTTCTCCAGAGTGGCTGTTGGCAATTTACATCCCGCCCATCAGCGTAGCAAGGCTCCCATTTCTCCATGGCCTGTTCTGCATTTCTGGTTTTGACACTTTTTTCCGCATGGCCCTTTTGACCGATGGGAAGCGAGACTTCTTTGTAGCGCTGATTTGCCTTTCCAGGTTGCTTGGTTGGCCAAAAAGGGTGTATGCATTTTTTCCTGAATATATTCAGGAAAAAACGCATACGCCCTTTTTGGCCAAGGGCATCATTGTCGACGTTTTGCCACTTTTCATGTGCTTTAAATGCGATTCGAATCGACCTCCTGAAATCTGTTTCCTGCAATTCTGCCTTGCTTTCAGATCCTCTTCGTTGCCTTCCCTCAATATATTTGTGGACGAGAGTTATCATTTACAACTCTGCAGGTTTGTGAATTGCAGTGCCCCTGAGCTCCATTTTTCAACTCGCTTTTTTGGGAGCTGGCCACAAAAGCGCAGGATTGCCTCAGGCCCTATTCTGCTTCCGGGCGGCAGGCTGAGCCTGTGGTTAATTCTTCTTCCTGATGGGAAAATAGAGTGACCTGTGCCTGTCCCAACACCTAGAGCTAGTCTCTCATTGGCTCCCCCTCTTCCCGTTCATCCTCAGGACAAATTGCAAGCTGTACGGAATGGGAGGTTAAAGGTGCTGATTCTCCAAGGAGGGAGATTGCTAGTAAAGCGGCTGGAATGGCGAACCCGACCACAAGGAGATGAGAAATGAGGTGCGTTTTAGAAACCTTTCCCGATCACACGGTGTACCACCTTCTGGGTTTCTCATGCATGTTTTCGAGGTAGGAAGATGCCCTTGAACCTGGAGATTTGGGACCCATGGGATGGGTAACAGGCAGTATTACTTTAAAGGCTCTGCGTTTGCTCCCCCAACCTCACCAAACCTCTCAGCCCCGAGAGTGTCCACCCTTATGCCTCATCCAGCTGTGGGTCTAGATATGGTCAATCCAGGTTGCATCACAGCCCCTGAACGAATTTTGTAAGAATTTCTCTCTCTTTCACTGTCTTTGTTTCACGGGTTTTTAAAAGTAATTTATTTTTATAATGGGGTTTACCTGCTTTTCACGGCTGTGTTTCTGCCGCTTTACAGCCACTTGCCTCACTTCCAGAGAGATATCAATACATAGGTTTAAGATTCTTACTAGTCAGATATATTCTTGTGCGGTGAATAGGGGGTGTTGAGTCCAGTTCACTGAGCAAGGAGTAGGTCTTTCTATTACATATTGGGTTTATGGAACGGTATCTGAGCTCATTTGAAACCCTTGTTTTATGCATCACCACACCCCAAATTCCCGTTAAGAAGCCATAATGTGTTTTCTAAACGTGTGACTCTGTTCTGTCTTGTAATTCAGTTCAAGTGTAGCGGTTTTTACATTCCCTCTATAAGTGATAGCTTATAATAAGTGTGTTTTTCTGTATGACTTATTTCACTTAGAATCGTCGTGGCTAAAGCCACTCATCATGCTGCTACTAGCCTTATGACATTGATTTCATGGCTGAGTGATATTCCATTGTACATAAGGACCACCACTTCTTTATCCATTTTTCTCTTTCCTGGGATATTTAAGGTGTCACGAAGTGGAGGTTCTTGTCAACAGAGCAGCCCCAAACTTTGGGGTGCCTGTGTCTTGCTGATTTTTAGTTTTCCCAATTTATACGCCCATGAGTGGAAGTGCCCTATGCGCTCTAAGCTGTGTTTTTTCGATGTTTCAGGACACACCGTACACTTCTCCAGAGTGGCTCTTGGCAATTTACATCCCGCCCATCAGCGTAGCAAGGCTCCCATTTCTCCATGGCCTGTCCTGCATTTCTGGTTTTGACACTTTTTTCCGCATGGCCCTTTTGACCGATGGGAAGCGAGACTTCTTTGTAGCGCTGATTTGCCTTTCCAGGTTGCTTGGTTGGCCAAAAAGGGCGTATGCGTTTTTTCCTGAATATATTCAGGAAAAAACGCATAGGCCCTTTTTGGCCAAGGGCATCATTGTCGACGTTTTGCCGCTTTTCATGTGCTTTAAAGGCGATTCGAATCGACCTCCTGAAATCTGTTTCCTGCAATTCTGCCTTGCTTTCAGATCCTCTTCGTTGCCTTCCCTCAATATATTTGTGGACGAGAGTTATCATTTATAACTCTGCAGGTTTGTGAATTGCAGTGCCCCTGAGCTCCATTTTTCAACTCGCTTTTTTGGGAGCTGGCCGCAAAAGCGCAGGATCGCCTCAGGCCCTATTCTGGTTCCGAGCGGCAGGCTGAGCCTGTGCTTAATTCCTCTTCCTGATGGGAAAATAGAGTGACCTGTGCCTGTCCCAACACCTAGAGCTAGTCTCTCATTGGCTCCCCCTCTTCCCGTTCATCCTCAGGACAAATTGCAAGCTGTACGGAACGGGAGGTTTAAGGTGCTAATTTCCAAGGAGGGAGATTGCTAGTAAAGCGGCTGGAATGGCGAACCCGAGCACAAGGAGATGAGAAATGAGGTGCGTTTTAGAAACCTTTCCCGATCACACGGTGTACCACCTTCTGGGTTTCTCATGCATGTTTTCGAGGTAGGAAGATGCCCTTGAACCTGGAGATTTGGGACCCATGGGATGGGTAACAGGCAGTATTACTTTAAAGGCTCTGCGTTTGCTCCCCCAACCTCACCAAACCTCTCAGCCCCGAGAGTGTCCACCCTTATGTCTCCTCCAGCTGTGGGTCTAGATATGGTCAATCCAGGTTGCATCACAGCCCCTGAACGAATTTTGTAAGAATTTCTCTCTCTTTCACTGTGTTTGTTTCACGGGTTTTTAAAAGTAATTTATTTTTATAATGGGGTTTAGCTGCTTTTCACGGCTGTGTTTCTCCCGCTTTACAGCCACTTGACTCACTTCCAGAGAGATATCAATACATAGGTTTTAAGATTCTTACTAGTCAGATATATTCTTGTGCGGTGAATAGGGGGTGTTGAGTCCAGTTCACTGAGCAAGGAGTAGGTCTTTCTATTACATATTGGGTTTATGGAACGGTATCTGAGCTCATTTGAAACCCTTGTTTTATGCATCACCCCACCCCACCTTTCCCGTTAAGCAGCCATAGTGTGTTTTGTAAACGTGTGACTCTGTTCTGTTTTGTAATTCAGTTCAAGTGTAGCGGTTTTTACATTCCCTCTATAAGTGATAGCTTATGATAAGTGTCTTTTTCTGTGTGACTTATTTCACTTAGAATCGTCGTAGCTAAAGCCACTCATCATGCTGCTACTAGCCTTATGACATTGATTTCATGGCTGAGTGATATTCCATTGTACATAAGGACCACCACTTCTTTATCCATTTTTCTCTTTCCTGGGATATTTAAGGTGTCACGAAGTGGAGGTTCTTGTCAACAGAGCAGCCCCAAACTTTGGGGTGCCTGTGTCTTGCTGATTTTTAGTTTTCCCAATTTATACGCCCATGAGTGGAAGTGCCCTATGCGCTCTAAGCTGTGCTTTTTCGATGTTTCAGGACACACCGTACACTTCTCCAGAGTGGCTGTTGGCAATTTACATCCCGCCCATCAGCGTAGCAAGGCTCCCATTTCTCCATGGCCTGTTCTGCATTTCTGGTTTTGACACTTTTTTCCGCATGGCCCTTTTGACCGATGGGAAGCGAGACTTCTTTGTAGCGCTGATTTGCCTTTCCAGGTTGCTTGGTTGGCCGAAAAGGGCGTATGCGTTTTTTCCTGAATATATTCAGGAAAAAACGCATACGCCCTTTTTGGCCAAGGGCATCATTGTCGACGTTTTGCCGCTTTTCATGTGCTTTAAAGGCGATTCGAATCGACCTCCTGAAATCTGTTTCCTGCAATTCTGCCTTGCTTTCAGATCCTCTTCGTTGCCTTCCCTCAATATATTTGTGGACGAGAGTTATCATTTATAACTCTGCAGGTTTGTGAATTGCAGTGCCCCTGAGCTCCATTTTTCAACTCGCTTTTTTGGGAGCTGGCCGCAAAAGCGCAGGATCGCCTCAGGCCCTATTCTGCTTCCGGGCGGCAGGCTGAGCCTGTGGTTAATTCTTCTTCCTGATGGGAAAATAGAGTGACCTGTGCCTGTCCCAACACCTAGAGCTAGTCTCTCATTGGCTCCCCCTCTTCCCGTTCATCCTCAGGACAAATTGCAAGCTGTACGGAACGGGAGGTTAAAGGTGCTGATTCTCCAAGGAGGGAGATTGCTAGTAAAGCGGCTGGAATGGCGAACCCGAGCACAAGGAGATGAGAAATGAGGTGCGTTTTAGAAACCTTTCCCGATCACACGGTGTACCACCTTCTGGGTTTCTCATGCATGTTTTCGAGGTAGGAAGATGCCCTTGAACCTGGAGATTTGGGACCCATGGGATGGGTAACAGGCAGTATTACTTTAAAGGCTCTGCGTTTGCTCCCCCAACCTCACCAAACCTCTCAGCCCCGAGAGTGTCCACCCTTATGTCTCCTCCAGCTGTGGGTCTAGATATGGTCAATCCAGGTTGCATCACAGCCCCTGAACGAATTTTGTAAGAATTTCTCTCTCTTTCACTGTGTTTGTTTCACGGGTTTTTAAAAGTAATTTATTTTTATAATGGGGTTTAGCTGCTTTTCACGGCTGTGTTTCTCCCGCTTTACAGCCACTTGACTCACTTCCAGAGAGATATCAATACATAGGTTTTAAGATTCTTACTAGTCAGATATATTCTTGTGCGGTGAATAGGGGGTGTTGAGTCCAGTTCACTGAGCAAGGAGTAGGTCTTTCTATTACATATTGGGTTTATGGAACGGTATCTGAGCTCATTTGAAACCCTTGTTTTATGCATCACCCCACCCCACCTTTCCCGTTAAGCAGCCATAGTGTGTTTTGTAAACGTGTGACTCTGTTCTGTTTTGTAATTCAGTTCAAGTGTAGCGGTTTTTACATTCCCTCTATAAGTGATAGCTTATGATAAGTGTCTTTTTCTGTGTGACTTATTTCACTTAGAATCGTCGTAGCTAAAGCCACTCATCATGCTGCTACTAGCCTTATGACATTGATTTCATGGCTGAGTGATATTCCATTGTACATAAGGACCACCACTTCTTTATCCATTTTTCTCTTTCCTGGGATATTTAAGGTGTCACGAAGTGGAGGTTCTTGTCAACAGAGCAGCCCCAAACTTTGGGGTGCCTGTGTCTTGCTGATTTTTAGTTTTCCCAATTTATACGCCCATGAGTGGAAGTGCCCTATGCGCTCTAAGCTGTGCTTTTTCGATGTTTCAGGACACACCGTACACTTCTCCAGAGTGGCTGTTGGCAATTTACATCCCGCCCATCAGCGTAGCAAGGCTCCCATTTCTCCATGGCCTGTTCTGCATTTCTGGTTTTGACACTTTTTTCCGCATGGCCCTTTTGACCGATGGGAAGCGAGACTTCTTTGTAGCGCTGATTTGCCTTTCCAGGTTGCTTGGTTGGCCGAAAAGGGCGTATGCGTTTTTTCCTGAATATATTCAGGAAAAAACGCATACGCCCTTTTTGGCCAAGGGCATCATTGTCGACGTTTTGCCGCTTTTCATGTGCTTTAAAGGCGATTCGAATCGACCTCCTGAAATCTGTTTCCTGCAATTCTGCCTTGCTTTCAGATCCTCTTCGTTGCCTTCCCTCAATATATTTGTGGACGAGAGTTATCATTTATAACTCTGCAGGTTTGTGAATTGCAGTGCCCCTGAGCTCCATTTTTCAACTCGCTTTTTTGGGAGCTGGCCGCAAAAGCGCAGGATCGCCTCAGGCCCTATTCTGCTTCCGGGCGGCAGGCTGAGCCTGTGGTTAATTCTTCTTCCTGATGGGAAAATAGAGTGACCTGTGCCTGTCCCAACACCTAGAGCTAGTCTCTCATTGGCTCCCCCTCTTCCCGTTCATCCTCAGGACAAATTGCAAGCTGTACGGAACGGGAGGTTAAAGGTGCTGATTCTCCAAGGAGGGAGATTGCTAGTAAAGCGGCTGGAATGGCGAACCCGAGCACAAGGAGATGAGAAATGAGGTGCGTTTTAGAAACCTTTCCCGATCACACGGTGTACCACCTTCTGGGTTTCTCATGCATGTTTTCGAGGTAGGAAGATGCCCTTGAACCTGGAGATTTGGGACCCATGGGATGGGTAACAGGCAGTATTACTTTAAAGGCTCTGCGTTTGCTCCCCCAACCTCACCAAACCTCTCAGCCCCGAGAGTGTCCACCCTTATGCCTCATCCAGCTGTGGGTCTAGATATGGTCAATCCAGGTTGCATCACAGCCCCTGTACGAATTTTGTAAGAATTTCTCTCTCTTTCACTGTCTTTGTTTCACGGGTTTTTAAAAGGAATTTATTTTTATAATGGGGTTTAGCTGCTTTTCACGGCTGTGTTTCTGCCGCTTTACAGCCACTTGCCTCACTTCCAGAGAGATATCAATACATAGGTTTTAAGATTCTTACTAGTCAGATATATTCTTGTGCGGTGAATAGGGGGTGTTGAGTCCAGTTCACTGAGCAAGGAGTAGGTCTTTCTATTACATATTGGGTTTATGGAACGGTATCTGAGCTCATTTGAAACCCTTGTTTTATGCATCACCCCACCCCACCTTTCCCGTTAAGCAGCCATAGTGTGTTTTGTAAACGTGTGACTCTGTTCTGTCTTGTAATTCAGTTCAAGTGTAGCGGTTTTTACATTCCCTCTATAAGTGATAGCTTATAATAAGTGTGTTTTTCTGTATGACTTATTTCACTTAGAATCGTCGTGGCTAAAGCCACTCATCATGCTGCTACTAGCCTTATGACATTGATTTCATGGCTGAGTGATATTCCATTGTACATAAGGACCACCACTTCTTTATCCATTTTTCTCTTTCCTGGGATATTTAAGGTGTCACGAAGTGGAGGTTCTTGTCAACAGAGCAGCCCCAAACTTTGGGGTGCCTGTGTCTTGCTGATTTTTAGTTTTCCCAATTTATACGCCCATGAGTGGAAGTGCCCTATGCGCTCTAAGCTGTGTTTTTTCGATGTTTCAGGACACACCGTACACTTCTCCAGAGTGGCTCTTGGCAATTTACATCCCGCCCATCAGCGTAGCAAGGCTCCCATTTCTCCATGGCCTGTCCTGCATTTCTGGTTTTGACACTTTTTTCCGCATGGCCCTTTTGACCGATGGGAAGCGAGACTTCTTTGTAGCGCTGATTTGCCTTTCCAGGTTGCTTGGTTGGCCAAAAAGGGCGTATGCGTTTTTTCCTGAATATATTCAGGAAAAAACGCATAGGCCCTTTTTGGCCAAGGGCATCATTGTCGACGTTTTGCCGCTTTTCATGTGCTTTAAAGGCGATTCGAATCGACCTCCTGAAATCTGTTTCCTGCAATTCTGCCTTGCTTTCAGATCCTCTTCGTTGCCTTCCCTCAATATATTTGTGGACGAGAGTTATCATTTATAACTCTGCAGGTTTGTGAATTGCAGTGCCCCTGAGCTCCATTTTTCAACTCGCTTTTTTGGGAGCTGGCCGCAAAAGCGCAGGATCGCCTCAGGCCCTATTCTGGTTCCGAGCGGCAGGCTGAGCCTGTGCTTAATTCCTCTTCCTGATGGGAAAATAGAGTGACCTGTGCCTGTCCCAACACCTAGAGCTAGTCTCTCATTGGCTCCCCCTCTTCCCGTTCATCCTCAGGACAAATTGCAAGCTGTACGGAACGGGAGGTTTAAGGTGCTAATTTCCAAGGAGGGAGATTGCTAGTAAAGCGGCTGGAATGGCGAACCCGAGCACAAGGAGATGAGAAATGAGGTGCGTTTTAGAAACCTTTCCCGATCACACGGTGTACCACCTTCTGGGTTTCTCATGCATGTTTTCGAGGTAGGAAGATGCCCTTGAACCTGGAGATTTGGGACCCATGGGATGGGTAACAGGCAGTATTACTTTAAAGGCTCTGCGTTTGCTCCCCCAACCTCACCAAACCTCTCAGCCCCGAGAGTGTCCACCCTTATGTCTCCTCCAGCTGTGGGTCTAGATATGGTCAATCCAGGTTGCATCACAGCCCCTGAACGAATTTTGTAAGAATTTCTCTCTCTTTCACTGTGTTTGTTTCACGGGTTTTTAAAAGTAATTTATTTTTATAATGGGGTTTAGCTGCTTTTCACGGCTGTGTTTCTCCCGCTTTACAGCCACTTGACTCACTTCCAGAGAGATATCAATACATAGGTTTTAAGATTCTTACTAGTCAGATATATTCTTGTGCGGTGAATAGGGGGTGTTGAGTCCAGTTCACTGAGCAAGGAGTAGGTCTTTCTATTACATATTGGGTTTATGGAACGGTATCTGAGCTCATTTGAAACCCTTGTTTTATGCATCACCCCACCCCACCTTTCCCGTTAAGCAGCCATAGTGTGTTTTGTAAACGTGTGACTCTGTTCTGTTTTGTAATTCAGTTCAAGTGTAGCGGTTTTTACATTCCCTCTATAAGTGATAGCTTATGATAAGTGTCTTTTTCTGTGTGACTTATTTCACTTAGAATCGTCGTAGCTAAAGCCACTCATCATGCTGCTACTAGCCTTATGACATTGATTTCATGGCTGAGTGATATTCCATTGTACATAAGGACCACCACTTCTTTATCCATTTTTCTCTTTCCTGGGATATTTAAGGTGTCACGAAGTGGAGGTTCTTGTCAACAGAGCAGCCCCAAACTTTGGGGTGCCTGTGTCTTGCTGATTTTTAGTTTTCCCAATTTATACGCCCATGAGTGGAAGTGCCCTATGCGCTCTAAGCTGTGCTTTTTCGATGTTTCAGGACACACCGTACACTTCTCCAGAGTGGCTGTTGGCAATTTACATCCCGCCCATCAGCGTAGCAAGGCTCCCATTTCTCCATGGCCTGTTCTGCATTTCTGGTTTTGACACTTTTTTCCGCATGGCCCTTTTGACCGATGGGAAGCGAGACTTCTTTGTAGCGCTGATTTGCCTTTCCAGGTTGCTTGGTTGGCCGAAAAGGGCGTATGCGTTTTTTCCTGAATATATTCAGGAAAAAACGCATACGCCCTTTTTGGCCAAGGGCATCATTGTCGACGTTTTGCCGCTTTTCATGTGCTTTAAAGGCGATTCGAATCGACCTCCTGAAATCTGTTTCCTGCAATTCTGCCTTGCTTTCAGATCCTCTTCGTTGCCTTCCCTCAATATATTTGTGGACGAGAGTTATCATTTATAACTCTGCAGGTTTGTGAATTGCAGTGCCCCTGAGCTCCATTTTTCAACTCGCTTTTTTGGGAGCTGGCCGCAAAAGCGCAGGATCGCCTCAGGCCCTATTCTGCTTCCGGGCGGCAGGCTGAGCCTGTGGTTAATTCTTCTTCCTGATGGGAAAATAGAGTGACCTGTGCCTGTCCCAACACCTAGAGCTAGTCTCTCATTGGCTCCCCCTCTTCCCGTTCATCCTCAGGACAAATTGCAAGCTGTACGGAACGGGAGGTTAAAGGTGCTGATTCTCCAAGGAGGGAGATTGCTAGTAAAGCGGCTGGAATGGCGAACCCGAGCACAAGGAGATGAGAAATGAGGTGCGTTTTAGAAACCTTTCCCGATCACACGGTGTACCACCTTCTGGGTTTCTCATGCATGTTTTCGAGGTAGGAAGATGCCCTTGAACCTGGAGATTTGGGACCCATGGGATGGGTAACAGGCAGTATTACTTTAAAGGCTCTGCGTTTGCTCCCCC
Organism: Balaenoptera ricei; assembly: GCF_028023285.1. Taxonomy (NCBI): domain Eukaryota; kingdom Metazoa; phylum Chordata; class Mammalia; order Artiodactyla; family Balaenopteridae; genus Balaenoptera; species Balaenoptera ricei. The sequence goes on along the minus strand of NC_082642.1, from coordinate 44,230,337 downwards.
AACCTCACCAAACCTCTCAGCCCCGAGAGTGTCCACCCTTATGTCTCCTCCAGCTGTGGGTCTAGATATGGTCAATCCAGGTTGCATCACAGCCCCTGAACGAATTTTGTAAGAATTTCTCTCTCTTTCACTGTGTTTGTTTCACGGGTTTTTAAAAGTAATTTATTTTTATAATGGGGTTTAGCTGCTTTTCACGGCTGTGTTTCTCCCGCTTTACAGCCACTTGACTCACTTCCAGAGAGATATCAATACATAGGTTTTAAGATTCTTACTAGTCAGATATATTCTTGTGCGGTGAATAGGGGGTGTTGAGTCCAGTTCACTGAGCAAGGAGTAGGTCTTTCTATTACATATTGGGTTTATGGAACGGTATCTGAGCTCATTTGAAACCCTTGTTTTATGCATCACCCCACCCCACCTTTCCCGTTAAGCAGCCATAGTGTGTTTTGTAAACGTGTGACTCTGTTCTGTTTTGTAATTCAGTTCAAGTGTAGCGGTTTTTACATTCCCTCTATAAGTGATAGCTTATGATAAGTGTCTTTTTCTGTGTGACTTATTTCACTTAGAATCGTCGTAGCTAAAGCCACTCATCATGCTGCTACTAGCCTTATGACATTGATTTCATGGCTGAGTGATATTCCATTGTACATAAGGACCACCA